>NC_054057.1:52330308-52957353 GCF_017639655.2 Falco naumanni | reverse complement strand
TACATAAGGCTACAAGCTCTGAGAATACCTGAATGACGCTCCTAATAGTAAATCTTCCAATATTTTAAATGTAAACACATTTTAAAATATCTTTTCATTACAGCTCCCTGTTCTTGTTTACAGGACTTTGACTTGCATAAAGATTTCTCACTCAAATGTCAGCATTGAACTCAAACAACAGAAAAGATGCTTGTGAATCTTAGTGAAATCAAGCAATTTTACTTTGTCTTCCAAGACTCTACAACACATCAATAGTCATTTTAATAAGCCTTGAATTTATAGCAACCACAAAAAAAAAAAAAAAGTAACTCTCTAGCATCATATTTACCACAGCAATATTTACATTATGCCCCAGTTCAAGTCAGAAAAAGGCAACTGCAAAAAAACTGAGAAATCCTCACATCTACTGGAGCTTGATCACTGAAGCACCCGGAGCAGGGCTGGGGGGCTCACACACCCACAGCCCAGACCAGCCACCTCCGAACAGCCAAAGGGTGTTTGACACAAGGTGTATTATTTTTTTTTTTGAACCACACTGGAGAGCTAGTTGTCACCTCTTGATTGCCTGTGAGACTTCAAACTACAGACACACTTGTTGTTTTACAGAAATGGGAAATACACAGGAACATTATCTGACTTGCTCCGTAACAGGCACACGGAAGGTGTCCCCTCTCCAACCTGTTTGAAGAATAATTGTGGCAGAGCAGAATGAAGGTGCAACCAGATTTTGAACACACACTTGGGTTTTGGTTGACGGGGGTTTTTCTTTACTATAAACTTTTTAAAGGACTCCTAAGGCTGAAGTAATGCTACGAAAAAGGAAATTGCCACCCACCAATGCCATCCTGAATCTAAGGCCTCTGAGCAGTTAAATTTTAACACAGAAATTCATACTACCAAGACTGAACACACAAGTTTTACTTACCAAGACACCTACATCATCTCTATAAGCTTAGAATTTAATTTAAGATATCTACACATACAGGCCTATATACATGTTCATGTGTACATTAAAAAACGGGCTAGTGAAAGATACTGGATTATGCCACTGAACAGAAATCCTGGTAACTATAGTATAAATTCAGAGAAATAATTTAATTCAAATCAAAGAAGATTGTAAAAAACTGCAGTTGCGGCCTCCTCGGCCTGTGCTACTTGCATTGATTACAAGTACTGCTCATACACAGTAGTTCATCAAGAATTTTACAGGGTGTACTCGGTAGGGTAAGTGACCTCTGTGGCACAATAGCTTACAGAACTGCAAGAGCTGTGCCAAGGGGTCTACACAGCTTTTTACAAAGCATACTAGGCTCAGATTTAACACTGAAGTTAATCTTCATCTTGTACTTCACTATTCGGTAAGACGCTGACTACCAGAGAAGCAACCTGGCATGTACAGCTAAGAGCAGAAAGCTGTGACCGCTGGCCTTCTAAGAAAGCTCTGTGACGTTAGACTATGAAAGGCCTACTGCTCCAGCATGGAAGGAACTGCGATTTTTTTAACATGTTCTTAGTGGAAGTGTTTATCTACTGTCAAGGATACCTACTCCAGGTATTTTACATTTCCAGTAAGGGTCATATTGGGCTTCAAGTGTATCTTTTTTTTTTTTTTTTTTTTTTAAACCAAGTCCCAAAGTTATCTTTTATAGCTGTGTCTGTACAACACAGGAGGTACTGTGCATTCAAATGGCAGCAGGGTTATATCTAAGAATGTGAGGCTTTCAACAAATAAAAAGGAATGCATTATTTTCTTCAGCTTCCAGTCTTCAAGGCACCTCCTGCATTAACTTACTGGGAAATAAACAAGCAGACCGAAAGTTCACTGGAAAGAGAAGAATCTGATACACGTAACTTCCTCAGAAGCACACAGCATCAAAAAAAATGAGACAAGGTTGGACCCAAATTATCAACAAATGAAATCAATATAAAAATGCCGATGAGATGACAGGAATGCCATGAGGTTGATGTTTTCAGCTCTGTTGATTGCAGGTGATTGTTAATCACAGTGTTTTCTGATGCCCATTTGCAGACGGCTTTGTCTCTGAGTCTCTTGGATTGTTTGACAGATGAAGTTTATCTAATCCTGCAAAACATTACACGATAAGGAAAATCTGAGATCCTCCCATGTTTCAAGCATACAGGTATTCAAAAGAATACATAACAAACCAACTTCTACTTTGTGATTAAGGACTTTGGGTTTGCTGAAGACCAGAACTGACATTCTAGCTCAGGTAAGAATTATTTCTGGGAAATTCCCTCAGTTGTGTTTTAAGGGAGAAAAGTCCATTCCAGTGAAGAAGCATGGAGGTGACAGAAGCCTAAATTCACACTGCCTAAATCACAGGCTTAGATGTTAAAAACCCAGAAAGACTTGCAATACTTTACTCCGTCAGCCTACAAAGACCAAAATAATTGCCTACATTATTTATTTTTAAATACAGCATCCTTCTGAAAAGAATGCATTACTGTTCTTAAGATCACTGGTGATGACCACATCACTCCTCTAAATTGTTTGTATGTCTAATAATATTTTTAGGCCTATGATACTACCAATTTGTTTGTCTGCATTTTCACCCATTTGTTCTTATTGCATAGTTCTCTACTATGAGTGCTAATTATAAATTGTCCCATCCTGCTCCAGGCAATTAGTTAAACCACTCTTTTTGGTCAAGGAGAGATTTATCGTCTTTCCCCATCTATGAAGTCTCTAAAATTAAGGATCAAAAATGGTAAAAGCTTCTTATTCATTTGGTGTAGATTGTATTGAACATTTTACTGAAGTGCCATGACATACCAAGCTAAATTTCTTGCATCATTGGAATTCCAAATTTGACTGTACTGCTATATAAAAAAAACCCCGCTTAATATTGTATTGTTGCCAAGTCCCAATATTATATGAATTCTCTTGGTCACAGGCCTGCAGGAGGCATTTACCTCCCACTAACGAGCTATGATGCTCCACCAGCCTCTAGTCCTCAGCATCACAGTTTTCAGCATGGGGCAGTAATGAGCACACAGATTTTGGTTCTCATTCTCCGAATGCCATGTGACAGTTTTTAACAGACATTGTTACGTATAATGTTGAAAACAAACCCAGCTTGTGTCAGGAACCTGCACTCTTCAGGATTTATAACTCCCTGCTTATGTCAAATGCAAACCTTTCACTAATTACTTTGCTTTTCCATTTTAATCACAATATTTACGCAAAAATCATGTAATATGTGATAGCAAGAGGCCAAAAAAAAAACCCTAAAGAATCCGCAAGAATGATGCCATCCAGTGACCATTATCCTCCTATGCCTGCATTTTGAATTTTGTTAATCTGCCTTCAACATATATTTATTCAACATTGTGTTTAATACAGTATAGTGCCACAAATTATCAAGATAAAACTTTTACATCATTTGCTTTAAGACAGAAACTTTAAAGTTTTACTAGGCCTGCTGCTATAAGCCCATGCTGACTGATGTTAATTTATTTCCTTCAGAGCTCTACAACAGCCGTTACATTATACAAAATAATCCCTTTACAGTCAAAACAGTTGCACAAAAAAAATAGGATTATGCAAGTCAACTGAAAGAGATGAATCAAGGTCTTCTCATAAAATGACCTTAACTAAAAGCTGGGGGATAATGTCAAATACATCATACTCGCACCATGTATCTGTCTCAATCAACAATGGAACTGCTCTGAAAATATTTTCAGCATAAAAATCAATGGACAGATTTACACACCCCTGGCCCACTAATCCGTTCCCCTGGAGCTTCAAAACTCAACATCAAAAGTCACAGAATGTTTTTTTTTAATCCTACACTATCAGTCATTTTGTATTTCCCTATTTAGTAGGTCTGGGTTTAACTTAATTGCCACCAGCAGAGGTGCACTCTAGGAAGCGCCTGGATTTTGTTTACCAGGGTCACAATTCTGGAAAGCAGTAATCGGTGAAAACTAACCTAAGTACCTTTTAGACACTACAAACTGAAACCTGTTATAAATAAACACTGAAGTTTTACCATTAGTCCTCTCAGTTTAAGCAAACGCTACTCTAGGGTTCTAAAGAGGTAGGAGCTTCAATAATTAGTGTAGATAAAATGCAGTAACAACACCATTACTAAATTTTTACCCTCTTAGTATCAAATATTTTTCAAGCCTTTCTTCTATGGCCCAGAAACATGAACGCACAATTTGATCAAAATTTTGACTATATCAAGTACAGGTTCTACTCAGCCAGTTATAAAGATCCTGTGTATTCTCTACAAAGATCTTCTGAACATGTAGTGCTCAAAAAAAAGTATCACAACAAAGCATCTAAGATTTCCACTAAAGCATTTTTAAGGAATTAATAAGTTGCTTTAAACAAAAAAGAAAAAAAGCCAACCCACGCACAAGTTGGAGTTCTATTTTGGAATACTTGCTGAGTAGCAACGCGAATGTTTCTGTGCTCTCTAAAGGCTGAAAAATCTAACTGCAGATCCGTAAGTACACAGACGTCGCATTAAGATCAATGTTGCACCTCAGCTCCTGACTCTTCAAAAAATAACACAAACCTATGCATTCTCACCCTAATTTAAAGAAACTTCCACCAAAACAAGAGTTTTCTGTGAGTTTCAACAGAACTTTAACAGTAGCACAGCACGGTATCAATGCTGGAAACGTTCAAGCACAAACAAAGTTTTCAGCACTATCTTACCTAATGCCTTCAGGAGCTCTTCTCGCACAGCAGAAGTGAACTTTCTGACCAGACACAACGTTGTCATGATAGCAAAGAGCAAGTTATAAGATAATACAATATAGAAGTTTCCCAGCCAGTTAAACCTTCCAAAGTCTCCAAGCAGATCAAATCTGGTGATTCCTGTTAAAATCACATTTAAGATTTACATCAAAATCTTGATTACATTTTTTACAAAACACAATAATTTCATTCTATTAGTTTTTACACATGGAAGCAAAACTCTTTCAGACAACACACTATAGAACATGTGGTTAAACACACAAGACAATGCTCTCAAGGTAATTTCCTACTTCACTGGCCGCTAAGACACATATCAAAATGTTAGTTAAGTTTCCTAGTAAAATGTTTAAATAACGTAGAGCTGAACTACATAGTCTATTCCAGATAAGAATTCTGCTTTTATAATTTCAATAAATGTATCCAGGAAAAAAAAAATATCAGTATTAGTATGAAAATTGCTTGAAATCTCAATTTCTACAAAATCCTTATCTAATCTAGTGAAGGATGAAAGGCACTGTGGGCTTGCTTATTAAAAAAAATATAGGCAACAAAAAGAGCCACAGCATCTTAAACACTAAGCCTCTGTAACTGTTTTTTCAGACCTGCTGCTTTTAAACCAAAGTTTAAAGACATCTTTCCAGCTGCAGTTCTTTTCCTAGATCTAGCCACCACTATAGCCACAGAGCATTTGCACAGGAGGAAAAGAGTTTGGCTGAAAGACAGTGCTGACAGGTCTTCTTCACACTGGAGCTCATAATACTGACGCTTGGGCTTTGTGCTGATCAAAGGCTAGTCAATCACTACAGCTAAGGGAGCAAAATTTTTTCCAAAACGTGGAAGTGTCCACAAGCTGTAGGGTCCATCTGAGAGGGCAGAAGAGGAAGAACCACAGGTTGTTCCTTTGCCAGGTCTACATCAAGGACTGCACTGAGTAAAGGGCAGAATATTAAGATGACACCCAAACAGCAGTTGTCCAGGATCGATGAGTCATATTCCCCAAAAAATTTGGCACAGATGATGTCAAAGTGATGTGCACTCTCACAGTTGAAAGCAATAGTGGGAAGGAAGGAAGCTTACCTTGCCCCAGAACTGAAATGGCAGCAGAAAACTAAGCAATCAGAAAAGAACCCTGGCTCTAAAGTTCCTGGAAGCGAGTTTTCTATCAACCTTATTTTGAAAGAGTTTGGGGGCTTTTAAAAACTGTGACTTCAACAGTGACAATAAATTGAGAGAGAGAGAAAGAATTTAGGGTCAGTTACCATCCTTTCAAAGGGTAAACCTGGCACATGATTCTCATTGTACTTCGATACCCAAGACTCACAGCCAGCTATCACAACATTGAAAGATACACATGCCTCTTGTACTCAGCATCAGTCATTTAAATAAAAAACATGGGAATCAAATTTGGTTATCCGAGGAAGACATGCCAAAATGAAGGAAATTAAAACAAGTGTCAAAGGATAAAGAAAAAAAAAAAAAATCACTGAAGCTGATCAAAACAACAAGAGAGGCAGGGAGAAATACCAAAAAAGCAAAGGTGGCCTTAGCACAAAACCAAAAACTAGCTAACTGAATTAACCAGTAAACAGATGAAGAACAATAAACACAGAGATGCCTTCACACTTGAAGGCAAACAGTATCCTTAATATTTTTGAAGGAGTGTTTTATCAGACTGTAGAGCTACAGGAAAATTGGGAAGCAGGTTAAAATGTATAGGCTATAAGACCTTTAAAGGAAAAGAAACAAAACCAGGTAGAGCACTGGGTGAAGAGTTCTCTGGAAAAGAAATAATACTCCTTGACACAAAGAGGTTCAGAAGAATAGCCAGCAATAGAGCAGGCATTATAAGGACAAACAACAATGAAGCCCGACACTTCTGTTAGAGCAGGTGGGAAAAATATTGTCCACAAGTTACATTCATTTTCTTCTTATTAAAGAAAAAGCCACTGCTCATCAGAAAAGATCTGAGACAATATCATTTTTTAATTTTTGGGAGAAAAGGGTCAAAAAGCTTTTGATGACTTTCTTACAGAAGTATCTACTCAGCCCACCGAGAAAAAAAAATTCCCAAGACTGCAATTTGAAAAACTATTCAGTAACCAAACAGAAAGCTACATCTCTAGTGAACACATATATCTCTCTCTCTCCAAGAAAGTTGGTGACAATTTACCAAACAAACTAAAAACCAACCATGTTTTTAACTGTACAGACAAATAAGTTTCAAATCACTGTTTACTTAAATGATAAAACTTCTGTACATCAGAAAATTCAATTTTGTTTGCAATTCTTTTTTTCTGTATTCTTGACAATTAAGTGCCCCGTTCCCAGTTTGTTTCTCAGTGGTTAGCGATACCGAGTTAACTTCTTTTAGTAAAAACTTTCCTGGAGTTCTAAAAGAATGACAATTAGACACATCCACCACCGACATATCTAATGAGAATGCTACAAAACGTATAAAAAAAAAATTCCCCTATTTCCATTTTTAAAACTTGAAAAAGGTCAGTACATGTATTAGGTAACTTTTGCTTTTTTACCTTTCCCATAAGAATAAAGTCTAGTCTTTTCTGTATAGTCTAGAAACTCACTTTTTTAATAAAGTGAAAGACTATGAATCTGCTTAACATATTTATTTCTTTTTTATCTATTCAGTGCCACAGGGCGGTAGCATGTAGTGCAACACACTGATATTTTTGCAAAGCACCACATGACTCACTGTACTCTAACACACTCTATTAATCCTGTTTGGACAGCTGTGACTGCATTTGTTAGCTGTGTGTTAATTGTTCCATCTTTTTTCTTCTTTTATTTATCTCTATGGCAAACTATTCAGGAATTTCATTTGTTAGTCTTTTTTTTTAAGAGAGTTTTATCATTAATCTGATTCCTATGAGACAACAATGCACCCAGCATGTATACTTACTTCCACAGAATCCATTTATTACCAACTGTTAATCTCGTAGATCATTAACAATGATATTTTTTTTTTTTTTTTAAACAAGTGATGAATTCAGTAACTTAGTGGACACAATACTAATGTTAAAAAATTTTCTAAACTAATTTTTCAACATAACATCTTGCTCTAAGTGCTAGAACTGGTTTGCTACTTAAATCTTTAGCATACTGGCTATATTTTAAAACTGCACTGTTTTAAATACTTGAATTATTCTTTTGCATTTTTGTGAAGTTTCACTGCAGACTTTAGAACATGAGATCTAGAAGGTGTATTTTAAGATTTAACCCTCCAAAATGCATTGGAGGGGGGCATGTTATAGGAATTATCTAGTAAATCTAATAAAAATCATCATCTGTAGATAGACACAGCATGAAAATATACAGTACTTTACCGGAAAGTATGAACTGCTCTTGATTTGACAGTATGCTGGTTGAAAGGAGAATCAGCCACAGAACTGTTGGGTACACGTTACTGGTCTGTGGGCCTGAGCTTAAACTCCTCAGCTCGTGTTTAAGACTCGTACTGCCCGAGGTGAAGATTTTTGTTTTGTTCCGTTTCATGTTCTCAATGAAACTCACATTAGCTGCAAGTATTCTGCACTACTTAAACATATAATAGCCTTGCAATCTAACTTCAAGAATTCAAGCTGATGATTACCTAATTAAACAAAGTGAAGATATTTTGTATCTTCTCTTTACAACTGGTTAAAACAGTTTTTCCACCTCAAATGCTACTGCCAGTTCTTAACAATAAAATCAGAACTGCTTCAGTTCTACTAGGCTGGGCTACGAATTTTTATACTTGAAAACTGAAGTAACAAAGAATGCAAGCAGATTATTTCAGGGAAAATGAGTGTAGCCTGGTATCACTTCTGATATAAATCTTAATTTACTAAGATTCATTAACTTTATAAAAAGACATTTGCACTCAGATTTTATACTGAAATCCCCAAACGTAGTTTTTCCACAAAAACTGAGCACTGTAATTTCGCAGTGAACATGAAACTGTTTTACACTACTGAACAAGCAGTCTCTGTATCTACTCTTCACACCATCTCCTGTTTTAAGTTTTAAATCTGACCTACCTTTTTAAATAATCTACTCTCTAGAAAATGCTTGGCATCTTTTTTTTAGAATGTATGTTCTGCAGTTCATGTACATAGAATTTATGTTCAATGGCTCATGTTGGGGCAAAAAAAGAAGACCACACATATATGCTCTTTTTATTGAAAGTGGTGGCAAATTAAATACGTATTACGAAGGCTACAGCTACTGGCTGTTCTTTCTTCTTGTTTTTTAACCCAATTAAACATCCTTTATTACAATGTGTTATACTCCCATTTCACTTACCCAGTGTTCTTGACATCACTGGCAAAGCAGAGCTCAGCACCAAGATAGAGACACAGTTTCCAATGATCTGTTTGAAAATGACAAACAGCATTTAAATTATACAGAGGATTGCTGAAGGGCAAAAAACACAACCAAACCACACAAAACAACGGAAAACTAAAACCAGTAGTCAAGATGAAAAAGAATTCCTGGAAGTTACATTCTCCAAACTGAACCTAAAGAAACTTACAATAGCACAGTTAGTCTTGCTTACTTCTGTCACATTTCTCCATACAGCATTTCACAAGATGAAGATGATCCAATAGAGGAGTTAAAAACAAAAGCAAATATGTAATCATCTGCTTGTAATCAGTGTTATGTACGCTTAGATTCAAAATAATTCAAAACTGCCATGTTGCAAAGCATCAACTGTTTACTTAGTTCCTGCAAACTTTTATAAAAAGAACCATTCCATAGGCTTAGAATAGATGACTGATACATCAGCTTAAGCTTTGTATGTAACTGCTTGCAGGATTAGCATTATTTAAAAAATTACAACAAAGAGCTTCCTTTCAGTTGAATGCCTGTTGACTACTTTAAATAGTACGAAAAAATTCACAGCTGTTCGATTTTACTCTAGTTTGTGAAGCCTTTATAAAGAGTAATTGAAACTTTCTCTCACAAGGGATCACTTTCTTCAGCTCTAATTCTATCAGAATCCAAAAGAAAAAAACACAAAAAACTTCTTCAAAGTAAGTAGACAGTTGTGCATTCACGATTTAATTCTACACTATTCCTGCAGTACTGTAAACAATCAATAGGAAACATTAAGGACATTCCAACTCCCTAACTACTTATTTACTATAACCTTGTTGTGTGTTTACCTACTTTCTCACTTTCAACATTTTATGGTAAAAATGTCTTTATCCATTACCTTAAAAAACTAACCAAACCAACAAACAAACAAATCCCACAACACACAATGAAACACATTGAAAAAAATAATTAATTAAATTCAGCATCTGTTCCCTGGTTACCAATCACCTCCCCTTGTCAGCTGTGGGAATATTTTGCCAAAAACCTAAGCATGTTCCTCAGCCTTGGGTAACAGCACTCGTTATTCTGAAGCCAGTGCTAAATTGTAGAAAGTCAAATTAGCCTCAGACTGCAAAACTGTTGCTTGAATAGACCTCCTCAGTCTTAGTTTAATTATTCAAATTTGTATTACTTTGTCTGTATTACTTCTAGCAACCAAGTTCTTCAGATTTCAAACAAGCTCCCTGAAGTACAGTTAGCACAATCAAAGTTACTCATTAGCAATACGTTTCCTTTGAAAAAAGTTCTTTCACTAGCTTTTCTATAGCTAGTTAACAAGCTCTGCTACTCCCGGCTTTTTACAAGTGAATGGATGCCATCCAAACTAAACAGAGCACATCCTTTTTCCCACTCATTCAGCATTTTGAAAATCTTCCAGTTTGCATTTACGCAGCTTACAAACAAATACTGATCACTGCAAATGAGCCATTCAGGGCAATTACTAACTAAAAGAGTCAGTTTGTCTTGGGTGGCAAGAAAGACAGGAGGGGGCCATCACCAACACAGACTTTACCTTACCTTTGTCATAGTTGTGTCATCCTTCCTGGGAGTGAAATTTTCAAAAAACCGAAGACTGTAGAAGCCGACGACAGAGGATACCATAAGATAGCTGTGAGAATCAAGGAAAAAGGAACCTCCAAGGAATGCGAGTTTCACTCAAGTTCTCAGCAGTCTCCTAAAAGTCTTAAGAACCAAAGAAAAAAAAACAAAAACACTTCGAGTGCTTGAGAAGGACTGACCCATCTCTTTCTTCTCTGCAAGCAAGTGTCTTAGTAAATTACCAGTGTCCCAGAAAACTAGACAGAATACTTGTTAACAGACAGAATTCTTAAAGAAAGGATACAAAATCAGAATGATTTCAAGTGCTGCTCCCACAAAACCAAAGGTGGATAGAGAGGCATTTCCTATTCCAGGCCCCTACAAGGAGAAAAACACTTTGCATCATTTAGTAAGGTACACGCAACTGTTCATAAAGTTGATTTCTACCAGGACTAAAAAACCTAACGTCTTACATGAAATACAGCCTTTTCTCAATTCAGTATTTAAGGGGCATTCTGATTTTCTAACATGCAGGTCTCCCACCCTATGCAACTACATCAGCTAGCTTTCAAACTGGAGTGAAGTGTATTCCTACTCACATTTTATGTATGCTGCATCTACCCACCATGCTGCATTTTATACATGCTCCACTCATTACTTTGGAAACTAAAATGTCTCAGAAGATGACACTTCCAGTTGTTCGCAATACTACAGACAGAGCGGACATCATCACTAAAAACCTTTTATAGCTCTGCAAGCTCATACACAGCTACATGCAGGGGAAAGCATTGCCAAGTTAACAAAAACACGCCCTCATGGTTAAAGACACTGCTACTCAACGTGCTGTTCTTTCTTGAACTACTTTCATAATAAAAGAAAAAAAATGTCATGTTTTCTAAGAGGAACACAAACCAAGACAGGCTTTTCATATTGGCTTTTAACATATTTTCTTAAATTGAAGATTTCTAGTCCATACAAAAGTAGGAGACATGAGTAAAATGCAAACTCCAGATTACTGATTTACTGAATCACTATATCTTAAAAAAGATTCTGGACTAGTTTTATTAAGAACTCACTGTAACAGGACATGTAACAAATGTTTATGTGTGCACAGGACTGAAACCTAGAAGCAAAGTCAAGGCTGAGGAACATTAGTTTCAATGTTATTAAAGCAGAAGTTCTCACTTGCGATTTTGTAAGGGCTCCAAAGCTTTACTGAAGTTATAAAATTCATAAGAGATGTTTACTTTACCCCTGATCCCTTTGGCATTGCAGTCTCATCAACCAATAGGTAAAGAATGTTGAGAGCAACTAAGAGGACTGAGATGGACTATAAAAAAGTAGAAACAGTTGCATTATTTACAAGTATCCCACATTTTTAAAATTTATATGTTTATCCCCACCAGATTTCATAATGTTAAGTTTTTTTTAAAATGGTCAAGAAAAGAACATCAAATCTGTTGCTTAAACACACCATTCAAAAATGTTAAAATTATTCCCCCAAGTGACCTAAAAATTCCTTATAATTTTTCTTGGAAGGGGGGCAAAATTCTTACCGTCTCAATCAGTAGCAATATCATAACAGCTGGATACACTAAATTCCTTTCCCAAGCAGAAGCTTTTTTCTTCCGTTCTGTTCAGAAGAGAAAAACAGAAGCTTAATACCGTAAATCACCGTAGAATAAAACGAGTCATTTAGCTATCTGTGTAAGTTCTTGTTATAGCTATAGGTAACAAAAGTTATCCTAACAAAATCTTATCCTGAACCAACACCAACTGGTTCACAAAAACATCCACCCTAAAGAGCTGTACAAAGCAACGCCAAAAATATGAAGTCTCTTCAGAGAAAGGCTGGGGAGATAGAGGAGCAGATCCTTCTTTCTTGTTTACAGGCTTGTTTCACCAGCACTTTTTTTTTTCCTCTGGCATACAGCAGTTCTGAAAAGTTTTAAATATAATTACTTTTAAAATATGCTGTTCAGATGTCTATTTTAATGTGTCCTAAAGGGACTGAACAGAATTTCAAATATTTAAACAGTATTTTCCTTTTAAAACATAAAGCAAGAAAGACACGACTAACTCACCAGACTTCACTAGTACGTCTAAAAAGAACACCCCAAAACTTTTTGTTACCAGTCTTAGTTTTGCACATAACATGTTGATAAATGCAAAAATCCCTCAAGCCTTTGAGTAAGTAAGCTGACTCCTGCTGAGTGGTTACCATTACCAGAACTATTACTTTTTGGTTATAAAAGAACAAACCTGCTGAGAATTATCTTACTGTTCTTAAACACAATTTGACTTTTATAGAAATAATTCAAAAACAGAGAGGAAAGTAATGTCTTAGATCATCCCAAATAATCATATCATCATATACGAAAAGACTGTGCTATTGAGCTCCATGCAAGGAAGTCAAGAGCATTACAATTTCTCTTCAATTATGTTAAAAATAAGATCTACATTAGACTCCTTACTTAAATTTGTTAGAGGGACACAATGATTCCATGTAATGTATCTGGAGAAACTCACAATTTAGGAGTACTGGAAATGGACAGATCTGTTTAAGAACAAAGTGGAATCCATCGACTGCTACGAGCTAAACACAGTGTCTTATGTGCATTTATTAAACCGCAATCCACATGAAGCAGTAGAAAGAAGTTTATTACCTAGATTCGTTTTCTTGCTTTTCACTTTTTCAAGCTCCCGTTCCAACTCTACCATCTGGCATTCCACCATGGAAGATGTACCTTTTAAAAGAAGATGACAGTGTTTTCTTTTGAGTGAGACTAACTATAGCACTGTAAGACACACCACGACGATTCAGATTTAGGAAGCATCACATTAACACGCGTGGCTTTAAACTGCAGATGTTTGAGACTCTTCAACCACTTTTCAAAAAAACAGAGGCTCAGACAAGGACCTTCCAATTCTGTCTAACCGGAAGAGTCCAACACATCCGAGGTTTCGCAGCGTGACCTGCTGGGATTGCTGCCTACGCTGCCGACCAGCTGCTGCAAGAACCGAGAGAACAGCTACTGCTGAACTGTCACACAGGTCCAAAACCCAGTTACCGTGTGGCAGCCTGACACAGATGCCTCAGTCTTGTACCTCTATACAATTCATATATCAAGATGTAACAAATTCTCTGAATGCCCTTCAAGGGCATTATTATTTAGCAACTTAAAGACAAGTGGTCCTTTGCCTCCAGACTAAGCAAGCTGATAGCCAGATCTCCAGTTGCAGCTTTCCCCAATCCTTTTTACTCAGCAAACTCAGTTTCCATAGTGCTGACCTGCTTGTTGACACCTCTTCTGCTCATGTAAAGTTTGCCTGATTTGGTCAGTCTCTCTGTGTCTCTGACAACCATAATCCCACCTTCCTCACAACCACCCCTGAAACCATATTCTTTCATTTTCCTTTATGCAGGTTACAGCATGTGTGTGTCACTGTTGTGCAACTCCTCAAATTCTCTCCTCTACACCAGCTGAAAACCGACAACCACAATCTTAGTTCCTCTCTCTCTTGCTAAATCTCTGACTAAAGTCGCTCAGCAACCCTTCCTCTTACCCCTACACAGGCTCTAGGAAATCCAGCCCATTTTCCCTCTCCATCCTTTTTCTCTTCCACCTCCCACTCTCTTACAACCTCCCACCTTTCCCAGTGCAAGCACACTGTGGTTTCTTCCCTTGATTCCAGTTCCTCTATAAACACTGCACAGTGTTCAATGATACAGCTCTGAAATGCTGACTAGAGAGCTGCTATCTCAGTTATCATCTCATCATTTCTACTTTAGCTTTTACTCTTTGCTATCACAAACAGGAACTATTCTTCCCGGATTAAGTTAGAGAAACTCTCCACTCATCTTTGCCTCACTCTCATCCCTTTTATTTCTGAGTAATCTCACTTGAAAATAAACCAAGAGGGCTCATTTTCCCTGTCTATTCCAGGCCAACCTCACTCTGCAAAAACACGCCATGGTAGTGCCAAGGTCTTAATAAACCCAAAGTCCCCTCTGTCACCTTCTTTCTTTCTTTACACTGGCACCCTTCGCCTGCTGGTCGTTCCCTACCCTCGGCCTCACCTCTGGATGCAGGCTAACCTCTAACAGCACCACACTCCAGGGACCTTTTTTAAACACTCCCTAATAAATTTCTATGAGACTAATAGCCTTGTCCGGGCTTTTATCCCGTATCGTGATCATTTGCCTACAAAAACTAAGTAGCACTTAGGTTACTGGCACACTGACGCTACTTTATAGCCCAGTCTCATCATTCCCTTATTTTCTGTTGTCTGTTCATCCACCCAGCAATCTCAGCACAAGATAAGAAGGTATATTTCTAAGCCCATCCGGTCCGCGCATTCTCCATATTCCAGCACAGTGATGTCCTACCTGAAAGCCAAGAAATACACACGTATTTCTGGGATCGCATTTTTTTTTTTAACTTTTACTCTTTTTATTTCAGAGTATTAAAACTGATTTTTTTTCTATGCGAATTACCGGTGAGACATCCAACTGTTGAAAAAATTAATTTTGAATATTTAATTGCATGCTTCTTCCAGACACATTTTTGCATGTAACACACCGCCTTTGTGCTATGCCTAAACATTTACCTCTGTTATCAGTGACATGATGTGTATGTGGTACAAATACATAAATATCTCAAATCCCAGGACTAAACCAGTAAGACCTACAAATGCTGTTTTGTAATAACCGTTCACTTGAAGTACCTGCAATATGAGTATCAGCTTAATATCTCAGTGTTTTTTAAATAAGTAATCATAATACACAGGTTTTGAGAAAAAGTCGTTTTAAAAAAAAGCAGATCTAATTATCATTATAAAAATAAGCTTTTGCACTGATGCATTCCCTCTGAAAAAAAAGTCTAAAACATCTGTTTTATGGAATGACTAATTACTATGAGTTGAGAAAAAGGATAGTTATAGAGATCAGTGAAAAAGTCTCAAGAACTTTACTGGAAGCAGTTGAAAAAGAAAGAAAATTCAAGTTAATATATGACATTTTCTTCTTCTCCTCCATAATTTGGTGGGTGTCAGTCTCTTCTCCCAGGTAACTGGCAACAGGACAAGAGGAAACAGGCTCAAGTTCTGCCAGGGGAGTTTCAATTGGATATTAGGGAAAATTTCTTCACTGAAGGGTTGTCGAGCATTGGAACAGGCTGCCCAGGGGAGTGGTGGAATCACCATCCCTGAAGGTGTTTAAAAAACACATAGAAGGGGGTGCTTAGGGACCTGGTTTAGTGATGGACTTGGCAGTCCTGGGTTAACGGTTGGATGCGATGATCTCAAAGGTCTTTTCCAACCTAAATGATTCTGTGATAATTGATTTAAGGGTCTCTAGGAAAAGCTTTATTTAAGATATATGTTGTTTCCCCCCCCAGTATAAAAATCCAGAGCTCAAAACACTGATATTCATTCACAGGAGTCTTTCCAACAAAGTCAACGTGATCACATTAGGTCTTTAAGAGACACTTCAGTAGAAATTCTGAATCACATTTAAGTGCTATTGTAGTTCCTCCTTAAAAATATTAGCAAACAACAGGTCGCTACACAAAAAGATATTTTATGAGAGGGGAAGGCAGCGTTTCAGATCAGTCAAAAGAGTATTTGAAAAGGATGCAGCTAAATTCTTAAAAGCTCTATAACATTAGCTTTATTTCAAACACGCACAAAGTTCAATGTCAGCGCTGTCTAGCCAATAAATCAAATCGGTAGACGAGACTAGTTTGGACTAGCAATGAAAAGTTAGAAGGGATTCTCCAAGAAAGCCACAAAGCAGCTCATTTAAGGTCAATTTAACGGTATTATTCTGTTTTTCTTCCAGCCCCGACATAAGACTTCAGTACCTCAAAGGAAATTGTAAGAGTATCTATTTGCATTCCCCCTAGGTGATTGGCAGTTCAACACCAATTAGTTCAGAATTACACTGTTACTAGCGTGCAATAAAAACAACACCTTTCATCTTTCTTACATAGGTAAGGATACCTTCAGAGCCAATAACTTTGATCAAGTAAGTATTTTTGATCCTACCCCACCCGTCTCTTTGGATTCAGGAAAACTAATAGCTGAAGGCAACTTTTTTCTTTTAATATAAAAAAGTCCCAGCTTTATTCTTTAACTGTAGGAGTGATGTGGGTACTGAAATATAATACACTGGAAACAAACATTTTCCCAAAGCCCAGTATCTCTTCAATAGATAAAAATACTAGGGTAGATAACAGGATCAAACTTTCCCCTCCCCCCTCCTCTGATTTTCAGTTATACACTGTAGACCATCTGAGAAGGAAGAGAATTAGTTTCCACCAAAAAGATATGCAGTTTCACAGTTAGATTTATTTTCACATATGAAGAGCTTTACAGAATACTCTCATCAATTGCATCACCACCACAACAGTTACATCTATAGGAATCAAAAACAGCATCAGCTCACACAGCTAAATGTTCTTCCTCCTCTGAAAGCTGAAGCTTTACACAACCTATTCAGTGGAAACAGTGATTCATGTTACCCCCTTCCTACGTCCAGACACTGTCTCAGAAAACATTAATTAGAACACGGCAAAGCAACGCTAAGAGTGTGATAATAATTGTTCTAACCCCCCCCCCCCCCCAAAAAAAAAAAAAAATCACAGCCAAACAGCAAACAAAACACCAAAACCAAAAATATCAGCATTGACAATCATTAAGTATTGCTTAAGCCTATGGTTTGGTTCTCTTCAGTTTTAATAAAAATTCAACTCTTTGGTTATATATTTAAATGGAGTATATACATCAGAACACTTTTCTGCAAAACTGTCCAGCAGGGTCGCTGGAGCACATGCATTTCCTCTACCACAACCGTGGAAGAGATGCAACAGCCATGGCCCAGGGAGCGTGCAGCCCAATACACCTGCTCAGATACAGCAACAAAAATCCTTACCCAATCTCTGTGTTAAGTCACAGACTATGGCCTCTGACATCACAGCACTACATTTATTGATGTGATTAGCACCACACCTCCATTTGTAAACATCTTTTAAGGCGGCAATGAGCATGATAAGCATGCGTCTTCATAGTTCTGGCAAAAATGCTATCTATTTTTCTGCCATAATTCATATTTATTAGGAAGACTTCTGGCAGAGAATATAAAGCTCTGTATGCTTGCCACAAAAGTGAGAACCATACTTAATTAATTACTCACAAAAATCTTGCAGAGTACCTTCTTGAGCATAGAACATACTGCCTGCCACCTACATGCTATATCCAAGTTTAGATTTACTTTACAGCTTAAGTCCATTAATTTCCTCTGTACACCAAACTGTGGGTTTTCGAGCATTCCTTCAGCTGGTGGTGTCCATACCATTCCCTCACCACGTGAAACAGAAGAATTCCGTTCCCTCTCCTGTCAAAGGACATTTAAGCCCCACGTCTTTCACCTCTTAAGAGTAGGCTGGTGAGAGCTCTGTGGAACATGGGCGGGTTGCAGTTCCACGTTATGTTGCATACTAACCGATTTGCTGAAAGAGAATCCATTCTTTTGGCTAGCGGTAAGGGGAGCTACCTGCACACATCCTAAATCCAGATCCAATTAATTAGTAGATGCCTACAAACAGGCTAAGTCCGTCTCACGAGGGATATTGCTGAACTGCAATATAAACAACTGTCACAGACTTCTATGCAGAAAAACAGCAGACACTCGGCACCTAAACAATCACATTCTCTACTTAAATAGTGGAAACTACTCTGAACTACGTCTAATAGATACCTGAATAACACCGGGTCATTATTCTGTATCGCTTTTCCTTGTGCATAAGCACAATCACCATGACAACATAAAATATTCAGCAACAAATATTTTACAGTTGCTAGCTAACATCAAACACACAGAACAATTATAATTACCCCATCACAGCTTCAAAGACATCCACTGCATGCACCTTTTTGCTTGTCTGTGTAAAAGTGTATATATATATATATATATGCATGCATGTCAGTATAAAAACCTAAGCTTCCAAAACAGCAAAGGTGAACGTCACTTTTAAACTGAAACCATGGATGATTTTAGCACAAAGTTGTCATTACTCCTTCACAAATTTTAAATGCTGGAAATAAAGATAACCACAATGATCTACTGTTACCAAAGATATTTTCCCTGAGCAAGCAACTTTGAAAGGGGACTTACTGAGACTTGAAAGGAGGAGAGATTGAGACGTATGACAGAAGACTGAAGACCAAGAGAGAAAGGCAGAAAATTTAAAAAATTAAGGCTAAAGTCAGTCATAAGACAACACAACAATGGATGTGTCATGACATTAATATTCTTTGGGTTTCCAACCTGAAGCATTTGTATAAATAGTGGATGGATGGCTTCTCCAAAGCAATTCAGAAGAGAATTTCTGCAACATGATTTCCAGGTTTATAGAATCGATACATTTTCTGTAATTGGTGCCTGCCATGCTGCAACACTCTTTCTCTTAGAAGCCAAACCTTCATATTGCTTTTGAAACTCTTCAGAACAGAAATACCTTATCAAGAAGTGCAAAAATTTAATACTAAATACAAGATGTCTAAAACATTTGTACAATTATTCATTTTGATTGTTCATTAACAGATTTCAAATTATTAATTCTACCAAATAGCCCCTAGAATATAAAGGGCTGCTCCAATGTTCAATGAATTATTACCTAAGATTCTAAATATAATGAACTGAAACAGAAAAAAATCCTCTGAATAAAAAAACTCATTATGCAGGAAGTTGAGCCTCTTGCTAATCTAAGTTCATTGTTCTTCAGACAAGGTTAAAATACAGACATTTACCAATCCAAACTATTTTGCAGTAAGGGTGGTGGGTCTGGTCAACTACTCAATTTGCTTTCTTAGGCTCAGAATATTCACATATTAGACCTGATGAACATGCTAAAAACAAACCCAAAGCAAACCACACACACACGCGCGAGCCAATCTTGAACACCACAGTGAGCAACAAAATGTTAGCCTGTAATGCTTGTTACACACACACCAAGACGTTGAAATTTTCTATTTTGAGAGAAGAGGCTATGTAACAGTGAGATCAATAATCCTGACCAGAACCACTCTATTCTCAATACAGTATTTGAAGCACTATCAGAACAACCGTACCATTAAGCCGCCTCTGAATCGCTTCCTCCTCTAAAGTGATGATATACATCTGCTCATCTAGGTCTTCGAGGATCTGCATTTGGAAACAGAAACATGAACTCACTGAGTATCAAAGTAATTTGTTTTTCCAACTGCACTAATCTAGTCAGGTTCATTTAGTTTTAGTAACCTATGTCTTAAATACGTAGTCTACAACTTTACAATGCTGATACAAATATACTCCACAAAAGGTTATTCCATTCCGCTACGGATTATTTACTGTAAGCAAACTTTCTGTAAAGTTTTCATTTCAGGTTAAAGCTCTTATATTCAGTTTCAATCTAAAGAGACTTACAGAACAGGGGAAGAGGCAGTACGCTGGACCTATATTCAAATCATATCAACCTATCGACATCCACACTCAATTTTATTTAAACAAAAATAACTGCAGATTTTGAAAAAGTATATTAAAAAGTGACTGCTGAAACCAAATAAATTTAAGCCTGTTTACCTTACTATTAGCTGGTTTGAGTTTAAAGCTTACAGATAGCAAAACGGTGTATATTTTCTTTGTATTTGCAGGGTTGAACTGACAAATGAAAAGGAGTGCACCCAAATTTTAGCAAATGCAAACTAAGAAACATGACATCAAAGTCACCAGAGCACTTGTACACAGTACAAGCTTTTCCCTTCCCTCACAGCATTCAGTCCAAGAACAGCAGAGTATCTATGTGTAAGAAGTTCTTACAGATGCCAACTACCTACATTTCACCCATCTAAGTGTACCCCCAGGTACCCTTCTGGCAGTCCAGCCTTGGTGTGGTCTTGTATCCTTTGCTCCTGACCTCAGAACAAGCCTGCACTTTTCAGTCATTTGCAAAACAGACATAATAGGCAATGCTGACAAATATTAATATTACTAACAGTTTTGCAAATCGGAAAATCAGAGGAAGTCCATACTATTTTAAAAACCCAAAGATTTTTCTGTGGAAAAAACAGGCTTTTGTACTCTATGAGAAATTTAAACAAGTACACAAATATTGACTATAGAAACCCTGATAAACTGAATAGAGAATTAAGTAGAAGTGCAGAATTAAGTAGAAGTGTAGGCATTCCAGAAAAAAGTTCCCTAATGCCATTCTGCCCTCTGACAGCACACGAGGACAGATCTGTGTAACACTTACTGTTGGCTTCACCAGCAACTGACCCATTACTGTAAACATCCGCGAAAGTCCCACGGGCGTGCATACTGCAGAGGAAGAAAGATTATACAAAACAGTGATTTGTAAGTCAAAGACCAATTTTTATTTGGATATTCAAAGTGCTATTCCACATATAACCAAGCATAGTGTTGAAAAGAACTGAAAAAGCTTTAAAACTCCAATATGAACTTTAAAACATGTTGTTATCATCTGAATTTTGAACGAGACAAGCATCTCTCCCCCTCCAAGAGCATAACTGATTTTTTGTCAACAAGGATCATCACATAATCAGATATCTTAAACTTGCTCAGGTAATTATTTATTCAAAGCACGTGGCACCAGAGGCTATGCCTGCACTAGTGAATTCAGCAGTGCCAGGAAACATTCCTGGGCAGTAAGACTTGACTGCCTGCACCAGTAAATTGCTAGAACTATCCCTGGCATGATTTGCCCTGGGCCAGTTTGCACTTCCAAACCATTCTCAGGCGCAGTTCTGGATTTCACGCACTCCAGGCACCATTACCGTGAGGCAATACGTACGCAGCCACCGTCTGCAAACTGCAATATCGCGGATGGAATGACACTAGTTGGCCACAGTGCTGGAGAACACCTCAGACACATTTCACAGGCACAGGTATAGCTGTAAGGTCAAGCGATCACGAAGCTGCTTTGCTCTGTAAGTTATACTGCAACTTCAGTTAACAGCAGGCTCGGCTACCAGATCTTAAGCTACTTTTCTATGAAACACCAATGGGCCCTTTTTGATCATAGCCTGTGAGAGTTATCAGGTATGGTACATACCTGCTTGTTGGGAGAAAGGCTCAAACCATGATAATAGAAGATTATTAGTAAAACTCAACAATTTAGGGAGAATAGCCTTCAAATACTGAAGTGTGTAGGAGATGGAAGGAACGTGTAACAGCACCGATGAGTATATACATTTATAGTTCCCATTATAGTAAAATGGTGTTGCCAAAAAAAGAAGCACACAAGATTTTATAGTGAGGATTACGTTTATTTTATTAACCAGTGTTTCACACTACTATATATTACAGGGAAAATACAAGAGTATTCAAAAGGCTAACTTAAGCTAGTCTCCCTCTGCTACAGGAGAAGCCTGCAGGAAAAGGAGAACAGGGAAAGGAAGCGATACTCCAAATCCCCGCTGCAGTTAGCCTTACTCGTACACTGCTCCAGCAGTTAAGCCAGCTGAAGATCTACTGAAGCTCTACCCCAGCACCTCCCCCTTTCCCACCGCTGCACAGTGCCTTTGGAGGGCCTTACATAATTTCAGTGATGTCCTTGTGTAAGTTACAATTAACTCTTCCCAAAAATGGCCTTTAATCCCAATTAATGTATGGCTTACAACAGCCCCAGAACACACAGTGTTTTCAGCTCTGCTGAAACAAATTGTGAGACAGATGTAAGAAGTTCGTTAGCCAACTTCTCCATTAAAACATTCAGCAGCTATTGTGAATCTCACCCTTCAACAGCCTACATAAGACATGCAGAATCATCTTTTTCACTCCCCCTTCCTTGAATTAAACTGGACTTAAGAATCTCCACATACAGAGAACCTAAGGGGACTCTCTGATGTCCCCGTGAGCAACGCCTTTCACAGACAGATCTGCTTAGTTTTACGGACATTTTAAACTATCATTCCCCATCCTTTCTCCACAGCGACAGCCCTGTGTCAGCTGTAAACCTACAAAGCCTGGACAACAGGTGAAACCATGATAACCTAGAAAGGGAGATGTTCTGTTCCCCTCTCGGCAATTTTCTAGAAAATATTCAGGGAGGAGCTGAAATTGCAAGTGGGATCTGTAGCCTTCCATCATCTTCCTTATTCCCCTAAACACGGATGACTGAACTCTGGCTAGGAGCAGCTGCTGTAAGGTTAGGGTTTGCACTGCATTTGTTTTATATGCAATCATATAACTGGCCTCCAGACTGGCCAGATACCAGTTTTGTGATTAAGAAAGCTAATTGCACGGTGTTCCAACTTCTATCTGCATATGAACGTCTTCAATTAAAAAAGGAAGAAGCGCAGTTTACTGAATATAGAACAAACTAAATGTTCAGAATAACTTTCTCTCCATATCACCAACCTCCTGCACACATTTCATTTAATAATTGTGTTTTCTGTTGCAGAATGGACTCCCTATTTCTTAAAAACCTGCTTTAAAAAGTTAAAAGTTGGAATTATTTTGAGTAATGCGTGAAGTTCCTCAAAACCTGAAAATGTAAGGTAACATTTGTTCAAACTTCAGAACCCAAACCTAACAAATTTACATCTAAATTCAAACGTAATAATAATACAAAATTCAATTAACATTCACAATCTTAATTTTCACAATTAAAAAGCCTCTTAATTTTTTTTTTTTAACAGAAAATCATTCATCTTTTGGAATAATCACAAAAATACTTACACAGAAGTAGTAAGCATCCCATCAGTGATATACAGGAATATAAATATGGGAGGTAGAATTCCCAGAGGTCTGTAACGAAAATATTGTGCACAGCCTTAGCTTATTACAAATAGGCTACTTAGGTCACAAACACAACTGAATTAACTTTTCTTAGGTGTTCAGGATTAAACAACTGTATTTCCAAGAATAAATTAAGAATTACTCAGTTAATAATCATGCAACAAAACCCCCAAGTACTTCAGCCTGAAAAATATCTTCAGCTTTTACTTCCATTTCACTTAAGTCACTTGTTTTTAGAACACATCATGTCCACATGGGCACAGAATTCTCAGCATGGTAAAAACAGATTTAGCAGAAAAAATGGTAATGACTAAATTAATACAGCTTCTTCACAACCTGTGCAATACTCACAGAGCATTTACTAGAAATGCACTTAGTTCAAAACATCCATTTCCATAATTAAAATGAAACCAGTGTGGTGTTTTGTTGAATTCCATACCATACAAAGACTCCATACTGGCAGCATCATTGTCTATGAGTGCTGAAGCCACCCATACGATTCCAAGGATAAGCAGTGCAAGAAGAATAAGCATTACAAGGGTTTCCAAAATGCGTGCTCTGATGCCCTGTGGGCAGAAGAGGGGAGAGGGAGGAAAAAACACAGCCAAAAAACTTTAAATCAGATACTTTCAAACCTACAAATAAACAGCAGTTCCTTCTTTCTACACACATACTCACATTTTATCATGCAGACAAAAGCATAACAGTTGCACATTTTAAAGGCAGTGCATAAAAAAGGAAGTACTTATGGCTTTATAGTGCCCAGATGGCGTTTTTCCCCTTAAAACCATAGAAAACTGTTTTAAATTGCATATGCCTTACAGTTCTCATTAATCTCATTATTACATAAAGTATTCTTTATACCGTATGATTTTGCTCAAGCATTTTTAAAAGATGGATTACTTTTCTAATACTTTCAGCAAAGAAAGTGGATTAGCAAATTTTTATCTATGATTCCAATCAAGGGAATGGAAAGCCAATTATGGCAAATAGCCAAATGGCCCAGCAAGCATTAAACCCTGCGCAGGTACAATGCACCAATTTAGTTAAAATACATTCTTCAACTGCAACCGCTCCTGCACCATTCCTCTCAGTCTTCAGAGCCCTCAAGCGTGCTGTCGGAGTACTGCTCGCTCTTGGCCTACCCATGCGCTGCTGCTGCATCCATTACCTCCCCTCTCTGCATGCTCCGCGCTCAGCAAAGCATGTACTTCTCACTTACAACACACACAAATCACAGGTCTACAAGGTTGTATGTCACAGCATTAGCTCTTGAGTCTAAAAATGTAGCAATGCTCTAATAGTTGAACGTTAGACTTGCAAGTGTAAATATACCAAATAACACACAAAATCATAGGTTTTTTCCCTACTGGTGTTTTTACCACTAATTTTACTAAGTTCAAGCTACACAGTTACTGGGACAGTTTCTTCAGACGTCTTTGCATTAAGGGACCATCAGATTGCCGTTCATATAATTTTATTTTTCTTCATTTGCCAGTATACATCTCCATAAGCAAACGCAATCTCTTCTTTCTCACAGGCTAACCCCCAGCTTGGGCATATTCCACTGAAAAGTCTACTTTATAGTTAAATGCAGAAAGTTTGTTCTACTTTATAGTTTGGCTACTTTTCTCAACTCTTCCCTCACTGCTTAACACAAGAGGATATTCTTTCCATGATCGACATTCACCCGGAAAATCATGCTCCCTACATAACCGCTGCATCCCACCATGAAAGAGGACCTCAAGCATCCTAACAAGGAGCACTGATCTCTTCTAGCACACCAACTGCGCCATGCCATCAGTCCTCTGCAGAACAGCTAAAGTAGCAAGAAGGAAAAACAGACAAAAAGAGACCTTCACAAAATCCCCCTAAAGGCTTAAATGGGCAGATTAAGTCCAATTCCACAGAGGATCTTAAACATCAAATTTCAAATTAAAGGTAGCATGGACAGGATATGGATTTACTCCTAGAATGTATTTTGTGTATAATACAAGTTGCTTTAAGGTTGTTAAAAGTTAAATAACGTGTTATTTGTTTAGTGCTCAGAAACTAGCTTTCAATCTTCCATGATTTATTTTGAATGTGAGCATCTAAGCCAAATATACATATTTGAAGATTATATAGCCATACGTTTCATATTAAAGTTTTGAGCTTTAGCTGTAAGTTACCAGGAAACAAACAGATTACACTCTAAGTACTGAGCATTGGTTCAGAGCCTTCACTTAACAACAGAAGGAAGTCACAGGATTAGAAGAAAACCTAAAATATTCAAGGATGCATGCACAGAGATCTGCTTCAAGTTTTCCAAAAACCTTGAAGACTCCCCTCCTCTCCTAGGCAAGGAAAATATAAAGCTACCTTCCGGGTTTCAGAAAGTCTTAGCCACAGAAAGTGGATTCCTTACTTCCCTACTATGAGACACACGCACAAATCTCAGCCTCTCTGACTTCAAGTTTCACAGCAACAGATTCTTCTGGACAAACCCGGAAAATATTTCATTTTACACGGTAACTCAAACAACAAGTCCTCCTCCCTTGGATGGAGTAGCGATACTGTCAAAACAGATAAGTACACACTGTGATGGAGATAGTCAACTGTAAATAACATTTTTTCATTTTTACTGCAAGTGTCTCTGAAGACAGGTAAGCCCAGGACAATGCAAGTAATACTTACTTCCAAAAAAAGGGAAATGACCACAGTAAGTACTCCAAAGTAACCACTGCTTTTGTCCAAAAGCTCCATTGGCACAAACTCTAGAAAAAAATCAGTCAGCTGCCTAATGAGCTTTCCCATTTTTTTTTGTTTCCATGCTAGTTTGAATAATATTTGATTCTCAAAAAAAAATTTATCAATCTCCTTTGGCTCCCACTAATTACACCTATCTCCACACCTCTGTGATACATCAACAATACTGCAGTCTCATGTACATGCTGAAAAGCAGGACTGACACTTCACTCCAAGGGCAGAACATTTTTTATATTACACAGTACAGACTATCAGATTCATACACTGACAATCATTTAAAAATAGTAAAATAGTAGTATTTTTAAGAACTTCAGTGAAGCGACTAGATAGAAACATTCTGTCACAGGCACTAATGAGTAGCTTTTAACAGTCCAGGATTAAAAAAAAAAAAAAAAAAAAAAGAATTAAGATGCTTAAAGCATATAGGTAAATACTTAATCTCAATTAGGCACCCATAAAACTCTGCCCTATTAAAACATTAATGTTCCAGGCACATTAGTTCATACTTACATACATTAGTGTACCTATCAAATAGCTTCTATTTGTAAGGAATGAAAGGTACAGAATTTACCCACCATGCGCACACAGAGAAAACCTCTGGAGAATCACAGAATGGCTGTGGCTGGCAGGAACCTCTGGAGATCCAGCCTGCTCAAGCAGGGCCACCTACAGCTGGTGACCAAGGACCACACTCAGGTGGCTCTTATATCTCCAAGGACAGAGACACCACAGCCTGCCTGGACAGCCTGTGCTAGCACCCAGGGCACCCTTACAGTATTTAAAAAAAAAAAAAAAAAAAAACCAAACACACAAAAAAAAAACCACCCAACACACACAGTAGTGAAAACTGAGCCCTAAACACCTTTATTACTTCTTATTTTTGCTGGAGGTAGTTTTGTTTGTTACAAATTCAAAGCTTGACCATTACCATTAGTAACATCACCAATTTAAGAGCTGACAACAATCTATACTCCTGACTGAGAACAGGGGAAAAAAAAAAAAAAAAAAAAAAACCACACACCAAACAAACCACACACCACCAGGTAAATGCAAGGAACATTTAATTTGATTACGATGAAAGCAAAGCTATGCAAATATATGTTGAATTTCAATGCTGAATTATCTTTTTCTGAGCAAAAACCTCTTCACTGACATTTTGGTTTTGGCTTAACATTTCTTGAGTCATTTCACTTCTCTCCCACAGCCCCATTATATTACTCACATTTCTTAGATGAACCAAATGTCACAGCATATCTTCATGGCACAGAAGATATTGCCACTTCTATTCCACATAATACTTGTTGCACTTTTTGAATCCATTTACTCCTTACATTTTTTTGTGTGTGAAAAGGAGCATTAGTCTGCCGTCTTCAAAAACTGCAACAATCCCATCTAAAACTGGAGATTTCTAACCAGCTTGTGAGAGTACATTTATTGTTCATGTGCAGTCTACACCACTGTATCTGTCTTGAGCACAGAATTAACAAATAAATGCAATGTTAGAAAACGTGTAGCATAGGTACATAGGACTACTGCAAGTTAGCATTCTAACCAAGCAAGCAGAAGCAGTCATACAGCACTAAATCTTAAGTGTCAAAACAGTTGACTGCATTTGAATCAATTGGAAGAGTTCTTTGATTCCTCACCATCAGTGTGCAACTGGAAACAAAGGGAATCTTCACCACACAAAGGAAGATGGCCTACCCAGCAAGTGAGGTGTGTGTACATGTGTGCATGCATGTACACGTGCTGGGGCAGGTAACGGAAGGAGGAGAGAGTAGTCACCTTGTACATCAGTTTTCCAGTTCAATTATTTATCAGGAGAAAATGCCTCATGAGTTCCTACGATCACTGCTTTACATTCCTATGGAAACTAAACTGACTGTAAGAAAGAGAAATGGGAAAAAAATACTCTGTATTTTTAGCTTTCCATATTCTATTTGAGAAGGAAAATTAAGTCATCCAAGTCTTCATCTAGTCTTCTCTAATGGCTCTGACAGGGAAGAACAAAGAAAAGAAATAGGCACTATACAACTAACCAGCTTTCATCAGGTTCTTCAGAAAGTTGATCTAGATCTCCACTTCCAAACCTGCATTTGACAACACAAATACTACTTCATTTTTTAGGTGCCCTTCATTACAAACAGAATGCATATAGCACAATAAATTCACTGTCTTATGAATTATTTTAATGCAATTCCACTTGCAGTTTAACCTGTTTTAAGGGAGGACAGATTTATTGACCTTCAAACCAAGCATGGATTGCACAGTAAAGCACTACGGTATCGCCAGGGTATTGACACAGGGGGGAAGACACCGGTTTGCACCTATCCTATATTCCAGTACTTAAAGAATTCAAACATAAGGTGCAAAGTGAAACAAATTATAAACATCTACACAGGTTATTAAAGGGGGGGTGGGGGCATGAGGAGAACCACCTTGACATCGCTATCAATTAAAATACCAAACTCAGATTTCAGTACAGCATTAACTACACAGCCTTAAATAATGCTCCCATGCTGTGGACGTATAAGCAAAACCGTAGCCTTTAGAAGTAATTAAAAATGTTCCACTCTACCTCAGGCTAAATTGTGTTGGTTTTAGATACTATGATAAGACAATTCTAAACAAGAAGAGTGAGCTCAGGCAATACACTTGATTTTCAGTAAGACAAGCTGACCCCTGCAGTACTTCTGTTAGCATGTCAACTTCAAGGAGGTCAAATTCATTAATTTCTCCTGGCCAAATACTGCTGTGATGCTCGTTAGAGTTGGAGGGATAACAAAACCAAAAAAAAACCCCAAACAAAACATAAAAAAAAAACAACCAGTGCTACAACTACCAAATACCAGGAAGAAAAATCACAAGCTACACGACAATTGAGCTTGAAGTTATAAAATTGAATGGGGAATATAAATACATGTTAAGGTGGTGGGTTTTCATACTTTCACTGCTATACACTGAGGATATTGCTCTGACTTCAGCTTCCACTTATGTGCACAAGGCAAAGGGGTGAGAAAGAAATAAGGGAACTAGAAGGATCTAGAACAAAATATATTCCTTTTAAAAAAAAATTTGTCTAGAATAAAGCCTGGGATTAGAAAGATTATTTCCCAGTCAGGAAGATTAGAAAATATGAATCTGAAAACCAGGACACATAGTCCTCAAAGGTAATGGATGAAGCAATGCAGACCATGGTTACTTCTTCAGACACTCCCTGAAGATTTCAAAAAACCCAGCATGACATGAACAGATTAGGGGGTTTTATTATAGCAAAGGGGCTCAGAAAGCATCATCACTTTTGTAAGCATTGGTCCTCCCCATTTGTAAGCATCAGATTCCCCATTATTTGAAGGAAGGTGGCACTCTTGCTGGATAGTAATTTTAGCTGTAATAGCCCAGTTTTGAAGTCTTCTTCCATGAAGGTATCTAGAACAAACCATCAATTGTCATTGCTTCCAGCACTACAAGTACCTAAGATGATCTTTGGTAACTGCTAAACAGGAAAACAAAACACCTCCAACAGCTTGCAATTTCCTCAAGTGAGTTTCAAATTATCCATAAGGCAAAACGGACTTCTGAAAGTGAATGACCTGCACGATTCCCTATTGTCAGGGAAGCAGAAGCTTGGCATCACACAGGCCAACTTGGCACATAAAAGGAGTCTTGTGGAAGATGGAAAAAACCCCGAACATATGGTCAACAAAAACTTTTGGAAGCTAGTAACTATAATCTGATAGAAACTAAAACTAAAAATTTTTATCAAGAAAATCAGGGGAAAAAAGACTGGCAGATTATACCCTCTAACCATCACCACTCCCTTTTTTCTTTTTAAACTTCAAGTTTCATACTTTAGACTCAACAGCTCACCTACAATTTTACTCACAGCACATTTTAAAAATCCACCCAGTTCTTCAACATCAGGATATCCGACTCAGACTTCCTTAAAGTTCAATTGCTGAGACATTCAGAAGTTTTTATATTGTTTAATACTGAGCTACTTATGCTGCCTGGAACAGCAGGCGTAAGGGCTCCTATTTCCCAAAAAGCCTGACTTTAACAAGAAAGGTTTCAGTTATTCTAGAAGCATTCCGACAAATTTTTAGTTGCTACTTTGGAAGGCATCACCGAAATCTTACCATGTTTCTTTCTTATTATGATTAATATAGGTAAGTCATCCAGGACAAATATCCAAAACATACTAAAAAAAAAAAGCACATGCCAAAAAAAGGGTCATTCTTCAGCTGAAAAACCCAGTGAAGTACAAACGGCAACAGCAGTCCTGAAGGGATGACAGGTGTCATACAAGAAAGTCAAGAAGTGTAATTACTAAGGAAACAATTTCTCCTCTCCGGTATATTTGTTAAGCAGGGTGACTACCATGCCACTTGTAACACATTAAGACTTTTCCCGCTATATGTATTCACACATAAAACCTAGAGGCTGGTTTTTACTTTTTAAGAGAACATACATTTGTTAATAGTTTCTTACAGCTTTTCAGTAAGGATTGATTTTTGATAACGGAGACAGTAGTAGTGCTGGGGTTTTTCCCCATTTTAAATTCTGTAACTATTCTGAATGATGCAAATGTAGCAATACAAAACGCTTTGCCATTAAGCTAGCGTTAAGTTCACAAGCAAGGACTCTGCTGCATACGCGGGTTGCCCAATGAGGTCTTGTGCAACTAGCAGTTAGCACAGGGATTTCTCCAGCCTACGACGACTCATAAGGACAGTGCATAAGCAAGAAACCTACTGACTGCTCCTCACTCCATTAAGAGTCGCGTGCAAGATGGAGAAAGGCTTGAAAGGAAATCTCTGACAACTGCCATTCTTGCAAAGCTAAGGTAAAACATGCACCATATATCCAGGAAACACTGTGGAAGATACGGTTATATTCTAAGCAGTGACACAACCCTGTGCCAGAAACTCACAGGCTGTAGCTTTTTGGGAAAGAATGATTACACAGAGGAAGGCAATCAAGCCATTTTTTGCCAATTTTTGCTCTGCTGGTTGTGATAAGGAGCAAAAATATTATTTTCCAACAGTTTAAGCATATTTTTTAACACTAACGCTGTAAGAATTTCAACATATATGTACAAATAACATTTACAAGATTTCTTGTGTTTTAACGCTGACGAAGGAGTAGAAAAGCTTGCTACATGGTACTTTCCCTTTCTGCAAGAGGCAAAATTCCTGGTAAAACCAAAGAACAACAGCCCCACCCCTACGTCAAGAGAAAGCATTTCTTTGCTGGAACATTTGCTGGTGATAGTGATTTTGATGAAGACATTATTAGCTCCTGGATGGACATTTTTGGAACCACATCACTAACGTATAATATAGTATGGCTTTTGTTAATTCTACATTTTAATTTGGTTGCAAATTGTGCAGAAAAAAAAATTAAAAAATTATCAATGAAGTAAAAATTACATTACACACAAAACCAGAGAGTCCTAACACAGTTTCTATGGCACTGAATATTTGAACACAGTTCTGCTTGGACATCTTGACCTCTTGCAAGACAGGTAAACATTACCTTTTACACCAAGCCCTGACCCACGGGGAAAGCCTGGGAAACATTTCTGCAATCATGGGACATTTAAAGTACACATGAAACCCATTGTTTTCACGTGACAAAAAGGAGTCTTAGTAACCTTAAGATTTGTTCAGCGAGAGGCTAACAAACACGCATGCTAAAATCTGCAGAGGCACTGAAAAAAAAATTTAGAGCTGGTATGAGGCTGGGAATTTTAATATATTAACAACAATTACATTTTTAGCACATCATATGCCCTCTTTCTCAAATTGTGAGCATTAGTGAAGATATCAGCTTCAAGCATTCTAACCATTTCTATGGTTAGAAGCCATACTTTGAGCAATCTTTATTCTGATCTATTCAAGGCAGTGCAGTAACAATTTTTTTTAATAAGCAAAGGAGAGCCATTTTCCATCAGGTAACATGGAAACACATAGTATATTTAGCACACTGATACTTAGTCAAGTGGTCATTACCTTATGAGATGACCACAAATTACTGAGTCAAAACCAGAAGCTGTAGTTTTAGGAAAACTCAGTTCATTTTAAAAACGTGTAAGCCAATGACTCAGAACCTTCACATAGTAAGCTAAAGAATTTTAATCAAGAAATAACATATTCAGAATCAGATTCATGAAACTGGAAAGAAAGTTTCCTTGCCCGTGCAAGAATGAAAGACTTCAGACTGTAAACAGTGCTGACTGCCTTCGGCCACACCACCTCTCCCCTCACAGAATCTTCCCAGCCTGTGGGGATTTTAGGATTTAAATGAATACTTTTCATCACAACACAATGAATTTATTTTAAAGTTTATACTTAAGATTTGTATCGTGTGGAAAATAAAAATTCACAGCCACAAAAACATTCCCAGCAACTTCAGCTGATTTTTGTATTAGTATCTTTTCCCCATATAATTTCATGGCAGTTACCATTCCATCAATGGAGCAAGAAGGCAGCTGAAAGAATTTAACTGTATAGAATCTAAGTTACATAGTACAAGTCACAAAATCGAGAAATTTCAAAGAGAAACTAGGAACTGGAGAGAAAAAAATGAAATGAGAGTTAAAGAAACTTGATCGAAAAAAAAAGATTAATTCTTTGGCTACTGGCTAAAGACATATACCAGTAAGTGCTAGAGCTACGCCTGCCAAGTTGGAAATGAAGGACTAAAATCACTCAACTAGAGGTCAAAAAAAAAAAAGTCTTTATTTAGTAGACTGGTGAAGACATCTATCCAGGATGCAGTACACCCACTAGAGTGACTCCTCTGCCAAAGAAAACTTAGGCCCTCTTCTCCAGTGTCCCAGAAGAGTACCCACACCACAGCGCTATAGTATATTTTGGGGTCCGTATCAGTCAGACTTTCCTGTTGACATCATTGCATCAGATGTATGCGACTACCCTACTGCAGTCTGCCCCTCCTTCCTTTACAGAAAGAAGCTATTACAAAAAAAAAAAAAAACACACCACAACAGGATTATGTGTAAAGCTTTTATTAAAAAGGACAGATGGAGGTCTATTAACACTATAGTCAAAGCATACACCCCAAACCTTTTGCAAGGGAAGAAATGAAAGGATATACACAGTAAAGTAATGACTGTCCCAATGCTACCCCTTTCACCCACAAGTTTTCTCTGTTGTTCCATTTGCTAGCCCAGCCCTCGCTAATGAGCTTTTAGATGCTCCACTCCCTCCACCTACCAAGTTTCCCAGACTTTCCAGAGCCACCTGCAACAACATGGGAGCTGTGGGATTTCTGACACTATGAGTCTCCCTCTAATCATTTACTTTTGGATCAGAAAGAATCTTTCCTGCTAGACTGGAGTGATAGGAAGATAAATAGATATTTTCCAACTTCTTTGTAGCTTGGCAGAGGATTAAGATAAGTAACACAAAACCATAAAAGAGAGACTTGGAATTTGTGATTGTGTTTCTGGCAGAAAGAAACCACAAAGACAGTTCCCAAAAGCAAATGACACGTAGAAGCACACAGGTCACTATTAAAGTTCTAAAACCTGAAAGTTTTTTTGGTGTCTAAAAAAATAAAAAAAGAACACAGCAAGGGATGAGAGACAAACTCATTGGTCCTCCTTCCTCCCCTCCCTTGTAAATAAAGTTGTTGGCTGCCTTACAAATCCTCACTACAGATGTATTAGCTTCTTCCTTGCATTGTCAATTCAGGATAAGTAATTCTTAATATAGACCAATCCTTAATGTGGAGTATTTCTAGTAATACTAAATAAATAATATAGACTACAGGTCTAAATATCACATCGCTGGTTATCAGTATTAATGAAAAAAACCATTGTTTTCAGAGAGGGAATCGTAAGTGGTATTTACCTGGTAAAGGCTCACTTAAAAAAAGGAGGCCTATTAGAAAATTGTTTAAAGCCTTTCTACGGTTAAGATATTTATATTAAAACTTGCCACTATCAATATAAAATTGTACGGCAATTTTCCTCTCTGTGAATTCAAATGACATTTCTATTAAATCTGCACAGTCTTCCTAAATTTTGTAAGAAGTAAAAGTGTATAAAGAGACTTAAAATATATACGATGGTTTTGCTTGTCCTGAAAGGTCACTATTTGATGTCAATAAACTCAAATGAAACACAGATTAATGTGAAAACATTTAAATATTCAAATCTTTATAAAATATTCCTTATGCATAAAACAGCCACTTTAATAAATCAAATCACCATGATAAAATAGCAGCAGACCAATTTAATTTCTTACCATTTAATAAAATAAACACAAATACAGAGATGGGAAGGCGGTCACATTGCCCTCTTGAAGCCTCTAACTCAAGACATGCTAAATCCTTCAAGGCATCTGCCTTTTACCATTGACTAAAAGATAAGGCTTCTAGATTCCCTGAATCACAGCCATTTCAGGGATCCTGCATGTGTGCAATATTTACTTCTTTCCCAAAGAACGGCAAAAAAAAATCTAGTTTAAATGAAATAGTTTTGTAAATTTTATTATAATCTGATAACAGAAACAAAATTAAGAAATACATCTCAGGCTTTTAGGTATCAGCTATCATCTACCACAAACAAAAGGGCCTATAGAGGGCATTAAGAATGCTCCAGCCAAACAAGATGTGAAAACTACTCATTTCTGCCTAAAAAAGAAAAAGTGTCTTAGAAAAAAAAAAGAACTATTTTAGAACCCAGTCCTTCAGTTTACATCAATGATCAATTAAGAGACTCAAGCATAGTATTGGTGGCTGTACCATCTGTACACTTTAGAAACAGTAGAGCTATTTAGCATGTCTATTTTTACTCATGCAGAACTCTAAGTTATCCTAAAAAGAAAAATAAAAGCTGTAATGTAAAAAAATGACTCAACTTATTAAATGAGAGCAGCAGAGAAAAATATTCACATCTTATTGTTTGCATGCTACCAGCTACATGTTGAAGTTTTTAGCACAGAACCACAGAAATTCCACAAAACTTAAGCATGCTAAATACAGCAGAAAAGTACAAGTTCAGAACAACGTAGGAGTGGAGAAAGCACAAAAGTTCAGCAATATATTTCATTCCTGGCACAGATGAGGTGGAATAACTAATGCTCCAGTGCTAGCTTCTAAAACTAATTAGTTTTACAGATGACTACCTACTCAGAATGCATCAGTCATCTAACACAGTTTCTCACAGTATGCTAGAGAAGTAATGGTCAGAAAACCACACCTTGAAATAACTAAGCAAGTTTGGGATTTTATTTGCACAGTGTTTTTACCCCAATATTACTAACAATCCTTGTTTCATCTTGTTACTCTACATAGCTCAAATACATGAAAATGTTGCAGTAACACAGACTAACCTGACACATTTTGCTTTTCTGTCTGTATTAGGGTTGGTCAAAAAAAGTAATTATAATCTCAATCCCATAAACTACTGCAGCAAGGCTGAGCTAATAAAGTTGCAGCAAGGCAGGTAGTGCAGAAAAGCTATGCTGAATAACCTATACCATTAGTTTATCTCCTGTTAGCCTATTTTTGTGTACGTTAAGCTGAGGCCTCTTTAAAAGAAGTACATTCTAATTTATGGAAGCAACCAACTGACGTTTAACTACTTCAATGAAATGGAGCGCAGATCACATCTCATCACATCTTGATCCAATGTGTGCAACAACCAACATCCACTTATTCCCTGCTCAGCTGTCCCCTGTTACATGCGTTCAACAAACCGCAGAGCTCCTTATGGTAAAATAAAAAGGGCAGATTTTGCATATAATGTTCCCAACTGACTGAAGCAAGACGTCTTATAAAACCTTATAAAATGTTTTATATTTCTACAAAAACAAATTCACATTAAGCCATTACACCTCAACAGTCGGAAGTTTCTCTCTTAGCCACCAATTCTTGAATTTCTTTCTATCTCGCTCTCACTGAAACGTGACGTGGCCCTAAGCTGAAGGATACATACATGTTATTCACCTGTCCTGCACAGCCTTCTTTCCTAAATGTCTAAATACAGACACCAAAGTAAAAAAAAGCCATGCATGAACACAAAAATTAATTCAACCAATATTCCAACCTCTTCTTTAACTATCTGTAGTAATTTTCGTGTCCTTAGGGTCTTTAACTTAACTTGGTCTTACAGTCACTGGGAACAGACAGAAAAACACATTCCTGCAACACCATTGCAAAGTTATTTTCACCTCATACTAACTTAAGTACAGTTACATAGTCCAGTCACAGGTCCTCAAAAGCAGGCCAATACACTCACGTAACTTTCAGACTAATTCACTGAAATATACCTGTGAGGTTAAGAATATTTTCTTTTTTCCCCTCTCTCTGCAGAACTGCAAATCAAGGACCTGGTAGAGTAAAGCTATAATTTTAACATGTTTTCGGAGTTTAATGTAGACACTTGTCAATGTGACATGCTAACAAGTACGCTAAACCTACTCATCTTCGATTTCCTGCCATTATATAAGCTCTTCTCAAATTTTAATATTAGATGTGCATTCTCTACATTACAATTATAAACACACTCTACATTTAGCTGGGTACATGACATTTCTGAGACTTCAGCAGAAGCAGGAAGCATACGAAGAGTCAAGATACACACCATTCTTAATACAAGGTTTGCCATTAAATATAGTCCCTAACTACGCACCTTACATCTTACAGATTATGTTATGGGTTTGTATAACTGTCAGTTAAGTATGCTTTTATTTTAATAGGAAGGAGGAAAAACCCTGATCAAGTGACTGGCCAAATCAGAATCCCAGAATAATCAGGCCTTGCTTCTAAACAACAACAAAAAATGTCTAGTAAATTTTAAGTGGTGTCATTTTAAATGACTGCAGCTTAAAGAACTGGACTTCGTATCTGAAGATACGATGTTAGCATATGTCAAAAATACAAAACCAAACAGCTGCCTTTGATGTGACTGATTAAACAACTTTTGTCTCTGGTATTACTAATGGAATGAGTAAATGGGTTGTAATATAACGTACAATAATTCGGTTACATACTAGTAAACATTTCATGGAGATCAGAGCACTAAAGTCTCAGTTCATGCTGAATGATTTTATAGACAAATAAATATGAGCTTAAATGCCAAATAAACATACACTGTTAACAGGGTACCTCAAGACTATTTGGTGAGCCATTACACACAGTGGCCCGTGGGTATTGCAGTAGGAGGTACATGCAAGCATAAAACACAGAGTGAAATGCTATTTCAAGACACTTACACTCTCCAAATCACTTTTCCAGAAAAATCAACACAAATTTAGAGAATTGACTGGTTTTCGTTAGAGACAATCTCATATTAGAAAGGATTTCCAGGCCACTTTCCCCAGTATTTTGTATTATACGAACAACTGCTTTCCAAGGAATACCACTTGAGAGTAGCAAAGATGTCTCTAAAAGTAAATACTTCAAAACTAACCTTGAACATACTTCCTACATTGGCTTCATCACACATCGAAAATGTATTTTACAGTGTTCTACACCTACAGTTGTACCAGAGTTCTACTGGCACACACAGCAAAACCGGGGAGTACAGCTTTTCTACAGGAAAAAATGCAATGATTACAATTTCCATACCCACCAAGAAAGGTAAGAGCTGCAGGCTTACTTTTTCACTTACGCTTATTACTAGGTTTAATTATCTGGAGCTTGCAAATACAATGCACTGCAACACAACACATTAGAAACTTAAGTTTAGTCTCACTATATAGTAACGTAACTAGAAAAAGTCATTACTATTGATAAATACAAAGTGTATCAAATCAACTCAAATATTGAGGAGATGGAAGACGTGGCTGCTCAGCAAGTTAACAATCAAAAGCTTACCTTTACAGGGGAAAAAAAAAGCAGTTTCAAAAAAAATGCTAGTAACTATTTTTGCAAAGCTTCAATGTTCACTTCCTCCCCAAATAAGTAATTTTATTTACAAAAAACATTTTTGTAAAAGCCATGCACCAATAAAAGAGGGAAGGGAAGAAATCTGCTTTTAATAGCAGAAACCACTGTCTTTCACTATTTGGAAGGGAACCTACACACCACATTTTACTTGCACAGGCTAAGCTGCAACTGCTAACATAGGCAGGACTTTGCAGTCACGACAGCTAAATCTTTATACAGTAGCATGCACTACGCAATAAACTGTTCTGAACGCTGGCCCATCTCACCTGCCTTAAATGTATGAATAAACCACTATATTTTTAAGTGGTGTTTTTACTAAAATAAATTCAATGAGAATTTGGGAAGAGATATCAAGGAAAGGCAAGCAGATGGGGAGACTAGCTGACACATAACAATAGCTGGTGAAATATTACTCTTATTTTCTGTAATAAACACCAAGATCAAAACATTATGCAAGTTAAATTTCCTTGAAAGGTTCCCAGCAGGAGTTTTCCTTTTTGTTTGTGCAGTACGCGATTTCCTCTCACCCACAAAAAACATACCAAGAATGTGCATGTGCCACTAACACTAAGCAGCACTTCCTTAATCACTCATTTCCAACAATTTATGGATGATCAGTGGCAAAAACGAGCAAAAATAATGAAAGCATGCAATGAAAGCTCATTGAGACAAACCGGCTTGGACTTCCTACTCATTTCTGTGTCTCTTTAAGATGGGGGTCTGATACAAATTAGCCACTGGGAAAAAAGTCATCTGGTCATAAAATACAGTACAAGGTCACTTTTATGTAAGTTTGCCAAAAGGGACATAAACCAGGACAATTTCAAACTGTGACACAGGATAGAAGTATATTAAAAAAATCTTTGTTCCTCCTCCATTGTGCTGTCATGTTGCTCAGCTTTATAGACATTCTGAGCACCAGCTCTGGCCTCTTCGCTTCCACCTGGTCTACCTAATTAATTAAGCAAGGAAGTTACCTCAAATTTTTGTACTATTTGTTTTTATTATCATGCACTTCTTTTGATGTTCCAGGAGTCAACCTCTTAATCCACAGACTCTGTGTGTTGTGTTCTGAACATTTTGGGATGTCTGGATAATTTGGATAATTGGTCAGGATGTTGCTGTCGCTCATGTTAAACTTTATGCCATGACTTCAAGTTCAAAGATCAGTATTAAGGTAAAATACTTCATAAAGCCTTTTTAAAACTCCACACTCATGATTATGCAATACCCAGTTATTCCAGTTTCTCACGGCAGTAAATTGCACTATTTGTATTTTCTTACAAGGAAATTACTCCTAAACATCTTTATCTTTGTCAACTTCAAACAAATACAAATTTCAGTTGAAGTTACATCAAGAGAAAGCATATTTTAAAGGTCAAGAAAAGGTATAGCAATTATCTCCTCAGAAATGCTCGCCTCCTTCACACAGCAGCACACATGTAATTTTCTATGCAGTTTGTTATCACACACGGAAACATCAGCACCATGAACTACAGATGCAAATACTGCAATTTTCCTTTTTTGGAGAGAACGATAAAGAATGAGTTTAATTCTGACATTAAGAAATATAGGTGACATCTTTGTTTCGTAACTACACCACAGAATTTGAGAAGGCCAGTGACAAAGAACTGAAAGAGTACCTAAACAAAAAATACAACTTTATGCACAGGCTCTAAAAAAGAAGACAGAAGAATACAAAAAAATACAACAATTTTTAATACCAATGCAGGAGATGAAAGTTACTTCAGGTACTCCAACAGCTCAGTTAATAGCACTGGCTAAGGTGTAACGTATCACAATGACCTCCAACTACTTCAACAGTCTTGAAAAACCTAATTCACAAACGTGCATGAAAACACACAGATGGCATGTACACATATATACATTACACACCTCCAATATTGCTTTTATAATGATCTTCCTGATAACAGAAGTCTGCAACTGCCACTAAATGGAAATAAACTATAGCAAGGAAGAGCACTTAAGCTCTTTAAAAGGGTATGGTCAACCCCCTTAGGCCCAAAATGCCTTTTTTTGAATTAACATTGTGTTGTTCATTAAAAACTAGGCAGAAAATCAGTTTGATTTTCAGTACAACACTGCATCCATCCATGGTGAGTGCCTAATTTCTGTATTTCTCTCCTCCGCACAATATGCAAATCCTTGGTTCTCTTAAACTGTTGCCCTGGGGAACTGAAGAGAGCCTATAAGAGGGGCCATGTGCCATTTAGAAAGTACACTGGCAACCAAGAAAAAAAGCCATAGTAAATTGGAAGATGGTTAATCAAACCCATTCTGATTCATGAAACTTAAACAGTTAAGGGGGCAATACTTCCTTATGAGAATATGGAAATAAAAGTGACACAAAGCTCATATAGAGTAACCTATGAGTTATCTGAAATATAATAGCTTGCAAAAATTTCACATTACAGTGAATACATAAAATCAACTTTTATAGCGTAATCTATGATAAACACTCAGATGACTAAAAACTTTGGGGGCTAGGCCCATATCTGATAACAACTAAAGTTACTGTTGCAATTTAAGCTGAACAAAGAAACCCATTAAAAGAGTGAAAAAAATCCATTCAGTTTCAGAACTGAATCTCTTTTAATCATTCATTTGCAGAACTTTATTTAAATCCAACAAGTAATTCTTAAATCAACACCTTCCAACAGACATCTTGACTGTGCACACCTAAATTTCAAGTGACCTATTTATTCATTAAATGAAGGTAATTCTATGACAAATTCAAGATGATCTGCATAAAAGCTTCCACTGGAAAAGTCTTTTTATCCAAATTTAGATCTGAGCTGGGTATCTACAATCAACTGCTTTCCCTATTCCTTGTATCCAGCTCCCAGCTGAAAGATTAAAGATTACACACCTTGTGCCAAACCTCCTTATTGAATGTCTTCACATTTACAGTAGATCGCTCTTTTCTTAAGTGCTGAAGGTTCTGCCAAATGTACAAAATGTTTTTTTACATTGAGATCACTAAAATCTGATTTTCCCAGTTAACAGTAATAGTCTTTGCATGATGTTTTCCCTCTGGCCCATTAGTCTGATGTGATAAATAACATGATACGACTTAAAAAAACTTGCACAAGCATAATCAAAGACATAATAATTTGTACAAGTACCAGAATTCTACAAAATACTCATGGTCTCAGAGTCTTCTCTGAAAAGAGATAAGCCATGTGCCAAAATCTAAGGAAAGTAAAAAAAATGGGAAGTACCCTTCACAGATTCTAGAACCAAAAAACTTACATGAAAACCTGAGTTCAATTAAACATAAATCTTCTCAGATTCTAATCACCCCATTATGTGATGTAATTCCTTTAAAAGTACGTCTAGTACTTAGTGCAAGTAGAATCATGTATCTGCATCAGAATTTGAACAGAACAGCACACTCAATTTTAACTATCAACGTAGTCCATCAGTGGCATTTGCCACTTTCTAAGAAAAGCAAGCCATGACAAGGTATGTTCATATTAAAAATGGACTAAAATTCCTGCACCTTTAGGGCTCACTCAAAGCTGGTACAACAATTCAGTACATCCGCATCCATTTCAGACGCTTTTAAATAGAGCAACCAGGTAGAACAGATATTGGACAAAGGTCCTGAGTACTGTACTAGGTATTAGACGTACCAAAAACATCCAGAAGACAAAGAAAAAATAAAAATATTGCAAAAAATTGGGTTCCCCCCCACCATAGGCAGGTTTTCAATACTATCCCCATGAAGAAGCAACATGACTGTAAAGCACCAACAACCATCTTTTTCCCTGTATCTGCGGACAGATTATGGCTTTATCTCATCTGGAGTTACAAATGGTTCCAAGTGTAAACATGTAACAGTGATCCTATTTATCCTGAATGGGATTAACTGATAGCCAGCATCATAAATTTAAACATTACACTATAACTTAAGACAGCTGGGATACATAATGCATCTGCTGGAGCCAAACAAATCTGCAAGTCAAGGGGACGCACCAGCAGCGCTGTACATGGTGCACTAATGGAGAGAATCCTTGGGTTTGGTTGGACTGCAGGAGACACAAACCACACCAAAATCACTTCTTTCTTTTTTAGAAGAGAAGATATACATTAGCTGTGACTAGATACTTCCGAGTCAAAAAAAAAAAAAAAAAAAAAATGGAGCTGTCTCCAACAGAGGATAAAATGAGTTGCTAAATTTTCTTAGTCCTATAGATACCTGAAGTGAATGAAGAGGGGGAGGGGAGAGTGTTTTCCAGCCAAGTTGGATGAGTGAACACATTAGCCCCATCACCAAACCCCTCTGAAACTGAATTCATTAGCTTGGTCATCCAAACTTGTAACAGAAGTAACTTTGATACATCTACAGTTCAGTTAATACAAACACTGCAGTAGCATCAACCAGCTCAGAACTGCCTACACCAAACAAGTATTTACACACCATCTTGGTGGGGTCCATCCTGCAGGTCCTTTCTGACACAGCTATATTGCTCACAGTCTGTGTAATCTCCTGGTAGCTTCAACTACAGAACAAAATCTGTTTCTTCACATTATTCTCTCAAAATTAAAATTTTCCTTCATGCTATACTTACTAAGTATCTTCCTTTTTTTTTTTTTTTCTTTTTTTTTTTTAATATCCGCTGTTTTCTCTCTTAGTTATCTACATGAACCCTACAATCCCAAGCTGAATGCAGCACTCCAGTTGAATTTTCCCCAATTCCACCAAAAAAAAAAAAAAATGGCGACTTCATTGCCTCCATGCCAAGTCCTGTCAATGCAACCAGGAATTATGCTTTCCTTCCCACCACAATTATCCCCTCATTGATTTACATTACATGCAATCCACCAATGACTCATAGACTTTTGCATCCATCTTTAATGCATTTCATTTTCCCAATTTCAGACCACTTTTCAAGATCCTTTGCTTTCTAATAACTGTCATCTAAAGGGCACAGAATTCCCTCTAGTGTAGTATCATTAAAAACAAAAGTGTAATCATTTTGATGATAAAGATTAATGCAAACGTGCTACAATTTGTCCCCAGACAGTCATTCCAGTTTAATTTATCTGAAATTTATGATTTGAAATTCATTTTGCTGTGCCTCCCATTATAGTAATTTTTCATTATATTTCTTTAGTTCACATATTAATATAATCATTACCATCTTATTGTTCAGAAATTGCTTTGCCAAATTCCGTGCTTCACTGAAATACTCAGCCCTCTCAATTTGAATGTTTTCAGCTAGGTTGAATATTTTTAGTTGTTCTCTACCCATTCAAGACAGTTTTCTTAACGTATTATTGTTAATACTGACCACACTTGAACCTTTGTTGGAAGGTTTGTAATCTTTAAAATTCACAAATCAAGCTTGTTTTCTCTAGGTCATCTGTTATCACCCTTCCCATTAGTAAGAAGCCTGTACTTCTTTCCCTTGTCACAGCATTTCTAGCGTATTTATTGAACCTTTTAGCATCCCAACAAAACCATTTCCAAAAAAAATAATCTTGGTTAAAATATTTCATTATTAAAAAAAAAGGACAAGACATTTTCCTGATCTCAGTATACACAGCTTTTCAAAGACCATTTTCCCCCCTTTAAGCTCACTCACAGCCACACACTGCATACTCACTTCACCTGCTTGTACAACGCACATCTGTATGTACACATTCACATAAGCATACACATTCCAGCACCAAATCCTTCCAAATTTTAAATTTCAGTTTTATAAACAAGGGCTGAAAATGGAATATATACTGTAATTACTCTGCATTTAACAGTGTTATCCTACCTTTTTTAAGCCAGCAAATCCTTCCGATTCCAGGAAGAAAAAGGCAAAAGGCATCAACACAAACAAACATAAATTAGAAAAAAGAGAAGCAAGATTCCATAAACCTGCAACAAATGAGAAGAAGGTTTATATTATAATTTTCTCAGGTTTAAAATGAAAGATGCGGCATTTTTCTCTTACATATAACAACGCAGTATACATACAAGTACTAGCAGAAGCCAGGTTTTTACAAATACATGGTTATATACAGGTCACTGCTGAGAAACACCCATTTTTCTGTATGAGCTTTAAACAAAAATTGAGTATCAACTTAAACAGCAGCAAGTATCAAAAATCTTGGAGACAGACTGCAAACTCAGCTGCACTACTTCCACAATACCCAATTGAAGGCTCTTCAGATAACCATTTTAAAAGTTTTCAGGACAAAAGTATTTTACTACTATCAGTGAATGTCACAAAATTCAGTCCTGTGTACTTACTTCCTCGCATATTTGTTCCAAGAGAAACTCAGACAAATCATGGATTTTAACATCAGCAATACACAAATGCCATCACCACCTCCAAATCACAAGAAGGTATCATGGCAACAGCAACGGCAGCCCTTCACGATAAGATGACTGGCTCAATATGCTAGAGGAGAGCAGCGGATGCTGTTTATCTCAGCTTCAGTAAGGCTTTCAACACCATCTCCCAAAAATCTCCTCATAGTTTAATTAACAAAGTATGAGCTAGGTAAGTAGACACTGAGGTGGACTGAACGCTGGCTGAGCTTCTAGGCTCAAAGGGTTGTGACCAGTGGTACCAAGTCAGGCTGGAAGCCAGTCACCAGTGGTATTGCCCAGGGGGGTCAATACCAGGCTTAACATCTTCACTAGTGGTGACGGTGGGAGACAGTGCATCCTCAGCAAGTTTGCTGAAGATAAAAGATGGGCAACAGCAGCGGCCTGCCACTCAGATGAACCTCAACAGGCTGGACAAACGGGCAGAGCACACACCGGGGACCAATCATTCAAAAAAAACATTTGTAGAAAAGGCCTCAGAGGTTCTGCTGGCCACCAAATCGAACACGAGCCAGCAGTGTGCCCTTGCAGCAAAAGTGGCCAACAGCATCCTGGGCTGCACTAGGAGAAACGCTGCCAGCAGGCTGAGGGAGGTGGTCCCTCCTCTCTGCTTAGCACTGGTGGCACACATCTGGAGCACTGCACCCAGCTGTAGGCTCCCCCTTACAAGACAGACGTTGCCACACTGGAGCAAGTCCAGTAAACGGTCACAAAGGTGACCAAAGGACTGGAGCACCCATCATACAAGGACAGGCTGCAAAAGCTGCAATTCTTTAGCCTTGAGAAGAGAGGACTTGGCGGAATTCATCAATGTATGTATCTGATGAGGGACGGGAAAAGGAAAACAGAGGCTGACTCTTCACCATGGTATCCAGTGAAAGGAGAAGAGTCAACAAGCATGAATTGAAAAAAAACAGAAAACCTACTTAAATGTAAGAGGAAAGAAAAAAAAAAAAACAAACCAAAAACCACCCCCCAAACTTTTTCCACTAGGTGTAGTCAAACACTGCGACAGGTTGCCCACAGAGGTTTTGTAGCCTCTGTCCTTCAACATATTCAAAACCCAAATGGGAGATGCCTTGAGCAGCCTTCTCTAACTAACCGTGCTTTGAGCAGGGGGGGTCAGACTAGATTATTTCCAGAGGTCCCTTACAACCTCAATCATCCTGTGATCTAGGTGAAAAAAAAAGTCAACTGACTAAAACTAGGACATCTGTAAGACACATGTGACATCTGTAGGAAAGGAAAAGGTTTAGAAGACAACCTGAAGTGATAACTGATCTCCATTAAGGGTATCTGCTCTATTAAGATTTTCTAAGCTAAACACTTTCTGAAGAGCCAGTTTCTGGTGCCTAAACAGGAACCCACCATCCATCATCCTATCAGAAGTTGTGCAGGATGCAGTGTTTCTTCTTTATAAAAGCAGAGGCTTACCTGCAATTTAGTAGCGAACAGGTTTAACTAGTGTCATTTATTATGCATCCTGAAAACACAGCTTTTATTTGGTAGCTGACAAAAACTGGCTTCGTCCTCCACCCTCCCCAAAACACACACATTTCCACAATTCTGCAAGAATATACTCTCTCATCTGAAATCCAAAAAAAGAACATCCCCCACGATAAGAAAATTTGAACTAACAGCTTTGTTTATTTCTTTCTTCTCATGTACAGGCTTGTTCATTTTCTTCTTTGAAATTGTCCAATTTGGAAAGAATAGGGAAGGAGAGAGACTTTACTAGATGTCTGGGGAATTCATTATTGAGACATATTACTGTATTTAGTTTCAAATGTAAAATAGTTAGACATTATCTTCACCTACACCCCCTTGAAAAAAAATGCTTTCACCATATATACTTCCTTTTCCCCGTAAAGGAAATTTAAATTTCAAGGAGAAATAAAAACAAGGGGGGAGAAGGGGGGGGCCAAGAAATCTACTTCTTCAGCAGTTGATACCACCAGGGCACCAGGAACCAAACTTAGCCAAATAAGCTACAGAAACAAAACAAGAAAATTCCAAAAGACACGTGAAATATAATACTCAATTGCTAAAGAAAACAGACTGCCTAAAGGTGGCTAAACTCCAGTTAACAAAGAGGGGGATTTTTCCTTTTGAATTTGCTTAGCCAGGAAGCTCCTGTTACCATTTAAGAAACATTTACACATAGCAACATCAGCAAGAATGTCATTAACGGCCCTTACTGGGGGGACATTACCTAAAGCACTCTGCATACCTCCCCCCGCAAAAAAAAATTACAACACCAGAGTTAGAGTAGAAATACTATTAGACAGGGGTAGGAACTTTCTATCAGCAGTTTTCTCTAACTGAAGACAGAGAGCACATTCAGATACCTAATGCAAAGCTGAATACCTGGTCATCCTAACTTCAGCAGCTCTATTACATGTGTATCTACAATGTAAAACAGTGCTTAGGAGCTGCATAGTATGTACAGAGTATTTAAAGGGAGAGGAGAGTGGTGCACATCCAGGGTGATTTTTAAGAAGTTAAAATCCAGAAATGTACACATTAGCAGCTAAAGGCACCCACATTTACAGAAATCAAACTACAGAGCTACAGTGTGCATTTAAAGTTATGGGAAGTATGCACTGCTGTACTGCTCCTGACATACACATACACTTTCCTCAAAGTAAGGAACATACAGGGCCCTCTTCTTCCCCTACCATATTTCTTATCCTAATTTGATAGTTCAGAAATCAAATTAAAACAGACCCAGAAAAATAATTATTTCCTACTACACTAACTGCATCACAAATTGCACGAGAGGCTTCCACATATCAACATATATAAAAAGCTTTAAGCAGTCTGTTGGAATATTATAAATTTTTTTTCTGTTTGTAGCGACCTAAGACTATGACCCATAAAACAAGTTAATAAAACATAAAAATTAAAAATCTCTCAGTCTTTGGCAAACAGGTTAGACCCACAGCAATTTTTTGACTGTCTTAGTCATGGCAGTTTCATTACATTTTACCCCCACCTGGTGGCTGTATCCAACAACACCACAAGCGAACATCGAGTGGTCAGAAGTATTTCTGAGCTTAGTGGAACATGCATTAGGTAAGAGTGTTTATACTGAACCCAGATAGGGGCTTTCTGCCTGCTTGCAAAAATTAGAGGCACATATTTTTTATTTTTCGATATGCTGCAACTCATGCTACAGTCTACATACAGTATAAAAAAACCTTAATATTATGGTCAAGTACCCTCGATTATATCTTTGTAACTCAGAAATCTAGCAAAACAAAAGTGGTTTAAAGCAATACAAATCTCTCCATTTGATAACATTTCCAAAGCAGTAAGGAAACCGTACAGGAAGGTATACTAAACAGAGTATCCTGGAGATATGAACATTTTCTGAACTTGATGGCTTGTGATAGCACCAACAGCTCTCAAAACTTGCACAGGTATTTCATAACTCCAAAAAGGGACTGACACTGCGTGGAACAGGGTTTTACAGAGCAGAGCAACACTGCCGTGCAACCCTAGTCCCTGCCACAAGAGGGCGTCCTTCCCCAAGCTAAGGTTTTGAAATCAAGCGCAAAGGTTTTCGTCAAGTTGCCGTTAACAGAAGCCCGCGGTCAGATCCAAAACAAAACAAAAAAAAAATTAGAAAAAAAAAAATTGCTGATGTTTCTGAACATCTTCTCTCCGGCTGTGGTACAGCTTGGTTTAGTTCAGCCACGTCTACCCCTAGGATAAACTTTGCAATACACAGTTAAACTTGGAAACACCAAGATGCTGAATTTGCTTCCCCGCTAGCCATTACTACTGGCCTTAGGAAATGTAAGTTATACCGTGCATGCACAAAGCTGTACTTTCAAAATATTATCACATTAAAATCAAAATATCATGGTCACTGGAACATTCAAAGGCCTTCCTATGTGCCAGCTACTTCTTCCAGCAGATTTCTAATTAATCCAAGTTTTCTCAAGTACTGTAGCAACTCCAACAGATTGAAAATTTCCGAATTGGTTGTTATATAATTTTCATTCTCTGAAGTATTTTATTGTAGTTTTTCCAAAGCCAATTCAGGCACAGAAGGAAGGATTATATCTCATTAATTTTTTTTCCATGTTTGGGAATAAAGAATATAAATCTGTCTAAGCAGCTAAATCTGTGTAAAAAATGAGAATTAGCTGGGGGTTTTCTTCCATGTAGGAGACATACCAAATTAGCAATACCCCACATGATGTGTGACAAAGCAGATCACAGAATAACTCAACTAGAAAGAACCTCAAGTCATGTAGCCTGATCTGCTGCTTAAAACAGCTAAACTGCAGGTGCAATCTGGTTGCTCATGGCTTCAGCCAGCTGAGTTTTGGAAAACTACCAAGGATTTAGCTCTCTCAGTCTCTCTGGACATGCTTTTCCAGTGTTCAACCATACCCACTGTGAAGAACTATTGCTTTATGCCCGGTAAACATTGCTTCTTGCCTCTCACTGCGCTCCAGAGAAGCTGGCTCTACAGAAACCCCCTCACCAGTTGCAAACCCAGCTGTGCCCTGGCTTTTCTCATTTCACACCAGGCTACCAGCCCAGGAGATGTTTCTATACCCATCCTGGGCAGCTGATACTTCTGCCTTCTGAACACTTTCTTTTTGGTTTGAGCTCAGGCTCCCCATTAAGCCAAGTCGACCTCCTATTACATCTGTTCATTTTCTTGCAAACCAAGGTGCGTATTATGGCCCTTGAAGGTTATCCTTGAAAGTAAGCATCTCTCCTGGCTTTCTCTGCCCTCAGACCATTCTCCAGTAAAGACCCACATACACATTTCCTGAAGAGGACAAAGTCTACTCTTTCAAAATCTAATGTCTTTATTCTACTGTTTTCCTTCTTCACTTTTCTCAGGTCTTAAACTACTCTGTCACCACAGTCAGGGTCACTGTTCACCACCACATCTACAGTCAGCTCCTCCTTATTCGTGGGTTTACAAAAAAAAAAAAATTATTGTTCAGATAACACAAAAAAGTACTCAATTAGTTTCAGAAAGATGACAGACAATAAGCATTATCTTGTCTCCACTTATCCACATTTAATTTGTTGTAAACTTCTTAAATTTAAAAAAACAAACACACATACCACACCACCTCTGCAAGTTAGGGATCTGGAAATCTATTAATTTGCTCTCTGTGAGTATTCAGACATTTAGCAAAAAGTGTATATTTTTCAGAGAAACATCCTCCAAAGCCCGGTTACTATGTCTTGACAAGAACAGAAAAAGGACAGCACAGCTAACCTGTAAATTCTTTATTCCAGATTAAATAAATAGTACCTTCATTATCTGAAACAATCTTTCTCTGGCCAAATCTACGAATTGGTGGAAATAGGACATTTTTTATTTCCCTTAGACACATAAAGGTGTCCAAATTATTTTCAAATATTAGTATGCATTATATATGTCACAGTTGTAAGCATGTTAACCAATATTAGAAAGTATGCAAAACTCACTCTGCCAAACATCAAGGTGTCATCGCTGCAAGTAGTATTTTTCCTCGCATCTTGTTTTCCTTGAAATAGTTTGTTTACATGGTGCCTCTTTACCACACTCAATACACTGATACTCTATAATTTTCCTTCTTTGCAAATAAATCACTAGCAGTGAATTTAACTATCTAATCCCATCTGCTCATAGCTAGCAAGTTTCTTAAAGACTATTTCTTATTTTGAGAATAAGTTTGTATGTATTATCATAAAGAGACAGACATGAATCTTGCACTGATCCATGAGGAAGAAGTTTGAACAGTGTGTTTTCAAGTTAGCTTCTAGTAGCTCTTATTCTACATTAATATTCAAAGCAGTGAATTTGGTTTAAATCCAGCAAGTCTGCTCAGTTCTTTAAAACAAGCCAACAGAACAGTTGTGACAGACTTTTGTGATATATCACACAGCAGCAAAAAAAACTAGCCAATAACATATTAACAATTCAATTAGCATCTTAAGTGAAAAGGGAGTTATACGTTTGAAAAGTAAGAACATCCATGCACATATAATGAAGACATCCATTTTAATTACATTATGCTGAGTACTAACCATGAATTAGTGAGCCATTTAACCACTGAATATAGTAGTTTTGTGGAAAAGAAAGCAGGATCTCATTGCTGATTATTGAGAAAGGTAGAAGCAGGACTGCACCAGCTGAAACTGCTAGAGTGAAGGTGCTCAAGAACAGCCTGAAATTTAAAGAAACGTGCCACTGTTACCACCAACATGCTCTATTTCTATATGCTTACTACATTCTATTTCTATATTCTTACTACGATTTTTAAAAGCTGAGCAGCTTTTTAATGTCTAAAAAGCGAGTACAATTATACATAAATCCTTAAACACCAAACTGAAAATACTGCTTTTCTTTCACAAAGCTGTTATTCGAGTATCATCTCATAGCTTGGGGTTTTCTGACAGCTGTAAAGTCAATCCAGAGAAATTGCCAGAATTATTTAAAATATTTAAGCTTATTCTTTTTAGATCCCAAACACAACTTTGATCAAATGCCATCTTGTGGCATTAACGAGAACTGCATCCTTAAAAAAAAAAAAAAACACCACACCACAACCAAAAACATTCTTACAAAACTAATCCAATGCTAGAAGAAAATCAGAAATAATTCCCAAAATTGCATGACCAAAAAAATATAACCTGAAATAGATCATTCCTACAACAGGAATGTCAGTAAGTTGCTTACTGAGATCTTACTTTTCCTTAACAGTCTACAAATCCATTTTTCATTCACATAATACTTAACTTACAAAAGAAAGTCTGGGTGACTGATTTTATCAAAAAAATATTACTATATTTTTTTCCTGTTTCTGAAATTTTTTTGGTTTTATTTTATTTTAAGATGTTTAAGAATTCTAAACCAGAATTGTGAAACCTAACGCACTACTGCCTTTCAAGGTGCTAACAGCAGTATGGCTTTGTGTTCTCCCACGCAACATATCTCTCCAGTCCTGACAATTACACTATTGCAAAGAAATATCCATCTGCATACATCTGAGAGTTAACACTTTTTGGAAAATAACATGCATAATTATGGAAAAAGAAAGCTTAGGCTGAAAGAAAAAGCAGCATTTTATATTTATAACCCCACTTTTAATGAAAGGCTCTGATGGAAGTGCTGATCTTGTCTTATCCTCTTTTCCCATGAAGAACACGGTATTTTAAAATGGGTACTTGTATTTTAAAGCTAAACTAGAAAACAGATGGGAGAATAACAGTTAACAAGACAAATTTTATTCTTTGAATACTGAAAAATTTAGAACCCAGGCTAAGAGCACTGCTCCTATGAAAATCACTCAATGTAGAAGAGCCTCCAACTAGTCTTAAAAGCATAGGAGAGATGCTCCTTTACTTAAGGGAAGAGCTTCAGAGCATTTACAGGAATACATTTTTCTCTAGATCTGAAGTAGACCTTGTGGCAAAGTAGTATTTCAAATTCATAAAAAATACTAGTATCAGACACTACTGGGAGAAGCACACCTAAGATTTATATCATCTTTGTACATCTTTCAAGCTTGCCACAAATGCACAACTAAAAGTGAACAGCTTGCAATGTACTCGGCACTTTCCCAGGGTACAAGGCAAATCAATAAAAAATTCAATGAGCTCTCCTTCCAAGAGGATGACAGTACTACCACGGAAGAGCTGAGAACACTGTAATAAGCAAGTAGCAAGTCCACACAGTTTAGCAGACCACATAACTGAGAGGGCAGCAACAGCTCACAAATGTTCCGTAAATCTTCAGACATATTTAAATAGGAGACATAAATATCTAGCTTTACAAAGGAACAGGAACAGGAGACAGAGTTGCTGGCAGACCAACCAGTCTGGCAAGGCTTGTCTTCCACTTGTTATTCCTTTTTAAGCTTTTTTAAGATGATCAAATGCAGATGTCTACTTCAGGATGAGCTAATTTCTCTCCATAACCCATTACCTCCCTTCACAGGGCTTCCATCAGCTGCAGTGGGAACTTAAAACACCTACTACCCATATAAACACATTTTAGAGTCCTAAACTCAGGTGCAGGTCTTGCACTGAATTCCACCTCTTGCATCAGGTTCACATGCAATATTCTGTCCAAATTCATGCCTACCAGGAAAATCACAGGTGAAAAAAAAACCTAGACAAAACTGCCTTGCCTCTTGTCATGCCTTTCATAATACAAGGTGCCACTTGACCAAATCTTTTTCTTCTGCCCTCTAGCAATCTATTTGCTGTCACATTCAAAACAGACTGTTCCTTATCTGGAAGCATACAAGATTCCTATCATAACAATATATTCAGGACAAAAAGGTCTGCAAAAGAGAGCTATACATACGATATTCTGTTAACAATAGCATCTTCATCCTCTTGCTCATCTGAAAATTAAAATACAGCAGGTTATATTCAATACTTAGTCATCCTTCTTCAGGCTAAAATGTATATATGTAGTGCTAATTTTGATTTACAATTAAAATTTAGAATTACTAAAACAATTTAATAGCATGAATATTTTAAGAATGTTCCTACTAAAAATAAGGGGGGGGGGGGGGGGGGGGGGGGGGGGGGGGGGGGGGGTTGCCAGGATTAAACTTTTTTCAATCAACATAACTACAAAGTTATTTCACTTAATTTAAATAGGCAGATCAAAACCTCTTGGAAACATCTCCCAGAGGGCTTTACAATAAACAAGCTTCAGACTACTACTGTGACTGCTGCTAGGAACTGTCCTTTTGAACATCCCAAACCACAGAGAGCAGGCAAGCTAGAGGGAAGTCTTAGGGTCCATACTAACTACTACTATAAATCCCTAAATAGATGTTTCATTGTCAGAATTTATGCATTTTTAAGACAAGAAAGCATACCCAGAACAGTAATGATGACCATTCAGTTGCTTCCCCTTACTCATCCTCCTCCTGACACCTGGGGATTTGGGGAGGCAGGGGAAGGAGAACTGTTGTTCTTGTTTGTTTTGGATTTAAGGTACCATGGCTTCTTTTCTGGTATTTCACATTTTAGACCATTTTTGTTCACTTAATTAATATTCCAAATTTTTGAAATACTATCAACATTTAACTCAGAGGTCAATCACTAGTATATCCTTCATTTATTCTCTACATACTTCTCTACATATATCTATCTGTACACATACATACACATTTCTACATTTGAAATAATTTTAGTCAGCTTTTTTCTTTCAAGTCTCCCAGATTTTCCGTGAGAGGTAACTCAAATTTATTAAAAGTCTAAAAATAAAGCCAGGTGTTTCAAGTTCTTAAGAGTCATGCACACACTTGAAATAAACATGTAGCCACTAACATCATACTATTTTCAAATTCTTCTTGGAAAGTACATTGAGTTATTGTTTCTGTTTATTTGATGGGAATCTCAGGGTGTTTTGAGAGACTAAGTCAAGGTCTCTTATGAATCATTTTGGCTAAAGAGCCTGTTGTAGAAACAGCAAACAGTTTGTCCTGAAAGAATTCCAGATGTGTTAACTCTTCAAACTTATCCTTTCAGGAAGATCCTAGCAGGCTACAAAGTTTGTCTACATAAATGTTCACACAGCTTTCATAAAGTTACGACAGCTGCAAAGCAGTTCCTCTCAGCTGATGAGATCAGCTGCCAAAAAGGTAATAAAAGTGTCTTTACATCCAATAGTGTTTGACAAACCCGCTCCTCGTCCCTGTTCTTCCCTATCTCCAAATGGCAGCAGCTTCATAGTATCCAAAGTACATACCAGGATCAGAAAATCATATCCATCTTACTTCCTATGTTTAAAGAGATGCACTTTTTTTTAAAGGTATCACATTTCTTCAAGAGTTTACTTTTTTAAATGTGAATCCATCTATGAAAGCAGCTCTGTCGTAACACAGGTCATTATAGTTCAATAAACAGTTGCCCTTAAAGTTCAAAGTGCCAAAATCATAATGCATAAGAATGCTTCTCCAGTATGACCGACTCTTACCAAACAACACAGTCCCAGGTAAGCTGTCAAGAGTCAAAGATTCTGCCACCGTATACAGATTTTTATGCTATTTGTCTTTAGAAGAAATACAGAAGAAAATGACAGGGGTTCCTACAGACTAGTTTCAGGCAGACGCTGTTTCCAAAGTAAACCAAAAAAAAAAAAAAACCACCACCAACCAACAGGGTTATCTCAAGGAGTAAGACTTCAGTGGTGAGTTCACAAGGAACAGGTTAAAAACACTGAATTAACAGTACCTGAGCAAAGCAGGATTTTTAGAAGAAATCTGCTGCTTCACTTCTGTATTACAGGCAACCTTTTCACTTTACCAGCTAAAGCTCTGAACTTGATCTTGGTGCTAGAACACAGCCTGAAGATACTTATTCTGGAAAAGCTGACATGAAAGGAGAACAACAGAATCTAAAGGCAAGGGAGGCAGAATTGTCTACTTGAAATTTTCCACTTTCTTCCCCCTCAAAACAGTTAAGATTTAGGCGCCCTGGCAAGCCACAACAGAACAACTGATTGTTGCCATCCACACCACCTCTACAAGAGCCACCCACTCTCACTCAATCGCAGAGTGCCATGGACAGCACTCACTGATCCTCTTCTGAGATGCTTCAAGTGCACTCCCTTCCTCGGTTGCTGATGCTAGAAGGCACATTGAACGGTCTGAGAATTGCCAGAGCAAGCACAAGGGAGATGACAGGAACGCATGGCTCGGGACAAAGGGAGCAGAACAGAGGGCAATAAAGCAGCATATACAATCAGACCAGTCCAAGCTGCCATAGACCAGCAGCCTGAGAAACACTTTTGTTCAGAGAGCTAGTTCTGCTTTCCTTGTGCAGGCAGAGAGAAAAAGCATCACCTATTTACTTGAAGAACAGAATTATTTTTGAATCTATGAAGAAGTCTGTGCTTACCTGCTTTCCTTTTGTATCTTGTGATTATAAAGTAGGAAACTATGTAGAGAACAGCAAATAGAAGAAAACAGATCTGGAAAAAAACACATTGCATTTATTAGGTTGTGAAGAAATGCCTGGATTATAATAAGAACAAACAGAAAATGCAGTAACAACAACTTAAAATTGAATTCAGATCAACAAAAGTGCATTCTATGTAATTCTATGTAAATGCCAACACTTATATTTTATATCTTATTAATAGAAAGTTAAGCCCATTGAGAACAGTTTAATTAGAATAACAGGCATTGGATCAATATATGGCCAGCAAGTTTTACATTACAATTAAGAAGAGTGTCTTATTTACAGTGCAGTTTCTTGTTTGGGGGAGGGGTGGGTGGGGTAGGTTGTTTTTCTGAAGTTTGAATCCACTCAAGTTGTAAAAGTTAACACGCTTTGTATTCCCTTCACATGTAAGGTAAGGGTAATCTTCAAGAGCCCACTGCATAAAATACAATCTACTTTGGAGTAAACTATCAACATAAGTGGAAAGACGAAAGCAGTTATGTTTATTATTTCCATCATGTCTTGAATCAAACAGGTTCCAGGTGACATTTCACCCAAGCGAGACTCATCTGCCTACAGTGGTTGCCTAAGCCAAGCATGAGCTAGTCAAACATGATGTTTCCTTTACGTTCAGAGACCAAGGGCACAATTTCCCTCTTCATAAAGTAGGTGGCTTATTTAGGTCAGAGGTACCTTGAGGCCACACCATGACTTCATCAAATTGTTTCCAAGATTTAGCATTAAAAATTCAATACAATAAGGTAAGACCAAAACACCTAAAGTATGCTGGAATGCTTAGAGGAAAGTAATTGAACAGCAAAACAGTTTAACCCTCCAAGCCTTTGTGGGAAACAAAATGAAAAAACACATTTATTTGCTCCTGAATGAGGCACCAGTGGCTTGACACTGCTTCCTTAATCTGGTTTGTTGATACCTATTAAAAATGTGAGTCAGTCAGAAATGAAACAAGAACGAAGCATGCCATTCAGCCCTGCTGCGGCCCTTAGCCTTCACTGGTACCTGAGCAGTCACAGCGCACAGTGCTGCATACCACCAGTGTATCCTGCTTTCTGCTGGCTTGCGGGAAACAGATTACCTGCACACCACAAGCTGAGAAACTAGCTGAAGTAGCCCAAACTGCCAAGATTCTTTTGCTTGTGCTCAATACGAGGAGCGACCTAATAAGCCTGAACACACAGCAGTTAACCAATTGAATCTGGCAAAACTGTTCCAGCAGATTTAACCATTAAAGTGAGTTTCCCCTGTTACCCCATACAAGATTCTTATTTTTTTCAATTGGCCCTGCCTGGATCTGCAATTCATAATATTAGCACCCTAAATGGGTTCTACTTCAGTCTGAGCTTTAATCTCCTTTGTGGTCTGAAATTGCAAAATTACTTTACTAGGCAATAGTTGATCTACTTCTTTAATCAACCATTTAAAGATTTGTTGTTTTAAGAACTCACTGTCTTAAAAAATTCAGGAGCAGAAAAGGTACCCTAAGTGAAAGGAAAACATGAAAGTGAAGGTAGTGATGATAGCCCTTAAAAAGTGACATCTAAATAAGCATATTATATCCAAAGCAGAATCAGAGGGGGGGCCAGAATATATCACCCAATCAAGAAAGACAGACTTTTTAAGAAATGCTAATAAAAATAAATGAGGAGTTATTTTGTGTAGTTGCGCATTTTAGATTTTAAAAATAAATAAATAAATAAAGGAAGTGTTTGAATATGGCATTTGGGTGCCTGCAACTGCCATACAGATGTCTCCTGGGAGTATTACAGTGCCATAGGTCTGAAAGTGGCAGCTGAGCTCATTCTCTGTGCAGGCAACACACACACACTGGTGATACGTATCTGAAATACAGATGCAGAAAGTTAGATTTCAGAGCTAGATCCGAATTCAAGTATTTAATCTGAATACAGTTCACGACCCCAGTGCTCTAGAGGATGCCTCAAAGTGGAAAAGGTTTCGCTAAGGAATTTAATTCTTTAAATAAATAATTTCATTAATAAAGAATGTTATTAAGATAACAGAACATTCTTTTGTACAGTATTTTTTAAACAGGAAAAACAAAATAAACTGAGAATAGCCTTGGGTTTTCAGAGTACTCTGACGCAGCTTGTCCCGTCAGTATCAGAAAACGCAATGCCAGTGCTGAAAGAGAGTCCTTCTCTAAGTTTCCAGTTCCTCTGAAAATAAGAAAAAGGCTATGGATAGAAACACCTGATTTTAGGCATCCACTTTTGAAAATCAGGTATCACATAAAAAAAATAATCTGTCAGACCCAAATAACACTGTCCCTGTGCAAAATAAAGATCTAGTTAAGTTCATTTTTAGTTTACTTTTATTTAAGGCAAGAATTTACTTGAAGGTTTTTTTGTAATTACAATTACTGCAATCTTGTTGGTATCTTCAAATAAAATGGATGACTTCTATCTGTGATAGCAAGGATAGCAAGGTTACAATGAAAATGTGGGTCTGTACTTACAAGGTACCACTAAGATAACTGAGGTATTTTGATGGCACAGCAAATGAAAGCTGTCCAGTAACATGAACTGTCAAACATCGTATTTCCAGTTTTAGATGACAGCTACTTTGCAACTCAGCAATAAGGTGTAACTATATATCTTGGTGCAATTATCCGTCTACTTCTTTCAGAACTGAAAACGATTTTATAAATATTTGTTACAGTTGTTTATTACTGAAAATTCATGTAATTTTAAAATGACCGGCAAGAAAAATAAGCAAATTCTACTCAGTGAAAGCATCAGAATCTTAAAAAAAGAGAATTCATAAATTACAAGTCCTTCATACTGACAAGTCAATAAGCAAACTCAGAAATATTACTTCAGTCTCAATTTATCCTTGGTGAAATCTACAATCCTGAAGTGTTTCTAAGCATGCATTCTGAATAGCTTTCTAAAGGGAGTAACAAAAGCCAGCATCCTAACTATTTTTAGAGTGGAACTCAGTTAAGTTGGGGAAAAGGAATGTGTTGCCCACGATAGCCAAAGAACAGACTCCACTGTCCTGTCACACTGCAATCCTGAATTCTTACTCCACACACTGTTCTTTGTTTCAGGATATTTTTGTACTACCCCAAAAAAATAAAATTAAAAAAAAAAATCCCTTGTTTGTACTTGTTCTAGCTTCAGTTCAGTTCACATTTCTCAATTATGAATGGCTGGGCTTGTATGCAACATTCCAGGTAAGCTCTTATGGCTATACAGAGCAGCACTAAGCCCTTCTTTCTGTACTGAAAATACTTCAACATGTTCACCTAAGAATCACACTAGCAACTTGGCATTATCCTCTGATCACTGAATTCACCCATGCTGACCCCTCCAACTGCTTCCATCAGCGCAGCTCTCAAGTTACAGTAGAAACTTGTTTTTAGGGTTCAAGTTCATCACTGTGCCTTCCCCCCCCCCCCCCCTTTTAAAAACCACACCTTAATTTCATACTACATCTATTATTTTGGGGTCATCAAGTCCTTTCTGCACCATGTTCTAACCCTCCTTCGTATGGACTGTATCTCCTAAAGAACGGGTTTTCTGCTAACACCATAATGTTTTAATTCATTTTCACCTAAGTTGAGCACGATTGCTCTTAATACTGACACCCGAGGAAAATTAATAGTAGCTTTCTTCCCCAAAATACAATCTGTTGTCATGTATACTGCAGCCAGTTTCTTACTCACTTTACAGCTCTTCTACTAAGGCATGCTGACCCTAGCTTAGGAAACACCTTTCAATGTATTTCCTGGATGTAGCCCTTGGCATATGCAAAAGAAACTCCCTACCACATCATGCGGCTTCACAAATACAGTTCTTAACAACCCCTAATTGGACTTTCTTAAAAAACCTTTGGAAGAGGGAAAATTCACATGTACATATGTCCGCAGTACCCTAAATCATCTGTCAACTTTCATTTCTGATCACTTATTAAAAAACATAGGTAGTCATACTGACATAGGGCACTAATGAAAAAGGAACACCACACATGAAGCTGTATCAATACCTTCAGTTAAAGAAGAGCCTATACTCTTGAATTCCATCTTTTCTTCAGAAAACTATTATACGCGACAGTATTGGAGCCAATACAGTGCTAAATTCCAATCATACTGCAAACTATGTTTTCAAGCAAAAAGCAGCGGTTTATGCCATCACCTATCTCTACAAGAGCTGACAAAAGTTAAGGATGCTGCAAGCACAGCAAATTTAGGACAAGCTGTATTCCTCATAGACCCAAGTTCTCTGCAACGAGTTTGTCACTGGGGCTCAAATGAAGCTTTTCCAGGTTTGACTTGAGGAAGACAGGGAAGACACTGTGCAGAGAATGTACACAACTGATGAGATGGGATTTCTGACATTCCCCAACAGTGTTAATTTAAAAAAAAACACCACACAATAACTTCCAATCTTTAAAATTATTTCCTTAAATCCATTCCGACTTTAGAGAGAAAAACTAGTTGTGGATCTGTTGCTATAGGTAAGACTGCTCCTGAGAAGCTGCTTTAAACCGAGCTATGGCAAGTTTTCACATTACAGAGGAAATACACTCAGTCCACATTTGACCAGCTGCATCAAAATACAAAGGAAATTAAGAGGGGTTTGAAAATTTTATATGGTTATAGCCAGTCAAGCAAAGCAATTCTTAACATCTGTGTTCCCCCCTCCACACCACTCAGTAGTAACTGAAAACAAAATGCATAGATTCTATGCTGCATCTGTGGGCTGCCTTTTAACAGGACTCATATTAAGAAGTCTTCAAACCTCGAGCATATAACTTCACATCGCTTTGCATGGATTAATACAACCTTTGATAGGATGATCAAAAATAAAGCTGTCTTTGCTTGGAGTTCTTCATCTTCATTTGGGAAAGGAAGTACCTTCTGCTCCCACTTAAGATTATACAACTAGACACGCTGAGAGGCTACTTTTGGAGATGCACTGCACTACATTCTTAGGCATCTTGTATCCAGCTCTTCCACAGAGTCATACTTTTGGATCTGTCATCCAAAGTCATCCAAGTATGATCCAAGTGATACTTTTGGATCTGTACCAGACAGTTCTCGGCTCCTCTGAGAATTGAGCTAGAGATAAACTGCACGCATTTCAGTTCATAACTATGTGCATCCAAGGGGCTGGCACTGAAGAGTCCAGCATCAAACATGAGCAGTACAGATCTGAACTAACTCAAATTACATGGTACTTATCCCTACTGACAGTTACTAAAGATCAGCTTTAAAACTTTGGCACTGAAATTCATGCCTCAGATTGATAAAGCATCATCTTCTGTTGCAAGTGCTAGAGCAACACTTTCATGCTAAGAAAGAACATGCTCAAAATATACAAGATTCTCTCTTTTTCCCCTTATGCACAAGACACTACGATGTTTCACAATTGTAATTCATGTGCATTAAAAGCTGCATTTTTGTGTACAGAAAGAGCAACACACTTTATTTATATAGCATGGTATTCTTCCCAACTGTTGTGCAGGGAATACAGCTGTAGTTTATACTAGGAAAAAGCATACAGCTGCAGTGTCCAGTAATTGTTCAATATCTGACAACCAGCGTGCCCTGGTAGCAAACATTCCAAAGAGCATCCTGGGCTATATTACCAGAAGCAAAGCCAATAATCACAGGAAGTAATTATCTCTCTCCAGTCAGCATTCACATGTAGTTGCTATGTCCAGGTTTGAGCCCCCAATATAGGAAAGGCATCGGCAATTGCAACAAGGAAGATGACCAAGATGGTCAGGAGGCTGGAACACTTGCCTGGTTGCAGACAGGCAGAAGGACCTCTGCTTGTTCAGCCCAAGGGCAACAAGGCTTCAGGAGAACCTAGCAGCAGCTTGTCAGTACCTACGAGGAGATCATTAAGGTGGCAGAGCTGGGCTCTTGACAGTGGTGCATGGTGGGAGGATGAGACTGGAGGTAAGTAGAAATCCCCTCCATGAGGAAAGCCAAGCAGTACAACCAGTTGCCCAGCAAGGTTGTAAAATCTCCATCCTTGGATGTTTTCAAGTCCTAAGTAACCTAGTCTGATGTCATAGCTGATCCTCTTCTGAGCAGAAGGCTGGGGTCCAGTCAGCCTTCTTTTCTATTATCCTGAATAAATCAGCACCATTAGAAACTTTGTCACCTCATAATTTATACCCTTCTCCAGGTCATTATTAACGTGTTTAGAAGTATTAGTGTAAGCACAAACCCCTGCAGGACTGTGTCAGGGATGTCCTCCCACTATGAAAAAGCTGTACATCTTACAGAACAACAGCTTTTAGCAATAAGGAACCACCACAGAACTCTCTTGGAGAAAGAAGTCACACACCTTAGCAATGCTCTTGGATTTAATACACTTCCAAATGCAAAACACAGATTCAAGATTTCTACTTGAAAAGCATCAAAGCAGACAAGTGATCATTTCCTCTCACTTGACTGCATACTAGCGTTTAGAATAGGGAGAGTAAAGCTGGCAGAGCAAAACAGACAAGTAAACAGCATTTTACTATGCTATATATGAAATGAAAGATCAAGAAGCTCCAAAAAACTAAGGAATAAGGAAAGTAAAGGAAAAAAAGCTTTAAAAGAAAGTGGCTGCATCAGTATTAAAAGAAAAAAGCGACTGCTATTAAATCCACCAGCATTTCTATGCAAAGGATATGCAAAAAATAGTAGCTACAGACATTATGAAGAATATAATGAAGAATATCTCCACTTCTTGCTGTTACTTTACGGAATGCGTTCTTTCCCCTAAATAGAAAAAACAGCATAGAGAAAAGGTAGAGGTCACTCTTGGTAACACCACCCTGTAGAATATGTCTAAGAACACATTTAAGAGTTGAAAATTGAACTGTCAGAGTTTTGCTTGACTGTGTTTACTACCTACAGAAAAGCAGTTGTGTTGCACTTCTGGAGTTTAATTTCTGGAACAGAAAACAACTAAACATAGCATTATACACCCATCTTACTGCTCTGATGCTGAAGTATGTTAATGCGCATTAAAATGCCACACAGCAACTAATAATCTTCCTCCTACTGTCCCACTTGGCAACTACTTTTGTTTACTTGTGGAAAGGACAGCAGGAATAAGCAGTAAGAGAACACAGGTGGAGACAAGTAGTTCTGCTTGGTTTATTTCTAATAACTCCATTGTCCCATCAACATCTATAAAGCAAACAAGGTGTTCCACCTGTTTTGGATGTGTCAACACTAAGTTACCTGTAACAAACTATGCACACTAAAGGAAACTAAAATTTTTAGCTGTTCTCTCAGTTTGAGCTTGGCATTCATAGTATCATCTGCTCTGGCCATCTCATTTTTCTCAAAAATGAGATATTAACTATTTATTCTTAAAAACTCTGTGCTCTGTGATTAAAGTTCCCTCTAACCCAGCCAGCCTGACAGGCTTAGCAACACACTAAATTCAAGCTTATGAGAAAATGTCAAATATGTCTTATGACTACAGATTAATTGAACTCATTAACACAGCCTATTAACACCTATGATTTCCCCCACATGTATGGTCTCCTCTCAGGACTCCTCCCTGGCTTAAAGTATGTGCAAGAGGATGACCCATGGTTTTTTGCTGGTTACTAAATTATTAAGAAATCATAAGTAGTTCAGAGGCTGGGTGCCTAGACTTGCTCATCTAGGGAAAAATTCCAGGATCTAACAAAGTATGACGTTTCCAAAACTATATTCTGTGTGCTAGAAATACTGCTAGCTGAAGATAAAAAAATCTAGAGCCCTTCAGCAGGTAGCTTCCATGTGCCATTTACTTAAACTACCTTCACGTTAACATCACCAGCAGCAGAGCCTCACTTCAAACTAATGAAGGAATTCAAATCAACACATAAATTTGTTAGCTTTTACATTCCCTTTTATATACTTAATGGGAATGTATTTATGTTCTGGGTAAAGGGGGAAAAAAAATGTTACACCACCTCCATGATCCTTAGTAACAGGCCCAAAATACCTTTGTTCAGGGTACTGAATTCTATACCCAGTAATACACTCAAAATTCCTCAAAGAATGACTGCAAGTCATTTTTCTTTGACCTGTATGGGCTACAGCAACGCCATTAAAATCAGATTCAAGAATATTTTTCAGCATTAGTACATGATGTAAAAACACCCTCTAGAATTAACACCAATGGCACCAACCTAGATCATACTAGCATTCCGCCACTGAATGAAAGTATTATTAAACATTTTACAGCCAGGCTATAATAATCAGTTATATTGAAACTTCACAGAGTCATTCCATTAAAAACTCTTTTCTGAAAAAATAACCTCAGAAGTCTCATTAATATAACAAACTTGATAAACAATCTATTTGTGTTAAGGCAGCTTCCTTGGCTAATAATAATTTCCAGGACAAGATGCCTATCTTAGAAGACAGAGCTAATGAATTTTCTGCTCCTAACTCATAGAAATACTTTTGTTTGTCTTCTCACACATACATACATACCTTACGATTCAAGTAGCACACTTTTTTTTCCCCACCGCCACTGCCAAAACACAAGTATATTTAAATGGCAACACTTGCATGTTTTCATAATTCTCACCAATTGTGCAGACTCTCTACTGGACATATCACAGTTTGAAACTCAGCCAAAATTTTAGACATGTTACTGTTGTCAAATTCAACAGAAACTCATCGGCATCAATTCTTCCCATCAGCCAAATACATTGAAAGTACAGTTACAGGTAATGGAAAAGATGGGATACTTAAGGCATAAACAGGCACTTAAAAATCAACAGTCAACTGTGAAGCACCACATTTCAGTGACAACTGTGGAGCCTAACAGTGGAAACCACACCACTATAAACCAAGAAGGTGAAGGGGGAAAGAAATCTTAGACACATGCTGCTTCCATCCTCTATACTAAACTCAGACATACACTGATTTCAATGCCATCTATACGCATTCTACTTGCTATGGAGAGCACAAGTGATACGGAAACAGAGGAACTGAAACAATGTTCTATGGAATAATATTTTCCAGTTAATCAAAATTTTCAAAGCCAAGTTATTATCAAAGTGCTCAAACATTAAAACAGTATAAAGCACTGGGCTCTTTCTTGGAACTATGTTGATGGTAGTTAGAAATAACTTTTAACATATTCAGTTAATCAAGAAATTAGAAACCTCTGTGTGGGAAGCAGCTCAGCAATACTGCAATGCATATTCAACACCAAGTTGATGAAACATCAACATGACCTTTGTCACCATCTTCATAGACCAAATTGGGCCCCAAAGAGCAACAGATCAAAGCTCCTGAACATATGAAGCAATTTCACTTGTCATGTGATGACTAATAAGGGGGTTACAGCAGTAACTTATACCAGGTCATCTCCACCTAGCTGTATGCTTACCTGCTAGAGTGATGCAACAACCAAAGCTGTTATTTATCACATGCATAAAAACATAAACTACAGTCATGACTTTCAAAGTCTCTCCTGTTCCTGTGTTATGTTATGCAAATTCTCGCACATTAATGTTACCAGGAAGTCATTTGACATGTTTATAGGAAAGCTTCAGTGGTTTTCAAAGTAAGAGGGAGAATGCAAAGAGTATTGCAGAAGTTAAGACTTTCTAATCGAGTTATCACTGCCCTCCAAAATGAGGAAAAATATCAAATTAAAGAGGGGATAGTGAAAGACAGGAAAGGAGAAAACCCTGCAGCTAAAAAAAAAACCACTTATATAACCTTCAAATAAAAGCAGTCAGCTTATACCAAATGAAATGTTTTCTTTATATAGTCTTCCTTAACCCAAATTTCCATCTATGTCACCAGAACTGAATTCTCACTTATAACTTCACTGGCAACATGCTTCAGATTCAATCTCCACTCTGACATTACCACCATCTCCTCTGCTGCTCTGCTTTCTGCTTCACCCACCCCTCAAGCCTCCTCAACATCTCTGAAAACACTTCTTTCCAGAGAGTCTTGTGCTTATAAATTCAAACACATTCAGTATCCCTACATCACAGCAAAGATTAAGACGTTCATTACAACCCTACGATCTCTCAGTTACATCCTGCCATCTTGTCCAGTCCCTCTACATGACCAGCCATCCAAAAAAACCCAAGATGGATATGCTTGTCTTGGCCTTTTAATCAATAGCAGGCTTTGTTTGCTGTCAGTTCTTTCACTTTTCATTAGATTTTCTCAAATCTACTTTACACCTTAATCTAAACTTTCTTAATCAGATGTCTGTACCTTCCACAAAGCGTGGTGTTGCCCTTTTGATCAACTGCTACCACAAAGCAGCACACCAGTGTTCAAAACGAATTATTTGGACTTGTAACTTAATAGTAACTTTTTACACTTCTGCCTTTCATGCTTATTTTATGTAAACAGAAAACGTGGAACTCTACAAAAGTTGTTCCTGTTCGGGGAATACGCATCCCTCTATCCACTTGTCTTTGCCAAGTATTTGGAGATGCCTATTGATTCCAGATGGATTCACCAGGACCAGCAGCCAGAAGATGACTCACCACTTCTTAAAGTTCAGTACAACACCCATGTTTACAAGTAAAGATATATTTTTAAGATGACTGAATGATGCCAACATTTTATATACTTAATTCCATCACATGTGCACCTATCTTTGAGCCTTGTATCTCGCCCCACTACCACAAATATTTCTTCATTCAGTTAAATTCTTTTCTAAAATATTTAAGAAAAAAAAAAGCAATACTGAGAAACATATGCAAAAGTTATTTTTGAGATACAAGAAGCCATTTAAGATATAAACTACTCCAACATTTCAGCATATAGATAAAAAATTGAAAGGCATCAATTTTATTGATAAACTTGCATAAACATTCAAACAAAACTAATTCAGTATTTGTAATAGGTTTGTTCTTAAAAAATCACCCATGCTTCTAATCAGCATTTTCTTCCTGGCCCACAATCAGAATACCATCACTTCTGGTGTAAAAAATAGCCTGTGAAGATTTTGTCTGGAACATAAATTTAAGGAAGCAAAACTGCTCAGGAAGAAAAGCACACTACCAGCAGGAGTACAGTGCTCAAATCAGTGTTCTCATTTTATAGCCTATAGGGGACAAATGCCAGCAGGAACCACGCTGCATTAGTTCATACAGAAGAATCCCGAACACCTCTCTACCCCAAAACAGGACAAGAGGATAAAAGGCACAAAAGGAAACCAGAGAAGAAAACAGAGCCAGTGGTGTTAGTGTGAAGCTGCAAACAAAACAAAAAAATCAAAGACATGACACAGTTGCAACTACCTAAAAAGGACTTTCTGAACTGCTGCACATTATTTTTAGATTCAGATTGACACACATATACACAGCAAATAACCATTGTATCACTAGTAGCAAAAAATTAAAAAAAAAAGCACCCCACATTTAATTTTTAAAAGTGATATGGTACCAAAAAAAGCCTTCTTGTATAGTGAATTGCATTAAGAATTAGAGAAACTAAGTTTTGCTAAACATCTGGCATCTGAAGCCTACCTCTGAAAATATTTAGTCTTTCAAATGGAAGCGTTTGACACTAATAATCATAGAACTATATATTACACCAGCTTCAACATCTGCCTGGACTTCCATGGAACAATTATAATAACACTTTTGCATTTTAACTTATTCTACCAGGACTGATTTTTTTTCATTAGGTATTTATTAAGTCATTTCCAAATGTACTATAGTAGTTCTTAAGCCTTCCAACTTGTAATTCTATAGTCACCAAATTGTTTTCTTCCACAGTTTTCCCACTACAAACGCAAGCACAGTGTGTTTATTTTGCCAAGGAAACCTCATAACCAAGTGTATGTGCATGTTTTTACAAACTCAAAATCCAGCATTTTGTAAATGGAAAACATAACATCAAAAGTTAGATCTAAATTTTAAAAATACAAGCTAATATTCCAGAATAGAAGATTCAATCTGGGAAAAGAGGAGTGTAAAAATATTCTAAAAAGAGTATACCCAAGGGAACGCAAAGAAACAGAATCACTGCACTTATTTGATTTGCGTTTTTCTGAAAAACAGTTCACAACAATACTAGCAGAAAATGGAACACTTTATAATTACATTGTATAAACAGACATACCAACAGGACACAAGGGAAAAGCAGTTTTCTAAAAGCTTAAATATCTTCCATAAATGTTCCAGGTCTCAGCGAACTATAAATGCATCTAAAGCCTAAGAAAGGCAAGCCAATTACGTGTACAAAAGTAACAGATAGTATCAGACCAGCACAGAACATTGTCTGGCCTTTAAATCTCTCTCATACAAATGCTGACAAAGTGCAGAACACAGACATTCCTCTATATTTTGTAATCAACTAAAGTTTCTTTTTAGAAATATGCCCTTTTTAGTCAGAACTGTGAATGATTCTGGCTTTATTGAAGTCAAGGCTCTCATTGACTTTGAGCAAACTTACGGCTGTGCCGTTCTCTTATACTGGGTCATCAGTTCTCCATCTCCACTTTTACTTCACTCAATCTGAATTTTAAAAGTTCACAGAAGTCTGAAAAAGTCTGGGTGTTCTCTGCAACTGTTTCAAACAACCAGTCCTCTGCATGGCAGACTCACATTTGAAATGCCGTGCTGAAACTAAGCTAAGGAGTTAGCCTTCTATAAGTAAAAGAGCATCCTCATGAAGCAACAAAATACATCATTTTCTTGCAGACAGACACCCTCTTGAAAAAAAACAGGTACCATACAGACACTCCAAATGAGGTCAAGCCTGAATGGGCCCGAATTAAATTAATCATTAAAGCACAGAGACAGTCACCTCGAAAGCAGATGAAGGATTTATTTTTGTAAAAAATCATCTTCTACTACCCTTGCTCAATCTATAAATGTGTCAAAAACATTTGTCTTTTCAAGGTGGAATTAGCAGAAGTTGGCACCTACGGACAAGTACCACCAGCAGAAGGATAACAAGCCTTTATTTTTTTGTTACATAACACAACCTGATGGAAAACTTTGTAGCTTGTCAGTTCAAAGAACAGATGAATTCTTAACTGAAGTTAAACTTAGTGTGCCCTTAGGACTCCATCAGAAAGCACAATCTAGAAATTCTGTATCTATTCAAAGCAAATGAAGCAAAATTGTAAAAGTGAAAAGGGTTTTCTTTTTAACTACATCAACTTAGTTTGGTTTCTCTTCTCCCATGAATGTATCATTTTAGCTTCCAGTACAGATTGTGCCACACAACTAGATCTCCAAAGACAAAACTCCCAAACTGCACAAACCCAACTTGCTCCTTACAGGCATACAGACATTTCCTCCACTGTAAAATTATGCAACAAACATCAAATCCTTCTATTAACTGCTCCACTTCCCCCAGCCTACCTGCAACTGGAACAAAAGTCTTGTGCATGTGTCAGAACATGGATATGTTCCCTCATCCAGCTGAGGGGCTGATGATTACACCCACTACCCACACAACTGTCTTTTTGCATATTTTAAGAAATTATATTCACCATATAACTTCATGACCAGCAAAAGCATGAATGATTAGGACGGGATGTTGACATAATGGTACATGTAAGCAACATACTCTGTGTACTTCATTATGCTTAAACTAACCACAAGTGTAATCAAACTTGCAATATACTTTTGCAGCATGTGAGAGTCACAAGGACACTCAGCTGTGGATGGCAGCAGTTCATGCACTCATAAAACCCTGTGGTCTTCCAACATAAATTAAAGACAAGATCACAACTGTAACGACGCATGATTTAAAAGGCAAAATTGTCATTATTATCCCCACTGATTAAACAATAATATTGATGGTTTGTCATCAATATTAAAGATCAAAGTACAGTTTCAAAAGCAAGAATATTCTGCCTCCACTGTCCAAATAAAGCAACACTGCACCTCTAAAATGAAAGTTATTTATGTCTATGTGATTTCTTATATGACTACCAAGGGGAAGAGTTACCAATTGCTTTAAATAGGCTAAAAAAGTTTTAGGGAAGTGACTGCAGCATAGATAGGCTACTTCTCCAAGAATTTATTAACCTTCACTGTTTGTAACAGTACCTGGAGAGGCTGCACACAGCCATTCCTTCAGACTCAAAATCTGTGCACCCTACCAGGTACAAAAGCACAATATGCAGCATACAATGTATCTGAGCAAGACTGGTGAATGTAAGTAGGAGATAATTCGCACACAAAGAAATAAAAATGGAAGAACGGACACTAGGGAAAAAGATACCTGCTAGCATCCAGAAGGGAATGCATGATTTGTGTACACACTTGCATTTTCATAGCATAAAAGAGACTAGGATAATGCTTAGAGACTTCTTTAGAAGAAAGTATTTCCTTTTATGCCCCTCTCATGACATTCCACTCACAAAACACAGAAGACCCAGAAAATCTTGTAAAGCGACAGTTCTCTTCGTATGGACTTTTTTAGCGCTCCAGAAAAAAATATTCCAGAAATTTAATACTCCACCAGAAGAAAAAAGGTCTTAATTTCTTTTCTATGTTTTATAAATCCCTATATCAACACACTAGGGGTCCAAGCAAGTCTCTGTTATCAAAGAACCTAGCCATAGGCCTACATAAATCAGTTAACAGTTGTATTTAATATTGTCTCCCGATACAGCTCAAAAACAGCTCAAAAATAATTATTAAAATAACTAAACTGTATTTGAATTCAAGAAATCCATTATTTCTTAGAAAGCAGTAACTGCAAAGAGAACGCAATTACCCAGCTGAGTTTGGACAGCATGTGCACAGAAGACAACACTGCACGTCTCCTACGTGCAGCACATACTTCCTTCCTTGAACTGAAGCAGAAGAGACAGAAGCCCCATCAAAACACCTCTGTCAGCTTTGAATAGTCCTGAAAACAATTACGAGGCAGTCAGAGAGGAAACCACAACAGCCCTGTCCATCTGCACGTTGAAGTGTAGCGTTGCACTTGGCTACAGAAGGCTGAGTTAGATGGGACAGCACAGGGTTCTGCGCTCCGCATTGCTCCGCTTGGGGAGCCCAGGGCATGCAGCAGCACTGGGAACAACACGAGGGGTTAGGGAAAACATGAAGGTTACACACATCCGTGGCAAACAGCACAAGACAGGAGGGTCTCAGGGTCACAAGCGGTAACACGAAATCCCAGGCGCACCGCACAGTAACACGGCTGCACTCGAAGGCTGAGGTGTTGAACGCATATCGCAGGGCACAGGAGCACACGTTCGGAAGCACAGCCACGTCCTGCATGTGTGCACGCTACTTCCCCTCCTCACGGCAGGCACAGCCAAACCCACGGCGGGGTAAGGCTGGGACCGCCCCCGCCCACCCCCGCGCCCCCCCACGCCCAGCCCGGGGCAGGGAGGCGCACACCCGGGCTGGAAACGGGAGCTGGGGGGCAAGGGGGCAAAGCAGCCAAGGTCAGGCAGGGAAAGAGCGGGACAAGCCTGCGGCTGCCAGGCGACGGGACGGGGGGGACGGGGGGGGGGGGGGGGTGGGGCGCAGCCAGGCGGGGAAGGGGGGTCCCGCGGCAGCGCGGCCTCGGGGGCACCGCAGTGACAGGTCAGGGAGGAAGGCGAGAGGGTGCCGCGGGGGCCCGGCGGTGCCGCCTACCGTGTACTCCCGCACTTGGCTGTGGAAGTTCTGCTCGCGGATCGTCACCTCGTCCGCTTCCATCCTTCATAGTCCCGCGGCCCCCGCGCGCAATGGCGGCCGCCGCCGCCGCGCCTGCTCCTGCCCCCCCGGCGGCAGGCGGGCCACCATGGCCAGCGGCAGCGCCGGCTGCTCCCCCGGGACCTGGCAGCGGCTGACTGGCCCCGGCAGCGGCGCTGGCGGCGGGCTCCGCCGCTCTGTCACCGTCCGGCGGGGCGCGGAGGAGGAGGAGGAGGAAGGGCGAGCGGCACCGCCTCAGCTCCTCCTGCTCCGTCACCACGCAGCGTCCCCGCGCACGCCCCGCCCCAGCCGCCCGGGGAAAGGCGGGGCTCAAGGGTAGGAGGCGTGGTGAAACCTGGCGAGGCGGGGGCGGGGCTAAGGCTAAGCGGCGGGAGGGCGAACCGGCGCCCAGGGGAGGGGCTAAGAGGAAGGGGCGGGGCCGGGGTGAGAAGCGGGCGCGCGGCGGGGTGCCGGTTTGACCTGCAGGGTCCGCGGCCGCCTGGGGCCTGCCCCGCGGAGCCCGGAGGGGCGGGGAACCGGAGGCGCCAGGGGGTGGGTGGGGAAGAGCTCCGGGTGCAGGGCCGGGGGGAGCCCCCCTCCCCAGTGAGGGAGGTCACCTGTGAGAGCCGCCCTGGCCCCGGGGGTCGGCCCGCAGGGTTCACCCGCGCCTGCCCGTCAAGGCCCGTCAAGGAGACGGTGCGAGGAGGGGTCACAGCCCCGCTGAGGGAGCAGGACAGCCGGCAGTGCGGGGGATCCCGTCCGGGGCCCTAGCTGAGCCTCCTTGAACTCGGCCCGCCCTGTAAATGCCTCAGAATTTTCAGTTTGAAAAATGGTACTTAAAACTTAAGTTACAACTCATCTTCTACTTGTCTGGAGCAGCTTTGCTGGGTTTTGGCCAAGTGCTGCAGTAGGAAGGCACAACCCCCCAGCTGTTCCTTGTTCCCTCTATACACACGGGCAAACCTCTTTGTTTCTGAGTTTGCAAGTAGATCAGTTGTCTAAATATACACAAAAAACTATTAATCTAGGACACTATAAATTATAGATAGTGATTTAGCAAATCAAACACTTATTTCTATCCAAATATCTAACACTGTTCCAAGGAAGTTCCAAAAATAAGGATCCTTGCTTTCTGCCTGTTTACATCTATTGATACATTCATTATATATGATATTCATGCCAATTATAATTGAGATTATATTCATTCCCCAGCCTCTGGCTCATTTTCTGGGTTAAAAGCAAATGGTGAAGTATTTATTCGATTTTGGAGTTAGCAAAAGTAATCTTTGACTGTCTAACGCATTTCTTGTAGTTCTGAATGGATGCAGAACTTCCTTCAGCTTCAGTATGACCAGAGTTTCACCCTGGTTCTTTTGATACTTGAGAAGATACAGACAAGGCACATTCAGGCAGAACCACGCCACAGGCATGTGATGGGCACTTGACACCTTAACCAAACTAGCGGTAGTTTGGTACAGGCTGCAAAGGAGGTAACGGCCTGAGCCACAGCCAGGCCAAGAACTCCTCTAGGAAACCCACAAAAGGGCAGAGTGAGACATCGATGCATGTGAGCTTGGAACAGGGATCATGCAATTAACACATGAGTAGCAGTGGTTTTTTCCAAGATTCATTTATCAAGGAACAAAGAAAGTTGTGGGTACAAGAAGTCTCATGCATACCTTTCCCATTGCATGCAATTGGAGTAGGAGCCAACCACTTTATCACGTAAATATGACAGCCTAAGCTAGCTGCCTTTGAGCTCTCCGTGCCTGGCAGCATGGCTGCACGCATGGCACTGACCTCCGCTTTTGCTGGAACACCCCTCAAGTTCACTCGTCAAGACAGAGAGACCTTCTACCCAAAGGTCTGTCATTACTGAGTTCAATTCGCATTCTTTCCAAGTTGCAACCGGACTGCCCACCTGTGACTCCCCTTGAGCTGGGACACCTCAAGGTTTGAGATTCCTTGCCTGAGACCAAGAGATCCTTCCTTACCCAAGGAGGAACCTCTCACAACAGATTCTTGTAAGTGACTGATAGCATGCTGAATTAATACTAATGAAATACATGTAGCTTATTCCATTAGACATAAACCATTGTCCAAGTCTGAGGCTAAGATTGGACCTAGCTGCACCTAAGCTCATCAGAAGTTTAGAAAGCAAGAGGGTCCTCTCTGAAGCTCATGACTCAATGGGAGGGGCTCTCTTACCCTCTTGCATCTCCAGTCTCTGTGTAAATCGTCCTAGCCTGATTTAACTCTATTTTCCTTTGTATGTTTTGTCCATGTAGTAATTAATTGAATGACCTTTGTTAAGTCATGCCTTTACAAATTCATATTAAAACTACCTTTGCTAGATACCTTTGACGGTGATTCTTTGAGTAATCCTAAGTCACTCATCCGCAACAGGGTGTGAGACGGCAGAAATATCCCCACTTTCTCTCCTCCTGAAGTCCACTGCTTGAGGAGGGAGACTTTCTAGGTATTCGCTGAGGCTGTAGGAACAAGGGAGGACCATTAAAAGTAGACCTGAAGGAGCAGGGAGTACAGTCTTTTAGATGCTTCTTGGGAAAAGCTGTCCTGTTTTACAGCTATTCCCTACATAGCACTAGATAGTGTTTGATAAACAGATGAGTAATAATATTGTCTTTTTTTTCAACTATTCCCACTTATCTTCAATCAACTTTTCTTCTCAGGGTGCTGAAATTGGTGAAAGCATCCATAGCTCATCCAAGAGGAACTTTACATGAGATTTGAACTTTTGAGAGTGGCTAGGGCTGTTCCCCTCTCGGGACTTGGCCCAGAGAGCAGTTTAACTGAAGATGAGGTTTATGGGTAGAAGTAATATCTTTTATTGTAACAACAATATCTTTTTATTATAACAACAAACAGCTAGAAAAAATAGACAGCTGTTTGGTATGCAGGAGCCTGATCCTAGAGAAATCAAATTTTCTCAGAGCTGCCTATAGAAATGTTTGTACAGAACAGATAGGTTTCTCAGCTTCTGTCACCTTGTTTAAAACACCTACAAAATAAATTGCAGTGGTATTATAACCAGGGAGTGAGGAACCTAGCATTTAGACCTTCACTAGATTTGTAATTAAGACAGAAGTGGTGCAGCCAAAACAAACCAGTTCTAAGAACTGGGAAGACCAGAAGGTCCCGTCAAAGGGGAAAAATGGGAACAACGAAGAGATTAGGCCAGCAATCAGTATGTTAAATATACATACTAATGCCAAGACAAAGGAGTAGCATGGCTGGAGTTCAGGCTACAGTCAAGCAGCAAGTTGATCCAGGCAACAAGGATGATGCACAAAAAGCAGATAGAAAAGTGAAGCAGTTTGAGGAAGAAGAGACAGTGAAAGCCATAGTTAGGAGTCAAGAGAAGGAACTAAGATTAAAGCAAGGCAATCTGTTGGCTCTTTGGGAATCTCTGCCAATAAATACCAATACCTGCTGCCAGTTGCTTAGAAATCTAGGCCTGAGGTGAGATTTAGTTCCTGAGCTACCTGGGAAATGATTCACTCTCACGGTTTAACCCCAGCCAACAACTAAATACCAGGCAGCTGCTTGCTCACTCCCCAACCCCGGTGGGATGGGGAGGAGAATCAGAACAAGGTAAAATCATGGGATAAGAACAATTTAATAATTGAAATAAACTAAAATATATTATTATTATTAATAATAATAATATAGTACTGAAAAGGGAGATAACAAAAAGAGAGAGAGCAATAAAACTCAAGGGGGGGTACACAATAGAAACCCCCAAAACGAGTGATGCACAATGTAGCTGCTCACCACCCACTGACCAATGCCCAGCCAGGCCCCAAGCAGCTATCTCCCCCCTCACTAACTCCCCCCAGTTTATATACTGAGCATGATGTCACATGGTATGGAGTATCCCTTTGGTCTGCTGTGCTGGCTGTGCCCCCTCCCATTTTCCTGTGCCCCCCAGCCTACTTGCTGAGAAGACCTCAGAAACTGAAAAGTCCTTGACTTAGTATAAACACCACATAGCAACAACTAAAAGCATCAGTGTGTTATCAACATTATTCTCATACTAAATCCAAAACCATAGCCCTGCACCAGCTACTAGGAAGAATATCAACTCTGTCCCAGCAGAAACCAGGACAGTCACCCGCTGCTAAGGATGAGCTCATTGAATCTGAAACTAAGTTTATTTCATTAAGGAGGTCTGAGAGTCGTATCTAGGTGCCAAGGTTTTCATACATTTCTAACTTTATTTGCAGACTTACTAAACAGTGCTCTGAAAGAGAAGGTTGTAAGGAAAATGACTTGTACTTTTGTAGCTGTTATAGAAATAAAATTAAGTTTAAGATTTAGCAGAATTGAACCTTTTGCTTCCACCTGGGCTGTATGTTTTCTTTTAATCTATTAAATTTGAAATACACCTGAGGAAGAGATACAGAACACGATTTGTCTCATACTGTGGACTGGCAAGTTCTTTCTTCCATTTCTAGCAGACAAATCATCAGAAACATGATACACATTTATATTTGCTAAAAAGATGGGGGGGGTGGGGGGGTGGGAAATAGCGTCGATCCTTTCTTGGGCAGAAGTTATTGCTAGTTCCAAGGTGTCTGCATCACAAAGGAAGGTCATGGCAGCCACCACAGCAAAATCTATTTATATCAAAAGAAGTACAATCTACAGTAGGAAGCTCTTGCAAACTAACAAAAAGAGTGATCAATGAATCCATTGTTTTTTGACAGGAGTACAAAAGTCATATTTTGAGGCATACCAAAAGAAAAAAATCAAAAAATAAGCCTGAGGTTCCTTGCACCGGAGAGTGGTTAAAAGACCTCTAGATGTTTTTCATCCATACTTCAGATAAAACTTAAACTGCTGGAGGGAATGTCCTCAGCAATCCTTAAGACCTCCTCAGTAAGCCTAAGGAGCTTGGTCTAGGTATAAGCTATACATGATTTAGATGTAAATAGAACATTTTCTCAAACTGTTAATGTACAGCTACACACACACAAAAGGAGTAATGAAAAACAGACTTCATTTAGACTTACATTTAGTGGTGCCTAACCCCTCAGCATAAAGGTTGGGAATTTAATAGATTTTCTCAGTTTATTCCTTTTCAGCCTAGTTTTAAAAGTACAGTTTTTCAGCTTCAGGATAACTCAGTAAGTGTCTGGTATCCTGAATCCCCAAGGGGGAGTTTACGCGCACTGGGTGAACTCTGAGATTCTCCAGAAAAAAATGTTGGAATATTCAAGCTAATAAAATTTAGTTGAACTGGCTAAAATTGAAGTTGCTAAAGTTGGAACTGTTTCACTGGGAAGGTTCCCATAGAATTTGTCAATGGTTTTTAGATCCCTCTCTTTAAATGTGAAATTGGCACCATGCCTTTAAATCTAAATTTATCTAGCAGCATTTGAATAAGCGATGCCTTCTTTTCAAGTCATTATTCAGCCAAATGCTGCTTGGACTAAACAGAAAATAGGAAGTTATTCTCTCAGTTAACATGACGACTTACATTATTACGCTCAAGATACTGCGTAAGAGTTGGCCAGATTGAAGCCTGAAGCCCAGTTTAGTATGTTGCTGAGAGTGACCATTGATTTTAAAGAAAACTTAGGGTAAACACACCACAGATAATAGCCAGCACCTTATATATTCAAAAGCAATTATGGAAGACAAAAAGAAAGATTGAAAAATTAAAATAACTTGATCATGATATAAAATAAATGTTATGCTAACATAATTATATACATTAAGATTATTTATTGGGTAATCATTTCAATGTCTTATATTTCGTAAGCTAAAGCATAGCAAGAATTACATTATAACTTGAGAAAGCCAGATCGATCAGTCTTGGATCTGGATTCAACCTGAAATATTGCTGACTGGTATTTCATTTCTATTTTCTCTTTGTTTGCTTTTTTAAAATACAAAAGCATTACTTTTTTGTTGTTGCTCCAAATACTTCCAGCCTGTATCTTCATTGTGTCAACCAAGTAACACTAACTCCCCGTCTGAATGCTATATTAGGGCATTATATATGTATATACATGTATTTTGAAATATATATATTCAAAATATAGCCAAGGGAAAGAAATTTAAATTAATAATTAGAATGTTGGTACAAAAAATGGATATGAACTAGTTCCATATAGACTCACATAGGTATGTGCTGGATTTTATATATATATATATATATATATATATATGTATATTCATCAACACATTGAGGAATCTACACCCAGAAAGTAGAAGAAAAAATGCATCAAAGTCATACAGTTTTGAACAAGCTTTTGAAATGAACATTTCAGTAAAGTATCTCCACTACTTTTGACTTAAAGCTTGGTCCAGTTATAAAATTCCGTCCAAATATAAAATTGCTTTCAATAACCAAGGAACTGGATTCAGCAATGAATAAAACTTCTAGTCCTTAGGTTTGCTTCACTGATAGGCGCCTAGAGTCAGAAGACCTCTGCAGAGTTTATAGTCAGAGGCATAAACTCTGCAGGAGTTCAGTGTTGTCAGGTAAAGGAATAAGGCATGTCATGAAGCTAGAACAGTTTCAGTTCCATATCTAGGCAGCATGAAGTGACTAAAAGCTCAGTTTTGTTTCCATTCACCTTTACTGTGTCTTTCATGTCCCACTGTGAGGATTCAAAACACTCCTCAAAGCAAAACAAAAAAATTCCAACAAAACAACAGAAAAAAAAGAAAAGAAAAAAACCCCACCATACTGCAGCTTAAACTTGGTTAGGAATGAAATAAAATTAAATATTCAAGGATATGTGGCTGCATACAAAAGCCAAAGTCCACCTACTACACAGATATGAAGAAGCCCAGGGACATGTGCTCCATGCTGTCTATCCGTGGTGGATTTGGCCGATTCTTCAAGTAGGTATTTATTGGTAAAACGCCTACACTCCTGCAAGGGTCAACATTGTTACAGAGTTGAAAAATCAAAACCAAACAAACAAAAGGAAAAAAAAAAGCCTCACTTTCACTAGTCTATGACTTTTCCGAGCCCAGAAATTAGTGTTTGATTCAATCAGCCTCTGAAAGGTAGAGTGTATGGATCAAAGGAGTGAAAACTCACTACTTTATGATGTGTTTGATATTTAATTCTTCCTAAGCACAATTCACCTCAAAATCTCCTTTTCAGTCAGTTAAAAAGATACACTCTAAGTAAATTTGCTCTTTAAAGATTTTTCTCAACAATTAACTCAAGGGTTTTTTCTTCCTTCTCTGAATTCTCCAAACTTTTTTTGTTTGTTTTTTTTTTTATTGTCTTATATATAAAAGACAAAATATAACATACTTATTAAAACACAGGGAAAAGAACTGATAGCAGTATTCTTGGCTCAGCTTCAGCCATTCTATGAACAGATGTAAAGTCAACTCCTTATTTGATGCTCTCTATTACAGACCATTTTAATCATTAAAGAGGAAAATAGCACACAGTTTCAGAGGTGAAAAACATGATTACTTCCCAGAAGCAAATGGGATGTGCAATTGAAGAAACTTAAGTCTACTCCTGTCTTCCTGCTATCAGAGGTCTGGCTGTAGGTGAAAAGCTCCCTTGTGGCAGACTTAAAGTGAGATTAACAGCTCTCTACCTTTGTTTTGGGTTGCCATGCCCACTTATTTACTTATAAAAAAGCCAGTTTTAGGGACATTTTAATCCAAATGCTATAGCAATCATTCCCTTGAGGCAGAAAATAGTGGCTACCTCTGACGTTTGCTCATATCAACCAGCAGCAATCCATAATTTCTATTCTGAATTGTTGTTCTCCAGATACAGCCCCAGTTCTGTAGATAGGACCTCAGTTCCTTGTTCCTGGTGCATCCATGGACATTTGGCTGAATTCAAACTCTCTTGTTGTCTGCTTCCCAAACATTTCAGATTGCTCTGTATGATTAACTCATCTTTGTAATTTACCACTCTGTGATTTCCAGTATTTGCCAACCTCCTTGTGGCATCAGCCAGCAGCATGATCAGTGATTTGTTAGCCAGAATAAATACATTCTTAAAAAAACAAAACAAACAACAACAACAACAACAACAACAACAAAACATACACAAACCCACAAACATTTCCATCCCTGTTTGTTTTATCCAAATCAATTTTTCTTAAAATTTTTCTCACCTTTGGGAACTTCCTGACATACTAAGTACATCTAATATTCATTTTACTGGTTCCAAGTGTTATGTTTGACCATATGGAATAAGAGCTTGCCAATATAATGGGTTGGTTCCATGGTAACACCATAATGGGATCCAAAAGAGTTATTTGAGAGTGAAGTTAATATTTTTTGTGTTAGCAAATAATCATTAGAAATTTAATGGGGTTTTTTTACCACTGGTTGAATAATAGTACCAGCATATGTCTCTAAAACCAGTGTCACAAATAATTTTTCTGTTCTTAAAGAGCAGATGCTTTCTTCTCTCCTGTGCTTTGTCTTCAGTTTATGTTTAGTTCTGATTCTTGAAGTGCTTACACACTACCATTTTAAATTACTCCATCCCCTGCTCCACTGTGGTTTGTTGTGTATGTAGCACTGTAGCATTACATCGACACAACATGCTGCACTACCTATAGAGTCTCACTCATCGCTACATCTGTGCTTTCTCTGTGAGTTTTGTTGATTGTTTCCCTTTCATTGTTTCTCTGTCCTTTTTGAATATTCTCCTTTGATTTGTGGGCCATTCACCATCTTTCATTAGACATCTTAGTCTGCCCATTACTATTGATTCTAAAACATGTGACATGCATTAGCTGCATTATGAATTGTGAAAATGCAAATATCCACCCAAAGCATCAGTTCCTGACTACTTAACATGGCTGTAATCATCACCCTTTAAAAAAAAAAAAGAAATCATTAATCTGCTGAACCATCTGTGCTCATTCTGAACTATCCTCAAGTTACATTTTCTAAGTTACATAGTTCTGAGAAACGAAATTTTACAAATTTTGGAGAAGATAAGCTGCACTGCCAAATCCTTAAACAATAAAAAAAAACATCTTTAGTATCAGTTAAATAATTTTATTTTTCTTTCTTAAATTCAGTATCTGACTCATCATGACTAAGATGCCTGTACTGTTAAATACCACATGGAAGGCATTTCTAAAATCTATCCAGTATTAAACTACAACCATTTTTCAGTCTGGTTGACAAAAATCACATTGTATAAATTTAGTCTTTGAAATTAAGCCATGCACTTTTTATGAAGGACTTTTATCCAAAATGCTAGAAATTTTAAAGGAAATAAATCATCTTAATTTCTAAAATTAATAGGTGCAAGATTTATTCTTAAATCATGGATACTCCTTTCTAATTAAATTCAAATGTGTTTAATGCATCTCAGGAGTGTTAAGATAATAAGTAATCCTTTTCTGGAACTTAACATCCTCGATCCCTGTCAATAATTATATTGGGTGACTAATAAAATATGATGCCAAGCATTTTTTAAATCTTTATCTTCTTCCTCTGTCTCATTAGCAAAATGAATAGGTTTGCTCCACAGGCACCACCTAATTTGGAGAATTCAATGTTGTTCAAGGACATTGCAAATAAATTTCAGCAGGTATTCCTTCATGCGACGGTCACACATAACACACTTTTACAATACCCACCAGTTGCCATGCTAAAGCTTCTCTTTGCTGTATAAGCTTATTGCTAGTGTCAAAGGCCGGAAGGCCAAAAAAGGCCACTGCAACTGTCAAGTCTGATCTCCCAACCAGGAGAACCTTATGCAGTTATCCCATCAAAGTCTACACTCTACACAGAGCTCCAATGATCAGTATTTGATCCACAGAACACGTAGCACTCATGCATTCCATCAGTGGTCTATCAGAAAATGCTGACATCGCAAGAAGAGATTATTTTATAACATAAGACAATACTTATTTTCAGAAACTGGACTCAGATCTAGCAGGCCTTTTAACAAAAATCATGCCAGTAATGTGAAATTAGCTAATTTGTTCTTGAGAGTTTAACTTCTTTTCTCAAGTAGATATTACATTACAGTAATTACACCTCCAAGTAACAAAAATGTGGCAGGATCATCAACCCCTGGGATGATATATCGTCCTCTGGCCCTCATATAAAAGCAAGAATCATCTCTAGTGCCTTTAACTTTTGGGTATATCTAAGTATTCAAATGGAGGACTACAGATATTTCATACTGTCTTGAAGGTAGGAGTGTAGAACAAGGAATAGGTTGTGATTCATCCAACTCTAAAATATTTTCATCTTCCTAATTTTAGGTCCTGTGAGCCACACACTAGATTCAAATTATACCCACCCTGCCAGAAATTGAAACTGCAGAGATACCCCGTGCTGAATGTTCCAGATACGCCCATGCTACAAGGCACACATAAGATATTTGACCCTATTTTATATGTGGTGTGTCGCATAGAGTATCTTGAGTTGGAAGGAACCCATACTCCCTGCTTCTCACAGAACTACCTAAAACTAAACCATATGACTAAAACCATTGTTCAGATGCTCCCCGAACTCTTGACAGGCTTGGTGCCATGGCAACTTCTCTGGGGAGCCTCTTCCAGTGACCACCCACCCATGACAATTTCTCTGGGGAGCCTCTTCCAGTGACCACCCACCCTCTCCATGAGGAACCTTCTCCTAACATCCAGTGTGAACTTCCCCTGATGCAGCTTCATTCCATTCCATAAGGCACAACTCTGAAAGTCATTATCACACTGCACCTGCTTAGGTTTCTTGCAATTTTCTTGAGCCATAGCCCTTGGCCTGGGCAAGAAGAAAGGTCAATCTATGCAACATACAGTAAAGCATACAGCTGTCCTACAAACTTCCAAATCCAAGGTTTGTCTAGAGACTACTGTCCACATGCTTCTCGTCTGTCATTCACTTTCTTCACTTCCACCTAATCTGACTCACATACAGAGGTTGTTGCCAAGGACTGTGCCTTGAATGCCAGGCCAAACTTCAAAAGAAGACTGAAAAAAACACATGAGAAAATATCTCATAAAGATCAGCCCTTCTTCCTGAAGTCAGCTGAAACTAGGCAGACACTTATCAGACACCGAAAGACACAGTTCTGTACCTTCCTGTGTTCCTTGGGACACCTGGAATCTCTCAAAGTACATTCAGACTAAGTACAAGCAGAGACCATGCTTAGCCTGTTCCCTGGATCAGGATGTCACTGCCCTGAATGTCCCAATAGGCCCCAGCTCCGCCAGGAACGTCCACCTATGCCACATCACCTCTGGGTAGGTGGCAGAGATTAGCCACATCCAGCTAAGAAAAGCCCTCACCCTGCCTGATCCTCACTGAAGGTGCTGGGGAATAGAAATTATTCTGTGTATGAGGGTGTTGCAGAAGCTTTCAGGGCTGTGACCTTCCTCTGTGGCTGGGCTTGTATCCACCAGGATTCTAAACTGAGCCTGGAGCTGTGGGCAACCCTGTGGGAAAGATCCTGTGCACACATCTCTCTAAATGAGGGACATGACAGTCTATATTCTCATTTTTTAAAAGTCCAATATCACAGTTTAAGAGTGGTGGAGTACAGCTGCTATGATGTCCAGGCATATCCCTTTCCCCTGATCTCATAAAGCTGAGGATGCCACCAGCTACATTAGAAATGTTGCAGATGCTCTCTCTGCCCTATTTTCTGCCTGGATTGTCTAGTCAAATAGCCTTGATACCTGAAAGTCTCTTAACAGCCTGATATCTGAGGCTGCTTTCTGGATTGGAGGATTCATGGAGGCCCCTGAATTCAGAATAGGTCAACTATGGAAGTTGCCTGTCAGTTCCCCCAGTGACATGGGTTTAGTATATGCCACCATCTTAATCTGTCTCAGGTTTTCCTGTGCTCCAGACAGAGGTGTGCAGGTGAGGTCAGAAGTACTTCATGACAATGCCACTACTCCCTGGCCTGTGTGTTTGCTATTCCCGCACTAAATCCCATCCATAGCATGCATGAAGTCATCCCAAGCCTTCTCACTGTTGGCTGAATCCTACACATGCAAAAGACGTGTCTCCTTGTATTTCAACAGGGGAGCAGCAGAAGGGAAGGTCTGCCTACATTACTGGCCTTCAAGTTGCATTTTGAACTTGTAACTGTAAGATGTCTTCTTTGCCTGACCAGGTGTGCCCTGCTTTTCTACCTGCTGCTAATGACTGAAATGAGAGGAGTGGGACAACTCCCAGCCTTAACCATGTAAGGTTGAAAGTGTCAATATTCATCCTTTCATCTCCATCAGTGTATGATAATGGTCATTGACCCCATTTCTCATCAAGGATGTGGTCATGCATGGCTCAACGTGTAATAATGACTACCTGACATAGGAGAGCATCTTCTCCCTGGCCCAAGGAAATAACCATACCTTTGGCCATGCTATAGGTGTCCTACAGCTTTATAACCTCTAGCCAGTTGCCCCTATTTTCCACATGTTCTGCATTGATATGGCTGTTGCAGTCAGGCTTTCCCAAAAGCTCACCTTGTAGAGAAAAAAAAGCATAGAGCTCCATATGGCTCCATCACGTGACAAGTTCAGAACTGCTGATGAGCTTAGCTCACACAATATGCTGGCTCTGTATCATACATGGGAGGATAAAAGGCTGCAGAGTTTTTTAGAGAAGCACAGAGACAAGGAGTTTCTTCAGTGTGAAAGCAGATAGACCATTCATTCATTCATTCTTCTTTGAAGCATGTTCCCTACAACTGGTTAATGATAAACTTGCAGAATCTAGTTTTTCTATTTTCAATACTGATAAGGTTACAAAGATGTCATCTGTTTGCGACAGATGGTCTTTTGTTTCTAGACCATGTCATTCTGCGAGTAATCACTTATTTAAACTGTAGGGATAGTACAGAGTTAAGTGTTTCTTAGCATACACTCATATTGTTTTGCATCTTGTGTGTTGATACCTCAACACTTTCTGTAAAATTGCTTTTAGAGAAACAATATTTTTTGTATTGTTCATTAATTTGCCAAAAGCTAAACATTAAAAGCATACATTAAAAGTCACTATAAGATACACTGGGAAACCTGGATACAAAGGAGTCACTTCACCCTAAATAGTAAAAACAAGCAACCACAGGAAATAACTCTGCGGTTTGTAGCCACTGGTATTGCATAGGATGTAGTTTTCTTGGAAGTACCAGTAATGCTGCATAGCATATGACTGAATTTTACTATCTAGGTAGTCACATCTGCGCTGAACACTGTTTCTATAGCCTGCCAGGCCACCACCTCATACTGCACTCTATCCTGTTATCATTGTGGGTATCCAAGTGCCACAGCTCTGGGCACACACTGACCTGATAGCATCGCTTTTTTAAAACCCTAGCCCACAGCATGCTTCGTTCTGTTTATAGTTCCATGCTCCCAGAATTAGCATAATTGTAATATAATTTCAGACCTATTTGCTGTCTCATTGTGTACTAACACCTGGATATCATCAACAAAGTAGGAAAACAACCAACCTCTCTCAGATGGGTCATCTTCACACTTGAACTCTGTTACCAAAGTGACATTTAGTCTTAAACGTATTCAGGCTGCCAGGAAATCCGTGAAGGAAATCATTACTGAACATTGCTGTTGTCCCAAACACTATATGCTATGGCATATGTTTGGATTTTCTGTTGTAGTGGTAAAGGTAGCACAACAGTCAGCTCGTGACCTTTCCAAGTTCTCTTCACCTCACACACCACAGTAAAACACTAGCAGCACCTTAGTGAGAGACAATTTTCTAATGTCTGAAATGCCAGCCATACTCCTCTCTTCCTCTGTCTTACATCCCCACCATTGACTCCCATCTTCAACACCATCACTACGCAGCAGGATCTGCTGGTACATCCTCTACCCTTCATACTTTCTGATTGTACCTTGAGTTGCGACAGGTTTGAGGAAAGATCAGCTTTCCTGTCAAATAGCTCTGAAGGAAGCCTCAAATTCCTTCTCTGTGGCCTAAAGAACCTTACAGAATATCTGAATAAAACCCTATTGTCTGTGTTATAAAATTTATCACATAATTTGGCACTTGTGAAGTAATCCCACAGCAGACACTGCACAATTCCAACTTCCCTACATCTAATTGATTTTTTTATTACTTCAGGCTAATAATCTCTATAGAGCTTCTGAAAAACCCAAGTGAGGATTTCATTTTAGCACTTTGTAAAAGTACCTGAGCAAGTACCTCTCAGGCTGTAGCACTGATCCTGTTCAGCTTTGTTCTTGTTCAGTTTGCTCCCACTATCCCTTCAGAAGTATCGACACAGCAATACATGGCCAGACAGACCTGGGGAAAATAAAGTAGCAGAAATAAAAAATTTAACCAGAATGACTTCTCTGAGCCAGTTCATTCTGCGCTCACACAGCAGGAGGAGTGAAATAAGTAAGCAGACTAAGCTACTCCAGCCACCACTGTAATAGAAAAGTTTGTGAGCTACAGTGTACACTCAAAACAATCAGAAATATGTTCCACTATCTGGCCGATGCAGTTTTTGGTACTGAGAGTAATAGAAAAAGTGAGAAACTATATTGTCCTTTTGCTCTGCACATGCACAATCCTCATAAAGGATTCATGAGTCAAGAAATAACTATAGACCATAATTTTCAGATAGTTCTTCCTGCCCTATGTTATGGAGTAAGAAATACTTACACACAATGTCAGCAGGACAAATTTATTGCATTTTTGGAAGAATTTTTTTAAATATTCACTCACAAAATAGATATTAAAGTGTACATTTTCACATCATTAAATGAATGTACATATTGTATGCATACTTACACATAATGTGTGTCTGTGTATTTATATATCTATTTATATGTACGTGTGCTTATTTTTAGTTAAAGTTCTCTGAAATACAGTTACCCTGCCATAGTTCTAAAATGAGCTGGTGCAGAAGACAGCATTGCATAGCGTCCTCTACAGAATTCCTTTACAAGAGCCAAAATACACTGATTTGTATGCTGAGTTAATTTAAATCAAGGTACTAGTATTACCTTTCTTGTTTGTTTGTTTTTGACAAAATCACTGTCTATTGACTCTTCTGAAAATGGTATTTTTGCCCTTATAAAGGAGCAGCAGCTTATAGTATTCTTTCATATAAGTTTCTGTGAGTATGTATATGAAAGAAAGAAAAACATAGTTTAATTACTGTTGGAGTGTCTCTTCAGTTTATCATTTTATTATGCAGTTTATATTTTATTTACTTAAGAAGAGCATTGAAGCTTGTGCCCCAAATAAACACTTTATTTTAACACAGAGGAAATACTTACATGTCTGAAACATTTAAATAAACTGAAAAAACATGATTATATACAAATCTGAAATATACATAAACTAAAGCATTACCTTAGTTATCTTCCTCTGTTAGATGCATCACTGCATACACAAAGCCACATACCCCTAATCAATGTCTTCACTGCAACTACACTCTGGGGGGGGAAAAAAAGGGAGTTTTGACTGCATATGGTAAGAAATATAGTAAGAACTTCACAATGTGACCTATAGTTTTTACTGAAATAAATTAATGGATGGCATGCAGATGCCAAGATTAAACAGAGTAATAACAAAACATTAGTAAGCACTTTTAATGTAATTAAATTTTTGATGTATTACAATTTTTAGTGTGTAATTATTTTTGAAGGAACTGAAGGGTAATACTGGATCACACCCTTACTCAACCTAGTTACTAAATAATAAAATGCAACAATGTTTTTAAATTCTATTGCAGAATAATAATGTATTGTCTATCACAGATAATGATGGCAAGATTTTTCTCATCTGATAATCACTCATAGTGATTACCTAATAAAAGGACAATCCTTGGTACTGTAAGAACCTACGGTCAGTCCAGAATGTAAGCAAGCATGGAAACGTGCTATATAAAGCATCTCGGCTTGAAAGTGACCTTGAATCTCTGTTTCCTTATTGCTGGAGGTTGGGATTGTTCCATGGCTACATTCCCAGTCTGCATCAAGGGGCTGCTGGTAACATCAATCTTAAACACTGGCCTTTAAAACAATTTTTGATGTTGGCCTTGAACAGGTCTAATAATTTTGCTTAATCACTTCTGTTTCTACACAAAAGCTGGGATCTAGGCTGACTTCTAATTTTTCATTCTTGTGAAACCCAGCCACAGGCTTTCTGTCTGCCATCAAATATCTGGAATCACAATTAGATAAAATATGTCAGATGCCTTGTGACACCCAGTCATCTTTATTGTATAGAAGTTCACTTTCAGCCTAGAGCAGAATAAATTCCATTTGACTCAGAGGTCAGTATGTGGAAAGAAAAATAAGAAGTCTGTTCACTTGCATATTCAAATATGCTAATTTGGATGCATCCAATTTACGTTATTTGTCTCCTAATGAGAATGACCTTTCTGCTGATAGGAAAAAGCAATTGAACTTGGGCAGGTGAAAGTTATGGAAGAACAAAAAATTCCAAATCTCTAACAAAAGAGGTCAACTGCCTGCTTCTGTGAATAAAAAAAAAAATAATTGAGGTCACATTGAACCCTAAATCCCAGTGCTCTTTCATCTTTAGGGACACCCAGATTAGGGTCACTACCTGAATTTCGCTGCTCAGACAGATCTCTAATAACACTTCTTGCCTAGTACCCTTCCTCTTCACCATCCTTTACAAAGAACATCTGAAGAGTTCTCCCACCACTAACATGGCAGGCACAGCTTAACGCCATAACATCTTTATAATTAGCTTACATAACAAAATTCGAAGCACCAAAACTCGAAGACTGACTAGCCCAAGGCTACAAAGAGGATGTTATTACATCAGGAATGGAACTTATTTGCATCTAGTCTTACATCCTGTGTTCAAACACGTAAGATCAAGTTTCTTTCAGTACTGAAACTGAAATGGAAAGAAGCCGTGATCAGTTTACAAAGTAGCATTAGGATCACATAGCCTGTGTTCTACTTCTGTGAACACCAAAGAAGGAAACAAGTCCTGCACGTAGGCAGCTCACCTATAGACAGGTAACATCATCATTATTACCATTTTACTACACATTTAACTATCCTCTTCACTGAAAAGAAAAACCAAACCACAAACATATATGGTCAAATTGCCAGCATGCTTCTATTCCTTTCAAGCTTAATTTTTCATCTGCAGACCTGAAAACCAGGCAGTAATGTCATGACATAGTTAGTAGGTCTTAGAACTAGAACCACTCACGTGCAGAACTCAGGATTAATTAAAGAGCTATGAATTCAAACAAACATCTTGGCATGGCTTATAAGCAAGGGCACAGTTATTTATTCTTCTTGTTGTTTCTTTTTCATTATGGTGCTGCAGGAGTTGCCCATCAGGGATCAGGGCACCATATTGTGAAGATTTATTTATACACTTAATGAAAATATGGCACCTGCAGTTAAGAATTTACAACTGCAATTATAAGACAAAGAATAAAACTGTCTCTTCAGTCAATTTCTGCAATCATAATATTCTAAATGACACTAACACATACCTCATTTTAAGTGTGTGCTTTCCCATGATTATATATAGAATGGGCTGCAGTAAGCTTAACACAGCCACTCTGAAAGTGCATCCAGACAAACATGGGTTGTCCTGAAAATAGATGTCTTACCTTTGCTATTAGTAAGCAAGGAGGAAATTTCCACTTAGAAAACAAAATTCAAGAACCAGCCAGCTCTCTAGGCATATACATACATATCCACTTGCATAGAACTTTGTTCTTAATGTTAGCTTACTTGCTAGTATGCTATTTTTTGCAAAATTACACAGGAGAGCAAAAAAGACAAACCCTTTCATGATAAACAATGTAATTACACAAAAAGGGCAGCTTTTGCAATTGTTCCTCTTTTCACCTGTGTTTCAAATCCTATTCCACATTGGGCACAGGTGCAACTGCTTACAGATTGGGCAACAGAAGGACCAGCTATAGTTGTTAGAGTAACGAATTCTCCTTTAAAGCAGCATGGGAAATAACTGTCCTGCTAGTAGGCTACTCTGATGTGGTAATGTTTGTAACCTGCTAATGGTGTAGTTTTGTAACTGATGTAGGGGGACCTTAGTCTGTGCTATTATTGGAAGGAGCAGTTCTTTTTCCTGTTGCTAACTACTTCTTTCTGTAGCTGAACCAGGAAATTAATCCAGCTCAATTGAAAAGCTTATTAGTTTCATTTGAATCAAATTTTGTATTTGGTGGATTATGTTACAAGTCCTGGTGTTAACATAAAGAACAATAAGGAAACGTGTTACCTGGGTAAGTGTACAGCAGATTGAGGTTGTCCTAAAGTAGCTGCAAAACTGCGATTGTAAAAGATGGTGACTGTTTGAAAGGGATGTTAAGAGGCATAGGAGTAGATTAGCGTGGTTTCTATTGTCAGACACATGCTAGGCACAAAATATGTAAATGTGAAGTTACCCAAGCTCATGTGCAGGTAGTTTTGTTTCACTGCTTTGTCTTTGCATACAAGTGTCCTAGGTATCTACAATGTGGTTGCTTGCATCTAAGCCAGTTGTGCAAGATCCATTTTGAATCAGTGGAAGTCTAACCATTGTGTCAATGGAGTCTGAGGTGCTGTCCATCTTTTCCTGAAGCAGAAGCCTAAAACAGAATAGATTTTTCTCTAAAACTCACTATTTCTCAGTTTGACTATAAACAGAGAACAGCGTGACTACCTTTGCTCTAGTGTCTGTCTAAACTGAGGGAGAAGAACTCTATCTTGTCCATCAGGGTCAAATCAATTTCAAAGTACTCTGGGAGAAGAGCCTTTAACTAAAAATATGGTATGCACAGTCCACTGCCGCACTCTGGTTATGGCCAGGTAAGTAGAGCTCTTGACCAGGAACTGTTATCTTAAATTAATACTATATTACAAACAGGTCCTACAACACGTTACGTTATTGAGATTAAGATGTAGAATAGCAACCAATATGTATAAATTGATATCATTGTTATAGTACAAGTCACCAGATCCAAAGTTTGCTGTCATCCTGGAAAGACCTCAGACTACTTCATTGTATTTGGCTCAGATACATACTACATTTTGCATGTTTAACAAAGCCTCAGGAAAAATGCAGTAAGGTTTTGTTAAGAGCTAGGAGCACCCTCCTGAGCTAGAAAAAGCTGCTGGAAATTAATTTTCCCTGAAAACAATTACCTTGCACCATGTCTAAAAAAAGACAGTGTTAGTAGTGGGACAAACAGTAACACTGCACACTACTACTGGTACAATTTTTCCGGTGTCAGTGGCACAATACTTATTCTTGCCAGTGTTTTCACTTTTATAGATAAAAAAACAGGTAAAAGGTGATTTTAATAAAGTAGCAGTAACTTTAGTAATTTTAGGGGATTTGTTTGTTGAATTCAAGCATTCACATTCTGGAGTGTCACTCCTATTTCTGGCTATTTGGTTTTTTTGAAGTTGCCTTGAAAGAATTAAAGAAGTAGCTAATAAAAATAAAGGCTGATAATCAGGGAATAGAATTATAGTTGATATGTTAAAGGTAAGCAATTACCAACAAAGGAGAAAGAACAGACAGAAATGTCCCTTGTTAAATGTTTACTTTTTTAAAAAAAAACAAAACTACCTTATAAATGACAGTATAATAGAAGTGCTCCTTAGATAAGGTCAGTGTTCAGCATAGAGTTAAGTCTCCCAAAGAGACTTACATTTCTTGGCACAGAAAGTTTGATTACATAAATTTCATATAGGAAATGCAAAGTGCCATAATGTGGGACTTTGATCAATGATGCTATGCTGATTTATAATTGTGGGGTTTTTAACTGTGATGTGCACATAGCACTAATTTAAAAGCTCATTTGAGTTGCAACCTACCTCTTCCTTTTAATAACAAGAAAGTAATCTGATTACATTTTTTCAGTCATCTTTGTGTCACGTATTAGATAATCTCCTTATAGTTTAAAACTAAAAATGCTAATGGATTGGGGAAATGGATTTTTGCTTTCACCCAGCATATCTGTCTTTTTTATGCTTGTCTTTTGGATCATTTATCTAAATAATAACCTTTAGTACTCACTCCTTCCTTCCAATGAACTAGATATTAATGATTAAAGTCAGTGAATAGACATCTTCTTCCTACTCTAGTTTTGCCAGCTGAGGTTACCACTTTCAGCTGCTTTTTTTTTTTTTTTTTTTTGAGAAGAAGGTGGAGCTACAGGTATCCACTCCATCCCTTTGCAGAGCTACTCATATGTTTACTTCCTAATCTGTCAGTCAAAACAACCTAAATTAGCTTAAACTACCTGTAGGTCTCCCTTAATGAATATCACCAGCCAGCACTAACCGAAAGGGCATTGATCTCAGCAACTAGAAAAAAGCAATTGTATGAAAACTTAACAAACAGCTTTCAGTCAGCAAATCTGTTGGGGCAGCCCCAGAAAAGAGGCAGTAATAAGCCCCCTCAGGGAAGGTGCGGGTGGTAACTTCTTCAGCAGGCAAACCTGGAGATACAGGAGGATATATTTGCGTGCCCTTAGTCTCAGAATGATGGAAGATAACTTATTTTGTACAAAAGCAGCATGGAGAAGATAAATAAACAGCCCAAGGTCAGGTACAAAAATTATGGCAATTGTGGGAGTAAGTGCCAGGACAGAGTTTTTGCTGGAGTATTTGTGTAGTGCAGTTCTCATGGCGCCTGACTTAATCTGTACAATGACCAAGCTTTCAGAAACTGCTTAGCACATACCCTCAGGGGGGGAAAAAACCCCAAAACGAACAAGATTCTGAGCAACAGGGATGTATCCTTAAAACACTAAGGAAATCACTTTCCTCACCTACTACCTCTTCTGAAACAGATGGAATTGAAGCACATATGAAAAGCCAACAACTTTGTACTGCCTTGAGACTTTGGAAAACATTTTCCAAAGCAAAAGTATCCTTCCACAGACAATCTCTCCCAGCAGACCAAATTTCAGTCCTGCTGACCCCAGTGGTGACAGTACGACACAGGAAAACAATACCCCAAGTAGATGGATGCTGTACTGGAGACTCACAGCACAGTCTTCAAGTAACTTGCACTGTTCTGAGGCTCCCACTGCTTAGAATAAATTCATTCCAGCAGGAAGCTTTCCATCTGCATAGTCAAAAAAGGCTTTGGATGTAAAGCAATATTCTTACATGAATTAGGCTGTTTTCTCCATTGATAAGAACAAAGAATGACCCTATGAGCTTAGTCTAAAAGTCTTTCTGGTGCTGCTTTGGTATTTCCTGTGGTGATAAATAGCACAATATTCTCAATAGTTGCAAATTACAAAAGAGCCAGAATATACATACCTACGTGTATTATGTAGTCACTAAATCACATTTTCATGGCATGTGGGAGGTGACCAGGAGACAATAGCAGATCTGCTGAGGGGAAATATATATATATATCCATGAACATAATTTAATAGGAAGGAAATCTGTTAACAAAGATTATCTCAGCAGGAAGCAAAATTCTACTGGAGCAACAATTCTATATGAACTTCCATTTCCAGTGAATCATGCCATTATGTTCATTTTCATTCTACATGCAAAACCTGCCCTTGCGGCTTGTTCTTTGCTGCAGGATCACTGTCAAAACAAAGAACAATTACAAAATGTTCCTTCAGTTCAGAATTCTTATTTAGTAAGTGATGCCCATATGATGCAGAGCTCTAAATGTGAAATTTGTAAAATGGAAACTGGATTTCTCCCCTTTTCTGGTATTTAGACAACACAGGAAAGTTGGAAGAGTAGTGGGCAGGAGTTTCTAATCACTCACATTTTAGATTTTAAGAAAACTGTATTTACCAGGTAATTGAAGACAAACTGATAAATATAAAATAATAAACCAAAGTATTCTAGAATAGTACCCAAAATATTTGTTGCAATGTATTTACTTAGATATGGCATCACTAGATTTGAATGCTGAATTAGTCTCTCAAGCAGATTGATATTCCTTTCAATATTAAATTTTCTTGATTACATTTATATTGTCTGAAATATTGCTTTCATTCTTAGTGTTTTTACTTCACAAACAGGTGATAATAATTCTATTCATACATTTTTTGCAAAAGTAGCATGCCCATTTTCACTCAAATTTGGAATTATGGAGTTCAACAAAACACATGTTTTCCACATATTGCTTTGTGACATGGAGTACTGAAGAAGGCAAATACTGACATTTTCTCTCCCTGAAGATAGGTGAAATCTCCCATTACTGGGAAGCTCTGTTGCCCCGAATGACAAATTACATGATGAGACAGAAGGAAGATGCAAATCTTGGAGTTTTAAAAGCATCTAATATTTTCCCAAATTATATTCAGCTGTATTTATCTAGCATTCTGGCATGCTGCTGGATTACTGTTATCAATAAATCTATAAATAGGATGCAAAATGCATGTGAGCTGTCTGTGCATGAATAAAGAGCGGCCCAGCAATAAATTATAGCATAATATATAGTTGAAAATGTAGCAAAAGGAATGTCTTGACAAATCAATGCAACATATCTTGTCACTGAGAGTGAAAGATTCATTATGCATCAGCCTTGAGAAAGCTGGATTTCTGAAGAATGGGTCATCTAGGGCATATGATGTAATGAGAGAATATGGAAACATGCATAAAAAGACAAAAATAATCTTCTGAATAATAGAGCCATATTAAATTTTCAGGTGAAATATAAGTCCTATGCAGCACTTCGTTGTTCAAGAGAGGTCAGAAGTGCAACGCCAAAGAACAAAATAATAAAGCCCGACTTCCTATGAATTTGGTCCCCACAGGAGACTGAAGAGTAACCCTTTTTCTGAAACTGGTTTATGTGTGCTGGCTTTCATGTGCGTTTTCTGGCGTTGTCTAAGGTCATCTTGTGGCACTTCTTCAGCTGAGAAATTCCTTCCTCTACCCAGCTACTATTTTGATGAAACTTGGGGAAATTCGGCGTTTTGAGGAACTGTGGGCATCTGCCAGACATGACTGAAACTGGCACTAGATTTCAAAGTTGGTGGGAGGAGAGGACAGAGACACAGGGCAAGGCACACACGGCAAGCAGGTTGCATAAGCCTAGAGTACAGCAAAGAGACTAAAAATAAGACCAACCAATCGGTTTTCCTGCTGACAGCAGCAAACTGCCGTGGGACATTAATTCCCTCTGATCACATGAATGATAGACAAGTTGTCACCTGCTGTGCGTGCTGGGGAGGCAGAGCGGGGAAGATCCCATCCCTGTGGTAGGGGCCACTGGTCCCAGCAGCTGCATCACCTTGTCCTGCACACTGCTGTGGATGGAAAGGCCCCATGAGAAGTTAGCACCAGACAGAGGCCATGTGGATGTTGTCCCTGGCATGCTCAGGAGGAAATACCACAGCTTGGCAGGATCGGAAGGGGTTCAAAATGGGGGAATGGGGAGGTGGAGAAGAGGCCAGGGGCCCTGACACCCCTCCGCTGCTGTGGCCTCGTGTGGCTCCTGTGAGAGCCTCGTGCCAGTGGGCATCAGGGCCTTGCAAGCGCAGCCAGGGCTGTGAGGGACAAATCGTTCCAGTCCCTTCTGTAAGAAGAGGGACAAGCCTTAGATTTTCTTAAATGTAAAAAAAAAGAGAAGGGACCTCTACGGATTTCGCGTCTTTGGTACGGGTGTCAAGCGAGCTCCATCCAGCCCGCCGGGCCCATCCCCTCAGAGCTGGCACCGCCTGAAGGGTCGCCCCGGCGGCCAAGGCCCAGCAGGGGGCGCTGTTCCCTGAAATGGCGGCCGCGCGGCGGAAGAGGAAGATCGGCTCTCCCCAAGATGGCGGCGCCCAGGCGCGGCGTGGCTGAGGGGAAGATGAAGCGGGCAGCGGCCGCCCGCGCTCGCCGCGGCAGCAAGTTAGACAGGCTGCGGCAGGCGGTGCAAGAGTTCGTGCACGCAGCCGGAGACCAGCCGCCGCTGGTCTTACTGAAAGACTCGGAGAGGCAGAACCGCAGGAGTCGCCGGGACGCCAGGAAGGAGAAGCGCAGGCTGAAGCGGAGCCGCCGCCGCCGCCTCCAGCGCGGGGAGCCCGTGGCGCCCGTGGCCGCGCCAGCCCCGGCCAAGCCGGCCCCGGCCGCACGCTCCAGAGCCCCGGCCTCGCCCGCCGCCGCCGCCGGAAAGCAGCGGCCGGTGCCGGCACCGGCACCCCGCGCGGCCGCCGCCGCCTGTGCGCGGAAGCGGGCCCTGCTGGAGGCCAACGAGGAGGAGGAGAAGGAGATCCGGCGCCTGGAGCGGCGGCTGGGGCTCCGCAAGCGCCGCAAGAAGCAGGAGGCGGCCGCGGTGGAGGAGGTGCCTCAGAGCTTCCTGCGGGACGGGCTGGGCTACGTGCTGGGCGCCCTGGGCACCCGGGCCGGCCTCAGCGGGCTGTGCGAGAGCAGCGACGAGGAGGAGGCCCCGCGGCCCCAGGAGCGCCGGCCGGGGCCCGGAGAGCGGGACGAGGAGGAGGCGGAGGACGCCTCAGACCCTTCCGAGGGGGATGGTGGGGAAGGACAGTGGGAGAGCGAGAGCTCGTCCTCTTCCCCCGAGGTGCCAGAGGCCAGCGAGCCCCCGGGCGAGGAGGAGGAGGAGGAGATGGAGCAGGAAGAAGAGGAGGTAGGATGTTTGCCTTACATAACGCAAAACCTGCTTCTCAGAATTACGTGGCACAACCTGAACATAAAGCAGAGTTCACATCGCCTCTGTAAAGCATAGGTGCTTGCTGTCGGGGCAAGCCATGCGGGGTGCTGCGGGTCCAGCAGCAGTGCTGCCTGCCGAGGCCTGGGGACAGCGGCTGGGCCTGCGGGGTGGGTGTCCCCGGGTCAGGCCTCTGGCGGGTGATAAATACCCTGAAGCACAAGGCGTGTGGCCTTGTCTTTATGGTCAGGATCAGCAAATAAAGGGAGGTACCCCGTTGCCGTTAAAATGAGCAAACTGAAGTGTTACTTTTTCTGGGTGAGCCCTGAGGTTCTGCCTGTGTTGGATCTTGTAGCAGGGGTGGAGGAGAGGAGGCCAGACAGGTTATTTAGCCTGGGTGGCATTAACATTAACTGTTAGTACATCTGGAGCTGGTAACATCTGGATAAAGCCAAGACCTAAGATGCCAGGTTTCAATAAAAATAACTTAAAAGAAAATTTCATGTAAAGCGTGGAGGAGTTTTGCTGCTGTTATATTGGTCATAAAGGGGAACTCATTGCATGCTTCTTTTCTACATAAAGTTGTTCCTTTGGTGTTAGTTATTAGATGGTAAAATACTTACTTAATTAAAAGTTTGATGTATTAATCTTAAATAGAAATGTATATTTGTGTTCAAATATTTCAGATACTAGCCTCATTTGGTATCTTATTTTACTGTTTTCCTGAAAGAGTCATAATCACAGTGCTACAAAGTATGTTCCCCCTCAAGTAAGGAAAGCTCAGGAGACACTAGATGACAAGAAGAGAGAAGAATTGGGGAGACTGAAGAAAATGGTGAATGGTCTCATTAATAGGTAATGTAATAAGGAAAGTCATTAATCTTTCTGGTTCAGTGTGACAGTGCTCATCATTCAAAGAAAAGTGGCAAGGATGTGACTTTTCTCTTCACAAACTGATTTTAAGTTGGCAATCATGTCTGCTATCCTTAATAATTATTATCTTTGTTGATATAAATTCTTCAAAGTTGGTCACTAGAGAAGTTAAAAATCTGGAAAATAAATTTAAGTTTGGGCTGAATTCCACACAGCAGTTGTCTGCAAGTGCTAGGTGTAATTCACTGTCGGTTGGAGTGTGCCTATTAAAAACACCTCAGTGTGAGTTATAACTTCCCTCCCCAAAAAAGCATGATTTTCTTTTTTTTAATTAAAGAAATCTAAATTTCTCCAACATTACAACTGAGGAGGAGCAACACTTAAAGTAGTGTTAAAGCATAGCTTAAAGTACTGAAGAACAGAAAAAGTATTTAACACTTTCACACGTTTTAATTTTAGAGTGTTTGTAAGATAAGAAATCTATTGGTATTTTTGTATCTATGTTATCTGTAAAATGCAGGCTATGGTTTGCATTATGTAGTTTGTTCAGTCATTTAGAATTTTATGTACCTTATATGTTAGAAGAGTATGAGGTGTTTTAATCCTTAATTTCTCCAAAAACCGTGATATGCTGTAGTTACAACTGCTTAGAACAAAGTCGGTCTTCTTAATGAGTCTGTTCAGTGTGACAGTAAGGACACTGCCAGTGCTTTGTGAATACTGCTGCCAATCTGTTTTTACATGTAAATATTAAAAAAAAAAAAAAAAGGGCAAAAAGACTTAAACATATTTTGTCGGTTTTTAGTTTAGTGAACACAGCAAAATACAAAAGGTCCCTTCCAGTCATCTTTTCCATCTTTCTTCTTAAGCCAAGCTAGTTTCTCTAAAAAGACTGGGTTGATGGTTGGGTAAATTGAAAATTGGGGAATCATGTAGAGAGAAGAAAAAGTGAACATTGCATTTTGTTTCTCAATAGGTTGAGTGAACCGAATTTGTCCTCCATTAGTGGACAGATGGAAGAGCTCTACATGGCCAACAGCAGAAAGGACATGAATGAAACTCTGACAGATATTCTCATGAATGCTTGTGTTACTGCAGTAGCCATGCCTGCAAGATTGATGATGGAGCATGTCCTTTTAGTCAGCATTCTTCATCATAATGTAGGAATTGAGGTAATTCTTGTGGTTGGAACTAATTGTGTTTAATAATACATATTATACAGTGTTTTCCTGTTATTTTGTTTGAAAGGCTTTTTAGTTTTTCATTGTGTGTCACTAAAAAGCATCTCTAGCTGAATTTCGTCAGTATTTGTAGCTTATTTGCTAGGTGTCCACAAGTGCAAGGGACCAAGTCTGTTGCTTTATCAGTTTAATTCATTTCTTCCGTGAGCTACCACTGGTCAGTTACAAAAATATCAGAGTTTTCATCATAATCTTTCTACATCCATAAAACTGAATTTTTTTAAATTTCAGTTTTCTCCTCTTTAATTACACTAATCCATTTCTGTTCTCTTGGGCCTATGAGGGCATTGTTCTTGAACAATGTGTATCCAGATAAGAAAAGCACTACAGTTATGGAAATCCATTTACATCAGTGGAAAAAGTCCTTTTTTAAACCCAGTCATGTAAATCATCAGTGGAAGTAACTAGGTATGTCAAATATCAGAATATAACAGAATATCAAAACCTTCAAAAAGCATGGCAAATTTTTTGGAGGTTTTTTCTTTTGTGTTTTTAACCCTCATGAACGATTGAGATAAAATATCTATTGCTTACTGTTAGGAAGAAGCTGAAACTACTGTTGTCAAAAGGAAAGATTTTAGCTAGTTTCAGTGAAATGTCTCTCAGTAAACAGCTGTTTCAGCACCATGTTCCCACCAAGTTACATTTTCTTTGTACATCTCAATGCGAAAGGTGTATTGATGCAAGTTCTTCAGTTTGTCACGTAGTGACCTGAATGCTATCTCTGAAACCATTTTAAATATCAGATGGATGCAATTACAGCAGTTTTCTCTATGCAGCCTTGCCATTAAACTTTTTTTTTGTTCCTTTTTGTTGCTTGAAAGGCAGTTCTGACTGCAAATATAATGTAATATTACAATGCCTGGTAATAGGTTTTAGATACTACTATACTAATTGTTATTAGAAACAGATGATATCCAGACTGTCCTCTGTACTGCTGACTCTGTTATACAGCATCTTTAAATGTAAGACTCTAAGTATACTATAAATCTCCATTGTCTTTCTGTAAAATAAATGCAATATATGCTTTATGTGGAAGTGTGATAGCACAGCTGCATTTAAGATTAGTTTGAGCAGTGCAGAAGTTGGGATTCCAGTAACTGCATTTAGGTATTTGTGCAGTATGATCATTGGATAATTAAAACCTAAGCTGCTTGAGGTTTGTAATGCAAGCCAGTACTGATACTGGGACTTTGGGTTTCATAAGAAAATCGGTAAATGTTAGCACCAGAATAATGGCGTAGGTCTAGTTTAGCAGTAATGTCTTCATTACCTACCTATATTTTGCTATGCTTTCTAATTCCAGTCTTTACCATCAATTCTATCCTCACAAATATAAAGATACCAAAATTTCTTCTCCCAACTGCCCCACTGACAAATTGCTAAGACTTATCCCTGCCTGCTTCAAAAGCAGCCTAAGCTCATGCTCAGCAGCTGTGAAACTTGGTATGTTGGGGGCTGTTTTACAGTACTATTTTTTACCCTCCTGCTAAGGATTTTATTCTGAAATGCTGACATCTGTGATGTGCTTGGGTTTTGACATGCCACTTCTACTGGATGAGTGGCTAGCAGTAACAGCATGCTAGCCTGGCAGCTGGGAAGATGCTAATATGTGTCCATGAAAATTATGTAAACAAATTCTGATGTATGTGTATTGTAAGTTCATAACATTTGCTTTTCTTGCATAGAGTTCACAGGGCAACGGGATGTCATATAACATTTAGATATTTGTGTATGTAAATGTAGAACATCCATATTGGTTGGGAGGAGCAACAATGTTTCTTTAAAATTATTAGTGGCAGTGCCCCAAAACTGAATGTTTTACAGATTTCTATAAAATCTACTTACAGTTAACTGCTGGATTTTTTTTATTCCCCCCCACCCCTTAATGGAACTGTTGCCAGGTCGGTGCTCATTTTTTGGAAGCTGTGGTGAAGAAATTTGATGAACTCTGTAAAAGTGATGCTGAAGGGAAAGAATGTGAAAATCTGCTTGCCTTGATTGCTCATCTGTATAACTTCCATGTGGTTCATTCCCTGCTGATCTTTGATATTCTGAAAAAGCTTATTGGCATTTTCACTGAAAAAGAGATTGAGTTGATTTTGTTTCTTCTGAAAAATGTGGGCTTTTCCTTAAGAAAAGATGATGCGTTGGCTCTGAAGGAACTGATCACTGAAGCCCAGAAGAAAGCAAACACAGCAGACAAGAAACTACATGATCAGACTAGGGTATGTGTGTGTGTTTTAAAGATTTTCTGTTCTGAATAGACCTTAATAAGCACTTAGATACATGTGTTTATTTAGTTTTCTGCTACACTGCATTTGGGTTCCAAGTTACCATGAGTGTTCAGTTGTTGCATTCAGTTATTTGCCTTCCTGTCTGCCTTTCTTCATTAGTTCTTAGGACAGACACCAAAATGCTTGTAATGAGTAAGCCTAGGAGTGTTTTGTGTCTTATGTAATGGACAGTGCTTCTGTTTTGTAATACTTTAAAGTATTAAAAAGACTTTAAAAAATGGTCACTGAGGCATGGTGTTTAGCAAATTAAGCTTTGCATTGAAACTTGAACACAAACAGATAAAATAGGAGTTAATCATCCTTCTCTGTATTTGTATTCACGTAATCTAAATTTTGATGTGTATTGCCAGCTGAGCTGCTTACTCTTGCAAAATAGTAATTTCAAAGTACACTCTAATTTATTAATAAACTTGGAGGACATAATCCACAGAAATTTTTCTTTTCCCTAATAGGTTCGTTTTATGCTAGAGACTATGTTGGCATTAAGGAATAATGACATGCGTAAGATTCCTGGTTATGATCCTGAACCAGTTGAAAAACTCCGCAAATTGCAAAGAACACTGGTGAGAACTTTCTTGACGTACTTAGTAGAGTTATTTTTAAACCAGAAGTAATCATTTATATCGTGCATAGGCTTGAGGGCTATAGTATTTTTTAATTCATTTAACAGGTTGAAACTCTTGTGGACAAAAATCACTTCTTAGATCATTATCTCCTGTGTCCAAGTTAAGTCAGGAGTCAACCAGCATTCTGCAGAACAGTTTGAGAAAGGACATAATACTTAGCCAAAGACTTTGCCTCAGAGTCCGATCCTTGAAAAAGAGATTGTGGGATGTTTAATGATTGTGCAGAAGAAATGAGTCATTATGACAAATTCTTTTTTCCATGGATTTGGATGCAGGCACCCACTTCTAACTTGACCAGAATCACTTCGGAAGCCTAACGCTTCTGAAAATCTAGATGTTTTTTCTTTCCTGGGTTTTTCTTTGGGGGGGGGGGGGGGGGGGATGTTGGCTGAGAGAGGGCGGTTTGTCTAGAACAGCCCAGTACAAAATGCATGAACGTAACTGTCTGTCTAGATTGAGAATGAGTTCACTTTCACAGGACTTGAATCTGGTTTTAGATTCCATGTATCTCCAACCTGAAAATTACACTACTTGTCTACAACACCCAGGGCATCTTATTTATCAGAAACTTGTAAATGCAAGATGTCTACATCAGAGATAATAGGCCAGGCAACAACAAGCTAGGTAACCTAGTTCTGTAGAATTTCCTCTCTTCAGTTTTCATAGTCCTCCTGGTATGCTTCTAGACTCCTTTGTTGAAAATTTCTTATTTTGTTCAAAGGGTTTAAACTTTTTGTTGTTTGAGTTGTACGAAAGTTAAGGCAGTTTGTTGTGTAATTGTATTTGATCACAAGTGTTCAAAAGGAAAATCATGACCAGATTGTAAGATGCTGCAACTGATTTACAATGTCAGCTTCAAGTCTCAATTCTAAGAAAGGTTTATGAGTAGAAGATGGCTACTTTTTTAATTTATTATCTCTTTTCTTTAAATAAAAAATCAAGAGCTTTTAAATGTAGATTTAAGCAACTTCTTGTATTTGAGAAATTAGAGGACATAGGAAACTTGTAAATTCTCTTCAGGTTGCTGAAACTAAAGGGAGCAGGGGCATATATGCAAAGACCTGTATGGAGATTTAAGATATTTGTTTAAAAATTTGTTTAAAAGTAATTTTAAGTAATTAAAGTATTTCTTTTTTTAAAAAAAAAAAAAAAAAAAGGAAGCCTCAAAAGCTTTTCTTTGCGTTTTTTGGGTTTTGATATTCAAGGTTCACAGTGGTGGTTCTGGAAAAGAAACTCAGCTCCGTGTCTCCCTGGAATCTCTCCTCAGCGCTGATCGGGTTGGTCGCTGGTGGATCGTAGGGTCGTCCTGGAGTGGAGCACCAATGATCAATGATACAAACAGCAAAACTCAGCAAAAACTGCATATAGGAAAGGTAAATCCAAGCAGTACTAGTTATAAGTCTAAGTGTTTGTGATCTTTTGAATGTTCTGCATACAAGTGAATAAGTTCATTTCCAAGCCCACCAAAAAAAGACTCTTGTAAGACTAAGCTTTTGGACTGTGAATTCTGCTCTTACACTTTTCAAAATATTGTACTCGTGCTTTGTAAGAGTTGTTACTGCAAATATTATAGTATAGCTCATTTTTTCTTATCCTGTAGAATTACAAAAGTAATATATGTAAGTGGAAGAAGAGCCTTGATTTAAAAGTGAATTTCCTCGTATGAATTCTGACAGGTAGCGCTGTCTGTGGGTGGTATATATCTGAGCTGATTCTAAAAGTAGTGTGGTGACATGGTCTTGGTGACTTACATTAGAGAAGCACATCTTAAAAATAATTGGCACACTTAAAATATATAGTTGAAAAAGCTCCTGATGATACCTATGCCTCTGGGCAAAAGCTCAAGACCTTTAGATTGCTGCTTCATAGTTTGACATCTTCATTAATGGTTTTATTCAATACTGCACAGAAATAGCTTTCTCAAAGCAAGCATAAATAAAGTAGCAATTGGATTTTTTTTCAGGTGAGTTCAAAGATAATGGAGCTTGCTCGTAAGCAGAGAATGAATACTGATATCAGAAGAAGTATATTTTGTGTCTTGATGACAAGTGAAGACTTCCTGGATGCCTTTGAAAAACTTCTCAGGTAAGCATAGACTAACGCAGACAGCCCAGAACTAAAACCAGCATTAGCTGGGTTGGAAAAATAACATTGCTGGTCTAGGTTTAAGAGCATTTAGTTGATAATACAATTAAAAAAGTGCATAGCTAGGGATCCACATAGGGTAAAAGCATAAAAGAGGGACCAAAACCCCGGGGTAAGGACTAGTAGGGGGCAGGCAGAACTGACTGGCAGTCAGAGGAAAGGAGTAGCCCCTGTTACTGTCACTCATGTCTGTAGCTGTGATTTGCAGCATCTTGACTTCAGGAGCCTGTATCTTTTTGCACTGAAGATGTGTATCCTAGTCTAGTGGATGGAAGTCTGTTGCAGGCTTGCTTCCTCACAGAGGCAGACTAGAAAGCCCCTTCAATCTCTTGGTTTTGTTGCTAGATTTCAATACTGCTGCCACTTCTTTACATCTTGCCACCTTGTTAAGCCATCTTGTAGGTCTCTGTCCATGCTTGCATGACCTGGTAGTGTTCTAGCACCTCCACTTCTTTCTTGCAGAATTTATTAGCTTTGGATTTGCTCCAGGGTCACATTTCATGTTAAGACCGGTTGCCTTACCACTTGGCAAACAGCTTCCTAGAAGGTGTGATCAGGGAAAAGCTCAAACTAAGCTGTTCTTTGTGTTTGTCAGAATATTAATTGTAAGTTTTAGTAACTGGGAGGGGAGGGATCATGTCTGAACTTTTCTGTTGCAGCCTTGTAATTCAAGGGACTTGTCTTACCAGGATGGCATGCAATTATTTAATTTGCTAACCAAACCAAAACAGACTTTGTAATAAAGTCAACTAATATTTGATTAAATGCCACTTCTGCAAAACACAGATTGGATTTAAGGCTGTGATGGAGTCATTCCAATATCTTAATATGGCCTGTTCAATTAAAAGAAATTAGCTGCTGCTGCTGCAGTTCTTGCCAAGACCTGGTAGCTCAATTTGCAGATTGATCCTTGACTGTCATCCGTGCTATCCAAGCTAGTATACAAATCTGTATACATATAGGCTTGGCAGACAAACTGCCTGCGGATCGGTGTGTGTTGATACTGATTTTAAAACACCAAACTCAAGAGAGGGGAATTCTCAAGTCTGCCCACATCTGGCAGAATATAATGGGAAGTACACAAAATTGTCAGTGTAGGAATTAACTTCAATGTGAACACGTGTTCCAGAGTGTGTGGGAATTAATAGTCATATGTTCGATGTCAGCCTCATGAGGAAGAGCATGAGAAATACATAAAGAAGTATTTTAACTGTAGTTGTTGGTTCATCTGGTGCTAGGTCTCTGGCAGAGTTTAGGTGTGGTTAAATGGTAAACTGTTTTAAAACCAGGCTGCTGTAGTTTTGCTTGCCTTTCTCCTCCTTACAGCAAAATAGTTAGTTTGAAGCCAAACCAGCTCCCTGAACTGGCTCAGCTTGTGATTGCAGAAGTAAGGGGAGGTTTGGGAACATCCTTGGAGACAAAGAAGAGAGAGACTTGATCCATTTCATCAGCTGAAAGGCCACACCTCTTTCACAAACCATAGATTCACAAAGGAGATGGATTGAATGCTTCTTAAGTTTGATGGAAGGGCAGTTTTTAAAGCTATTTCGTAGACATCTCACAACAAATGGAAGCTTGTAAAAGTCTTCAATATCCTGTTGTAGTGTGATGTGTAATTCAGGGTAGCAAAAGTGATCAAGACATGGGAATACTGTCACTCATGAATGATTTAATAGATGAGGTGGTTGCTTGTTCTTTATGAAAGATGATCAGGCTTATGAAGTCTGTGCAGGTTTATGGTGAAGCTCAGCAGTGAAAGACAGTCCTGACTCTTAAATTTTAGGTGTCTGGAATGCTAGGTCTGAAAAGATTAAATACTGCTAAATCTATGAAGAAGTCTAGGTAAGAACAAAATTGAACATCGAAGTGCTGATGTACTTGGTTGCAATGTCTAGCAACGTGCATCTTTCCTAAATAAGCAAGTCATGAAAGAAGTGATGATGAACAAGGAAAGAGACTGTGCCAGATAAGTGATTGCAATGTAACTTCCAGTGTCTGAAAACCTGTGTATTTAAAAAAAAAAAAACAACTGTTGTTACTCTGTAATAAAATCAGATAGAACTTCACTGATGAGAGAGCAAGTGAATTATATCACAGACACAGTACTTACAGTGCTGGCCTCTTGGAGAAGCAGGCTTGTAAGTTTTCACCACTCGTTAGCATCAGCCCAGATTTTCCTATTGTAAAACCTTAATTTCTGGGGGCGATTTGGCTGAAAGGCAGTATTTTCTCTGTTAATCTGGTGTGTGTCCGTGATCAAATGCAATGGCAGATGTCTGGAGGTGTGTACAAACAAGGGACATTAGAATTGAGCAATGACAAACTACTCTACAGATGGTAGAGCAAGTTCCAGTGGAGTCAAACTTGGTTAGAAAATACACTTGAGTTATACTAATGCCATATGAAACTTGAGCTTGAAGCAATGAAAAGAATTTTGTTTGACATTTTTCAGATTATAATATGAAGCATTTTTCATTTTAATTGGTTTTAATGCTGCCAAGCATTTGGCAGCCCTGGAAGCTAAATCATATTATTCACAGAACAGGTGCATTGTGAGTTAGTTACCATTCTCTGCCAAAGCGTCTCAGCCCTCTTTCAGACTGGTCAGCTGTTCAAGTGGGAAGGCTGTTCAGTCCTTGGCCTTTATGCTGAGGCAGCCAACAGAAGTACTCATTGATACTGTTTTCTTCAGGCTTTTTTCTTTTTTTTTTTTTTTTTTTTTTCCTTTTTAAGGTGCTTTGAAATCACTGACTGCATCCTCTTAGGCTACTATCAGACAATAGTGAATTTCAAGTATTACGTAACATGGAGTTGATCTAGAGATTAAAGCATTCATATCACCAACTAAATAGGAAGAACATCTTTAAATATTTTCATCTCTAGTGACTACCACAGAAGTGAAGGGCCCTGGACATGCTTCTCTAAATAGGCTTATGCTGGTCCACAGGCTGGTTTTCCTCCCATGAACAAGTGTGAAATAACTGCAAGGGGATCCTGCAGTTCTTATTTCACTTTTCAAGCTTTGTACACCAATGTACACCATGCAGCAGTGCTTGCTGCAGTGCTGCTGCTACATTCAAAGGCACAAGACTCCATGATGACAGTGCCCTCTCCTGTTTTTCTTCATGGAGAGCTACAAATGTGGAGCGCGCTACCTTTACTCCCCCAGGGGTAATTGTACTTGTATCATTCTACTTCTGTCTGTCGAGGTCTTGCTTTTGCAGCCACTCCTTTAACACTGATAATACTCTAGCATTTTTATATTGCTGTACCAGGACGCTGATTTAGCCCACAGTCGGAAGGGTTTGAGGCCATTCAGTGTTTTAAAGACTTGTAAGAAGCTTCTCAAAGTAAAATCTAATACAGTGTTAGGGGTTGTTTTTTAACTATTAGTCTTGGATGTTAACTGTAGCTTTTACTTTGTGGTAGTAATTTTTCCCGACTAAACGATTCTCATTCTCTCACTAAATTTTAGGCTTGGACTGAAGGATCAGCAGGAGAGAGAAATCGTTCATGTTATCATTTACTGCTGCTTACAGGAGAAGACATATAACCCCTTCTACGCATTTTTAGCTAACAAGTTTTGTGAATATGAAAGACGATTTCAGGTGAAGAAAAATTTGTTTCTATTTTGGTTTAGTGTCATTATTGTGGTTAGGAAGACAGTTATTAAATACCTGAGAGTGGATGCATGCCTCTTAAGATCAGGATCCTGAGGAAATACTCTGCTGGTATAGCTGTGTATTCAAGTAAGGCATGCTCATGGTCAGATCTGAACAGGAAATAAAATAACTACTGCAGAAGGTTTACTTTCCTCTGGTTTATGCATTTGAAAAGAATTGAACAGTCTGTTCAAGCATCTCTGTTAATTATCAAAGGGCTCATAAAGAATAGAAGGTCAAAAGGTTTTGTTACATTGTTACTCATTTAAACAGCCACTTGATTTGTAGGTTGTTTTTTTTCCTTTGACACCTAGGTCACATTTCAGTTTAGTATTTGGGACAAAATCAAAGACTTAGAAAACCTCTCAGCTGCTGCCATCTCCAACTTGGTTTCACTGTTGGCTCACTTACTAAAGACAAAATCGTTGCCACTTTCAGTTCTCAAGGTTGGTGTGTTTTCTTTCCAAAATACTTCTGTGTTTGCGTGTGCTTGTTCTATGGAAAATATGTTTTCTTGGTTACCTAGCTGGTACTTTAGCTGTTCATGGTCATAAACTAAGACAAAACTTGTTCTTGAATTGCTAAATTAATCCAACTGATTACGGTAATGCTATCATCTGAGGAAAAGGGAACCTATGCTGACCCAGGCATTCAGAAAGTCTACAGTTCTATATCTAGAGCAGTGTTAAGATCATTTTCTTTAGAGTCCGCAGAGTTGGAACTGAGGCCCCTTCATTAGCAAGCTTTGTCAGTGGATTTTCAGCTATGCTTTTGAGCTGGTGTTGATTTTTATTAGGCACAAAAGAAATCTACTGAGCACTTGGATTTCAGAATGGGGAGTCCATAGAATTTTATTAGAAGAATAATTGAAATGTGTTAAACAGGCAATTATGTGGATATTCGTAGCTATTTCTAAAGTATGTATCTAATAGAGAAATTATATCCAGTATTCTGGTATTAGTAGACAGGTTTATTCCTTAAAAAGTTTTCTGCTTTTCTTATTAATTAGCTTTTGGAGGCAGCGTTCTCAGCTAATTCTTCTGTGCCAAACTTAAGACTCTGTATATATGGGAGGCCAGTTGGTATGCTAATGACTATTCATTTAGAAAAGAATTCAGCTGTTTGAAATACTTGAATTAATCTAATTCTCCCTCTCTCTCTCTCCCTCTACTTAGGTAATTGAATTCAGCGAACTAGATAAACCCAAAGTCCGTTTCTTGCGACAAGTATTAAGCATGCTGTTAACCAAAACAGATCCTGAAGAACTCAGCGACATTTTTGTGAGGTAAGTAATCAGAGAGATCTCCAGGGAACCCTTGGTGAGTAGTAATTAAGAAGATAAGAAGTTTGCTTATTTTGTTTGGAAATTACACAGTGCCTATTCCAAAATTCAGCCATCCGTCCCTTAAAAAGTAAGCTCTCCTGGGTGAGTGGGGAGAATCACTTCTGTGTTAGTACGGGCTCTGATAGTTACAACTGTGAGAAGTGTTACACAAAATAAGGCTTTCAGATATTCAACATACAATTTTGGTCATAGGATTTTCATGAGCAGAGCTCTGTAATTACCTACTTTCCATACTGATTTACCATCTGTGTGCAGTAGAATTACCTTCTAGCACAGACTACTGGTAGAGTGGTCTTTAGTGTAAGAAGGAAGAATTAAAAAATACTAATGAGGGAAAGGTTTGGGTCCTTTTCATTTCTTTAAATCAGTGTTGTCTGGAAAATCTGATTTTTGTGTATGGGATAAGATTGCCTGGAGAGGCTGGGAAATCTCCAACCTTGGAGATCCTTGAGTGGATAGCACTGAGCAGCTTGACTGCACCTGGATGTTAGTCTGGCCTTAAACAGGAGGTTGGACAAGATGACCTGCTAACATCCTTTCTGAGAAATTATTCCGTGATTCTGTGATGTTCTTGTATTAAACTTGCAATGTCACATGAAGTTAGAAAAAATCAGGTGGTGATGTTTCAACCATTACACTGCAACACAAGGAAGCTCAAACGTGGCATTTGCCTCGTTTTTTGCTGTGATGTAATTGTTGACATAAAGAAGTTTAAGGCTCCAATATTCCATTTTGTTGTTGGGGGTCATTTGTATGTTGAGTGTGTTTGGGCTGCTTGCCAAACTAATATAGACTTGCTGGTAATTTGAAAACCTCTTCAGAAAAGCTCCTTTTATAGGTTGGATTTTTTTCTGTGTCTCTGAAGTAGATAAAGAAAAAAAACAAATTTCTGAAACAGTAGAAGACTAAATACTATTTTTAATCTGTGTCTTTACAGGATATCTGACAACCCCAAACTGGGATTGCTGCGGGAGGGCTTGAAACTCTTCCTTGCCCACTTCATACTAAAGAATGCACAAGCTCAAAGGAGCGCTGAAGAAGCTAGCTTATTAAAAGAGAGAGTTGAACTAGCAACCAAGGCTTTGCAAGCAAAAGAATCCAAATTGAAACTATAGTTCTGGTTTTCTAATAAAACATACAGAAAAACAAAGTCTGCATGAAGATGCAGAGCTTTGTTAGTCTTTCAGACCCAAATAATTGAGAATGAGGAGAGCCATCAAGGATCCATCTTTGGTCTACACACTGGTTACAGGTTTAATCAAAGGTGATACAAGGCCTTTTTGAAGAAAGGGAAAATGTATTTTTTGTCATGACCCTTTTTAGTATGAGTGCTGCATGTTGATGGTTAGCGTCTGGAGAAAAGAGTACATTTCTGTGATACTCCCAGTCAGCGTTCCACGTTTCATATTCTAACCTTTCATTTAAAATGATAGCATAATACTGACCACCGGCTGTTAAAGAAGCAGCCTTAACCAAAGGCTTTTAGTAACTAATCATTGTACGTGCCTGAAGAAACAGGCCACTAGATGGCACGAGGACTGGTGAGTCAGTTTTGGAAGAAACAGACTTTATTTCTTAAAGAGTTGAAGTTGTATGCTAATTCTGTGAATTGCTTACCTGACTGTGTGTCAGGAAAAGATCTTCAGTTGGATTCTAAGCCGTAGTAAAATGACTCGAAGATCTGACTTTGCCCAATTATATTGGGTTTAGTGATCACAGCACATTTTTATTGCTCTTTTAGCCTGTTTTTCACAGCTTTAAAATTGGAGTTGGCTAATCACTTGTGTTGATCAGATTTTTCTAGGCATAAAGAATAATATCAGCATGAGTCTCTTAATAACATAATACCTTCCTTCAGAATTTGCTTGCATTTTCCATTCAGATGTTGAAAAAGAAAAAGGAAATCATGTGCACTTCTTTTTGTAACACTCGGTGTTAATGCTTTGTTTCTTTTCTCACCTTAGCACTACACATTAAACGGTAGTTTTTCTAAAGATTTGCTGTTTGTATTAGCTTTACCCTAGCTGGCTGACCAGGAAGGGAAAGACTTTAAATTGCAGGGGGAGGGGGGGGAAGCACTTTCTCATCCACAGTATCGCTGCATCTGCATGATCTACCTTTGCTAGAGAGCTGCGAGCCCTGTTTCTATAACCAGGCTTGCCCTCTAGCGTGCACTAGCCCACTCGCTTATGGTGCTTCCTAACTACATTTGATACCAATTGATCTATTCAGCTACTTTGTTTGAATCTGTCCCTGCTGGGAAAATTTGCTCCCAGTAGGCATCCTCCAGAAAATTTTCAGTTCTGCAGCAAAAGAGGTGGATGAAAAGTTTAAATTTAATTTTTATTTTTTTAATCAAATATTTGAGTGTAGAATACTCTGCTTGCTGAGCTGTAGGAGTAATGTTTTCAGGCAGGGGAGTGCTTCTTCCCCCAGCAGCCAGGGAGCTGATTTTTCCCACCTTTCCTCTGTTGGAGAGGGCAAGTTGTGCGTGGGAGCAGAGAGGCCCGGTTTCAAAATCCCAGGTTGTACTAGCAGGGTAACAACTAACACAGAAGAGATTCCTATCAAAAGAACAAGGCAAGATGCTTTCTTCGGCCTGTTTCATACCACTGGCAGCTCTCAAGGATAGAAAAGTGGCCATTTCCCCTCAGTTGCATCTTACATGCAATAGGCAGAAGAGGAAAAACATTTAATTCAAGTATTTCTAATATGCATACCAACGAACAAAAGTATGGGCAGTGGAACTGAGACTATTTTGACAGACACAAAAGATGCAGCTTTAGAGAGTGCATGTAAACGGCTCCTTTGCAAACAACCGTGCCAAACCTCATATTTCAGTGTTGAAGACAAGACTCGGGAGAAAATCTGTGCAAGCCCTTAGAAGCTGTCTGCTGTGGAGCGCATGGGACCTCAGTGAGTAAAAATTGCTCCCCCTAGACTGCAACAGCCACCTAATTAATTGCCTTTTTTGCAGGAGTTTAGATAGACCCAGCTTTTCAATGTGTTTGTGATTTAATAATAGAAACACATTGCTCTAGCTGGGAGGTTTAGGCAACTTTGCTCCTCAAGATAAATCTTGAAACATCTTCCTTACATTGAATGTGACAGGCACTGGTTCCTTGTTCAAATGCTTTGCTGGGTGATCGGAGTTGACCACCCTTTGCTGCCCATGGAACGATTGTCTTGTGTTTTACGGCTCTGAATCTATTCACTTGCTGCAGCTGCCTGAGGCGGTGTGATGCAGGTGTTGCTATGCAATTAGAGGAGGTGATTGTAACCTTACAGTTTAAAATTACAGTTGCTGTATTTTTTTTTAAAGCAAGGCTTGCGTTAGTTATCATTTATTCCAAACAGTTAATATGTTTTATTCAAACTTACAATTATTAAAGTCATCTCTTTGTTTCTGAAGAAAACAGATTTTACCTCATCAGTTTTTACATTTGTCACGTTTATGTACAAATGTATATTTTTTCGAAAAAACTGAATTTTCAAGGAAAGCAGCCAAAATGCACCAGTCCCCAGTGCCGTAGTCATGGTACGAGGACAGTTGCTGTGGGTGATTCTGCGTAAGTCCTGTCCTCTCACTGTGATTCACTGAGGGAATAACTGTCAAACAGAAATCTGCCAATTCCAAGATAAATGTGAATTCCTGAGTCTTGCCATGTTTAACAATTTTTCCTGTGGTCCTGCTGACCAAACTACCACAGCTTGGCAGAGGTGGAAGGGCTGTCAGAGCATGCTTTTGATGTACATATATATCTGCAAGCTGTCGCTTCTGTGGTCCAGTCGCGTCCCAAAGATATAAGGCACTTGTGAAAAGGAAAGCTGAGATGATCTTATATTTATTTTATATTAATATAATCTATATGTATACATAATTTATGTGTATACATAATATATTTTATATGTATCACATATATGTACACATACGTATAGATATATATATGGGGGTTTAGATACCATATTTTTAACCCTGGAGAAAAAACTTATCACCAGCACAGCTAGCCTGGCCAAAGCATCTCCTCCTTACAGCAAGGTTGCTGGTGCTGTAAGGTGTCTCTGTAGCAACAGCAAGTCCAAATGCTGGCAAGGGGCTCCCTGCAAAACGGCAGGCTGAGCGCTGGCTGCCAGCAGAGGCTGCTGCAGAAGTTACGCTGGGCTGCGACATGTTTTGCTTTGTCTGCCATGGAATAAATGCTTAATAACACGGATACACAAAATACATGGTGTTGAGGTTTCTTCCCATTATTTGTTAGCCAACATCAAACCTTCATGAGGAACTTTCCCTGATTGTTCCAGTAAGAGACCTGCTGCTTAAAATGTCCAAAAATCCTTCCTTAAAGGAGGTTTGGGGGCCTTATTACTTCATGAGCAGAAAAGGGCTTTGAATTGCTAAAAATGCACTACCCTGGAGAACCAAGCAGCTATGGCAATGCTAACCCTTACTCCTGACAATCCAGTAGAAAATACAGCATGATTTCTTTCAGATACATTTAAAAGCTGGATGTTTGATTTTTATTTTTTTCCTTGCTATATAGCATAAGATTTTGATTCTCCCTTTAAACAGCACTATCCACTCATAGCTATTACCATGGTTTCTCAATTTTTGCTTTCTTTTAAGCTGGACAGTGATGTTTTAAACTTCCTCTGTTTTCTGTATCAAAATTAACAGGGCAGCAAAGTCTGGTTTTTAGCTTTGGCCGGAGTGTTACACTGATAAATCATACGTGAGTCCTTTTGGCAGGGTTTTAACACCGCACCTGAATGGGCCAAGTATCTGCAGGGCTTTTTTAACTTGACATTCTTCCATTGTCCTGCACGCCGGGGACGATGGGTTGATATCAGCCTTGCTCCGAAAGCGCAGACGCAAGCAGGTCTGCCCTGCCTCGCACGAGCGAAGGTGTGCAACCCAATACTGTGCTTAAAGCACATCTGGGATCGTTTGATTCGCATTGTTCTGCGAGTGAACTTTGCACGTGAAAAGTTACAGCCCAGGAGCAGCGCAGTGCCAAATGTGTGCGACAGTGCTTTCAGCGTAATAAATACGTGAGTGGCAACTTTTAATACTCAAATTTTTGTTGTGTTGAGTGTAGTGGCTTAGTGCCTGGCTACAACCCATGTGTGTGAGAATCAATACATGATTTTTTTCCCTGCAGTAGATGAAGCAATTTTGTTTTCAGGAGACAATTTGATCCGTAGGGTCGCTTTTCCAAAGGCGAGGTGTAATGTTTACTCAAGACTTTTTGGGTTGGACAGATTTCAGGAATTGTAGGTAGAGATATGACTCTTTTACCATATGCCACTTTTCATGATTTCATCTCCTGGAGCAACTTTCCTTCGCCCTCCAGTAAAGCTTAGTTTACCGTGAGGCCCGCAGGCATGGACATCGCAGCTGCCTGTATAAAACAGCTGTGCTAGCCTTAAACCCTGGTGCAACCTGCAGCCTTGCTTTAAAACTAATTACAGTAGCCTTCCGCTAATTCAGATGCATGCACGATTCAGAATCGGATGTCATGTGGTTTCCCTAATAACACTTTAAGGAAATGAAATGAGCGTCTATCAAGAATAAGCTTCAGAAGAGCCAGCTGGCACCAAAAATTCCTTAAAACTTGTGTCCCAGCACAAAATGGTTCATCCACCAAAACCAGCTCACCTGATGCAAATGGAGGACTTCAAAGCAAATACATTAAAAAATAACCGAGTAATATAACTAGAATGAGCGGTACAGAGTAAAACTACAAATAGAGATCTTTTTTTGATAGTTCCCTTAAAGTCTTTTGTCAGTAACAGTGAAATGGTTGTTTCATTTTCGTAAGTGAAAGATTTCCAAGCATGACACGTTTTTCATTAAAAACTCCATTATGAGCATTTTCCCGTTCAGACAGTACGAGTACCCTCATCTCTCTCTTGGGTGCGCAGGCACACACGGCTCCGGCATGAAATAACAGGGCATGTTGTTAGGAGGCAGTGACGCCCGGTGCAGGAGCAGCCTTCAGTTACAGTCCGGGGATGGAGCAATGTGTTGTTCTAGTACAGAGGCAATAAGCTGAGATATGCTCAGTGTCACCTTGGGGAAAAATAAGTCATCTTGACTGCATTTTCTAGGCTTGCCTCATTCACAGAATCATCTCTCCTCCTCAGCCAAAGCCTTAGATTCTGAGTGGATTTTTTCCCCCCTTGCTCTGCAGGTCAGTTCACCCTGAAAATGTTGACTAGACCGTGTTTACTTTCCAAGTTTCCCTAACTAAATGGTTTGAAACTAAATCTGTTGGTCTCGTGAAGACTTTTGTTATGCCAGGGGTGGTGCAGGTGCTGTGTGGCAGAGATTAGGAAGCCATGCAGAAAGGCAGGGACAGCAACTGCAAATCCTAAGTGCTTCCTACGATGATAAAAGCTGTTGAGGCAGGCTCTAGGGAGCTCTTCACCAGTGCTTCAGAGCTTGATCAGTAGGCGATAGGTTGACTTGGAGGCTGCGTGTTTTTTTTCTTATCTGATCTGAAAGCAATGTGAGAGTCGGATCTGGAAAGACACTAGAGCCATCGATGTAGGCTGCCCTGTTCTTGTGAAACCTTACACAAGGTTTGTGAGTTTAAAAGAACCTTCAGGCTGCCAAGGGCTGGAGAAGCAAATCTTTATTCCTGGCCAGGTTTTTGACACCCTCATGGATGCTGAGTAACATTTTCCCTGAAATGGTCTCCTCCAGGGAGGAGCCAGGGCTACCCAAGGCTGATGTGGAGCTGTCGGAGGCGCAGGGTTAACAGGTTTTGTAGAGGAGCACATTTAAGCTTTTTCAGCATCATCCTATATTCCTCTGCTGCTAAAATTGACCCTCACATCTCACCTCTAGATGTATTTATCAGTCCTAAAGATGAAGATCTGGAAGAATAAAGGAGTGGGGGTTTCACGTGTCTCGCCATGCTTAGCTGATGAAAGTGCTTTCTCCCTCCCACCCCCAAATCAAAGAGCACCCATGAAGATCTGCAGTAACAAGAGACGTGTCCCATCTGGGCAGCTTCAGAGTCAACGCAACAGGTCATTTTCATGGTGCATGGTGCAAGCTGCCAGGAGCTCCTGCTCCCTTGAGGTGATCCAACCTTAGACACCCAGACTGACCCTCCCGTCTCAATGTGACTGCGTGGTCCCTGCAAGCAAATAGGTCACATGCTCATGTCCTTGCTCTCCTACAGCCAGGGAACTAGCACGCAGGTAGTTTGACTCATTTACCTGGGAATTCTGTGGGAGAGGCATGAGAGGAGCTCACACCCCAGCCCTCCCACCCATACATTTCAGTGGCCCAGCCAGGCTATCCCTCCTCACTAAAACTTCCATCACAGGCTTTCCATCACCTGAAACCTGTGTTGCACTGAACAGCATCTGATCACAGGCTGAGGAGTGAAAATGTGGGTAAAATTTATAAGTTTTACTACAACAAACCATATACTTACACAGCTGTTACTCCAGCTTCTCCATAGTCATTAATACTAGCCGTGATCCTTTCCATCAGAGGTTTCCAAGACACACAAAAAGGCGAAGAAGGTGGGAAGCCCAGCCACTTCATGAGGTGGAGGCCAAAGAAAGCGAAGCAACTTGCATACTTTGTCTAAGCGAATTACCTGCAGAATGGAGCTGAGTGCTGTGATGCTCTGAGCAGGAGCGTGGAGGCAGCAGGTCAATGCCTGACATCACCCAAATCTCCTGCTCCTGGCACCCTCAGCCCCCCTCACAAGAGGATGTGAAATGCTCGTATATAGCTTAAAAGTTCTCAGGCCACAGTCAGTAAGGCCCTTCAGAAAAGTTAGGGGGCTAGGAGGGGTGAAGGTAGTCAAGAAGATCCCTGAAGGAGGGTGAGAGCCATGGCAGGAGCTGGGAGGAGAGAAGGAGACAGGAGAGACAGTGGGAACCACTGGCTGATGCTGCTGAAGTGTCATCTTAATTATCTCTGGCAAAAGAACAGTGATTAACATCAATGACTGTGGACAACCTTTATGTAATTACTCATTAACATTTCTAAAATTGCACCTAGCTGCTACAGCAATACATGCTTTATAGATTCATCATGTTGAAGTCCAAAAAGAATCATTAGATCGTCTATGCAGACCTCTGCGCATTGCCAGCCGCTATTACACTGCAGAAATTAGCACCGGAGGCGGCTCGGTGGCTTGTGCTTGGCTTTCACGTACTTTCCAGAAAGGGCATCCGGGGACACCAAGCGATGGACAATCTGCCCCATCCCTTGAAGATGTTGCTCTAAATTGGGATCGCTGCTCCGCCCCATCGCCAGGTTCAGCTCCATGCTGGCTGCCTTTTGCTTGTATTTATGGAAGTGGCATCCACACCCCAGGAGGGCTGGATGGGAACGGGAATTCTCCGTCCCTGTCTCCTCTGTGCGGGAAGAGAGAAGGCAGCCGAGTTAGAGCCTTCTGCATTGTCCATCCGTGCTCCCTCTTCAGACACAAGTCCCACCTGCCAAAAGCTACCATCAGCCAAGAACATTAACAGAAGTCCTGTGAATAATAATTTCAAATAATGGATTAATTAGAGGAAATTGTGACCTGCTTGCAAATGTCCCGCAAGCAGTAAAATGAAACTAAGCCTTCCAGCTACACAATTCATTGCAAGCCACTGGCTCTGCTGGGTTTTACAAGAGGAAAAGGGCATCATTCCTCTCATCTACCGATTTTAGAGACGGGTCCCAGTTAGATTTAACTGAGGAAAACAAAAAGGAAGCTGAAAACCAAATTTTGATAGTAGCTTGTGATCAGAGAAAGACCACTACATGAGCTCTCTGACCTCCTACACGTTGCAGGCGATCCCATTTCCACACAGGCACCTCCATTTCCATACAGGGAGTGCCCCAGAACTTTGATTAAATTAAAGCTCTTCAGTCCTCAGAGCAGGGAGAACAAGACACTAAATACCTCCTGGAACCACTGCCCTTGCAGAAGACTCTTTGGAGGAGACACTACACAATGCCACACTCCTCAAGGCAGGAAAAGTAAAGCAAAAAGTTCCAGAAAAGACAAAACCGCCTCATCTAATCTGGGGCAACTCCAGCCCCCTGCAGATGTGATCCTGGTTGCATCAATATTGGTGAAAAATAAAAAAATCTGTATCGCAGTTGCTGAGTAACTCCCAGAGTGATGTGCAGTTGGTATTTAGCTCTGGCCAGACCTGAACCAGCACTTTGGGGGCAGAAGGACCATAACTGGGGCCACTACATACAATGCCCAAGGGAGACTAAGGTCCCCTTGGGAGCTTCATCTTTTCCACTATTTGTCGCACCTTGCTGTTCACAGGATTCAATCAGCCCACCAGGCAGCACCCTGCCCACCACAGGAATGATGTCTGGCTCGGGAATTAAAAAAATAATGTTTCCTCTTTCACAGCTGAAGGACCACGCAGTTATCCCGGCACCCGCAGCAAGGGCAAAGCTGGGGAAGAAAGGAGGAGACCTACGCTGAGATTCACCACCCTGGGGCATCTCTGGTGCCTGGAGTGGCACCTGGGGACCCAACTGTTAGTGCAGCCCCCCACGAGGGGAATCAGGACCAGTAACAGCATCAGGGCCGGGAGGGCTGAGGCCTCACTGAGCAGCAGGCAGGCAGCCCCGGCTCGTGGCCCTGCTGCTGGCCCAGTGGGCGTAAGGGGAAGGGGTGTAAGAGGAGGGAGCATGGGGCAGGGTCTCACTGAGAGCTGGAGGGAAAAACTGACATTAATCCCTGAGTTTTGGATGAACGTAACAGTTCAGACTTGAGAAATAATCAGCGATCTTTCTGCTAATGAAGTATTTCATTCCCAGCAGTTTCACGGAGAGTTTGAGGGGGATTATATTTATGGTTTCCCATTTGAAAGACTTTTAGCAGGTTTACCTTGAACATATGGATCCTATTTTTGGTTCTTTTGTTTTAGCACTTAATGCTTATGAAATTGCCAGTTAATGACATCCATGCCTAAACCATGTCGCTTTTTAAAGTTAAACGTCTACCAAAGGTCCATGTTCATACTTACCACTTCTCAAGTACAGCAATGAAAGTTTTAAGAGGCTTGATACCTACTGTGTCTGGGGGAGGGAACCGATCAAATAATGAAATTACAAACAGGGGGCTAGATTAAAGCCTTGCTAAGCCCTGCCTGCGCTGGGGCTGGGGGCAAAGCAACCCCACCGACACCAACGGGGGTCCCCAGAGCTGGGTGCGGGGCACCCTGGGGATGGGTGCAGGGAGGACCCACACTTGGTGGAGGGACGGGGAGGGGGGGGGGGCGGGGAGGCAGGCTGGGCGCATAGGGAACACCCTGGGGCTGGGCAAGGAAGCGACCCCCGGGAGATGCTCCAGCCTGTCTCCCCGTCCCCAGTCCAGCCTCTGGCTCACTTGGTGCCGGTGTGATGCCGCCCGGCCGGGCACAGCCCGGGGCAGCCACCGCCGGGCGCGGAGTGGCGCGGAGCCACTGCGGGGCATGGCGGGCTGCGGAGCGCACCGAACCGGGCTCCGCTAATCACCCCGCGGCTTTGATTGCGCTGCACGTGGGGACGAGCCTCCGCACTTCAAAAGAGCGTGGGAAATGCTGATTAAAAGGCTTTTCTCCCCCGTTGGGATCGCCACCTTCTTTGAAGCCCTTCCAAGGGACAGTGCAAGCGCACCCACCGCCGAAGGACCGTATCTACATTTTAAGTGGCTTTAATTTCTCTTCCCCCCCCCCACCCCCTTTCTCTCTTCCCCCCTCCTCTCCTTTCGGTTTTGGAAACACCTGGTAAGTTGTAAAATGATTTACGAAGTGCAAGTGTTAAATGAGGCCACCAGCTGTAAGACTGACAGAGCTTTATGAGTTTTATTAGGTGCCCTATTATGGAAAATAAACTTTAATCCGTCCATAAAAACAGAATCTGAAAAACATATTTGCCCTTGTAGTCTGGAACACTAAAGGTATTCTTGTGAGACGCTGGGCTTTAAAGAGATTAATTTTATTGAGACAGACACAATACACCGGTAGGACTTTGATACAGCATCCCGCAGTGGCTGCCCGGGCCCCGCAAGGCCGCTCGCAGGGCTGGGGCGCACTTGGACACACGCCTGTTGGGCACACAGTACATTTCTGGGCCAGTTTAATTAGCGATTTAATTAGAAATTAATGGCTGAGGGAGGATCTTTCTTGGGGTGGGCCATCTCAGGTAGCTCTCAGGTTCTTTTGATTATTATTATTTCACTTAGCGTTAATTTTTTGTAAGATAACGTTATGCCCTCCGGATGGATGCGCTTGAGGCATGTGGCCCGGACGCGCAGGCGTTGCACCGTCCTGCGCGGGTGTTGCGCTGCCCTGCGCGGCCGTTCGCCCAGGACAATACAGCCGCAGCAAGCGGGGCGGAAAACGGCGGAGCGGCTGATGCCTTCGTTTTTCTGTTGCCTTAAAACCTCTGCAAGCGGCGGCCGAAAGGAAATCGTTTGCAAATTGAAATCAAAGCCTCAGACGCGGTTGTTCCCGCGTGAAGGGGGAGGTATCGATCAAGCCCAAATCAAGTTGATCCCGATCAAGTCTTTCGGCGTACGGGATCCATCCAGATTTATGATTTACCCCGTGAGGGTGCGTGATTTACGGCGATACCCGCGGCGCGCTGGGTGTGCCGGTGAGCGAGCACCTACCGGCATCGCCCCCGCTCCCCGCGACGGACACCCCTTGTCCCTTCGTGTCACTCCATGCCACCCCTCCATGCACCCGCCAGCCTGTGTTTCACGGGCCGGGTTTTTATAGAAGCCGTTTAGAGGGGCCGTGCTGTTCTTCTGTGAAAGGTTAACGCGGGTTTGTAAAAAAAATTATATTTTTTTTAAGGCGTCGGGAGTGGGAACGCTCCGTACTTCAGAGCTCTGGGGCTTTCCGGGGCAGCAGTGACCTACGAGGCACCCGGGATGGGGGGGGAGGAGGGGTTGAGGACCGCGCCCCGCGGTGGGGACCCTCCGGCTGCGGCGGGTCCCTCCGCCCCCCTGCACGGCCCTACGCGGGAGCGGGACCCGCGCCGCGCAGTCATTCATTAGCGGGGATAAATTGCCAGAAGTGGCCCCGAGCTGGTGGGGATGAGCCAGTGATTATATTTAAATTCGCTATAATTGATTTGGGGAAGAGCTGCGGTGACAAGGATGAATTGATCTGCAAATTTATTGGCGAGATAAATCCCGCCGTTATCGCAAAGCCCGCGCTTCGCTGGCGGGGCGGCCGTCGGGGAACGGGGAGCCCCGTCCTCGGTACCGGGGAGGGCGCGGGGTCCCCTCGCCCCCTTCCACCTCGCTCGTTTGCGGGCCGAGCCGCCCCTGGAAACCAGCGCTGCTCCCCGTTTCCTACGAGTTTGCAGCCTTGCAGGGGGAAGAAGGGCCCCGTTTCTGCCAACCCCGCCCTCCCCCCCCAGCGAGCAATCCCCCAGTACGCGGGTGGGACAGGCAGCGGAACAACCCGCGGGGCCGGGGGGAGCGGCCTCCATTCCTCCCCTGCGTCAACACGCTTCTCTCAGCAGCACCCACGCTGATGTCAGATGCAACGCGGCAGCTGCGGTACCGATTTAAAGTCGGGTTAGAAAACGGTTCCCTGCTCCTTCCCGGGCCCCTCGGCACCACCCGGTGCACCGGGACGCCCGGCCCGCAGGGACCGCGGCCCGAGGAGCCCAGCATCAACCCCCGCACAGAGCGCTCATACAGCTCAAGTACAAAACGCCGTTTATTTTCCACCTCATCGCGCAGGTGGGAGGGCCTGGGGAATAATTTAGCATGCATAAGTAGAGGTAATTTTTTTTTTATAAATATGATATACAAAAATAAAGACAGTATTGAGATTTCCAGCAGTTTTAACGTTCATGACATAAACAGTTTTCCCGATATATAGTAAGAACAAAACATTTCCAATATTCAGCGAAAGGGACACGCTTCCAGGGGGCAGGGACGGGAGGGAGGGGGGCTCAAGTTTTGTCTGATTTTCAGTCAATGTTAACACTGTATTCACCGTAAATCCTCTTCCCCGCCCGGCACGCGGAGGATCCTCTTCTCCATCCCCCTCCAAGCAGGGAGAAATCGCAACAAGGGGGGAGCGGGGCCGGTGCCGACCAAGAGCAGCAGGGCTTCCCCCCGCCCCGACGGGACGGGCAGAGCCCGCGGCTGGAGGGAGCGGGGCGTGCGGGGGGGGCTCACTGGGGCTGCGCCGGGGCTCCGTGCCGGCCGCGGGGCTGCGTGTCCTCCTCATCCGCCTCGGAGCAATCGGAGGAGTGGTAAGGGCAGCACCGCCCGGCCGCTGCCGCTGCCTCCTCTTCCTCCTCCTCCTCTTCCTCGTCCTCGGGCTCGCTGTCGGGCAGCTCCCGCATCCTCCTCCCGCCGCTCTTCTCCGAGGCGGGCAGCAGCAGGTCCTCATCCCCCTTGTCCTCCCCACCGCCTCCCTTCTGCTTCTCGGCCTCCTGTGCCGCCTGCTCCTTCGCCTTCTTGCTGCGCTTCCACTTCATGCGCCGGTTCTGGAACCAGATCTTCACCTGGGCGAGACGGGGGACACACAGACCGCTTCATCCATTGCCCCCCCGACGGCAGCATCCCCCACCTGCCCCTCGCCCGCGGGGCCAGGGGGACTCACCTGCGTCTCGGTGAGCATCAGCGATGTGGCCACCTCGAACCGCTTGGGCCGGGAGAGGTACTTGTTAAGCTTGAACTGGTGCTCCAGCTCCAGCAGCTGCTGGCTGGTAAAGGCCGTGCGGGGCCGGCGGCACTTCCCCAGCAGGTTGGACTGCGCCTGGGCTGGGAAAAGAGAGGAGGGGGAACGCGGAGGTGAGCGCGGAGCCGCCCCACCACGGCCGGGCATCCCCGGGATGGGGTGAGGAAGGAAAGATGCTGAGGGGGGCAGGCTGAGGCAGGGATGGGCAGTTATCCACTGGAGCATGGACAGGGGGAGGGAATCTCCTCCAGGCCCTCCAGCTTGGAGGTTTCTGGGCTTCCACAGTGTCAGGGGACAACCCCACCCCCCCAAAAAAAAATTAAATTTTTTTAAATAAAGAAAAATATGTCTCTTGATTTCCCAAGAGGCTAACAAATGCGAGACAATAAAATGGAGCCAAGGATCGTAGCGAAGGGGTACCGGCCTCCCCGGGGAGCTGCGATTTGTTCCATTTAATGTTTTAGTTAAACCTGCCGCACTCCCAGCCCGCCCATACCCGTTTAATTAACGGGAGTGCAGGCGGGAAGCGCTGCGGCGGGCCGGGGCCGCTCCGCACCGCACCGCAGGCTGGTAGCGCCGGGCACCGCCGCCCGTCACAGCGTAAATAGCGGCGAGGGCTGGAAAACTCGTTGAACGGGAAAAAGAGGAAGAAAAAAAAAAAAAAACCAACAACCCAAAATTGGCGTGTTTTCCGCGTTCAGAGAAAAGAGTTAAAGGCAAGGATTGTATATGTAAAATAAGATAAAAAAAAAAAAAAAAGACGCGGTGATGGGCAAGAGAGAGGGCAGCAGCAGGGCTGAGCCCCTTCAAGGGGCCTGGGCACCCCCGGGAATGCGACGCAGCAGCACTGTTGCCCATTTCCCGAAGTATTTTGGCACTTTGGTTTATTTAGTTTAGGGAAAAAAAGAAGGGAAAAAAAAAAAGGAAAAAAATTTTAAAAAGCCCTAGGCAGGGGCGGCTGCCGCCGGCCGGGGCGGGCTGCAGAGCCGGGCAGTGTCCGCTCCCGGCACATTTTCTCACTGCGGTGCGATTTTCCGAGGCTCCATTCTCGTTTCTCTCCGGTTATTTATTCCCCCCTCTGCACCTTGTTTAAGAGGCAGGGCTCTGACAGCTCTCCTAATTATTTTTTTCTTCCTGAATGTTCCAGTCTAAACAACCCCAATTCGAGAGAAAACAATGGACTTTTTTGTCTACCAACGTGTGCGCAGAGTATGGGGGGAAGGGGGGGGGATTTTTATTTTTTTTTTTTTTTAAATCACAATTCTTTTCCTGGCATGATTTTTGTAAAACTACACCTCCGGTATTGTTAAACGGGCCATTCCCACCGAGAGCTCACACCTCTGAAAATGATCTTTGCCTAAAACAGATGCATGCAAGGTCCCCATGGCCGCGAGGCCTAGCACCAGCGGCGTGCCTTTGCTGGGACTCCGGGATTGTCGGGTTTAATGCAGCATTTTCAGCCTGCCCTGCTCCCAAACCTAAACCCTGTCTTCTATGTTTGCTTCGTGTCTATTCGTGATCCCCAGGGAACGCAGAACCCCAATTCTTTTGGCTCACCCCAGCCCGCCCCCCCCCCGCTGCCCGTTTGCCCGGAGGAGCCTGCTGTAATTATCACAAGCCCGTTTGCGATAGAAAAGAAATAAAATGAAGAACGATGGCTGAGCGATGGGACCTGCCACCCTGCTTTTGCGGGGGTACATGGGGACCGGCTGTTTGGAGCAGTCCACAGGGGCTCCTGCCCCTGCCCGGTCCCCACCGCCCCCATCTCCCCTCCCGGTGGGCGGCGGGTAGGGAGCGACCTGCCACCTTTATTTAACCGGCCACGGAGGGCTGGGATGCTCGCGATTGATTCCTCGGGGCTCCTCGGGGGCCGGGAACGGCGAGGCGCCCGACACATCCCCGCCTGCCATCGCGGATGGCTGTCTTCCCCTTTTAATAAAAATTAAATTAAAAAAAAATTGTCTCCTCCGGTTTAAGTCTGCAGCTTATCTCCGCGGGGGCAGGGATGGGGGGTTTCTTCCCTCTGGGAAGGAGACAGCTCCCGGTAGGCCCCTGCACCGGGACAGGGAGGGGATGCGGCGGCGGGAGGCAAATACTCACAGCTGAAGTCGGGCATCTTGGGCAGGATCATGCCGGCGGTGGAGGCTCGCAGCCACTGGTCCAGCTGGAAGGTGCCGGCGCTGAGCTTGATGGGGTCGGCGGCGGGGTGGGACGGGTGCGCTCCCTGCACTTGCGAGTAGGAGTAGGAGAGGGCCGGGTGCTGCCCGCCCAGCGCCGAGTAGCCGTACACGGGGTGCCCGTAGAGGGCCGCCTGCGCCGGCATGCCCGGCCCGCCGGGCGCCGCGGGGTGCAGTCCCAGGGCCATGCCGGCCGCCGAGGCGTGGTGGTGCGGGTGGGCGCCGCTGCCGGCCCCGGGCAGGAAGCCGGGTTTGGGGACCAGGGCGCAGTGGGCGGCCAGGAGGCGCGGCGGAGAGGGGCTGTCGGTGCGCAGGCAGTCGGCGGGGCCGCCGGCGGGATGCTCGGAGGAGGACGAAGAGGAGGAGGAGGAGGACGAGGACGACGGGGGGCTGCCGCTGCCGCTCCCGCTGCTGCTGCTGCCGCCCAGCGAGGTGACCAGGGCCAGCGGCGCGCTCTGCCCCGCCGCCGCCGCCTTGGGGGGGTCGACAGCCAGCAGCGCGTCAATGCGGAAATTTTTGGATTTTTCCATGGGAGCGCCGGCGGGCTGGGGCGGGAGGGGCGGGGAACCGCGGCGCGTCGGGCTGCCCCGGGCCGGCCGCGTCTCCCGGCGGCGGCGGGCGGCAGTGCGGCCGCGCTCCGCGGCGCGCCCCTTCAAGGGCCGCAGGCGGCTCCCATTGGGCCGGCGCCGCTGCGGCCTCGCCCGCCATTGGCCCCGCCGCCCACCTGTCACGGCTGCCGGCGGGCGGCCCGCCCCCTCCCCCCCTTCCCCCTCCCCGAGCCCCGGGGACCCCGGCGGGGCGGGCGCGGGGCGCTGGCGGGGAGCCGGCTCCTCTCGGCTGGCAGAGTCCTCCCGGCCGTGGGGCTCCCCTGGCGCTGCCGGCCGAGCTGCCTCCCGCCGCGTACCCGGTGACGGTTTCCCACCGTTCCCGCACACGGCAAATATTTGCCGTAAACGCGCCGCCGGCCGCTTTTTAACGAGTCGGAAAGAGTAAACACCTGTGGGTCAGGGAGTCACGTCTGCCCCCAGCCCCCGGGTCTGTCAATAGTGTTATTAGAGCTGCTTATCTAACGCAAACAGGCCCGAACAGAAAAGGGAAGGAGCGGGGCGAGGGGTCGCTGCTTCGCCGGGTCCCGTTGCCCGGGGGGGCGGGGGGGCTGCGGGGACCTTCGCAGAGGCGGTGTGAGAGGAAGGTCAGGCTGCGGCACGCAGCGCTGCCAAGGTAAACACGCTCTCCCTTCAAAAAGACTTTGGCAGCCCCGGGGCGAAGTCGCTCGGGTACGGGGACTGCCCGTGTCGCGGCCCCCGTTGCTGTAACCCCCCCCGGGAGGGGCCGTTCCGCACCCGGGGGGCGGCCGGGCTGTGCCCCCGGGGCTGCCGGTGCCGCTGTGGCAAGGGTGGGCTGCCCCCCGGGGCCGTGCCCCTGGGGTGGGAAAACTAAAAGCAATGAAAAGGGGGGAGGAAAAGGGGCAAAGAAGGGGAGAGGGAAACAAACAGAGAAGCAGAGTCCGACACAACCAACAAAATAGCCCGACAGCTTTGGTCCTGAGCCCCCTCCACCACTGCTCGGGGGGCAGAAGGCCCAGGGCACCTCTCAGGAGTGCGCGCACGCACACACGCACCCTTTGCTCCCTGCCCTGGTGTTCCCCTTCTCTCCTGCACTAACTTTTTTTTTTTTTTTTTCCTTAACCTCCCTGCTGGGAGCCTCCGGACACACTCGCACAGCAGCCACACGGACAGGCAGGCACAAGACATACGTGTACCAGCCAGGCACGACCGCACTGGGCAGAGGCACACGCGTGGCACAGCGGAGCCACAAACACACACACAACACCCGCACACAGGTGTGCCCCGCACCAGCACACAGCAGATGCACCCAGACCCGAACAGCAGCGGGCCTTGCACCGGGAGCACCCGCACACGCCGTGGGGCAGCTCGGGGACGCGCCCCGCAGTCGCACCCCGCACCCCGCTCCCCCGGGCTCGACGGGAAGGACAGGGCGAAACCGGGGTCGGTTTTATGAACCGCTTCGGTGCTTCCCGGCCACCGGCGGCCTCCGAGGGCCCGGGGGTAGCTGCCTCCCGCCGGGTTTCCCCCGCCCCCCGCTTCCCCCCGAAGGCCGCTTTGGGCCCCACGCGCGGGGCAGTCCCACAAGAGCGGGTGTCCCCATGACCGACTCCCGGAGGTGGGGGGAGGATTTGGGATCCGTACCCCGGCTCCCGGCAGGGCTGAGGGTCATCTCCCTTCGCTGCACCGCGTGCACGGGGCGCGTCCCCCACGCTGGGCACGGGGACGCGGCTGCCACCGGCCCCGGGCAGAGCCGGGGCCAACTCCCGATCCCGGGCCGGGGATCCCGGGCGGGGCCTGCGCGGCTTGTTCCGCACACGCGGAGGCCGCTGCGCGGTGCGGCTGTGCGGGCCCCTCTCGGTGCAGTCTGGGGGAGGAGGGAGCGGAGCCGCGGGGGTGCAAGGCTGCGTCCGGACACGGGGGGATGCGCGGCCGCGGCCGGGGGGGTGCGTGGCTCGCAGCGGCCGTCGGACGAGGGTGGCCGGTGCCGTGAGCGTTTCTGCAGGCGGTGACAGGGTGGAAGGCGCGGCCGTCTGATGGGGGACGAGGGCAGGGGTCGCATCGCCCCCCGCCGCGCTCTATCACCGCCTACCGGGGCGGGCTCAGCCGGGCCGTCCCGTCCGGGCACCCCGCGCCTCGGCCCGGCGCCGCACGCAGGCATCATCTGGCTGATGGACGTGCAAAGGAGCCCCCCCCACACCGCGACCCCCAAGCTTCAGCTCAGCAGCGGCCGCCTCCACGGCCCCCGCAGCCCTCGGGAGCTCCCCAGGGGGGCCAGCCCGGGCCCCCGCCCGCCGGGGCCGCTCGCCTTGACCCTCCTGCTCTCCCCCAGGCTGCCCTCCCACCTGGGGGGCAATACTGAGCGCTTAGGGAAGGATTTCGATTTTCACACCTTTTTTTTTTTTTTTTTTGTAATTTAGTAGAGTACCAATTTTTTTTCTTCCCCCCTCTTTGTCCTATTTTAACTCTTTAAATTTTTTCCTTTTAATTTTGGTTTGGTTTTTTGGTTTTTTTTTTTTTTGTGGTTTGTTTTTTTTTTTTTTAATAATTCTTATTTTCCCTCGCTCCGCTTGGCGTGTTTGCTCCCCGCAGGTGCCCGCAGGGCATCCGGGCGGCTGAACTCCCGGCGGCTCCCGCACCTGTGTTGATCCAGTATATTGCCCGGGAGCCAACAATGCGCGGTTATCTCTGCGGAGATAGCGCAAGGACCGCGCTCCCCCGCCACCTCCGGGTGGTCCCCTTTCAGCAGATCCCCGCTCCCCCGGCCGTGGGCAAACAGATCCCTATCTCGGCCTTTGAAAAGCCGGCCCGGTGCGTGCAAGGGGCGGCGTGGGGCGAACCCCGGGCGGCCCTGGTGCTGCGGGCTGCCCGGTGCGAACGGCGGAGCGCCGGGAGCCGTGCCACGGTGGGGGTCTCAGTCCTCTGAATTAAAGCCCCCCACGTCGGCCGGTCTCTCCGAAGCCGTTACAAACCGCAGGCGCGGGGCCAGCGTTATTGCCAAAAACACATATTACACTGCGACATTCTGTAAATGAGATAATGATACATAAACCTCCCTGATAGATGTGACATCCTCGGGATGTCTCCTCTAAATTAGCCGCTCGCATTGACTGCTAATAATGGTGAGTTTATGAAAGCAATTTCAGTGCAAAAAGCACAGGGTCTTCTCGGTCTAATCAGCCTGCCTCTCTTAATGGATGAGGGGGTCAGGCGGAGAATTATTGACACTCTGCTGCCCTTAACCTGTTTCCCAATAAAGCTGATTAGTTTTTGTCAATTCATCAGCTAACCACTCTCGCCGGGACTGCATCAAAGCCTTATTTGCTCAGGGGAAATCAACAAGTCACAGATCAGATCCATTACGGAGCGGCTCCCGCTCCCGGCCCGGGGGGCTGGCCCCGCGCCTGGGGGGCTGCCGGCTCTGGGGCGGGGGGAAGCGACCCCCTCCGGGTGCTTGGGCTGGCAAAATGCCCGGGCGTTGGCAAACTTTTTTTTTTTTTTTTTTTCTTTCGCTCGGGAAAGCAGGCAAGGATCCCGGGAAGGCTGCGGACCAGTCACAACTGGAGCTGGGTCCCCCCCCCAGTACCCTGCCCCTGCCGGCTGCTGGGGGGCCACGGCCCCTGCACCTCCCACCCAGGAAAAGGGCATTTCGTGGGCTCCAAGGTGTCAGTCCGGGGGAGAAGGGCCGGTCTGCCAAAAGCCTTTCCTCAACCCAAGCCCCCGTATCCAGTGAAAAAGCTGTCCCTGCGTTGGGGGGTCGGGATGTTTTTATCAAATTTTTTATTATTTATTAGTATGTATTAAATATTAAATAAAAATATGTATCAGTATTTTATTATTTGTTTTGCCCCTCGCCAAAGTTTTGCCTGGTTCTCGTCGGGCTTTCTCTTCGGATAACATCAAGCAAAAAATTTTAAATGTATTTCTGCTGCTGCAATCCCCGCACCAGGCGCGGTTTTCGGGAATAACGAAAGCTTGGCAGTTTTTTGCTCATCCCCAAGAAAACAACAAAAAGCCCACCGAGTGTGCTCTGCCCCTTTAAGCCCCGACCGACAGCCTCTCAGTCCACCCCCCTTCAATTTAATTTCATTAAAACAGAGCATGAATATTTCTATTAAACCTAAAATGAAATATGAAGCCATTTAGACTCTGCCTGCACCAATCACCCAGATTTATGACTTTTATTCATCACATCAAGAGCTGGGAAAAATGAATTTTCTTCACCCAGGAAGGAAATAAAAACCCTGCCTTGGTCATTTCCAGAAAGCTGTTAATTTGCCCATGTGGTAATTACTTTCACAATTAACTAAAATACAAATCAACCTGACAAATTGGGTTAGTTTATATATTAATTAGCCCGTTTAAATTTATTCATTATGAAAAGACAATTTAAGAGGACCCCGGGTGTCTGTTTTATCGCAATAAATTATTGTTAGGAAATGGGGGCTAATAAAATATATCGCCCTATTTGAGAGCACCGCGCGGACGGGGACCTGCCGCTGCCCCGCGTGGGGCTTCAGCGGGCGCGGGCCGGAGCGCAGGTCTCCGCAGGGGAATGGCGCCCCGGGGGGGGGGGGGGGGGAAGAGGAGGAAGAGGAGGAGGAGGAGGAAGGCCGTGCCCGTGCCCCCCCTCCAGCCACGCTGATTTAACACTCCGTCGATAGGATCATTCGATGCCTTTTAGCTTGTGATCTTTATAAATGTCCCGCTATTAAATTAGAAAATGATTCTCTCCTCGTTTAATTGTATTCTTTCGTTTCTTATTTCCAATTAATTAGTCCTATCGACGTTGCAATATTTTAAATGACTGGAGTCCGTTTACAGTTTAAAATATATGGGTCAGCGCATGCAATTTTAGACTAGGCAGAACTATATAATGTGGGGTTTAACTACTCTTCTCTCATACGTCTTAAATACCCGCCCGAACACATCAGTTGGAAGCACCGCGGGTGCTTTACGCGCTCGGACCCTCCGCGCTCGGCCGCGGTGCGGCCGCGGGGGCTGCGCGCAGCGCAGGATGCTGAAAATCGCTCGCGCCGCGCCGTGCGCCGGCGCCGCGGGGGGACGGACCGCTAAGGACCAACCGAGCCGTTTGGAGAGATGCTGCGGGTATTTCCCCCCGCCCCAGCACAGCCCCGGGGTGCTCCGCGGGCTGCGGAACGCCTTTGGGGCTCCCCCTGCAAATCCTCCCCTGTGTACACCCCCAACCCCCGGCGCAGATGCAGCAGGTGGGTGGCATCTCAGGGGTGAGGGACTGTACAGGGGGACCCCCCTGCTGCCTGTCCCGGGCAGGAGCCCGTGCGGGGGACTAGGGAGGGACTAATGGGGTATTAAATGTGTGTGAAATACATATAATGGTGTATTAAATAACCATCCCCCTCCTGGCCGGAGTGGTTGGTGGGGACCCCCCAAAGCAGAGCCCCAGGGATGTGCTGGAGATGGAGGGACACGTGTATCAGAAGGAGATGGGGGACCTGGTGTTCTTTTACCTTCTCTGCTCCCCTCTCTCCCATAGGAAAGACCCCGAGAGCTGCCCTAAAAGACAGGGTAGGCAGCACAGGTCACCCCCTGCCCCCTGGTGCAGTCCCCACTGCTAGAGTGGCCACAGACTCTATGAAGTCCCACCTTATCGTTGAACTGGGCTGGCTCTGCCCCCATGCTGAGCCATGGGGGGACCCCACAAGCCCATGCAGGGGCACCTGAACATTCATGCAACAAGGCTGAAGGAGCAGCCCCCCAGGAGCAGGCTGACTTCAGGGAGGGGGCTGGCAGAAGCACTCAAGGGGACAGGTGAACATGGGTGGGTTGTGACAGTGTGTGGGTGGGGGAAATGCTCTGCTCCCTGCTTCCCCTTCTCCCCGGGCACTCCCCCTTGGTGCAGATGGACACAAACATCCCAGGTCTCCCAGTTCTTCATCCCTCAGCTGATGCATCCTCCCAGGTCCATCCCACTCCATCCTACCGTCCAGCGTGTGAGGGCCTGGGGGCCACTGCAGGGGCTTCGTGGCTCAGATACCACATCTGTACGCAGGTACCTGGGACATCCTTCATCCAGATGGGCTTTCTGGGTGGCCCTTCACTGCCTAGTGCTTAAACACCTGGGACAGAGAATTCGCCTCCCACCATGTCTGGGGTCATGCTGAACCTCTTCCTGATAGCTGTGGGCTTGGGCAGAGCAAAGCTGGGCACAGAGTCACCCCTGCAGCAGGCAGAGTTGTGCTTTGCTGTCCCCCCAGCTCACCTCGTGTCACTGGTCCCCCCAAACAGGAGCGCCCCAGATGACCTCAGCTCTGTAGATCTTGGAGGCTGCCTTGCGCTTAGGAGGCCCCAGCCTTAGTCTCCAGCCCTGCCTCCATGGGACCCCCTCTCCAACCAGGCAGGGCTTCTGGCAATGGATTTTAGAGGGATTTGGAGAAAAGATAGATCCATGTGGATGGAGAGTGGGATAGCTGCCACCTCTCCAGGAGACATGTGAAGACTCTCTTCACTTCCATGCTGTTCAGCTCTGGGACTGTTTGGGCCTCCAGTGTGCATGTCAGAGGGACAACATAAATGTCAGGATGGATAAAAGATGAATCATAAGGGCAAATTAATAATGTGTCAAATACTATTGTTTCCTGGCCTGGGCTTCAAAGGTCCTTCCCATCCATGGTGGGCTCAGAAAAAAGCACCTAATGTGGTAAAACCTAAACGTGAACCACTCTCGCTATTAATTGTATCAAATGCCACCGTAGTAACATCAATCACGGCAAGTTCCTCCTGTGATTTAGGAGATTGTAATATGTGATTCCATAAGACTTTCATTGTGATTTAGCATTGATTAATGTCCATTCATAAAATGATATAAAACTTACTTCTCTTCCATTGTAGAGCCCCCAACAGCATTTCAGCCAATATTTCAAAACCTTGTTAATGTAACTGCTAATTTCAGAAGGTGATGGTGACGGTTATGGTGTACATGGGCTTGTGCAGAGGGGTCTGCGGTGGGGGCAGGAAGAGGTTACAGAAATTATTTCCAAAGCAGAAAACTGCCGTCCGGTTTAAATTATTTCAGGTGTTAGATGGTTATTCTGCCGTGACTTCAGGTTCACATTAGAGCTTCTGAGGATTTAATTGGGACTTTGAAATACCTGACTCTAAATGCTCAAAGAATCAAACTATTTGGTGTAAAACCCACAGGATTTGTACCTGGGGCTTCTCTCTATTCCTGCGTGGCTTTTGGCCACCTTCCACCTCCCGGTGAGCAGTGAACTGGCTGCTCTGAAGATATTCATAGATGCAGTTTGCTTTCACTGTATTTTCTGGAGGCAGGAGGCTCTTCTTGGCACAGGGCCTAGTACAAAATAGCTCATGCTTTTTATTTCCTTTTATTCTTCTTTTTTTTTTTTTTTAAGACACATACCAGGGATTGTGATGTGCATGCATAATGTTATGTCACCCAGGAATCACGCTCTTGCAAAAAAAGATCAAATTAGTGAAGTGGGGAGGAGACTGTGTGACTAGCAAAATGTTTAGAGAATGAAAATAAAAGGCTGAAAGTTGACATCTGGATAAAAAAAACAATATATAATAGGAAGTTCAACATTTGGTGCTTTAGTATATATAACTTAGCTATAGATAATAGATAATAGAGAGTTCACAGGATCACTTGATGGGAAATATATTGATAATACAATTTTTCTTTGCAAAATGTATGCAATGATTGCAGTTTTGGTTTAATAATAAATTTAACTTTGAAGAATCATTTGATTCAAACCTCTGCTTTTTCTAATGGCATTCAGAATTATTAATATCTGTCTAGCCAGCTAAAGAGGTTTTTAAAAGAGTATGCTGGGTGTTCTGCAATTAGAGTAGCCATCTGCCCTTTATTAAAACTCCATTAACCTTTACATTAAAATACATTTAAAATGCAGACACACTGAAAATATCAAACACAAATAAAATAGATAAATCTAGGCAGTTTCTTTGCTTTACTGGCTTATTTGTGCAGAACATGGCAACTTGTTGTGGCACCTATAATTTTCTGGGGACAGATAACACGTTGTATCATCAATTTTCCCATGTTAAGGACAGGAAATAATTACAAGAAGGTAATGGAATTAATAACATCACTGATGAAAATTTCTAGAACATGATCTTGTTTATAGAAGACTAGAAAATCACTTAAAGTTAATATTATTAACTTCAGAATAAAAATGCCTAATTTTAAGAGCAGAACTAATTTGCTTTGCTCATGCAGTGGAGATATTTACGTGGTAGAATGATCCATGCAAATAAAAAGATTGATTATTTTCTGAAAATATTCAGATATATCGTCAATATACTATTCAACACCATTCCTGTAGATGCTGCTGCATTGTTCCCTTCAGCCTTGTACTATGTCATTTTTCTAAGGAGTGAGAGCGATACTGTATTCTCCCTGCCTGAATTATTGCTCCTACTGGCAGAGCTGCTGATTTTTTCCTGTACATAAATATGCCTAAAATACCCCTTCTAAAGACCTGTTTTTACCTGCTTCTAAATTCATCACATTTGAGCAATGTTGGCTGAAATTCCTGAGCCAAAATATCTGCCTGCTTTTTATTTTTTTAAGCCACCAAAAACGGTTCAGCCATTTCCAAGACCCAGGTTCAGAGATAATGTCATTGTTTTGCCCGGCTTCAAGTCTTTCCAGTGAGGGTGTTTGCATACCCATGGAGCTATGATTTACGGCCAGAGCTGGTGCGGATCAGGCCCCCCTGGCACGGGGCACACCTTCTGTCATCGATCCCACAAACGCAGCCTTTGGCCAAATCATAAAACTTTCAAAAGCGGCTCCTCTGTGAGCTACGCAGCCTCCTCAGCTGCATTTCCCAGGGACTGCCTTTGCTCCAGAGATAACCCTAGTCAGGATCTGAGCGGGATTTCCCTCCCTGCCTTTGCTTTTTATGCATCCCATGGGCTGCAGCAGCCGGTACTGGAGAGGCGAGGTGTCAGACCCAGCCGCAGAGAGGGAAATGGGCTGAGGAAGGAGCCAGTGGTGGCACAGAGCCAGGTGAGTGATGCTCACCGAGTAATGCTCACCAAGTGATGCTCACCAAGCATCATGGGTACCACACCTGCAGCGAGGGCTTGCAGGGAACTTCGGAGCTGGACATGATAGAGGCAGGTGGGAGGACCCTGGAGCCAGAGATGCTAAAGCGAGGAGAAGAGAGAGGGTGGTGGGAGGTGAGGGGCGGTGGGGGGGATAAGGATGGGCGAGGGGCCCAGGGCTTCGATGTGGGGGTGGGGAGGGGCACTGGGGAAGTGAGAGGCAGCGCCACATAAAGGGGACGTCAGCGCCGAGAGGGAGAGGTCAGCGGTGGTCAATCCCCTGCCTGGTGGGCTGCCGCTGCACTCAGCAATCGCTCACAGAGGAATTTCTGACAGTCCCAGGATTAAATACTCTCATTTTCATTGCAGGATTGACTTTGTAAAAATTTTACATGGCAAAACGTTTCAATCCAAACTGCAAGAAAATGCTTTTACTTGGCTTGACAGCGTAATTTCAAAGCCATAGTTTCTCAGAGTGTTTTACAACATTTTGCAATTTATTTTTATTCAGAACAAACCCAAATATCAAAACGGTAAAATTTCCCAAGAACCACAAGTCCGTCTTCCTTCAAGGCTCTGCTCTCAATGATCCCTGTGTATCAGACGGTACAATATAAGTTCAGATCCCAGTAAAGCCTTGCTGAGAAGGAAACAGTTTGGGGAATGAAATAATATATTTCCGTGGACCATCATGCTGTTTTCTTAATGGCATTTTCAACACCAGAATCCACATCCCAGTAGACTGAAGGATCACCTTGGGGAAAAAGAGCTTCGCTTTCAAACAGGTTTGTAGTTTTCTTAGCTGGGTTTATATATGGTCCTTATATCGACAGTACTTTTTGATTAGTATTGTGTATAATGTTCCTTAATGCATCAGTTGAATTAATTATGCAGAAACATTTGGCCACCTGGTTGTACTACTGATGAAATGACATTTTATTGACAAAATCGCAATTTAATACTGAGCTTTCCTAAAGCTTTCTGCTGCCTAGATCGGTTCAGCAAGTAGAAGAGGGATGTGGGCAGCTCAGGAAATCCTTTTCCCCAGAATTTCTCAGTTGACTGTGAGTATGTCAGCTTTGCTACTGGAAGTTAGTATAGGGCTACTTGGGTCTCCTGGTAGTGGACACTGTCCAGAGGAGCAAGTTCATCCATAGCTTCTGCTGGCTGAGCTCAATGCAGTTGGCTAAAATGCACCTGCAGGTAACAGCCCCAACATCTCCTTTTGGCAAGGGCCCTGCTGTGGCTTTGGGCAGTTCAAATTATTTTGGTAAATGAGTGGAACTGTGGCTGGTTATATATAAGACATACATATACGGCTGTTAAGGGGAAAAAAGAGCTGCCCCCACCAGCATGGCTTGCAAAGGGCCTGGGTTTGCTGCCCTACACACACCTTGGCTAGAAAAGTGTCCAAAACCTTCCCTTCTCATCTGTGGGGACAATATGATCTTGCTGTGTGGTCTTGAATAAGCTTTGGGTTAGCTTCTTCTGTGGTTTTTAACCCCAGACTTTAAAAATCAAACAGGCTTCAAAATGATAGATTTGGGGTGGGATTTTCAAAAGCTTACAAGTGACTTTGGAACAGGCGTCCTATGAAATTGCTGGGGTCGTCAATCATCTGGGCACTTTAGAAAAAAAAATCATATCCTTTATCGGGACCTTAATTTCTCTTTCTTAAAAAATTGGAGTGTAGAGGCAGTCTTGGTGATGGAGAATAATATTGACTTTCTGTAGCTGATAGCAGAGATGTGAGTGGACTGGGAGTTTTCCAAACAGATGTTTTTTTCTTGGAAAATGCTGATTTATTGAAACTGAAACTTTTCATGGGAACATACCAGTACTGATTAAATTTTGTTGAGAGGATTGCTAGGGTCTGAGCCAGAATTTTTGGCTGTAACAAAAAATGAGATCCTTGAATGGGGAATGGCCAACAGGTCAGGGCAGCCATCTGGAGCCTGTCTGGGTCAGGTAGAGGAGCGGACGGACTGTGGGTCTCCCACACAACTGACACAGCCCTTGGGCTGTTGTTTATTCCAAGGATCATCTACTGTTTTTTCATAAAGCAAACTTTAAAAACTCTCCAGTTTATTTTTATATGGAATGAGAAGTTTATTTCTTGCCTAGGCAGTTGTGAGAATGAAACGCTTGCAAACGTCTTTGAAAATCCAGTCTATCAAATTATTGGTGTTGCAGTTATTACTACTCATTTAGAGAGGAAGTTGCATTGCAGGGCATGATCAACAGAAACGTTTTGAAAAGGATGTCTGGATGTCAAGTCCAAAGACTGAATCGTCTGGAAGCAAATTACTGGTAACTGCATTATGGTAAGTAAGTAACATCGGTAAATGTTATTAGCGTGAGGATTTGTTCCCATGTCAGAATGATGTTAATACAGTCTCAGTGATGCAGGTCTTTGGTGTCAACATGAGAATATCAAATGCAAGTGGAGGAAAATTGTATTGGATTGTGGAGATGATGGCAAATCAATGACACAGAAAATCTATGGAGAGCAGTTCACGGTGACACAAGAAAGCAGTGTCCGCATAAATCAGTGCAGACCAATGGACACTGAATGGAAATTTCCATGCAAGATTAAGTGGACATTGTTATCATGTCAGGACTATGTGGAATAAGTGCTGCAAAATGAGGATGATACTGTGATACTGACATTTAGACCAACTAATGTCAACAGAAATTACTCTCCCATTAAAAGAAATCAACAGGCTTCCCTGTTACAAAGTGTCAGCAACAGAAGCAGCCACCAGGCTCCATCAGGCTTGGGAGTTTCTATGGAGGATCAAGCCCTGCAGTGTCTGGCTAGTCCCTTTGGCTAGTTCTGGGATGTCCTGGCTCTGCTCCCTCCTAGCTCCTTGTGCACCTACTCCCTGGCAGAGCATGGGAAACTTGGAAAGTCCTTGATTTAGAGTAAGCGCTACTTAGCAACAACTAAAACATCAGTGTGTTATCAACATTATTTTCATACTAAATCCAAAACACAGCACTGCACCAGCTACTAGGAAGAAAATTAACTCTGTCCCAGCCAAAACCAGGACACATGGCAGCGTATGAAGAGACAAAAGGACAACATGATCAGCATGGGGGCAGCAGCCTCTGCTTTGCTGAATCTTCTGTATGCAAAGGAGAGAGGTGAAGAATGAGGACGGTGGTGCTCTGGGGACTCTATGGGGACAGGGAACAGAAGGGGAAGGTGGCTGGAGAACTGGAGTGGGAGCTGGCAAGATGATACTGATGGGAAGGAAAAGCTGATGGTGACATCACCTAACACATTTTCTAGTTAGCCCCTTGTTTAAGGAGATAGTTAATATGTTTGAGGGGGGTGAGTTGGTATGTCCCATTGTCCTGGTTTCAGCTGGGAAAATGTTAATTTTCTTCCTAGTAGCTGGTGCAGGGCTGTGTTTTGGATTTAGTATGAGAATAATGTTGATAACACACTGATGTTTTTAATTGTTGCTAAGTGGTGTTTATACTAAGTCAAGGACTTTTTGGTTTCTCAGGCCCTGCCAGTCAGAAGGCTGGAGGGGCACAAGAAATTGGGAGGGAGCAGAGCCAGGACAGCTGACCTGAAATAGCCAAAGGGATATTCCACACCACAGAACATCATTCTCAGTATATAAACTGGGGGCAGCTGGCCAGGGTCTGCTGACTGCTCAGGCACTGGCTGGGCATCAGTCAGCAGGCGGTGAGCAACTGTACTGTGCATCACTTGGGTTTTGCTCCTTCTTCCCTTTGGATTTTATTCCTCTCTCCTTCTTCCTCCTTTTCATGACAATTGCTGTTCTTCTTCTTATTATTATTGTTTTTAATTTATTTTATTTCAATTCTTAAATTGTTCTTATCTCAATCCTCAAGTTTTACCTTTTTCCTGATTCTCCCCATCCCGCTGCGGGGGGGTGGGGAGTGACCGAGCAGCTGCGTGGAACTTAGCTGCTGGTTGGGGTGAAACCATGACACCCACCCTCTTACCTCCTTGCAGTGTGAAGTTCATGGCATGTTCTTGCCTGTGCCCTGATCTCCCTGCCTGTCCAAAGCTGCAGGTGCAGCACAGCTGCGTAGCACTGCCAGGTGTCCATTCAGCCCAGCCTTAAGCCTAGAAGAGCATCACAAGATGTGTAACAGGGTGGCAGAACCCACCTCACGTCATTTTAAGTGATGTCTACAATCTCTACAAGCTCACACACAGCACAGGCACCACAGGCACCTACCCTGAGAACGGGGAGGGAATAAATCCTGCTCCAAATGCTGCTGCTCTGGATACACCTCCTCAGCATCACAGGCTCTCAGCCCAGCCCAGGAGTGGTCCCATCTCCCAGCACGTAGCCCGTCTACCCTGCACGCGGGGAGTTCTTCGCTGTGGGTGGGAGGTGGTTCTGCATTTTCTACATGTATTGCACATTTATTGTACATTTATTTAGTTAAGGCACAGCGAGCTGGGTCTCAGGGAAGTCAGTGGGAATTCTGCCACCAGTTTGACAGCGAATAGGACCAGGCTTTGTGTCTGCGGAGCAGTGTAAGTGTCCTAATGTGTTTAAAGTGTTTATAAAATTACTTAAGTCAGACACATTTTTCAGTTCAGCCCATTAGCCTTTCACATGTGTTTGTATGGAGCGCAGCGCCCAGGCAGACTGGCGGCTTGTAAATGTTAAATCAGCATAAATATCACAGCCTCCGTGAACACTGTTAGTGTGGCAACTTACAGCATGATTAACATAATGCAGGGAAAGAAAATATTGACATTTTATAAATCCGTATCTCCATAATGCTGCATGAAAAGTGGTATCTGCAATACTAATGGACACCTAATTGATGTTATTACAATACTTACAGCTCACTAGGAGGCTAGTGAGAGAGCCTGTAAAAGAGATAAGATTAGAAGAGATAACACAGTAATTTCAGCCACATTTCTGGCAGCAAACTCTAGTGCAGCAGTTGCTTTAACTCCTGCTACAGTCACTGCTGGCATTTACTGCCTTGCTTCAGGGGTTGCTCCTACGAGGATGCTGGGCACCAGGCGGTAAAGAGGAGCAGAGGGTGTTGGGCAGCAAAAGTGAGATTTGGGAATGAATCAGAGAGATTTTGTCACTCGGTTTTGCCCGGTGCAACACTAGTGGCTGCTGCTCAGGGCTGCCTTGACACAACGGGGAGAGATGGAGGGGACCTCAGTGACAGCGCGCACCTGCATCACTGATACAGGGAGATGTGGAGATGCTCGAGGAGGAAAAGGTAGATCCCCTTCCTGTTATGGTCCATGGCCATTGTGAGGTTCACAAGTTTTTGTGGGGTGTTTTCTAGTTATGTTTCATACCTGGCTTCCCAGGGCTTGCCACTAAATGGGTAAATTTGCTTTAATCACAGTTATGACAATGAGTTACAAGCTTAGCCTCGTGCTAGTCAGGGCGTGGACCACTGAGCCACATTTTAAGAAGCATCCCTGTAACTGGGGAACCAGAGCTGCTCCCTGACACCCCGCAGCACCGAGCACGGGCAGCCCCGCAGGCGAGGGGGGCCCAGCCATGCGCAGGGAACCCCAGAAAACCAAGATCAAAATCCATCCTCAAGCTAAACCTCTGACAGTGACCAGAAAGTGAAAGCTCAGGGTAATGCTCTTCTCCAGGGCTCCAGGATTTGCGGTGACATTGATTTGTCTCTGGAACGTATAAATTTGCCTTTTTTCCTCTGCTATTCAAAAGATGCAAATATGCCCTGGAAGCACAGCAGGTATGTTGATATTGGCTCTGTTCTCAAAAGGTTCTCTTTCCTCCAGCCTCTGGACATCTGGGGACCTGGCTGAAATACTAACCTTTGTGGGGCTAGGCTTTCCTGCTGCCTGCCTTTCTGCCTGAATGTACTAACTGGTGTGCCACTGTCAAAAAGGACACTGCCAGGCTATTGTACATGAATGCAAATAATGCACAGTATTGCTAGGATTGCATCATGTCATTAAAGGCAAATCCTCAAGCCAAGTTACCTTGAGTGGACCAGGAATTCTTAAGATTTTGGGACATTTGCAAGATACCGATATGCTCACAGACACCGTGGTCCCTCACTACTTGCTTGTCTGCAGCTCCAGGGGTGTCGAGTTTGCTTCCACCACATTTGAGCAATTGGTTTTAGTAGCCAGGACATAATTTGTGTGTTGAATAACTTAAACACTTTAATCCAAGTTTGTTTGCCCCCAGAGGGATTTAGATAACTTTCCTAAAAGATGGCAAAGAGCCAGTACCTTATCTTGAATCACAGTTTAGTTCCAGAACAATCAACTCTAAGTTGGTTAAGGAGACTGTGTACATTAAAGTGGCTGTAAATCAGCATAATGAAAACAACAGCACATGCAGAAATTCATTACATATCTGATACACTGGGGTGTTATTTTTTTATTTGGTGCATTTATGCTTTATGATTGTTTTGCAGCATAAAATTCAACCGATGGATGTGAAATTACAAACTGCTGCCACTTCTCTCACAGCATACAGGATGCATTTATAAAAAAAATAAATAAACCATCTAAATGTTTTATTATAATAAAGTTACTTGAGGCCAAGAGTTCAATAAGGAGAATTTATAAACATATCATTTCAGATCTTGGAAGGATTTCAACATAATTTGCTTGTGGTATGGTAAGCGAGGTGAAATCCATCTACAAGTCTCTCTGGAGTAATAAATATATGGAAGTGTCTATTTATATTTGCTATGAATTTACTGTAGCACAAAAACGCTCTAGACTATCCAAATCAAATATGCATGACTTTTGGGCAAGGAAGGAATTCTTTATGCACTTTATTCTTAAAAAAGATCAATTTTATTTCTCCACAAAACAAAAGCCCTCTTCTCTCTTAACTCACTTGACTCAAATGCTGCCACTCAGATGGTAAGAACTACTAGTGCCATTAAGGCTTTGAAGAATCAGGCCCCAGGGCCCCAGCTTTCAGCAATATTTTTGAATATGATTTCATCTAAGTTGACAGTGTAAATAAATTATAATAATTGAGACTTCATTTTATGTCCATTTGTAAATGAACATAGATTTTTCAATTTATCTAAGTAATTAACCTTTATCAGAACCGCTGGCCGTAATGCAATGACAATTTTATACACAAATAGATGCCAGTGATTATCTGGAGGTATTTTGGGCTTGCTAACCAAGTCTACTCCTGAGCAAATTCTCCATTGTGCAGGTGGGTATGGCTGAAGAGCCACCTACCACAAAATTCCACATCTTGTTGTCAGCAGCCACCTCCGCAGGACAGCGAGAGATGGGCTTGCTGAAGGGAACAACTTTGCTAGAGCAGGACAGTTTGTCACTTAGTGGCACTGCTGAGATTTTCGCCTTTGCTGCCATTCACCACTGGAATGAAATCAACCTGTTGCACTAAACACATGACCTTGAAACCTTGCACAAGGAGCAGAAAAAAAGGATGGCCATCCAAAGCTGCGGGTGAAGTTTTATGGAAGGTGTCAGTTAGTAGATATTATAAATCACCTGTTGCACTCCAGTAGAAATACTGCCTCCCTTCCCCCCAGCTGGTTTCAGGCTCACTTTCCAGGGCTACGTTCACTGTGAACACGTTTCCTCACTTGGTTGGGAGTGACAGCCCTTCTAGCCAATGCATCTCCATTGTCTGGCACGTTATCTCTTTCTATCCCACATAAAAAAAGGGGTAAAGAAAGGTAGGAGTTACTAAGGCCAGTCCTTTTTTTAAATCCATAGTAAAAGCTTTTGTAGCTGGCCCCTGGGAAGTGGATCTGCTCACAGGCACCCAGAACAGGAGCAAAGCAAGCTCCATTTTCTGTCTGCAGTTTTGCAGTGGTCTGGTGGCTTACCCAGGAGTTCAGATATCTTGTATTTGAAAACTTTATTAATTTGTTGTCTGTGCAGTCTTTCAGATTCTACAAAACCATCTGTTCTGATTAAGAAAAAAAAAAAAAAAGAATACATGTTTAAAAAATGTTTAAGAGTAGCTCAAGCCTTTATAGCTCCAGAACCCTCCAGTACCAAAACAGAACCATAGGGGGAACACAACTATGTAGCATCAAATGTATGTATTTTAGGGATTTTTACTTTGCCTAAAGGAAACCAAAGTCTTAAGACTAAACCTCCTACTCCAGGTATACAGTAAAGTTCAAATTTAAGAAGGTGGTGGACAGAACCAAAACCTGATCATGGATTGGGTTATATCAGGGAGGTCTGTCCTTGCATGAGCAGCTTGCAAAGCATGGAGGAATATATACAGAAGAGGAGTGGCTTGATGTCTAATGCAGCAAAATAATTTTTAGTAGACTAGGCGAGCGAAAGATCAAACAGAGATTATGCAGATACTTTCAATCACCACCTGGGGCTGGACCAAGGGCTTCTCAAGGTCTCTGACAATTCTCATTTTCTAAGATCTGACAGCGGTTCCAGGCTGAACTGCTGAAAAGCTGCTATGTAATAGAATTGATTTTGAAATGTGCTATTTCTGGCCAATCCAAGAGAGAGAAAATGCTCCTTCTGTCCTCCTGGTGTACAAATCATGAGATGCATAATGAAATACAGATCGTGACAGAATTGGTTTCCCCTCCGTTTGGAAATGAATGACTTGAAAACATTGGTAGTCTCCTCTTGCCTGGGTTTTGAACTCCCAAGCCCATGTTTTAGCATTGTAGGTTCTTTCCATCGTGAGAGGCAAGGCAAGCATTCAAATGTTTTGGGTTTTGGCAAACAGGGCAAAAAATCATCAAACCCTATGACTATTAAACTCTTGAAAAATAAAGCAACAGAATCAGCAAAAAGTTGCAGTGAAAAGGAGTCCCTCCTCACGAGGAGAAGCTGTGGCAGAAGGACAATCACTGAACTTACTCTGGGACCACAGGGATCAAGACGGTGACCGTCTGCCAACCCCTTAAAAAGGCAGGAGCTGAAGAAGGTCTGGTGGGACATCTGATGTCCCACCACACCTTGAAATGGGAAGGGTGGAAAGAAAAAGAAAGGAATAGTTGGCAATGACTGAAAGTATGCACGAAAGAAAAAATTGCGAGAGCTTTGACACAACGATCAGTTCTCACCAATGGGAAATCTCATTTTCTTCACCAAGAATGGCCTTTACTGTGAATCATCACATTTCTCATGCTCAAAGTTTTTGCCCTGCCCATCAATCAGCCATGTGGCACATGTCAGAGAGAGCAAATACTCCATGCAAAATAACTTCATAATTCGTAAACATGTGCTGGAACTGCTGACCCAAATATGCAGTGACTGCTTGCAGCTCCCAAGTCATTTCAGAATGATCTTGCAAAAGAATAAAACAGAAGAGTTAGATCTGTTTAGTAAGGAACTGCCTTCAAGTTCTTATTTCCCTGGTGCAGAAATACCCTCTGTAAGGACGTGGATGCTACCCGTGACTGGGCCTGTAACAGGTGACTCTCACAGCTGCTGTGTGTCTCAATTTTCTTATCTGTGGATCGACAGTAACTTCATGTTTTGAAAAGACTTTGCTTAACAAAACATTCTTATGTTTCAATGGGTTTGGATGGGATCCATGAACTTAACATGCCTGATGGTCCTAACACCTCAGGTGACATTGCAATTGCCTTAACAGTTATTTATGAGCAGCAGTTGCCTCTGATATAAGGCATCAGAGACCCTAAGTGTGTTCTGGGGCAGGGTGAGTGGGAAAGAGCGGTGCCTGAGCCTTCATGCAATGATGGTTTCCTACACCCACAGGTCTGGGTCTTTGGGGTTCTTATCACACGAGCCTTCCCAAAACAAGATGGGGCATGAATGTGCCAGGGCTGGGCAACGTTTAATGCACTGTCAGAAAGTCCTCACATGGGCATGGATGGAAGAGAGCAGGCTGTACTCGGTGAGCGGGTGAGTCTTCCCCACAGACCTTGTTAACATACCGAACCCCGTAGCTGTCAGCACCTGCTTGTGTAAGAGACCTGGTCCCTTTCCCCTTGAGGCAAGTGAGTCCTGAAATCAATTTTGTTGTTTCTCTCTCTGGCCAGAAATTCCAGCCAGGAGTGAGGAAACATTTTCTTCTAAACCAATGTCTTCTAAAACAAGTTTCTGACAGTTCTGGTGCACCCTGACATCAAACCCTCAGCAAGCACTGTGGGATGCAAACAGACCCAAACCAGAAGGTTACGAACTGGCACAGTCCCAATCAATATAATCAAGACTTTCATGTTTCCCTTATATATTATATTAGTTTAACTAGATATAGTTAAATCCAATTAACTAAGTATAGCTTAATTAGAGTCATTAAGTAAAAGCAGCAACATAACCTGTGCAAGAGGCAGGGGTTGTTCTTTTGCTCTGCACACACTGCCTAGAGTAAAGCCCTTCAGGCTTACTTACAGCGTTAGAAATTAATATAAAGTGAAGACATATGGATTCATTCTCCTCCCAACTATTGTCAAGCAACCTGGGAGCAATTTCACTAAAATCAGTTGTTAGGGTCTAAAGGCCAAAAAGCACAAGATTTTTGTAAAATTTGCTCTGAAAGAAAATCTGTTTCTGGCAGTTTCTGGTTTGCTGGGTTGTCTCTGTGGTGCCTACTCCAGCATCAGCAAGTGGGTTTCTCTCTAGACATTTTCTCCATAAATTTCAGAATATCCTCGCTGTTTTATGTTTTTAATGTGAACTGAATGGTAGCTGGAAAAGGGACAAGTGCAAGTCTCTGCTACAGAAGAATGGCAAACAATCGCAATGGGAACACAAAACAGATACCTCGTGATGAAGGAAGTACCCGTGCTGAATGACAGGAAATATCATACCTGACTCTTACTGATATTTAATAAAAACCAGTCAGTCAGAAGTGGGGACATGTGCTTGGGATTGGTGACTTGCATATCACTGAAGCACTCGAGTTCATTACTTTTCTCTAGTAAAGAAGATGCGGGCAACCATTGGACTAGGGAGTGTATTTGTGGATATTAAAAGTTATGGGAGAGGACACAGGGATAGTCTCAAGTCTGTGGTAGGACGTTGTGTAGTTGTGGTCGCTGCTGCTTCTGAAGAGAAGTTATCCAAGCCCTACTGCATGAAGGACTTGATTCAAAGCTCACTGAGATGGAGCAGGAATGTTCCTGCAGACTTCAGTGGACTTGGCTCAGAGCTCAGAGCAGGCAGTACGTCCCCTTTGCTGGACTCTGCTTCTGAAGTACCCATACATGGGAACTGAATGGCACAGAACTGGAATAGACCTTTCCAAATGTTACCTGACCCTCTTGCTTGCTCCCTGGAGTCAGGCCCTGTGCTCAATACAGGCATTCAGACACGGTAGACTTCTGCCAGCTTAGGTGAGCAAGCAGGAGATGTAGTGACCTCCCTGAACACACCCTGTTGTGGGTACCAGCCTCTGCTCCTTGTTCTTTCACCTGGAGACCAATTTACTGTTGTTACAGCTGTCTACGCGTGAGGATGTTGCCTCTGTGTTGCTTCTCCTGTCCTGTAGCGTGCTCATAGGGTCTCTGGAAAAGCTGTTTGACCTTCAATAGCCAACACCGAAGAAATATTTGCACTGGTCAAACCTCATTCTTGTTTGTTCAAAACTGAGCCCAGGACTCCCTGGAGGGGAGAGTCCAAGCTTGCTTGCTGCCTAAGTGTTGGCCTGGTCATTTGGCTAGGAAGAGTGAAAAAAAAAAGCCTACTTGGCCAGAAAATATCCCAGGCTTGATTCTTTCTGAATTCAGTAAAGGCAGTTAAAGCCCAAGCCCAGGTGAACTGACAGCCAGCAGGTGGATAGAAATACCTTTTAACGCTCTCAGACCTGGTCTTTACTCTAGAATACAGATGTAGTTGTACTCCTGGGGGCATCATTCTGCCGAGTCTGGTTCAATTCTGACATAAGGATGGACAAAATGAAATCAATGTGGTATTTTGCCCTCACCTGCCCCGCGTGATTTAGAGAAGTCAGGTGAACCTTGTTTCAACCTTGTTCTTGGGTTCTAAGTGGTCATTTTATTTAGGACATTTGACTAAAAGCCCTTTTCATGGAACCAGCTCCTGCAGGAAAGATGCCAGCAATTAATGAAAGATGATAAAATAATAAAAGAAGTAATACATTAACTATATTATCCTTGAACATTTGGGCAGTCCTTTTCATTATATCCTCTTTATGGACATCCTCCAGCGACAACTGAAGAGCTTCTTTATTGCAGTTCTGTGACTGTTTTGATTCCAGACATTAACAAGTTATTTAAATGCAAAAGCCCTCTTTTGCTCTTCCATTTCCTACTGGCAGATGTGATGCAAATAACAAAAAAATTTTGGTATGTTGCATTTATACAATTTCTCTGTGTCTATGAATACTCATATCAAAAGGAATCTGGACCTTTGACTTTGTTCATTTTCTTTCTCCTTCCTGCAAATATGCACAGGTGCAAACATACCTTGTGGATACCAGTGTACACTCTTCTGGTTGAGTAGCACAGTGCTATGCAGCCATAGTAGCCACATTGTTTTGATGTAGATGATTTATCTACTGTGACAGTATCTTCTGAGTCTATAGAAACCAGAGTGAGTCCACCAGATCACAGCACAATGATTTCTCAGTACCTTGGAAACAGCAACATCTACCCCTCCTGGGCTAGGTGGGAATCCCACTGGAAATTCAGGACAGATTCCTCTCTCACATAAATTTCATGGCTGTGTAACTCCTTTGGTGCTAGTTCTTCTGGCACCAGCACAAGCACTAGTCCAGGGGCACCGTTCATAGCTGGACTCTGCTTTTGTACAAATCAGAAATAGCTCACCAGGCAATTCTGACTGCTGGCATCAAAATAGGGCATCAGGTGGGAATGGCTATTTTTGGAGCCCAGATTTAACATGCGGTTTGGATTATTTTAAGACAAGATATGTAGGTATGGTCAAGCCCAATGATAACGCTAAAGGGGAATTGCCTGTTGTGTTATTCATTCATTCCGCTCTCCCCAAATGCCTTCAGACAACTCATTAAGAAAGGCAGCAGTTAAGAAAGAACTAGGGCTGAGAAGAGGGGATTCCTGGGCTGCTTGTGTACTGCAGCCCAGAACACCTTCTTCAGAGTATTTTTATGTATTGCACAAAAATCCAATGCTGTATCTGACTTTTTGTTCTGAAATAACCCTGTGGCTACAGAGGCTGATGAAAACTGCCAAGGTTCTCAATGTTATTTTATTCTGCCTCTGTTTTCCCAGCTGTCTTTCTTCTGAAATAGCTGTTGTTCTAGCTCCATATATATATGTATTTTAAAATCCTGAACTATTAAATAGTATTTTGCCAGTCTGGAAGAAGAATGTCAATGAATTGTCAATTCTTTATACCAAGTAATTGATTGATTGGCACAACGTTAATCTCTAAATCAGCAGCAATAAACTCTATCATTTTAAATCTTGACCTAAAAGTACTAAAACACTTCTAATTGCCACTGTTGCTGCTGTAAAATGACTGATTAAATTGCATTCATATCATAATCTTTGTTGCTCCTAAAACGTCTAATTGACAGTCACATCAGTGACTCGGTGCCAAGAAAGTAAAGGGATCTTGCTTTTGCTTTCTCTCAGGAATGCCTGGAATGGGAAAACCTGATGTTGTTCCCTGGCAGTCCTGGACCCTGGCCTCTAATTGAAATTATTGTTGCAATGCTATTTGTTGTCTGTGTTGAGTAACAATGTTTTACAAGCCCAAGACACAACAGTTCTAAGCCTGACAGTTGAAGAAGAGGGATAGGTACATGCACAAAACAGTGATGAAACACCACGACAGACACTGGTTCCAGAGTATTAGGACTATTGACAAGTTTTCATCAGGCATCAAAGCAAATGGGAGTTCTAAGGAGGGAAGACATTTAATTTAATTTTATACTTTAGGTAATTATTTTCTAGCAATTAAACATCGCAGAGGCCCTGGAAGTGAGCTTTACTCTGACCCTTGCATGCATTCCTAGGGAAAGGGATATAATCAAAATCCCACCATTATGGTGAACCATAAATTCTGGGGGCCATGGGCAGCTGGGATTAATGAGGAACAGCCTAGTGGTCCCAGGATTAGCATGGCTGTGTCCAGGTTTCCTTTGTCCTTATGTCTTCTCTAGGCTGAATACAGCTCAGCCTGACCAGTGAACTCAACCCTCTTGTACTATCATCACGTACAAACAGGATTTGTAAAGCAGTGCTTTAACCTTATGAAAACCAGAGTTTTCTGACAAAGAAGCAAAGCAGACCATCAGGATCCAGCCCTGCCTGCTTTGAAGTCAGGGGAATTGGGGATGTTTTCTGGCAGACAAAATACAGCTCACCCTTCCTGTGTGAGTTTCCCAAACTGCTGAGAAACTTGAGTGGCAGCTTCATGCTGTAAAAACCTAAAAAAAAAGAAGTAAAAATAATAAAAGACCCAAATCCTGCCGGATTAAGCTGGGGCCCAACTTCTAAACTTTTGGGAACTCAGTCAGTATAAAAACTCCGCTAACAAAGTCACAATGCTTTCCATCCCAGATCCTTGGATTCTGTTCTGGTTTATTCATTATCAGCCCAAGTTTTGTAGCTGCAACTTTATTATCGTTCTCATTCCACATGTAGTTTGCAGATGAAAAAATGTTGAAACTGTACCAGATGTGATCTGAAAGAAACTGAGAAAAAAAAAAAATCCAGACCACCATGGCACTGTAACTATGATTTTAGATATTGTAAACCTTATCCTGCATTATTGCATTTGACAGTACTACACTGTGAGTGTCTCTATTGCCTTAAACTAAGAATCTGCAAAGTGGAAAACCTCTGGTTTAGTACAAAATTGGTTAAAGGAATCCAAATCATCTAGAAAACCATCAGAAAGATCAGAAACCAGCATGAGCAACACCATTTCTTTTTTCTCTTTGTGTCTTCCCATGATCCCAAGGATAACGCTGGGGGCAGTTGAGTTCTGTAGGATTTTGGACAGAGGTACTGGCAAGGCAGAAGGAAATAAGGAGTGGGAGGCCACAACCCTTACCACAGATTTCTCGCAGTACGTACAGGGCAAACGCCTGTGGGTGCAATCAGCCATATGTGTGTTTAAATACTTGTGCTGCCATCATGGGGAGTGAGAATACAGGTGATGTGGACAGACATGGCCTTTGAAGGACAGAAGATTTCTCATTTCATGGACATCTGAGGGGCTGAAAGGACAGAATACCTCCTCCTCACACTGGGAAAAGACTCACATTTTGCTGCTTTATGGTGTACACATTGTGAGTGTGGGTATCGACTGGGAAAAAAGTGCATTGGTGCCGTGTAAATCTCCTGGGGGTCAGCAGCAGGGTGGCACAGGGCTGTGGATGTGCACTGGTACCGTACTGTTGTTTTTCTGGTTTTGAATCAGTGAGAATACAGTTAACACTTTTAAAAAGTGTTTCAGGTTGGTGTTTTTTTGTGGGTTTTTTTAGGAAAGGGTTTTGTGGGATTTGTCATATATTATTCTTGTTTGCTTTTGCAGGGAATTTCCTAGCTATAATGTTAGCAAATGGTGGGCAGTGACAGAGTGAATGGAGCAACGGGCTTCAGAGGAAATAGGGCTGTGAAGCCAGCCAATTTAATCTTCTCCATATAAAATCTTGTAGGTGAGGAGAAGGAAACTCCAGCTGACGGCCATCTTTCATCAGACATTTATATCATTTAAAGTTTCCTCTATAAGGATTAGAAAGTATGGAGTATAACGGATTTGGTTGTTACACTGATCTCTATAATTTCCTTTGGGTTTTCTCTGCTTTCAGAACACCCAAATTGCTCTAACTTGCGCTTTAAAAGCAAGATGAAAATTACTCTTAAGAACAGGTTGTGTCTTTCACTATAGGCCTTTATAAAGAACTCTTGGCAAGTTTGTCTCGCTTATTAAATAAAACATTTCTTCTACTTCACTATGGCCTTAAAATTAGCAGAGATTTTGTATCTTGGTCATTTCTGTTTCTCCTAGATGGGGCTGGGTAACTTGGAAGGTGCATGCTGGAATTTCTGTCATCACAGGTATCAGGGTGGGAGGACTTTGTCTACGAGAGAGCTGATGTCTTCTACTCCAAATGTCAGCAACTGAAATGAAACAACCGTCAAAACCAAAATCACCCAGAAGTCCTGTGGAAACCATCTGACTGATCATCTCCTCTGATCAGTCTTTTATCTCTTGTGATGTCCTGACTCACCAGCTGCAAGGCACCTCAAATTTCTGGTCCAGCCAGGGGTTGGATGAAGAACTATAAAAAAAGAAATAAAAGCATACACTAAAAAATTTCTTGTGAAGCCCAGACTGCGTAAATGCAACAGAATTTAGGCCTTCCTTGAATATCATGAAGAAGTAAAAAGGATACGAGCCCAATCTAAGGGAAAAAAACCTTCAGGTAGTCTTTGTCCTTTAAAGGGTTAATTCCTGGACCATATTCAGGCTGTTTTATCCCATTTCATCCTTTTTTTTTCTCTCTATGTGTGCATGGTAATACATGTTACTGTAATGCTGATACCCACAGAATGATTTGCACAGTAGTCAAAGAACATATACATCTGAAATGGCTTAACTGGGAGAAGCCATGATAGGACTGTGTGAACTTTTGGCACCAACTCCCAGTACCATGGAGTAGTGATCATTCATGGGAAGGTGTGGGATCACTGGTGGATTTTCTTGGGTTTAGTTACACGGGGTCAGATCCATTTCTCACAGTGCTCTTGCCTTCAAACCTGTGGCTGAGCATCTTCACCATGGCCCTGGAGTTGCTATATCAGGTTGGTGCACTGAAGCAGCAGAGATGGGTTTGAATCATGTGGGAGAATCCCCCACACATGGGAATGGAGGAAGACACGGAACTGGGTCACTCTGCAAGATCTCTTGCAAGACCTTGCATGGCTTCAAAATGGTAACAAAATCCATAAAGAGCTGATTGTTTCTGATTGCTAGCTAACGATCATCCTTGCTGGATTTGCATTTCAAGCTTTTCTCTAGAGCCGTGGGAGCTGTAACCGTGAAAGCTGGGACTCGCGCAGCGTCGCTTGCTCTAGGAGCTGACAGAATGGCAGGGAGACAGAAAAAGGGCAAGTTTGGGGCTCAGACTGTGGTGATGGTGTCTCAGTGAGAGGCTTCTTTGACCAAGAGGCTCTCACCCTGTAGGAGATGGGTTTATAACTCAGTGAAATGCTGAATCACTCAACTGGCAAAGCTGAAGTTACTCCTTCTGATGTTACCTCTGCTGTTCTCTGTGTGACTTGTCCTGGAGAAAGAGAGTGCATAGCTTATTCTTCATCAGAAGTAATTAATACAAAATCAATTGTATGATGCAATATTTGCCATGAAAAAAAACTTATGACAAACTCATTTGGAAAGTAGTTTACAACAAATACATTTTGGGAAGAGTGTTATACGGCAAGTTCTGGCACGTAAAACTGTGGTGACTCTATTAAAGCCAACATTTACACATCAGTATACCTTAAAATAGTCTATGTCATAGATTTTAGAATAATCTACAAATGGGTCATTTTTCAATCTACAGACCTCAGAAACTATTATTAGACAGATCCAAAGAAGAATTTTATTTGCCAACAAAATTTTCCAAAGGAACTGCTTTAAAAATGGTTAGAACATAATGTAATAGCTTTATCTTATATTTTCAGCTAATGGTTTTGTTTTCCTATGACTAAGAGTTTGGGACAGAGACTTCTTATTCATATATTACAAAATAATTTAATTCCTATTTTAAATGCAAATCTCCATGGAAACCTAAGTATTGGGTTGCCTTTGAAGTATTTGTCATCAAATCCATTAATCCTCCAAATATTAAGTCCATTTGTGATCAGATCCATTTGTTACATTAGACGATGTTTCTTCTAAAATAATAATCAGTGGCCCATTAAGTGACAACATCCACATGATGATCTGCAGATTGTAGAGGCAAGGCACGAAAAGATATTACTGAAGCAACTTTCAATCTTTCCCTGAACGTACAAGATTTTTAAACTGCCAAAATTTAAAAATAGCATACTGCTATTGCGATGAACATAATTAAAAAGGAACAGTAAATCCAAGGAATAAGAGATGCTACATTAGCAGATTCATACAACTTGAATGTACCTTCTGCCTTTGTTTTACTACAGTCTAGTAGCCAGATTTCTAGCAGTAAATCTCTGAAATGTTGTATTTTATTACCTTTAACACTGCTTTTCATATGAAGGCCTCAGTACAGGGTAAACATGACCAAAACCTCATATTACTGCTACTAATAAAGAGAAAAACAATGAAACCCCGAAAGAACTATACTGATATTCTTATGTCGTATAAGCTGTTCCACAAATGCATTTGTAAATGTTCAGAAAACTTACTGTAGTCAACTACAACTTTCTGTAGTACAAAAATATCTAAATTCCTGCTTTAAGGGCATATGTCAATGAAACCTTCAATGGAGAGACATTTTGGTGGACTCATATTAAATGGCGCCTCCAAAACTGTATTTGTTATCTTGTCATAGAAATCAATTGCACAAGATAAATAACATGACAAGTCTTGGATTTTTTTTTTCAGCACAAGTTGAGTGCTAACTGTGAAGGAATGATGAAAAAATTAAATAGCTAAATGAGCTCATCCAGCTTTAATGCTCAAATATTAAACATTAATATTCTAGTTCTTTTGAATGGTGGAAAATTGCACCATTTGCCACCTATGGTCTGATACTAGCAGGGGTCAATATCCATAATTCCTATGAATTAATTTAGTCTTAGTAGCATCATCACTACAGAGGTAACACAATTTATTTTCCTTTAGGTTTCATTTTTTGAGCTAGCTTCACTGGAATTGAATTACCTGTGAACTAACTTTCAAATCGTGCCTGTATTCTTCTGCATTTATTCTTTTGTCTGACAAAGCTGAGTTTTGGAATTCACAGCACTGGTAAAAACTGACCTGCTCAGCAACTTCATTCCTAGTGAACACGGAAGAACTTTTTTTTTTGGCTCTCACAGGATTTGTGAGAAGGCCCTGGGTGAGTGAGGCTGGTCTAGGTTCACACTACCTAGTTGCTGTGGAAGTACCAAGTGTGGACCAGGCTACTTCAGCATTTCTACCCCAGTGGCCTAACCAACTTGAGTTCAATGCATCATCTCACTCAGTTTAAAAGTTTCTATGTGTGGGGCCTGACTATGACTAGAAATTACATTTCTATGATGACATCAGCTAACTTTGCTGCAAATGCCAGCTGTACATCTATTTTCTTTTAGTTCCCCAAGTATTTGCCACTTGGTTGCCTGAACAACACTAATAGGGGCTTTTTTGAAGGGTTGTGGATTAAAAATTAAAAGTAAAATATTGACAAATAGAAACAATGTGGGATTTCATAACTTCAGCATGTTTGAACATGAACAATAGACAAACTCACTGCAAAATTACTGACAGCATTTTCAGCTTTATAGGTTAAACTTCCATGCTAATGTAAACCTTTGCAATCCAGCCCATTTACAGGAAACAGGACACAGATCCACACGGAATTCTGCTGGTCTCTGTTAGTGCTATCCTACTTGATCTTGGGCAACATGTGCAGCCTGCCTTGTCTCTTCAGGGGAATAAATACTTCCAGCCTCCCTTCACTCTCATGTCTGTTAGACCCAAACTCTCAAAAGTAATGGGTAGTTTTTACTACATTTTCAAAACCCAATAAAACTCCAGTTTCACAAAGTCTATAGATGATCTATCATGTTCAAAATAACTTGAATTCTTGACATTTCTCCCTCTTGCCTTGGTTTTCCCTGTCTGTCACACTGGATGTTTTTACAGCCATATTTCTTGTTTTCATATTGCAGCACTTGATCACGCGGGCTTTAGCAGTGCTGGTTGGTGAGTGTTTTCTGATCATCTCCTGCACTTTGTTACAGTGATCTGTTCATCATATTGCACTATTGAATGCAAGGTTAAATACATTATATAGACATTTTAGGCATGAGACTTGCAAGGTTAATGCACGTACAGCAATAACTGCTCTTTGAAATAATTATACTTTCTCTGTATTCACTCAGATATTTTGGTGTTTTTTTTCCCAGATAACCAGGGTTATGCAATGGAAAATGTTACTCTCCATCAAGCCTTATTGTTGAACTGTTTGAGATCAATGTTCTTAACATCAAAATACAAACTACAACAGATGTCATGCCTTGGGAAATTGTTACCAGAGATACTTTCTTTAGTAAATTAATGATCAGCAGTGACATATTGCTACCATATTAAGTGCAGCGTGAGACTGCTCTGCAAAACTGTCATTCTAGGAGCAACAGTCTGAAACTAAGTAAACAGTTTTTCTTGAGTTCAAAAGTTGAACATATCTGTAAAATTTGGTTCCCTTTCTAGTCTTGCATACTAGATAGACAGTGGACAGTGCAGGGCCAACAAATACATATCAAAGGCTGTATATTTTTTTGTACAGTGTAGTGTTTTGTTTGCTTGTGTGGCTCCTGAGGGCAGGAATTTTACCTAGCAAATACATCAGTCTGGTGCAGAGTCAGGCAGAAAGATCAAACTTTATCTCAACAGTTTCTAAAAATAACTTAATTACAACTAACAAGCAGCTAATATTCAAGATCTCGTCGTTCTGTCTCTATAGCCAGATAAGTAAATACCTGAAGGTTATCTGTGGCATACTACCTGGTGACTCCCAACCATGTTAAACATGCCACATTGTTGTAATTTAAAAATGATTAAAGTGGAGGCAGGGGATTTAGTTAGCTGCAAAATAAATAACAATAAACTTCCTAAAATCCTTTAGCATAGTCACCTGAAAATTTTTAATACCAGTTGTAAGCAGTAAGGAGATCAGATGCATGAGCCAGTCTCCTTTTGAAACAATTTCATGACCTTCTGTTCACTTAAAGTTAGCTTTAAAACACACTATTTCCAGGAAGCCTTTCAAAGATAGTATACTCTGGAAACAAAGCCTATTTAAAAAGCTTTATATGAATAAATGAAAATAATAAGGGGACTACAGTCACTGATGGCAATTAACCTGTATATCTTTTACTTTTTTTTACTTTTCTTCTTTTTAGGCTTTACAGTACTTTGGATGGTGAGGAAAAAAACCAAGGTCAAGTTGTCTGTCATAATCTGGCTGCTTTGCAACATTGCATTTCCCTTAAAATGACTGTAATTCCGGTTTAGTGAGGAAAAACTTCAGTCAAGCAGAACTTGTCTAAGCTGAAGGGCCACTAGAGATGTTCTCTAGCTCCTGTCCAGTCCAGGGCCTGTCTTGTACAATATTTCTATCAGTGACTGTGACACACACACGAGGAATTTTCCCACAGTAAAAGGTTGAGAGGTGCTGTCAATACCGAAGTGAATCTAAATATCCATCAGAAAGAAATCACTGAATAACTGAAAGTACTAGAATCCAAAACTGAGATGGAATTTCATCCTGCAAAAGTGTCCTGCTTTAGGGGAACCATCAGAGGAACTTCTGCTGTGGATGGAACTCATCAACTGAAAATGTCTGAGGAAAAGGAGGATCAGGATGTACCAGTGAATAGCAGGACTATTAAGAGACAACATCATGCAAATATGAGAAAAGTAAATGGAAACTATGCATTTGAAGGTGCTTCAAAGAGGGAGTTTCACTATGACATGGGAGAGCTGCTCTGCAACACAGCACCCAGTTCTGGTCAGCCATGGTGACAAACAGGGTGAAGAAGAGCTAACAGGGTGATGAAGGCAGTGGGGAGCTGATCTTGCGAGAAGACATAGTCGGTGCGGTTCCTGGAGGTGGCCTGAACCAGCCTGACTTTGACCACTTGTTGAACTGATCCTGCTCACGAAGCCAGCAGGAAACTCTGCGTGTTTTCTGCTGGATTATTTTAGTCCTGATTTAATCAGCTAAATCGAAAGGTCAGACAAGATCCAGAACTGGTTGCACAGGAAACATACTTGTGGCCAGGAGAGAGAGGAGGAGTAGGAGAAGAAAATCAGGGATCGTCCCTTTCAATGGCAAGGGGCTGATAGCTTGTCTCAGCCTGTTTCTGGCAACCCAGCTTCAGGCAGCAGAGCAAGGCTTGTTCAGCCTAGCAAAGCTCGATGGGGCAGAAAGAAGATTTTGTCTAGCAGCACTCAACCAGAGGCCAATGCTGTTGCAAGAACTAATGGATATAAACTGGCCATGAACAGAGTTGGGCTGTGAATTAGAGGAAAAGTTTTAGGCTCCGTATCAGCCAGATTCTGCAACAGCTTCTGATGGGATTAGTCAGGAAAATGAGGTGGATACAAACACTGAGGGACAACCAATAAACACTCAAGCAAAAAAGATTAAAACAAACAGAAGGTGTTACTTTATCACCCACAGAGCATTTATAGGCATGGAGCAACAGGATTCTGCTGCTGGAGGATGTTACAGAGGCCACAAGGATAAATGGACTCAAACAGAGACTGGACAGATTTTGGAGGGGGAAGCTCATCAGTTTCTGCTTCAAACAGTTGAAGTGTTCCTAGGATGGAGCTCCATAAATTTGTGCAAAGGATTATACATGTGGAGCCTGTGGTAGCAGGGGACTGGAGTGCATGATGTAGGATGCTTTTTCAAGTCCTACATCTAAAGTGTATGGACCACTGCAGAGGCAAATGGATCAAATTGTGTGTTCTGTATTCCACAAGAGACCAAACCAGTGTTCTTATTTGGCCAAAATATTTATTTGCTTAAGACTAGGGTACCAGATAATGTAAAGCAAACAAAGCTTGTAGGCAAGTTTCCATTTCTCAGTTAAAAGTGTTTTGTTTTGATTCTCCACCATCAACCACTGTTATTGACTTCAGTCGCTGCAGGGACTAATTGGTAGGCAGAGACAATGGAAGTGATGAAAGTAAGTATATAATTAATACAAATCACGGTTTAGATGTTGTTTCAATTCACATAATTTAATTTTTAAATTATAGGTTTGTGTTCCAGAGATGTATAATACACAAAATCTATCAAATGGTCTTACATGTGTAACCAAGTTCCATAAAATATTTTATTGCCAACCCTAAATATTAAAAAAAAAATTAATCAGACCCCAATAATCATGATACATCCTTAAAAAATACATTTTTTAAAGGAATCAAGAAAATTCTGACTGCATTAAAGTCAATGACAAACCTTTTGTAAAGTCAATGACGAAATCCACATGGGATTAATTTTAATTGCCTTTTGTTTTTTATGAGCCTTCAGGACTCACCTACTTGCCGTTTTCAGTCTCTGTAACTAGAAAATTAATTTTCCTCTTTAACTGATTGCTAGAGTTTTCCTATAGTCTAATAACTCCAGAAGTCGAGGCAATAACACAAGGTTTGTGCTGTAATTATGAAAGTTATCTGGAGGACAAATATTTCTTCCCAAGTCATGCTGAAGGAAAAGGGTAGAGTGCCTCCCAGGGAGATGTGATGAATTGGGCTGGAGTGCCCTTGGGATGAAGGGCTGGGAGCTGGATGCAGCCACCTCTGAGAAGGTGGAAGGACGAAGCTGGGAGGGAGAGTGGGATGCAGATCCTGGTTGAGCTGACCTTGCCACTGCTCCTCAGGGGACAGACGGGTTGGAACAATGACATCTACTTTTGGGACTGTCCACCTCCTTCCTCATTGCTGTCACATTTATGCTCTGTGCCCTCCTGCAGAGGCAGGAGCTGATGGTCTTCTCCACATAGCAGAGGCAAGTGCACAGTGACAGCAGAGCTGCTGTCCTGCCCTTTGCAGCTGGCTGCCCCAGGCAGCCATTGACTTCATCTGTGCCTGGTGTCAACTCTGCTTGCTGGGCTGCAAGTGCAGGACTACCCTTGGAAAATATTTAATTATCAGGCCACTTATGTTCAGATTAAGCTTGACACCTCAAACAATGCCAGTGGACTCAAGGTCATTTTACAGAAGATGGATTTATCTTCTGATGTTAGCTGACTTTATCTTTCAGACTTGACTAACTGTGCATTGCTGGTTGAACCTCCTGGGAGCTGCTTCACAGAGGAACAGTGACAGTGGAGCAGTGAAGGCCTGTCTTGAGGCTGGAAAAAAAGCATGGAAAATAGCTGGAAACATCTGTGTGGAAGATAAGAGCTCAGCCTAAGGAGGGAAAACCAGAAATCTGCAAGAAACAGGAATGGCAGGAGGGGCCCAAGCGGGGCAGAGGTTTTTCAAACTAAAAATAAACCTAAACTCTCAAATATATAAAGCTGTCTATTAAAAATGGTACCAGATTACATCTCTACAATGCCAAATAATTAATGACTTTTAATAACCCTAATTTGGATTTCATCAAATAAATTTGGATTTCATCAAAACCTTGTTGCATATCATTGACTGTTTCAAGCAAGGACTGTGAGCTCTTAAGGGAGACTAGCACCTGTATTAAAGCGTACACTGCTGACATCTTTCCCAGGTACATCAATTACAATTAAAGAGTAATAAGAATGCCGGGATGGACTTCTTAGGCACTTTCATGCAGGAGCCCTAGCATTTAAAATTAAATCCATTAATTGTAACTACTGTACGTTTGTGATCTCTCAGATAGCGTACAAACTAATTCATTGCTTTTGCAGTCATGCCAGTCTGTGTTAATTAGGTTCATGATTTATTTAATTTGAGCAGGGATGTATCAGAGTGCCCCAAACTGGACTGATAAAAGGTCATTAGTTCACACTGTTCAAGACAATTTGGAATCTGATAATGAAAAATGTTTCTAGGCGCCTGACAAAAATTGATTAGCAAAATGGGCTCTAATTGTTTAAAGGAAAGCTCCATATTTTCTTCCACCCAGCCATCTGAAAGTTCATGTGTTAAGAAGCTCTTCTCACTCTGAAGTGGCTCTGAAAAACGTTTGAAGATAAAAGGCTTTTTTAAAATTATTGTTGGCATTGCTTAGGAAAGAAGGGAGCCACAGTGCTGTCATCATCTGGAAGACTTTATTTCTTTTTTCTCTTTCCATCTATAGCAGCCAACACCACAGTCTCTGAGCGAGACTCCCATATTAACAAATGTGCTCCTCCAAAAAAATACAGAGGTAGGAGTATCTCTGCTTTACAAATGCGAAAGAGAGGTAAAGAGTGTGGGACTGATATGACTAAGTCATTGTGGCTCAGAAGGGACTCTCCTTTGTTATCAGAAAGATCTTAGCAACTGAACAATATTACTGGTCATGGACTGGTACGTCTCATCTTAAAATAAGAGTTAGATGAGCCACAACACCGATGTCAAAGGGAACCCAGAGCAACCAGGTCATATGTAAATGACCACACTGTAGCTATTAGTCAGGTGAACTGAATCACAGCATCAGAGAACAGTTGAGGCCAGAAAGGACCTATAGGCTTAGTCCAAACCCCATGCACAAAGCAGGGCAACACATTGCTCAGCACTCTGTGCAGTTTAGGTTTGAATATCCCCAAGGATGGAGTTTTCACTAGGTATCTATTGGAGTCCCATCCCAGTGTCTGACCACCACGACCGTGAACGTTTTCTTCCTAATACCTACTTGAAAATAATGTAATTTCCCTCATTGCAACTTGTGTCCATTGCCTCTTGGTTGCAATTTGTGTCCATCACTTCAAGAGGAGTCTGGTTCTACCTTCTCTATACGTGCTCCCATTAGTTATAAACCGCAGTAAGGTCCTACCTTCAGCTTGTTGTCTCAAGGCTGAACAAACCCAATTAACAAACCCAATTAACAAACCCAATTCTTTCACTCTCTTTGTATTGTACAGTCCAGCCCCTCATAATCTCGTCAGTCCTCTAATGGATTTGCTCCAATATTTCAATGCCTTTCTTCCCAATATTTCAATGCCTTTCTTCCCCTGAGGAGCCCGAAATTGCGTGCAGCTCTCCAGATGTAGTCTTGTAAGTGCCAAACAAAGCGAAGAGTCACTTCCATCAACCTGCTGGCTATGCTTTGGTTAATAGAGCTTGCTACACTGTTGGCTTTCTTTGCTGCAAGGGTACACTGCTGACTCATGTTCAAATTCTTGTCTAGGAGGAGTCCAGGTCCTTCTCTACAAATATGCCTTCCAGCTAGCTTACTCGATCGCGATTACACAGAAGGTTAGTGGAAGTGCTGGTCATTTAAACTACATCTCCTGAATCCTGGCTGTGGCATCTTTTCCTCTTCCTAATGGTATTTACCAGCAGAGATCAAAGGCAAATGTAATTTCTATGTAGCAGATGTTAACTACAGCCTTTAGAATCAGTACTAAAGTAAAATGGGAATTACTCAACAGTCTCTGGCACTTCTCTCAACATCCTTCTGTGACACTAATAATAATCCTGAACATTCTTATTGCTCATTCGTCATCTAGGTCTGGAAGACTGTTTAGAATTCTCTAAGCTTCATTGCTCCTTCCTTATGGATGAAGGATAAATTTCTTCTTTACTATGTGGCTTGTCTTGAGTCATATGGAGGGTGAACTCACCTCAGCTAACTTCAACCATACACATAGCAAGTGCCTAATCTTGTAATGAACTTTCAGTTAATAAACACATCCAGTGAGCTGAACCCTTTAAAAGAGAGAGTTTAGAATAGGAAGGAAGTGCCTTTGTGTTGAGACATCTAGATGAAGAGGCTAGACTAGATGCCTAGTACTTAGACAGCTAAAATTAGATTACATTGATCTTACTTGTAAAGAATTCTCATAGTAGGTAGGAGTAAAATTCAGGAACTTTATTCTAAGGTAGCATGAACTATCTTCACCCCTACTGATTTCTGTGTAGCCACACTGATTTTTATCAACTGCAAAGCTAAATCAATGGATCTGAGCCATGCAAAATCTAAGATTATAGAAGAACCTATACAGCTCATTTAGGATTAAGCTAATACACCCATGGAGAAAATTAATTTGAATAACTTGAATGGTGCACAGACATAAGTCAGAACAATCTTCTAGGATTTCAAGGTGTAGCTGTAGTAAACTGCCCAGAATAATTTTACATATCAGAATACTATTGTTTTCTCTTAGTTACCTGAATTGATGTTTTTGTCCTTGATTTCTCTTAATTATTTTCCACAAGATCATAACTTTTGCCCCTTAAATGATTTTTGGAGAAGTCTTCAGGACTTCCTCTTCCAGGACAAGAGAAAATGGCCTCAAGTTATGACAGAGGAGGTTTAGATTGGATATTAGGAAAAATTTCTCCAGTGAAAGGGTGGTCAAGCATTGGAACAGGCTGTCCAGGGATGTGGTGGAATCACCATCCATGGAGGTATTTAAAAAACATGTAGATGCGGTGCTTAGGGACATGGTTTAGTGATGGACTTGGCAGTGCTGGGTTAATGGTTGGGCTTGATAATCTCAAAGGTCTTTTCCAACCTAAATGATTCTATGATTCACAATTTAAGCTTATCAGGGGCCTTTAATTTCCACTGTTTCCCATAGGTTTTGAAGGTCACTTCCATCTCATAAGAGCTGGCCAGAGAAAAGCTATCTTCTGAGAGGGCATGGTACTGGCATGTGTTTTTCATTACTTTATGTCACTGTTACAAGAGCCAAGGCCCTGTACTCCAAACAACCCATCTGAGGTTCATTCTTAACCAACATAGGTTGGGATGTACTGGGATCTTCTTCTTCAGACATTCAAGACCTTTAACATTTGTAATTATGTTATGAAGGACCTCTTTGACTTCTTCTGAGAACTTCTGCAAGAAAACACTTCCATATATCCATTTATCAATATATACACACATACATACATACAAGTGCATGCGTGTGTGTGTATGTGTTTTTCTGGATTGCATGGAAGTTCAGGTGACCTAAACCAAAGAAATAATCTGGTCTGGTTTTCCTCAAACCACATGAAAGATGTGACTTCGATAAGGCTCTTGTTTACATGGGCACCAAGGGAAGGTGAAAATGCTCCAACCAATTTAAATAGGAAATGAAGTGGAACACATTTTAACAACAGCTAGACGTGTACTGGCCCATAGCACATATGTTTCTGTCAGCATAAAATGAGCATATTGGAATTTGCTTGGAATGGCATCTTTTATAATACTTATATATAGGGAAAGCTTCCAGGTATATTGAAGGTGAGCCAAAGATAACAAGGTAAATATGAAGTTATGTTTGTCCTCACTTGAGAGCAATTATTATTTGCAACAGGGCTTTCAGAGGCACCTAAGGATCCTGACTGTTCCATTCCTATTAAAATAAATTGATACTTAAGCTTTTAGGCAGACTTGGAAAAGAGCATCCTAACCTTTACTTTATTATTTAGCTGAACATCTTTGCAGCACTAGTGTTGGAATTAAATATGTTTATAGTTTTTAACCCCAGAAAACAAATTAGGATTTATGGTTAACTAACACTTGCCAAGTAACATAATCATGTCTCACAACCATAGCTATAAAACTATAATAAGCCCTTACCCCCACACTCCTCCCAAGGCTGGATGCCTAAAATAAATGATCTTGTTCAATCAGAAGCTGTAAATGAAATGTGGGAATCTCTGGGGGGAAATTTTGCTGTGTAGATCTTATAAAGGAGCTGAGACCATAGGGTAATAACTTTTTCATCTTAGAGACTATTGAAATAAGGTTCCTTATCCTTTTCAGCCCAACATTCCTATAGAGGTATGAAGTGTCAATATTAAGAAAGGTACCACCTGTTCGACTGTTTTACAGCCTTGAGAGCATGGACTGCAGACAACCTATAGGTATTGACAGATTTCTAATAGAAACCCCCAAAATCTCATTGAACCAAGCCAACAAAACATGGAATGATCACCCCAGACTGGAATCCAAATGCATCACTGTCTGATCTGATTAGCTCTGTAGTACAGGATGGAGCCCCTCCATCTCTCAGAACTGGGCTAAAGCCTTGAACAGTTGTTTTGGTAATGTAGATGAGGTTTTAGGTCCTAATAGTTCCTACAATTACTGCTGAATCTGGCCTTGGCTCAGGAATAAACTCCTTGTATTGAAAAGATTTACTACCCTAACTATATCTGTATCTCAATTTAATGAAAATGTTAAGGATAATTTGATGGTCTCTTGCCAGTGTAATTTTAAATAAAATGTCTTCATTCCTTGGCAGTGGCTGTTGGCACTCAGGTTTAACTGAAGGAAGTGCTTAAGTGAAGTGCTTTTTATGTTACAGTCTTGCCAGTATCTTCTCTGGTAGAACAGATTTAATTTTCAGTGTTTTACCTAGAGTAAATAAATTCTAAAAAAATAAATTACTTCCCACCATCAGTCTGTATGATAGCAAACCTTACTAAAACATTACTAGAAATCAGATATTGGCCTATCACAGCATTTGGACTAATCTCAAGCCTCATCTCCTGTAAATTAAAGTATTTCTAACTTATTTACTGTTCATTTATTATGCAGTCTTGTAAAAAATGTTTCTGCATCTTGGGAAGTAATGTAGCACATAATGAAGCGCTGTCAGTGCATCTTAGATTTTCATTTGGGTTCAGCAAGTCAGCATAAAAGTTTAGGACACTTTATTGTAATTGCATAGGGAATGGAAAGTAATGATAAGGTGGTGACAATTTGGCCATCATACCTTACAGAACTGAGCAATTGCCAAATACACTCTTGATTGCTTACCCTGTCTAAATCAGGAATACATGCACAGAATGGGGCCAGAAAGACAATGCATCAGAAGTTAAATTGTTTGGGGATTAGTCTGAGAATAAAAAAGACTGTAGATATAAAATGGTGCTCATTCAAAGGGTAAACCCAGCATGTATAGTATTTATTTTCTTTTTAAAATGTAAATTATGTTGATTTGTTTTAATATGTAGAGTGTATACAAAAACTTTAAATCACCAAGGTGTCAACAAGCTACGCTTAGAAGATGGCTTTGCTCCGAGTCCCTCATAGTGAAAAAGGAAAAACATCTTACAATAATCAGATATGTACCACAATTTTTTTCCTGTGTTGTGGTAGTAAGAGGCAGGCCCAGGAGAGAACCTATAGATAAGTTTCTCTGTAATGTAGACTGAACCACACTTCACCCGTATTTTTGACAAATGTGACCATCTTTGTGGTGCTGTTTTAATTTCTGTGGTGTGCATTTACAAGAAAAAGAAGGTATTTACACACCCTCAGAAAACTTGATTGTGAGGAGTGAAGAAAATTTTAATAACATCTAAGAGACTGTAATCTGATGAACAATTGGACTTCTGCAGTCCAGCTGTACCTGGAAGCAATGTATACATATGCCTGTAGAGGGAAAAAGGAACAATTAGAGAGCAGAGAACTGTGATTAGGAGAATGCAAAAAATCTGCAGTAAGAAGGAGGTGAGAAAGATGGGGAAACTGTATGGAGCAGCTAACTACACTGCAGCATGTGAGGCAGGTGCGTGTTAACACAACACACCTACAAGAGCAATATCCCCAGATCCTTGAGTCTGTGTTTGTCAGGGCCCTGAATGCACTGACATGACTTAATTGCCCTGAGCAGCTTCAGCCAGGACCCATGCTCACCCGCTCCGTTGCTCATCGGTCCATCTAAGCTCAGGCATACCTGTCTCCAGCCCTGCCTCCTGGATGGACCTTGGACCTATGTCTTAGTGCTGTCTTCTGCTCGTGTCTGGACTCTCTGGACTCATCCTCTTGGCCTGCTGGAGCTGTTGGTGGACCCTGTAACTGTTGCTGGGCTCTGGCCACTATGTCTGGATCCTGTGTGATTATGTCCTGATCGGGGAGGGCATGGCTTGTGCTGAGGTCATGCTTGGTGTCCACTTGTCTTCTTTCATGGAGAAGACCTGTTCTTGCTGTTCCTGAGAATATTAAACCAGTCTCTGCTCTGACTTTTTTTGACTAAGTGACACTAAATTTTCTGACTTCTGTGTATTTTCTCCACTGTGACATAAATGTAGATTTTGTCCTAAAAATCATAAAAATAAAACACATTTACAGTTTATTTTATGCTTCCATAAATTCACTGTGTTCAAGATACAAACACTCAGTTTATTTTGTTACGTAAGTTTTCATTTAATAAAATTACACCTAGTGTGGCCTCTAGGGGCACATGCAAATCACTAAGACTTCTCAGACAAACATACGTCAGTTGGGCGCGTGTCATTTACCAACTACTTCTTCAGAAGGTAACAGCCAGGGTCAGCAGAGGATCTTGTGTCCTTCTGACATTGAAGCTGAAACCTGTCAAATGCGTAGCAGTCCAAAACCCACTTCATAGAAACCCAGCTCTCTGCAGTTTCACACTTCTTCGGCTTATTAGATGAGGAGGGATTGAATCCCTAAATTGGCTTTTCTACCAATAAAGAATTGGCACAAATTCATGACCTAACAGTCGCTTCTGTGCAATGAAAATCAATGAATTAACTGCTAGGGACACCCAGACTAGTCCTTTTCTGTATGAGACTTAAGAAAGTTTGTCAAGGATTAAGTCCGCTTGAAAAGAATGCTGTCAAGCTTGGAAAAAAATTTACTATCACTCCCATATAGAGCAGTGTGATATTACATCAGCAATGCAACGTGTTGAAACCATGAATGAACATTTGATGTGGTATTTCACAATGCCCTAAACCTCAACTGCCTTCGTAAACACTATTTATTTATAGGAGGCCAGGCTTGCTTATACTGGAACTATGCTATCTTGGGAAATGCAGGGCTAATGCTTACTCTTGCCAAACACTTCTTCCCTTACGAAAAGTTTGAAATTTTAAAATTTAGACTCTTCTGAATCATTCAGATCCAAAGGAATCTCAGTAAATATTTAATTTGTCAGCTTGGCAATAGTTAAATGGCATTGTGTTCATGGTATGAACAGCTGCGAAATGCATACACTGTCTCCTGACATGGGTCCTTGCCGTTTGTTTGTTGTGATACGCCTATGTGAGAATTCACAAGTCAGGGCTCAATCAAATTTCCACCAAAGGAAATGAAAGCTGGATTTGGCCACCTATATTTATTTAGCAGCTCACAGCTACAGACTGAATAACTGCTTTTTGTTATTGCTGTTGTCCGTATCACCTCTGTATCTGGAAAGATGCAGTCACAGTACTGAAAAACGGAGAACAGGCTAAGATGTACACAATAAAGGAGCCTTAGGTGCAGTTTCACCACTCAGGTCTGCTAAATTTTGTATCGCAGCCTTTCTCTCTTTCCAGTCTTCATTGACTGCTGAGACCTCGATCCCATGTGGAGCCAGCTTGCATCGGGAACTTTCTCAAGTGGATTTTCACCCCTGTGTAAGCACAAGGGCCTGCATGTGGTGGTCAGTGTTGGGTCTTTGCACTGGTCACGGAGTCTTTGCAATGGGGTAACCTCCATCATGTGCTTACCCTACAAGGACAAATTATATATATGTATATACGTACATATATATATATATATAATGTACAAAAACAAAACCGCGCCGTATGACAGCCCATCAGTGCAGGGGAAGTGGGGAAGGCAGCCCTGGGCCGAGGCCGAGCGGGACCCTCAGCTCAGGCCCGGTCCCTCGTGCGGCCCGGCTGGGGCCCAGCCGCTCCCGCCGCCCCCAGCGCTCAGATTCACAACGGGAGCGAGTTTTAGACGAACCAGCCGCAGCTGGGACGACCCGGACACGCTCAGAGCCGTGAGCGCGGCGGCTCCGGGGGGGCCCGGCGGCGGGGGCAGCGGGTGAGGGGCAGCCGCGACCTGCCGCCCGCGCTGGGGCCGCCCGGGACGAGGCGCGGCCTCGCGGGGGCTGAGGAGAGGCGCGCGCGGGCGGCGCGGCCCCGGCGGCTGCGGGCGGCGCTCGCGCCACCGCGCCCGGCCGCCGGGAGCGCGCCGGGGAGGCTGCGGGCGGCGGCCATCTTCTCTCCACAGCCGGCTGCTCCCCCAGTGCAAGTGAAGCAGCCCCGCCAGCCCCCTCCTCCGCTCCCTCCCTCCTCCTTCTCCTCCTCCCTCCCACTACACTCAGCCGTTGCCGCCGGTCAGAAGGGGGGCGACCGGGGAAGCGAAGGCCGCGGGGCGGGGAAGGCGGGGGGAGGGGGGGGAGGGGGGGGAGACAGGCCGGGCCGCCGTGAGGGGAGAAGCCCCGCGGGGGCGGGCAGCGGGGGCTAGCCGGCGGCGGGCGGGCGGGCCGCGGGGTGCCAGCCCGGGGGGTTCGCGCCTCCCCGGGGCCGGCGCCGGCCCCTCCGCCCGCCCCTGCCGGCCGGCCGGCGCCCCCTTTGCGGGGTCAGCTCGGGGGGCTGGACCCCGCTCTAGATGGGATAAGCTGTAAACATGTTTAGCTTTGAAGGGGATTTCAAAACGAGGCCCAAGGTGTCTCTCGGAGGAGCGAGTAGGAAGGTAAGAAACGGCGCCTGTCTCCGCGTTTGTGTCTGTGTCGGTTTCCCTCGGCCCCCTCTGCCTTCCCTTCTTATCGTTATTTTTGCCATTGGGCCTTCAGAAATGGGAGCAGCTATGACTAAGGTTTAATAGAGGGGGAGGAAAATCCTCCCCTCCCGATGATGTGTTTCTCTCATCTCGGCTCTGTGTTGGATTTTTTTGTGTGTTTGTTTGTTTGTTTGTTTTCTTGTTGTTTGGTTTTTGGTTTTTTTTGGTTTGTTTTTTTTTTTTGATCAGGCCCCACACACCATCCCAGGTTTGCAGCGTGGTAAGAATTGTGGGAAGCGAGGAAATGTCTCCTTAGCTCGTCCCGTGTGTCCCCGTCTCCCCCCCCCCCCGTCCCCGCCCCGGTAGCAACCCGGTTTGTTGTGGCTGGGAGCACCTCCCGAGCAGTTCGGTTCGAGGGCTCCCGGGGTGAAGGAGGGAAGGACTCGGACACCTCCTGTAATTTCTTTGCAAAGGGAAAGTCTTGAGTGGGCCCGCCTCGTTGGAGAGATGGGGGGAGAACAACAGCCTTACACAACTCGAGATCAACGCAGATTGCTGGGGGAGGCTTCACCCACGTGAGTGAGGGTTGCCGGGTCACAGCTTTAGCTTTTCTCTGTCAGGTTCACGTTCAGTTCAGTTTGTCGTGTGCAGGGTGAGTAGCAGTTAATTGTCTGTTGTACCAGACTATTGTATATCCTTGTGTTGATGGCAGAGAAGCGAAGTGGTTTATTTAGATCTTGCTGACTGGACAGAGCAGTCAAATGTTTAGATGAGGACTGAAGGGCATAGAGCGACTGAAGAATAAGCGAAAGGACAAAGTGTTTTTAGAAATGGCCTGACTTGTAAGGGTTGCTCTAATTCACTTCTAAAATATTACTACCCATGTCGTCATTGGACATGATTGTGTGGGAAGCCGAGTGTTTCAATTAATATGTTTGAACCTTAATACGGGTAAAAATAAAATTTATGTTATTGTGCACTGTAAGCAAGTTCGGCTCCCTGAAACTTTTAAGGTTTGGCAGTACAGTTACGAAACTAGTTTAAAATACTGCACTATGTGCTACAAAAATCACAGTGAAGTTTGCATTTTGGTGGATTGTTTTACATCATTTATTAAGGAGAATGTGTAACAGAACTGTATTTAAATTGTGCAGCTTTTCATCTAAATAATCTTCCGTGTATCTTAAGACATTTCTATTCATTAGATTACATACAATGGCATTACATGAGTGAAAAATACCATAAATATTCCCCAGCAGAAGTAGGAATTGGCAGAACATGCCCTGGTCCTCAGCTGAACGATTTAGGTACTTTGCAACTTCTAACACTGACTTTCTAATAGTGTTTCTTGCAGAACATACCTCCTTCTACAGAAGTAAACAGCTGTCATAATAGCTTTTTTTATACCTACTGATTTCTTCATAAGAGTTCAGCAGAATTCTATTTTATTTTAATCATACGGACAAATTTATTAATGTACAGGTGTAAATTTCCAAGGGCAAATATTAAAAGGTAAAGGAAGTGGAAACCGAAGTTGATGCATAACCTTCACTCTGTCCAATACAGAGGTTGTGTGTCATGGTCTGATTGATACTGACTAGTGCACAGATTTGATGATTTCACATTGGTACACTGAAGTGCTTGTGCTGCGTCAATGCAAATCAGTTAGTTGTGGCTTTGTATGTCATGTTTATATGGATGTTGTAGAATAACCTTGAAATAGCTGCTTATTTTCAGAAACTATGTGCAGTACTAATGAAAAAAATTGTTTAAAACAGTACTAAGAAAGCAGTTTACTTGAATTTATATGTAAACGTATTACAGCAGAGATTGGTGTGGCAAGTGTTTACATGGATTCCAGGAGCTTCCATTATTTCACGTCCCAGGCTCCTTGTGATCATGTTTTCTCATACCTATAGACTTCAGTTTTACAGAAGGCTAAATTATAAAATGTTTCCTTTTAGCATTTTGGGCACGTGGAAAAAATGTTCTTTGATGAACTCCCTTGCCTTCCAAATGTGTATAATTTTAGAGAGATACAGTTTATAGTTCCAAACTTGCACCTCTGTGATGCTTTATTAGTTAGCTGGGTGCTTAGTAGTGCGTGTTTTGATTCCTTTAGTAGAATAAAGCACTACCAGAAATACAGGTGAAATCTGTATACAGGCTGCTTAATGCTAAGAATAACTCTCTGCCCTGTTCGGGGAAGCTTCGCAAATACTGTTGCACCTGCATAGATAGCTCCATTAGCAAAACCCTCCCAGGGGCTGGATATGAAAGCAGGGACTCCAGTTCAAAGAGCTAGTCAGTGCTAAAGATGCCAGCAGTCTTCCTGATGTGGATACAACTATGCCAAAATAAATGATCAGCAAAACTGACTATTAAAAGTATGATTGTTTGCAGCTGCAGTTATATCAGCAGAATAACTGTGTCGGGCACAGGTCACGTGTCAATGCCCTGTCTGACATTGCATTGCCTTTTTGTAGTGTTTCTTTAGGCCTTGCAAGAGGCTGACCTCAGTAAGTCCTTATTATAGGCACAATAATAGAAATACAGCTGGGGACTTGTGGCTACTAACTTTTATGGCATTTTTTAATTATAAAAGTAGAGAGCTTCAGGTTGGTTTTTACTCTGTTTGCATCTTATGTTCATATGTGTTATGATGGTCTGACTGTGAATGCTGTAGAGGGCCGTTTCAATCCAACCAGACCTTTTGCCAGAAAAGTAGTATTTTTGTTAAAATCCTGAGTTGCAAAATTAATGTTCTCAAAATTGCTACCCCTGTGACTGATTGTAACATTTTAATGTTGCATTGTACATCAGTGTAAAAATACAGATGGTATTGTCAATGTTTGGACTTTTCCCTCCATATCTACTTTCAGAAACTTGCTGATACATTTGGGCATTAGTTGTATAGGAGTTTGAGGGTCTAGGTCTTATTTACAATATGGTAAGTTTGTTTAATTTTTGAGATTGCTTGTTGTTACCTTTAAAACAATTTCCTTTATGAGGCCCTTCAAAAGATATTTTCAGATTTAGTTTTAATTGTAACTGGCAAAACATATTTTTTTACTTCTGAAGTAAAATAGCCTCCAAAAAGGAATACTGTTGTTGGAGTTCTATATGGTAATGCCTTGAATTACGCATGGACTTTTTGTACAGGACTGTAATTATTGCCTAAAAGGCTGTGGCTGCAAAATTTGTGTGGTATGTCAGGCAGGAAAGAAGACATGCATCTGAAGAGTTGGTTTGGGGTGCAGTTCAAATTGAACTGAACTAACCGAACTGTGCAGTGGAATGAAACAGGTGGTTCCTACCTCGTCCTTTGTGTCCCGTATAGTGAACATGTTTTGCAAGGTGGAGTGTCACCATGCCTTTCTGGTGGCAGCTGTTAGGTTTCATTAATTTTATCATGAAGTTGGACTCTTGGTGGCATAGCACAGAATCTGTTTAACCATGCTTGATTTGGTACGGTCAGGCCCAGTGTTCCTTTATTAATTTTGCCAGTGTTAAAGAGAAACACAAGGTGCTAGTCCTTTAGTTTATCATGCAGGGGGATACCCATGCCTGTGCTGAGATGCACAAAGGGCTCTGTAGCTCCACATTATTCATTTAGGTTGTGAAATAGGTTAATGAAATCTTGTAAGCCTTTAACAGGAAAAATAGTTAAAAGACTTTTGCTAAGTCAAATGTACAGTATCACTTGAGATATCCAAAACATGCTTCTATAAATTCCAAGACTGTTTTAAATAGTATTTTACAATTATCATACTGGTATGAGATAGTTTAAAAATAAATTCCTTTTCAGGAATTTGTACTACAGATGAGTTAGCACTGTTGTGAAAGTGAAACCAACTTCACTGTGTTTCTTTTTGTGTTTTGGTTTTGTTGTTGTGAAATGTGGAAAATTACTAATGAACCAATAGTGATGATTCCATCTGTATTTTAAAAAAGTCTCTGTAATTTTAATATGGACATGTTTAGTAATAAAAGATCTCAGTTTACAAAGTTTGTCTATGTTTTATTTTAGTAGCTACTGACATGCTTTCTTAAATAAATAGCATAACATTAAGCATTAGATTCCTTTATATTCCTCCCCCCAGCTGAAGTGCAGACATAGAACTCCAGAAGCACCTTGTTTGGTCTTTGTTTCTATATTCTATATATGAAGTAACTTCTTGTGGAATAAGAATTAATGATTCTAAACCAGTAGGGTATAAGATTGCCAGTGAATGGAGAAATCTTTGCACATGTTGGAATTGCTTATGGTGATAGCTGTCTGTAGGATTTAAAAAAAAAAAAAGGGACGTATTTAAAAAATGGTTTTGTTTCTGTCTTAATGATTAGTTGAAGAAAGTTGTTAATTTCAGGAAAGGAGAATTACTGTTTTGTTATACCTTACTTGAACCTACATTAGGTGGCAATGGAAATGAAATGATGCTAGGGATTTATAGTATAGGATTTCTTGATTATAATTACAAAGTTACAATTTATTTTTGAACGGTGGAAAAGAATTGCACTGCTTTGCTCTGTAAGACTGGTGTCTCATAAGGCACATGGTTAGATATTATGCAAGTACATACTTCATTGTGAGTCAGGACTGTATTTTGTCCAGATCATTCGAACGTCAAAGCCTGCGTCCTGAAATGCTCTTTGAATTTCAGATCTGTGGTGTGGAAATACGATGAGACCATCATGTTGTAAAATAATGACTGTCAATAGGAAACTATTATCAATGTACACTAGATTCTTTTGGATTTTTCTCCTATTGGTAACATTTTAAATTCTCCTCGTTTCAAAGGAAGCTACAAGTGATGGAGTTGAAGTTAGCTGACATCAGCGATTACACTGCTGTTTTCTCAAATTCAAAGAAAAAATTTCTGCTTTTATAGATATATTTTTCCCCCTGCTTTTTTCTGCGAAAGTGAAAAGTCACTCAACTACAATGATGCATACAATATGTGTCTTAAAAATCATAATAGAGACGAATGGAGTAAATTTAAAGGCAATTTGTTTACATTTCATTTGGCCTCTAGACCCTTCAGTCAAGTCCTGATTCCACTGTGCGTGTCTTCGTAGCTGTCATGATAAAAGTGGTTTCAGATACTCCCTACATCCTACAGTAAAAGTTGAGCTAAAATGCTGAGATGCTTTCTAGCAAGCACTATGACATTGATTTCCATGATGCCAGGCTTTCCCTGGCCTAATGCCTCTTCTTGGCTGTATTTTAAGTACTTTAAAATAACCTTTTTTCTAGAGGAAGGTCTTCTCTACATGTAAACTTAATTATTATGTGAATAATCAGAGATAACAAGGAGCCACAAACTGTTTTAAAGCGGAATTTTCCAAGCTGCTGAACATGTTTTACTCAGGCTGGCTGAGCTGCCTGTCCAATGGAATTTAAATTGTTGAGGTCCAGTTCAAGACACTGTGTGTCTTTAAAAATGCTAATTTATTTTTATATTCAGAGAAACCAATAGAAATGGAGTTTATCTTGTCTGAAATAATGTTGGGAACTAGAAACATTGTTGAGAGCCACTTTAGAGGGGGATATGTCCCACTGCCCACCTTTGTTCTCTACAAATAAATGCTACAAAATCTTCCTTTTCTTTTTTGGACTTGATAAACACTTATGTTGAAAGGAATTTTGTTCTATAAACTGCTTATGTCACTTCATTTGCTTTGGAAATTGTTATTGATTTTTATGTGGTTCAAGCTAAATTCAGCTGAAAAGTCACATTCCTCATTTTAAGGAAAGAAAAAAGATGCAAGTTCCTGGGTTTTGTAGATGAAAACCATACAAGATTTTACAATTGTCCCAAAAGTTGAAAGATCAAGTGCTTATTTGCTTTTCCATGAAAATTTCTTAAAAGGCATGCCTTGTACCTTGCATGATCTATTATAATGTTAAATAGAATAGCTTTCTCAACTAAAGAAAGAAGATGAATTACAAATAGATCTCAAAGGTTTGTTAATATTTAATTTTTTACATCAGTGTATTTTTGTTGTTTTTTTTTTTAAATTGTGCTCAGTGTTTGGACAGTGCCTGAAAATTAATTAGTCAATTTCACCTTTGCATCTGGCATGTTTTGGTTTTAAATATATTTCTGTGGAACTTAACATGACTGCTCAGGAGTGTTTCAGATTTTAAATTTCAGATTTTAAGAGTCAACAGATACTGGAAGTACTTGAAAAAAAAATATTCTTTTTCTGAACCTGAATTTTGAACTAAGAGGGCTGAAAGTTTATTACCACTCTCAATGCAGAGTGTTAAAATGACAAAAAAGAATCATTATTTGTTTATTTATGTTATTTGGGCTTTGTGTAGGATGTGTAAAGGGTAGGAGTTTTGTAAACATACTTTTGCAACTAAGACTGTATTTCAGCAAAATGAGGACGAGAAAGCAGTCTGAATTACATTTTTTTTTCATTATGTGTTTAATTGGCATTTTTAAAGCACTGATGTTACCTTGTTGGGTGTGGCTTTTCTCATCATCTGGTGTGTTACAGCAGTGGTGTGACTTTGAACTTTGCTGTGATGAATAATATGGTACATAGCAGTTTCATCCTGATGTATACATTAACATTTCAATATTACTTAACATTTCTTTGATGATAGTCGCAAGCTTTCCTTTCTATCTACTGTCCTCCATCTGCTTCCTTGTTTTTACATTTTTCTCCCTCCTTGTCTTACTTTTTAAGTTATCGTCCATAATGTCACATTGTGTTTTACTGTCACATACTGTTTCTTTGTGTCATGCCTCATGTATTTGGTGAAGAAAACTTCTCTAATTGGGCTTTTCATGGTCCTGGAGCTTGAGCAACCTCCTTGCTAGAGCCTGAGGTTGGTTGTCTTTACGATTATAAGCCGTTGGAGGAAGGAACAGACAGGAAAGGGGCTGCTAGTGAAGCACTAAACATTGTATGAAACCACAGACAGTGTATTCCCTCTTCTGCACTTTGGAGGTCAGCTCCTGCAGAAAGACTACATCATAGGAACTGTCAAGAATTTTATTCAGTAAATGGCTTTTTGGTCTTTCTGAATTAGGGTTGAAGGAATCCAAGACAAGCTGATGCTTCGTTCCCCCTAAAAATGTCTGCCTGCCTGCCTGCCTGTCTTAATAGGTAGACTTGATATCTGACATCTGCCTGTCTGGCAGGTGAAGAAAGAAGAGAGTGTGACCATCACAGAAGTGAGGGAAGGAAGATGGGGGGTAGGAATGAGCTAGGTTTGATCTTTGGAAGTTACTGTTGGATGGATCCCGTACTGTGAGTTGCTCTGGCTGTAACTACGCAGGAAGAGATGGTGGAATGGCAGCTGTAGCTGTCAGCAGTCACATGACCATATAGATAGGAGTTGTCAAATGTACATCACTTTCTGTAATGCTGTTGTCATTCACAACCAGCCACAGAACAAAAGCTACTGAGTTTTGCTCTTTTTCAATGTGCTGTTTTATTAAGAGGCAAGGCAGGGAGGATTTCAGAGATGACAGTGCAGTTAGCTGTCTGTGAGAAATGAGTTTTTTAGAATGCCCTTTGTAGGCAAAGAAGATTATTTCATAGTTCTTTTCATCTCTTTTCCACAGCAAGTTTATTTTCTATTGCATATTTACTGTTACTTTTTAATTTCTGAAGGGGCAGTGTACTCCAGTTGGGTTGAAAAACTCTGAAGGAGATATGTTTTTCTTGCATTTAACTTAAATATGTTCTTTAGTCATAGTTATGATTCCATTTCTTTATGTTTCTGATCTATGTGTGTCTTGTGACCAATAGTAATATTTGACCCATAATAATTTTTTAAAGTGGGATGTACTTACCTGAATATTTTGTGTTGTTTTAAGACAGTTCCTCTACTGTATTTATTTTTTACTTTAACAAGTTGGTGTTTTTCTTTAAAAGTACTCAAAGCAAGTATGTGTCATTGACTAAAAACTTAGTTTTGCTGTTTCTTTAAAGAAACAGTGGATTGTTTAAAGAGTGCTTGCTTCAGAGACCCTATTACCGATCAATGCAAAGTCAGTGATACAGTATGTGAGGATACACTGCCCTCTTAGATCTTTTCCCCTCCCCCCAGTACTTAAAATTTTTTTCTGATAAGCACTCTGGCTGCTTATTTTCCTTTCTCTACTAATCTCTTGCATTTACTGTGTGTGTATTTTTTTGTTTTGGTACTGTTCAGTTTGTCTTCCCTTTTCTGTATGTTCTTTTGCTTTTTCTTTCAATCTGCTCTGTAGTGTAAGAACAAATTCAGCAACATTGCTTCTAAGCAGAAATGCTCTTTCCATGGCGCTGCTGCAGAATTAAACTCTAACACATTGAAGAGAGACCACTTTTTGGTACACTGATCACTTCTGAATAGGAACATTTCACTAACTTCTTTAATGCATTGGGTATCAGCTGTTGAAAATGTAGTATTCGATTTAAAAATGTCCTGAAACTTTAAGCCATCTGTTGATTATTTCTTAATTTAGTACATTATTTTGTCTTTTTGTGTGTGTGAGGTCAGAATCTCTTGCCTCATCTTACCAAGCAGGCTGGGAGTCTTTCCTATTGCTTGAGTGGAGATGCATTGTCTTATGTATGGATTTTGTTATGATTTGTTTATACTGTGTTTAACACATGAAAAAAACCCTGTCTTTAGAGGGCAATAGCTGTAGTTAGTGGTGTCTTTGGCCGTAAATGCTGTCTTTAGAGGAAAAGATGGTTAACCTTGTGGGATTTTTTTTCTTTACGCTCCAGTAAGTGATCAGAAATATAAACCCAATTTTAAATTCCTTTTTTTGCATCTATGTTTTTCTCTTTCAGTGACCTGCGTTAAAGTATCTTCTATCTTAAAGAAATCAGGAGAATCATGACCTTGTTTCTTCTGTATTGTCAAAAAAGAAATGCAGAAGACTTCTGCCCTCAGTTTTTGTATCTGCTTATAGACATTGAAAATATTCCACCACAGTTGTTTTAAATGTGGTTAAATATTTTATAAATTTTTGTTTGCCAACTCCAAATTTATTTTTATGTATTCAGATATAATAATTATCATCTTGAGTGTGTTTTATTTCTTAACTTCTCTAGACTAGCAAGGGCATAGGGAGAAGAGGAAGTAGTTACATGTGTCATAGAGGCAAAAGACAAAATGGGTTCCTTAAATCTCTTGTCTGTTTTAGACTGGATTTGGGAAGGTGCTAGGGTAGTTTAAACTCTTACTGTCTGCAGTGGGAGCTGAGTACTCTGCATCAAAAAGGGATTATTTTGTATATTTCCTTGGAAACTACACAGAACCATCCAGTAAGAGATTCTTGCAAATAAAGCTTTGTTTATGTTTTGAAATCAATGTGTACTGATTTAGCATTGTGGTTTAAAAGCTAAGGCACAGCTTTTCTATTATAATGGTATTGTTCTTTAGAGGCCTCATGAATACTTAAGTGTTCTTTTTCTTTTTCTCTATTGGAGAGATCACAATCCTGAAAGTTTCAGTTCCTAGCCTTTACCGGGGTGAAGAGTTCAAAATTTTAAAAGACAAAATTCTTACTGTTTTTGTTATGTATGTCTGTTTTGGCATCTTTTCCGGACAAGTTTTGAGGAAAAGGATAAGTAAATATAAGAGCTTAGTGCTATTTTGCAAGTGAGACAAAAGAATGGGGGCTTTGGTACAGTGGTTACTTTGAACATGCCACAACTTGCTATACACACCTGGGCCAGTGACTTAGTGCGCTTCAAGCAAGGAAAACACTCTGTAAGCATTTGGTACTACCTGGTAGGATTGAGACTGTTCTGTTTCAGCTCCCCCATTTGTAAATGCGTGATACTTGCCTGGATAATTGGGATGCTGAGAAGACAAACCTGGACAGGCATCAGTACAGTTCACTGCTATTTGCTTCTCCCTTTTCTTTTTACATTACTTCTCGCTGTTGCTGTGCTTTTGAGAGGGCTGCATTGTCTGCATTTGTAAGCGTGGAAAATGATTAACGCTTAATTTTCTCAAATGTTTTATGTATTGCAAATTAACGAACAGTCTCCAGAGTTAAGTCTATATTAAATATCATAAACACATTTGAATCATGTTTGAATGAAAATGCGATAGTATCTTTATTTGTGCCTTATAGGAAGAAAAGGCTTCTCTCCTGCATCGTACTCAGGAAGAAAGGAGGAAACGAGAGGTAAAGTAGACTGTAAGCGTTTGCATGCACGCTGGATTCTTTTGGCTTTTTTTTGCTAAGGTACCATTGACAGTCCAAAGTACTTCTCCTGCAGTTTACTTAGTTCAGGAATATTTTGTTGCAGTTTACAAGTTCTATATAGTCTTCAGGTATACTAGAATTGACAAACTGTTTGACTGCTTTTAAGATGCTTCCCAGAAGTGATTTTCATCTCAAAAGAAGGTACTTAAACATGCACTGGGTGCAAAGGGAATTTTTCCCTTTTGTTTTGGTGCTCATTGAATCTAGTCTTTGTCAAGAAGACAGGTATTTGGCTAGTAACTGCCTTTTTTTGCCATTTCTGTAATCTGTTACTATGGGTTGATCTCAGCAAACTGTCTTCTGCTCCTGGTTCTGCTATGGTTTCTTGAATGACCCTCAGTAATTGACTTACCCAGAGCGTGCATCCTCAGTTCTTTGGAGATGAAGTCAGAACAATGATACTTGAATGCATCCTACAGTGCATTGAAATCACCTGATAATTGAGGAGCAATGAGGAGCTGATGTGTGAGGCTTTAGGAGACCTTAATACAGGTTTATAATGGAAGCTTACTGCCATGGATTATTCATTCTGGAATGATGCAAAGGAGGAATAGGCATTGAAAGGAAAAACCACTAGCTTTAAACATTAATAGACGTGGCAATATCAAAATATAATTTAATAGTATGGAATTAAAGTGAATATGTTCATTTTGTTGGATTTTTTCCCCTCCTCCTGATATAAGCTGAAAAAAATTTGGTCTTAAAAATGATTTAACAAGTATAACTGCATAGGTTTTGTGCTGATTAAGAAAACAGCTGTTTGGTGCTTAAAGGTGTTTTTGACCCTTGCTAGATTAAACACAATTTATGCAGTGGCACCTCTCTTTCTGAGAATAGTTACTGCTTTTTTTCCTTTCCAACCTGGGTGTATAGTTATGGACAAAGTTTAAGTATGAAGTTACTAGGGTTTTGCTAGTTAGTTCAGAATGCTGTGTTGCACATCAAATTTATGATCAGTGAGTCCTTACCAATATATGCAAAAGTACGTTTTTGTGCTTCATAAACTTTTTGCCCTATATTGAAATAACCCATTCAGTTGCTTAATTCTGCCTGCTGCTAAGCTGATGCAGTGTCATGTGCTCATAGTTGTATATGTGCATACATACACACAATGGTTTTCTGTGGCATGTATCAGATTCTTACAAAATGAACGGCTCCTCTGAGAATAAAATCAGTTATGGCTTTTAAAAAAATGCCTGTAGCAGAATCTTAGCAATGACTTCAGACTTAAAACCTTTGCAATTGTGGGTCACTAATTGACAATTTTGTATTCTAGAATAAAACCTGTACCTAGAGAAAAAGAGAATGTATCTACTTTTTAGTCGAGCATTACATTATGATTATGGAGAGATAGTGCCTCTCTGTAATTGAAACTCTCTCCTGTTTGCCCCCATACTTTGCACTTTTACTGTTAGATAACTTTGAAGAGAAAAATATCCTTTGGCTTATCAAAATTTTGATTTTGGTCCGTGCTTTAGAGATAATTGGAGTCTTTCAAGTGTATGCTTATTCAGAGAAATTGCTTTAGGAACTGGGATTTCCGAGAAAAAAAGGCATTGGACAGCAGTTTCATCTAGTGTTTCTCAGGTCAGTTCAGGTTGTTTTTAAGTTGCATGTCTTTATGGATAGTAAGTCGGAAATCAAGGTTTTGCAGGTAGAAAGTTTATGTGAACTTTCCCAAATGTATTTTATTGAAATCTAGAAAAATGTTTTGGTGTTTTGTTTGGTGTTTGGTAGCCCTTAGAATTATGGGCTCATTCTAGTCCATGGATTGGTCAGGATAAAATGTCTTTTCTTAAAGAGGCTTCTCTGATTTTTGCTCTTTGTACTTCCTCAACCACTGGTTTGTAGCTCTAAGTTCATGAGCAACTATTTTACTTCCCCCTTTCATCCCCTAAAAAACTATATGGACATTGTTAGAAACCTAATTACAGTAGCCACTTCCTTTAGGTATTTTTTATGATTGGGTATGCTGGGGGTGTTGTCAAGGAACTTACTGACTGCACTTTCTGTATTGCCTTAAGCAGGCTGGGTTTCAGTTCCTCAGAAACTGATACATTGTAAAGGGATGATTTTAATTACTCCTCCTAGGTACTGAGGAAGAAATCTTAAAATTACTCACTTAATATGTCTTGTTTGAAGGAGAAAGCAATAATGTTTATTAATTTTTGTACTGTGCTCCTGAGCTTAAAGCATTTAGCCTCATTTTCCTTTTGACAGCAGTATTGTTTCCAAATAACTGATGGGTTTTTTTTGCGGCTTCCCCCTCCCCCAATCTAAACTGCACCAGCCTCATAATACTGATGTATTATTTGAATGGAAACAAATAAGCAAGGCTTGAATGTTAGCTGACATATGCAGAAAGAGAAATGGTGTAATTGAGTTTGATGAATTCTTCAACATTTTAGTATTAAGACTTTGTCTAATGAAATACAGAAGTGTTTATTTTGATTTACATAGTATTATATACTTGTTGAGTATTAAAAATTATTTTGCGGTATCTTAATGGTAAATCTACACTTAAAAACATAAAAAGCTTTCTCCCTGACGTATGTGTATTGGATGCAAACCTTCAAAGATTTTATTTTACTAACAATTAGTGCTTAATTTTAATTTAAAAAAAAAATCCTTTTGAATACAAATATATTTGTTAAAATGGTAGAAATTAGAGTCAGTTCCACAATGCTGATTTCAGTTTTCTCGCTTTGATTTACAGGAAGAGAGGCGGAGGCTGAAAAATGCAATAATAATCCAGTCATTTGTAAGAGGGTACAGAGACAGAAAACATCAAGTAAGTACTTTTTTATTTAGGCAGATGTAAAATAGTTTTGCTGAAAATGAGACTTTCTAGTAAAGAATAATTCCATTGGTAAATCTTCATCTTTTTGAGTATTGTGTGCCCACAAAGTGGAAGTTTTCTCCCTTTTGATGTTTTCATTTGAACCTCAATATTTTAGTAGATGGACGTTTATTCTGCAAAGCATGTGTGTGACACTGGACTTCAGTGGGATTACACAATGTTTTTTTTGAGCTGATAATGCAAATGAAAACAACTGGGTATCATCAGTTTTCACACGCCAGTGGAGCTTTTTTCCCCCAATATGGCTAAGGTGGTAGTTTGAGTCAAAAAGATGCTATTTCTAAACTGCTGTTCGGTAGATTATTCTAAGAGTTGTATCTGTTTAAACTTGCTAATATTTATTGAGTGAACTAGATGAAAATGCGTGATGTGATATTCTTTACTTGAAAAGCAACAAATTTATTGCAATGTGTACTTTCTGAATTATAGAAAGCAGTTACGGCTTTAACTATGATATCGTCTGTATGTTTTAATCTCTTCACAAAAATATGTTGTATCCATTCTACTACTTTGTATCCATTTTGGATGCAAAGCTGAAATGAAGTTTTCAAAATGTTGCATCTCTGTTTTAAATCATGACCATTATTGATGTATTGATGCATGTCTTATTTTTAAGTACTCTATCCAAAGAAGTGAATTTGATCGCTGTGCTAATTTGGCCCAATCTGGAGGAACCTTTTCCACTGCTAATGGAGCCAATTTGACTCTTTTAGTTCGTCAGTTACTCTTTTTCTATAGACAGAATGAGGATTCTAAGCGTTTGGTGAGTACTGTTACATACGATCTGTAGGACTTATGTCGTGCGCTTTTAAAGTACTTTCACTTAAAAGATTTTGAAGGAATGCAAAAAAGTCTTTGGCCACTTTAGTAACTTCATTTAAGAGTTCTGGCTTTTGCTGACGTGTACTCTGCTGTTTTTCATTTAGTCAGAATAAGTTAAGAGTTAGATTTCATATGTATACGCACACGCAGAATCTGTGAAAGAAAGCTTTGAAAAATCCTGTTTGTATTATTATTTTATCAAAATTAATATACTTCTATTAGATTTTAATTTTTAAATAATATTTTCCACTTAGCTCTCTGGTCATTCCAAGGGTGTTTGGGTTGTTGTTTTTTTTGTCTGGGTGTTGTTCCCATCCCCTGTTGTGTCGTCCGCCCCCCGCTCCCCCCGGTCAGTAATGCTGGCATATCAGTTACAAAGTCACTGCAAATTTCCCAAACATATGAGTACGTATGATTCATAGCTAGTATTAATAATGGACATTAAAGAAATATGGCTATTTAAAACCAAAAAACGTTACAGATAAATTTGTTGCAAGAGTGAAGTTATTTGTGAGTAATTAAGTCTTAACATTGAAAATTTAGTACTAGCAGTCACGTATTTTATGTTGTATAACAGTTTTTTTTTCTCGGCTGAACAGAATTGTCTTCGTTTATGTTTTGCAAGTCCTCCAAAGTTCTCCAAAACAGGATTGAAATATTACTCTCTGTGTTGTAATAAATAATATAACTTGTTGTTACAAACAGTAAACTTGTGCGGATCTTTTCCCAGGTATGGATGTGTCAGAATTTAATTAAACATAGTTCTCAGTTTGTTAAGCAATTGGATGGTCCAGACAGACTTACTTGCTTATTCCAAATAAAGAGACTGTTGGGGCTGTGTTGCAGGTAAATTCTTTTTTCTATGTGCTACTATCTAAAACATGGTCAGAGATTATGTTGGGCACTTGTTGGCTTCTTTTTGGAGAGGCAAAGTATTAAATATAAATTTATTTTACGGGGAGGACTTTTTATGTTATGTATGTGTATAGGCCATGGTGTAGGATACTGCTGTAAGACAATGGAATGTTCTTAAACTTCATTTACTTTGAAGTTCAACATGTACTTAAGGGATGCACTGCCTAGGAGCAGGCTTAAGTATGTTCCTACTGCATATAGCAATATTTGTGGAAAATAGACGGTTTTTTTGGGAGCCAGTAGTAATTAGAAGATGTTATCTGAGTTAGACTAATGTTCCAAGGATATGGTTTGGATATGTTTTGTTTTAAAACTAGTATTCTATAAGAGGCTTTTCCTCACGCTTTATTTTGGATTTAAGGCATGTTAATCAGTTGTATTACTGGCTTCAGTGGTACATTTATTATTTGTAGCAGGAGGATCACAGGAAGGTAAATCTGTCAAGATGACTTGAATATCTGGCAGCTAAAGCATAGTTTTAGAAGACAATGTATTTGCTTTTACCAATAATAGGAACTGGTTATACTTTTCAGAGCCTTAAAACAGGTTTCTTTTCCTTTTAGTGTTGATACTTCTTTAAAAAATTGTTTCATTCAAGTCACTGAACCTTGTGTTCTTACAATTGTGTATAGTGTGTGTATAATAAACACCAGATACTAAAGGAGACTTGAGTATTGGGCTTCAAAGGAACACAGCTGTGATGTCCCTGGATTAAACTGTACATTTTTGCTACAGTTGAAATTGTGGTTTCGTAAATGCAGCTCTGTTAGTATTCCCACTGTCCCTTCCTGACTGGGCGATTTGGGGAAAAAAATGCAATGGAAGAGGCATCCCTGCCTACACATACAGGGAAAATGGAGGAAGAAGCTGCTCTTAACTTCACCTTGCAGCATGATGATGCGTGTCTGTATTTGCTTTCTTGAGCTACTTTAATTTTCTGCAAAAGCTCAGAAAGTGTGCAGTGGGACAGTTAGCCAGAAATGTTGTTTCCCTGGGATAAGTTCAGATGCATGAGGAGCTGTAGCTTTTGATCCGGTGGAAAAAAAGTGACCATGTAATATCATAGCAAAAAAAAGTAGTTTGATTGCAGCTGCAGCTGCAAAAAAGGTCTTGTTATCAGAGTATCTTTTTTTCTGTTTAGTGAAATGTCTTAGCTATGGTGTCAAAGTAATTCTTGCTGTTAGGTCCCATTTTTCAGAATGGCTGAAAAAGAAAGCATAGTTAGGACAGGTATGCCTAGATACCTCTCATGCTAACAAATCCTTTTAATTCTAAACAGGCTCTTAATATTCACCATTTCTGTGGTTACTGGTAGCTGTTTCATAAGCAACTTGCTAAAAAGACAGGATGGTTGTACATTTTCAATATTTCAGTCTGTAATTAAAGACATATTGTTTTAGTTACACATACGACATTCCCCAGTGTGTGTTCCCAGCTTGTATTGCTCTGGGGCTTTCATGGCTTCATTTTTAATATGGGTAGTAATACATGTTGGAAAAACATGTATTACTCTCTGCTTCTCATCCAGTTTGGGCAGTAGACCTCCCAACTTTGAAGTCACTGAAAGCTGGAATTTAATAGATTTAAAGAGGCAGTGCTATAGTGCTATAATATTCATAGAAACCCTAAAATGAGGAATTATTATTATAAAGGTGTCTACAAAAAGATGTAGCTAAACTACTGAGAACACTTGGCAACCAAGTAGAAATAAGTTACTTTGAAGTGAATGTGAAAGGTTTTTTGTAGCTCTATTTTTAAGTCAGTGTACATATGTCTGTGGTGAAGGAAGAGAAATATCTTGTTAAATAATTTTTATTTCATTTCATTTATAGGCTATTGCAAAATTGCAATGATGACAGTCTGAATGTTGCACTTCCTATGAGAATGCTTGAGGTATTTTCATCTGAGAATACGTATTTGCCTGTTTTACAAGATGTCAGCTATGTGACATCATTAATTGAACAAATTTTGCACTACATGATTCAAAAAGGTGAGTAGCTAGGAACTAGAAGTTCTGGGAAATACGCAAAAATTAAACAGAATGTGTAATACCTGAGGACCATGTTGTTTAATGACATTTTAACCTTTACCATAGACACAATGAATTAAGTGCTGCACACATTAACATAGTCATTAGATGGATATTTTGCTTGAATGAGATCACTGCCTGAGAAATTACTGTTTGATTTCTTTGGAAATTCTGGTTATAAATTGAATATTCTACCAAATTACTTATACAGAGTTTTACCACAGATTTTGGGAGTAGGTGGGTATTACCTAACAAAAGTTTTATTCCAGTAGCTGTTCACACACACAACACATATACACATGTGCCTGTGCACACCCGCATGCACACTGTGGCAGATCTAAGCTTTAGTTGTGTAAACGTTGGGCATTGTGTTGCATTACTGTTCTCTAAAACTGCTAATATTCATTATTATTGTCAGTTGGCATTAGCTTTTCATCCTGCTAACATAAGACACCTTAGCAAAGCGATGGTGACCTAGCTTTTGTTTCCCTTGTACCATCATCATCAAAACTGTTTGCTGAACTGCAGTTACACCTGTGCAAACATACTGAAAGTTAATGAATTGTGTAGTTATCACCAAAATTACGTTTTGCCTCAAAGAAACTATATTACTCTGCGAATGTGGGGGGAAAAAATAAAAATTTGGATTTCTGATACCATAGTTTGAGGTTGCAAGACTTGTGGATGAGGAGAACAGCCAAAAACTTCATGAAATAAACATCTTGGATCCAACTTCATTGATATAAAACACAAAAAGAGCATCTTCCAATTTGTTAGGTAATTGTTGGAATAATTCTATGCAAGTCTTAAAAGTACATTCAGTGGACTCGGCTGTTTTACCCCGTTACTAAGGATTTGGTTTTAACTGCTACAAGTTGACAGCACTATGAGGAAAAAAAACCCCACCCTCTTATTCTAGTGCATTTATTTTACTCGCACAGGCATAGCTAAAACTACAGATGTATTCGTGTTTGTCTCATTGCTTTGTGTGTAGTAAATATATCTTCCAAAATACTCACATTTGCTTGGATAGTATAATATTCAGTCCTCGCAACTGATATATGAAACTTTATCACAATGTTAGATCATACATTTTAGTAAAAATATTCAGCTTTCTGATCACTTATAATGAAACCAAAAAGAAGCGTTTGTGTGTACCTACAAATGTTCTGTTTCCTAATCATTTGTGATAGTTAATTTGTAAAGAATCTGTAATCAGATTTTATTAGTATATGCTTTTGTATTTGTCTTCTGTGTGTGTCTTGTCAGCATTGCTAAGTTACTCCTTTATTGGGACTTCCACTTGTTGCATTGCATGTCAAGTTAGGTAGTTCCCAACAAAGGGTCTTAGGCTGGACCACTCGATGATGTGACATTATTTATGCATTTATAGTGGTTCCAGTAGTTGTGGAACTTCCGTCTTAGTTTAGGAGTTCATTGAGCAAGAGGAATTTTTAAGAAGAATGAAATAATATGATTCCATTTTTTCTTTAATGAGACAAAACTAGGTTACCCTCTACACATCTGTGATTTGGGTGGTAATGCATTTTATTACTGAGAGATCCCCGTTTTGGAAATCTTAATTGTATCCTTAAGCTTGCTAAGACAGGGTGCTTATAGAGTTGAGATACTCTGCCAACAGGACTCTTACCTGTATGATGCAGTCACGTTTTGGTGTAGAGGGGAGAATTCATAGTTTCTGAACGGGTGGAAGGACAGCTGTCACAAACATGACTAGAGTCACTCAGAGGAGAAGAGAACATCTTTTTTATAGGTCATAGTTTTTAAAAACCCCAAATTATTCACTTCAGCAGCAGGAGTGATTGGTCTTTGAAAATCAGACTGACTCTGAATGCAGTTATCAATTTGTGATTTTTATAAAGCGATGTTTTCAGAGAGGTTGCTAGTATATTCTGTTATGTGAATGTGACTTCGGCTATTGTAAAATGGCTTCCAAAGTAAAGCTTCATGCAATTAATTGTGAATTATAAGTTGTTTTATACAGAAAAGGAGTAATACTGTATTTAAAAAGTGATATTTTTTGTTTGCAGGCTACTACAAGTCGCTTTATTTGTTAATTAACAATAAGCTTCCCTCGAGTATTGAGTATTCTGATGTTTCTCGAGTCCCTATTGCAAAAATACTTCTGGAGAATGTTCTGAAGCCGTTGCACTTTACATATAGCTCCTGTCCAGAAGGTGCAAGGTAAATAAAGATAATACTAGGTGTTTGTATGCTCACTTGTTACTGTCAGAGGTGTGTAGTTTGCTGTTGAGTGTCTAGCTGTTCTTTCAGTGCATTTTGTTGATTTATTTGCAATAGTAATGATTTTACTGGTAATGCTGTACATTGATGAAACAGTGTAGTTTTAGGTGCGTTTAAGAAAAAAGCCGTAGCATACTGAAGACTAAAATAAACAGAGCACAGAGAATAGCAGTTACTAGAATATATAGAAACATAGGTGTGGAAAAAGTTAGGTGAGAGCAGAAATGCAGCTAAGGGCAGATGAAGACTTAAAAAGTTAAACTTCTTGACAGAGGAGCTGAGGTTTATGGAGCGAAATAACTAAGTCATAGCTTAGGAGCAGAAAGAGTCAGGTATGTAGAAAGATGGAACAAAAATCACTCTGGTTCTATCACATGTTTTGTGTTAAAGTAGTATTTAGGGGGTAAAAAAGACTTAATTGTTCTTTTTTAATGTATTTTTTTTATTTCAAGATTATAAACAATGACTTTAACTTCAGAATAGTTTCCTGTAAGTTCAGGAAAAGTTTAAAGGGTAAAATTACATGTAAGATCACCAGGAAAAGGGTGTGGTATAAGAAGTTTATTTTTGAGAAATCTGAGAAATTTGGTTTATTAGCACAGGATTAATGGAGTGCATCTTTGCAGCCATCTTGATGGACATGTTCAAACTTGCAAATTGATCTGTTATTCCATGGATATAACTGTGGGAAATTTTGCCTATATTTTCTATAAAGACAATTTTTCTTCATTTCAGGCAGCAGGTTTTTGCAGCCTTCACAGAGGAGTTTCTGGCAGCACCTTTTACAGATCAGATATTCCATTTCATCATTCCAGCGCTTGCTGATGTGCAGACCATTTTCCCTTACGAACTCTTTCTGAATGCACTATTATTAGCAGAAAGTGGATGTTTGAGAAGAAGTGATCAAGCCCCGTGGCTTTTTTACTTTGTGTTAACAGTTGGAGAAACATATTTGGGTGAGAAAGCTGAATGGCCATTTCATTGTTTTTTCATGTTTCAGTTAGTATTTTATGTGTTTCTACAACATGGTTCATTGCCAAGCAAAAAGGACAGTTTGTGTATTAAAGTGTTGGAGAGAGCTGTTTTTTAGCTATTCTTACCCTTTTCAGTAAAAAATACACTTAATTTGGGAAGATCTGGCATAATGTGTTTTGGTCAGGTATTTCTGGTAAAATATATTTTCTATTACAGTGCGATCTGGCTAATGACTTTTTTTTTCAATATACATGCTATAGGATCCCTTTCAGAGGAAGGACTTCTTGTCTATTTGAGGGTACTCCAAACTTTTCTCTCTCAGCTGCCTGTGTCTAGTGCTGGTACGAATTGTCAAGATGCAAATAGTGATTCTGAAGATGAGGATGAAGAGATCAGTAAAATGACATCTACAGCAGTAAGCAGTACAGAATTTCTTTGAATGAGTTTGTATTATAGCAGCAGCAAATATAGGCAAAAAGATGATCATCATAAGTCCAGTATTTTTCTAACTAAGTGCAGAAGGGAGCATGTTTATTTTTTAAAAATACAGGGCTGCTCACTGTAAACAAACAGAACTGGTTGTTTATGTTAAAACCAAAACTCTTACTATAATAACAAATCTTAAAGTATGGGCAGGTATTGGGTTTGCTGAAGAGCAGAGCTTTTATTTAACAAAAAATATTTAAACTTCTTTAAATTTGTATTTTACAGAGACTGTATTACTCGCTACATTCTTTTAAGTTCACGATGATGCTAAGATATCATGAGATGTTCCAGACTGATCTTCCAACTTAGTATTTTATTTTTTTTCCTCTCATGGAAATATTAGAAGTTCAACTACAGTCTTTAGCATGTAGAATTAGCTCTGCATTTAAATGCATCCACTACCTTGAAAGCCTTCGAAGGGGGAACACCCACTTTCTGTAATGATATATAGAGACTGTATTATAAATAGAACTTTTCGCTGTAGTTTAAACTACCACCAGTACAATGAATCTGTGCTGACTTTAACCTCCTAACACTCTGCTTGAGGCTTTGAACAACCAAAGTTGGAGAGATGTAAATTCAACAGTTTCTTACTGGCCTTTATATAATCTCTCAAAAGGCACTACTGTTCAAAGGATTTAGGCAGTGTGCCGCCTTTCCTTGTGGAATATGTGAAATGTCACCATATAGAAAAGTCTCAGACTATTTTGCCTCTCCACACTGTGCTGGGATTTCTGGATTTCAGTCTCTCGGGCATTCTAAGACATACTGCTATTTTCTTGCCTATGTCTTGGAAGCAAAAGTATACCAGCTCTTCTAAGAAATACTGTTCCTATAAGGCATGTTTGTATAACACCTTACATGAAATGTAGTTCTGAAAGACACAGCATTTTTAAGACTTCGATATTGAGAGTAATCTCTTATAAAGAGCTGTACTGCTGGAGAATACATGCAACTTTTTTTCACTTGTACATTTTTAGATGCAGTGTGTTACCGTTACCCCCAAAATCTTTACCAAGATAGTGCGAATAAAATACTTAATTTGTCAGACACACACATGCTGTATGTGATGTAAATATTGGCAGATTCTGCTTGTGACTTAGAGATGTTGGTGATGTTCAAGATGTGATTAGGTGAAAAAAACCCCGCATAAATATCTGTTCACACGTAACTTACAGTGATTTTTAGATCAGAGAAAATCTTCTCTGATGAGGCTTTAATGCATAATACTATATATTGCAATGTTGGTTTCTCTTGTGAGATTTTATGTATTCCATATTGCCATGCATGCCTGTCTTAGAAAGAAGAAAAAAAAGAGGGTGGGTGGGGAACCCCTCTTTCTTAAAAATTCATAACTGGATAACTTGTATCCTTCAGTGATCCAGACTGCTTTGCTCAGTTGAGGGCAAGAAAAAGAGAGGAGATAAGGAAAAGGAAAGGCTGAGCTCCACTCAGAGAAAGCATTCTTCATTGTACACTTCTGTACTACCCAAATGTGTATTAGACGCACTGAAGTTTTTTGTTGTTAACCCATGGATTATGAATGTGAAAATACTGTTTAAAAACGAACTTAACAGTAGACATCCAATTCTGGATTTTGTGTCCTGTGCTGGCTGATGTCAGTGGGGAAGAGATGACTATTTGCATATCTTATGCCAGTAAATGATCTTGCCTTATTGTATGCAAGTGTTGCAGTACATCATTACGTTAAAGGGAGTCTTTCCCACTGGTCCAGGTGAAAAGACCGGTACCACAACCCATTGGTTGCCTCCCTAGGGATTTAAGTTGGCTCTTGGGTCTGATATTTGTAAGAATAGTACTGGGATATACATACGTGCTTGAGTGTGCTTGATCATTAAAAAAAACTTCTAGCAAATTTTTCTTTGTGTTTGTAGGGTGATGGGAGAATATCAGTTCAGTACATAACTGAGGAGTGTCTAAAGAAATTGGATACAAAGCAGCAGACAAACACTCTACTGAATATGGTTTGGAGAGATTCAGCTAGCGAAGAGGTCTTTACCCTGATGGCATCAATCTGCCACACACTAATGGTACAACATCGGATGATGGTGCCAAAAGTCAGGCAAGTATAAATAATTGTGATGTTGAACTGCAGTACGTGTAAAATTTGTTTTATTAGCTAGACTTGTTTTAAATACCCTGTGGGGTTTTTTCCCCTGTGTTTTCCTTCTGTGATCAGCTAAAATAAATAAGAATTTCAGAATTTAAATAATAAATCCAGGCAAACCAAAGAGTAGATTCTTTCTTATTTTAATTCTTGTTAATTATGCTCTCTCTGGAGTAATCATAGAGTCCAAAAGCATAAGCTCTTGGTTTGTTTAGTGAGTTGCAAATAAGTTAGTATTGTATCACCACATTTGAGGACTGTGGAGCAGGTAGTGTTTGTAACCAGAAAATGGCACACAAATAGGGATTGCAAAGATGCTTGAAAGGAGTTTGTCTGTTCCCTTGCTTAGAGGTAGTGAAGTGTCATTTTAGCAGAAGTTTGTCTAGCTTGTTTTTAAAAATTTTAATGATACGGATTCCACAGTCTCTGTAGCTAGCTCAGCACTGAAACCAACTTGTTCTCTACCCTCTTTAATTTACAGCCATTGCTACAAATTAAAACGATTCCTAACTATTGAAGATCACTGTTGTTTGGGAAGGGCTTTGGCACCTGAGGTGGAGATAAAAGACTTGTTCATTTGTATGCATTCTTTTACAATGGTTGCAAACCGCAAATGTCAGTAACAATTGAAGAAGATTTTTGACCTTTTTATTATCAGAGCCATAAATATTAACACTGTTCTGGTGTAAGTAGTTTTGAATAAGTATGTAGTTGCCGGTAGTAAAGTAAGTATTTAGAGAATGTTGTAAACATAATCAATTTAAACTGCATTGTAAACAGTGATACAGAAAACTAATTAGGTGGTATCTTAGCCCAATGGTGTTTATAGCTGTTAGAGGAAGTAAGATGTCAGTGAAACTGTGATTGCTCGATTAGGGTAATTAGTTCTTTGTAGACTAATTGCATTAGAGCAGGATGTGAGACCTGAAGATCATAGCAGCAGTTGAATTAGTATGCCTGCTCTATTGTTGCAAGTAGTACATTGCCTTGGATAGTAATTACTGAGTTTAAATGCATCACTGCTTTGACTTGAAGTTTGCTGGTTAGCTGTGTGGAAAAAGGTGTTTAATGAATAAAGAAGTCCCACAGAACTTCAGTTGTATGAGTATGGCATCTATTTCCTCTGAGACACCATATTGGGTCTTTGTAATTATTTGTAATAAAAAGCTAGTTACACATTGGATAAATTCAAGAGTTATGAAATCTCTACTCAAAATCTTATAAGGGAAAGCAATTTACAAATTGTAACTTTTGAATAGCTCCAAAATAATTGAATGCATCAATTTTAGAAAAAAAGTAGTACAGATACTTACATTTTTGTCAGTAATACCAATGGAATTACTTTCATGGTCAAAATGAAGTTAATTCATACAGGTATTTGGTAAATTAAAGCAGACATTGAATTACTAGTTCTGACTTCCAGGCCAATCATAAGTGTTGAGTTTGGCAGGCATCATCATGTCAGGAGGTGCCAATCTTTTGTCCTATCCTCAATCCATTTTAGACCTGGCCTAAGTTACCAAGCAGCTGTTCTAAATGTTATTTTTGAGTCTTTTTCAAAGGACATTTGGTGCTTGTTTTAAAGGTAGTAACGTTGTGTCATTTTAAAAGACAATTAAAAGATTTTTCATGATTGATTTCCACTTTTTTTGATTACCTGGTGATTTTTTTTTTATTGCCCAAATGATTTTGTGAAATTCAATGATAGACATTTGAAAAATGCTTAACTTGTTTCGAAACTAACTTAAATGACTTAGACACACTTTCCTTTGTAATATTCTGTAATTAAACTTTGTAGAAATAGTTAAGCAGAAATAATTAATTTAAAATTATTTTTGGTGTATTCTAAGAGCTCAAAAATGCTCTTTTCTGATTGGAAACATACTGGGTCAAGTGGTTTGAAAGATAGAGAAAGATGTTACAAAGGCTTTGCTTATTTAACAGCATTTACAACTGTAATAGAAAATAATGATAATTAAAACCATAGACTGCAAATCTGCAAAGTGGTATGATAAATAAAGACTAATAATTGAAAATAGCTTTTCAATAACTGTAAAGAAAATTAGGCAACAGTTAACACAGACTTTGGAAGGGAGGAAATGACAAATGTCTCTGTATTGCTTTAATAGTTCTAAGGCTTTTTTCCTTCTTGAAAAAAGAAACTTGTAGTATAGACTTATGGCACTCCATTAAAGCTGAATGCATTTTCCTCTTGTGACTTCTCAGTACATCTTTGATTTGACCAGTGCTGATCTTGTATAGTTGCTGCATTAGCTCAGTAGTTTCTTTGGTTTTGCAACAGAGACCAAGAAAGAATAGAACAAGATGCCCAAAACTGCAGTGTAGTTCTGAATGGAAGGAGCACGCCTGTAAAGTTTCATTCTGATTTTCCACAGAGGGTGGTGGGATCCAGAGATGGATTACTGGAAAAGCACATTATTTTGGGTTAGTTGTTAGGAATTTTGATAAAATCTGAATGAGTTCTGGAAGGATCCAGTCAAGCTCAATTGAAGAAAAAGGCTCAAGACGGGAAAAACCTAGCTATAGCTAGTGTTCAGTAAGCCAGATTAGAGGTATAGGATAAGATCCTGATTGTAATGAAGTCATTGGGAATTGTACTTGTTTTCAGAGGGGCAGGGCTTTCATCTTTTCACTGTAAAGTTAACATGTATTATCAAATACAGTTACTACAAAGCAAAAAAAAAAAAAAGAACCTGAGTCTTGGAGTGTAGTTCTCATTATAAAGAGATTTGCAAGACTTATTCATCAAAATAACTAGTAAATTCCTTTTCTGCAAAATGTTTAGGGGCATAATTTAATACCATAGACCTCAGATCATCACTGTGGCTTGATACTAAGTAGTGGTGGAAACTGTGCTTGTACTGGCAGTTGCTGTCAGCTGTCTGATCAGTGCCCCAGAGTGATTGCTCATTTTGGTTTAGCAGTTTCATAGTGGCCATATATTGCTACTGTTTAATTAACATAACATTGCTAATCTTAATTTGCAGTTGAAAATTGTTTGGAAAATTGACATTACCATGTAATATGAGCAGCTTGTCTTCATACATGTGTTGAAGATACTTGTTTTACATGAAGCAATTTTAATAATTCTTCAAGGATGTTCTTAACACCATTGCGTTGTTCTTAAAACCAGAATCATTGTATATGAAGCTTTTAGTCTTTTTGCTGGTTTATTGGTTGGTTTGGTGGTTTTTTTTAAGGTTTGCTTTACATTCTTGGTCCAATACAAAGGCAGGCAGAACCATAAAGCAGCCTAAAGAATGGTATACTTCATTTAACGATGGCTTTGCATGCTGTCTGGTACCTGTGACACCTTGCAGTTCTGAGGTGTCAAAATCTGCTGCCCTGGCAGCGGTGACCTTTCACAGACTGTATGAGCTCCTCTCATTCTAGTGTATTCTCTTCATTAACTTAAATGGTCTCAGTGGGAAACTGGGCCCAATTTATGACCTAGACTGAAAATCTTGCCTTTAACTAATTAACTTGTAGTGGTGCCTCAGCTAAATTAAGCTTAATGGGTCATTTAATCTGTCCCATTGCGCAGGAGGAATTTGACACTTTTTTTTTAAACCAGAGGTGCACAAAATACTATTCTGGCAAGTACACATAAATCATGTGGCCTTTGTGGACAATTAGATACCTAGGGAGAGAAACAAGGCTCTAAATAAATGATCGTTATGTACTTACTTTTGGGAGCAGATAAGTTAATTTGGTATGATTAAAATAGGTACTTAACAGAAATCACTGGAGTGAATTTAACTCCATCATTGCCTGTGGCTGAGATAGTGTTCATTTTTCTACTTGAAAGGAACTTACCCTTTCTGGTAGAGAAATGGTTCTTCTCCCAGACTAGAGTGCTAAATCTGAATACTGAACTTTACAGAAAATCTATCGAATCCATTATATAAAACCATGTATAGTGATCTCATAATAAAGATGTTGGTGGTATGCACTGGTATTTTCAACAAAATGTAGAACCATCAGCTGGGAAAGGTAAAAAGCCAGGGTTTAAACTTTAGCCAGTTGATTTGTTTTTAGAATAATACAGATATTGAAAGTGAAACCCCTGAGTCAGATTATTAAAAAATTACATAAGAGGAAATAATCTTAATAGTTTTATGTGTGTGGTCTTTTTTTTTTTTTTTTTTTTTTTTTTTTAAGGAAAAAGAGATCAAGATTGTATGGACACTCATACTTTACGTTAACTGATCTCTAAACTTTGTGAATTGATAATGCTTTGTCTTCCGGGTATATAAGCTGTCTTTATAATGCTCTGCAGTTTATCAGGAATTACTGTTTTGTGCAGTGTCATTTTAATGTAGTTTTATCTGGAAATGCTGTTTTTTAGCAGGTGCACGTCTTTTTTCTGCCAAAGAAAAAGACCCAGTGAGGTAGATTTTGACCTGTTTTAATTATAAACATTTCTAATTATTTACCTTCTGATTTTTTTTAATTAAAAATTTTTAGGCTTTTTCATTTTTTTCAATGTAAAGCCAAAAATGTTGAAACTACTTAGTACAGCCGATTTCTTGAACGTATGCAGAAGTAGGACTTTTCAAGGCCATCCTTGCATTGTGCGTTTGTTTGGATTTTTTTTATCGTTACAATTGTTACCTACTACTTTGAAAGGCAATTTCTATGCTTGAAGTGGGAGGGTAGTAGTTGGTTTCTGCTCTCATTCTTTTCGCAATGAATTGTATTTCAGGTGAATCTAGTGATGTAAAATTTTTCTAACACGAGGCCTCCTTCACCCTTCTGTGTTTAGTTTGCAGTTTTATGTTTATTTTCTGATAACAGTATGGAAACTAGAATTGATGAATTCATCTGCTTCATATTTCATAAGTATTTCGTATTGACAAATAGGTTGTATGATAACATCTTCTACCAAATTTGCATTTTTGTATTTAACCAGATTTTCAGGGAAGGGAAACATGAAAGTTGAATACAGTGAGCATTTCTGGAATTGGGCCATGAAATATAGCAGTTGCTACAATTGGCTGCCTGAATCACAGATGTGGAATAAAAATGGCTAAAACGTAGACAAAGGTTATTATTGTAAGCTCTTAAGGTTTGTCCTTTTTCCCCCTTCATTATTGCTGAATATTGCTAGAATGAAAAAATGAATTACATTATGATAGGTTCAGTGTCCATAATGTTTGTTCATTTCTGCTAAAACTATTACATAATTTCCAGGGATGATTGTAAAATTAACAAGTTTTTACTTGGAAGCCCTATGAGACCTAATGGCACTGTGCCAAATTACAAATGAGGAAATGTCTCATTTCAGAAACCAAGACATCTGAGCTATCTTTCAGATATGTAAACTTTAAAATACCAATCCTTATTCTAAGTTAGCTAGATATAATTCCTTACATGATAATGCATGATTTCCACCCAAATGTCAAAATAATGTGACATTAGGAAGAAGTAAAATTCCCATGTATGAAATTCAGGTTGAATTTTTTCAAAAATTTGAAATGTTTGAAGTAGAACTTAATTTTACAATAAAACTTACTTAAACTGGCATTAGCTGCAGTTACTTCAAATGTAACTCAAGCTTAGCAATGACCACCAACATGTAAATTCTCTGGAATATGTGAAGCTCCCAACTCTTTTTAAAGGTACTGATCTATGTATTTAAAATTCAAAATTTTTGAAACAGGAGGCATGATATTTTAGTAAAGACACACTGCAGACCAGAGGTTGATTGTATGTAATTTTCCTTTTTGCATGCCCCATTGTATTTCCAGAACTCCCCATACCTGTGAAACTCTATCCTTTCTGCTTAGTGAAGAGTTCTGCCTTTCCTCATGCTACTTTATCTTTGCATAGTTCCTTGTCTGTGCAACTGGCTTTTGGTGAATGTGTGTGAACCGAGAGCCTGAAGAGGGGAGTAGCTGTGTAGATGCATGAGAGAGGTTGGACTTCAGTGAAGGCAGTAAAAAGGGGCTACAGGGCTTCAGCAGCCGGGAAGCGAAGACCCAGGGGCAAATGGCACTATGCACTATTCATTTGTGAGTGGGTGTGTAGATTTTCTTGTGGTTTTTTTTTTGTTTTGATGTCTTTAAATGAATTGCCACTTAAACCATTCTCAAATATTTTTACACGTTTACTGATATTTTACTTTTTTCCTTAACAAAATGCGTGCTTCCTTTCCTGTTGCCATCTGGCAAATTTTAATTTATCCATGTGGTCCATAATACTGTTTTTTCAGGCAGCAGCTAGTCTACCCTCCCTGCTCTCATTTCCCAGCCTCTTGTATGCATGGTCACAGGCAATTTTGATACTATGAGGCTGTTCACTTCTGAGATGTGGACCTGAGCATCTGTTTTACATTATTTATTCTAATAGTAATTAGGAGACCTAGGAAGTAGCATTTAGGATAACTAACTGAATATAGTTCTTCAATATCCAAAAAATAACAGTTTAGTTAGTCAGATCTTGTTAGGTTTCCTAGAAGACATTAATTGTTTCAAATTATGTTTGTCACATGTGTTGATTCCTGCAGGGGAAAAATTAGGCTGGGGGAGACTTCTTAACTCTGGAAAGCTTTTTATTTCTCATTTCTATGAAAAGTGTATCATGCCGTAATCATGCCTGAAATAATATGGTTAAAGTCAGTCCTATATGTAACTGACTTGTGAACATACGTGTTTATTTTTACAGGTGTATAAACCATGTTTTGTCTGCGCATGGATTAGTGTTTGTGTATGGGTAGCTGTCCTAACAGACATTGTTCCATGATGATGATATATGTGCCATACAGAATATACCAGTAAAATTGCTACATAATTTTAAATCAATGGCTGTTTCTAGTGTAAATTAACTTTAAAGTATTTTCAATCTACTTTTTGCAAAAATTGCTATGTTAATGTTAGAAGAACCACGGAAGTTAGCTGTTAAGTAGTTGGTGTGACTTATCTGGTTTTTTTTAAAATTCTAATATAGAAAACTCTGACTGTATGTTATTTTCATTAATATGTGTGCAATACTGCAAACTAGGGTTTATGTTGTGTGCTTTGTTGCTGAGTTAATGAAAACTGTATTTTGGGTATCAGAATTTATATGCTTGTTTTTCAGCTTTTGGGGCTTTCACCACATTTGATAAGAATAAGAACCTCCATCCTGAAAAAGTAAATTTAAATTGTTTGAGAAATGCTTTACAGAAAAGTTCTCATAGAAGCATTGTGTTTTGTGAATACAGTATTTGGGAAGACACAATTTATTTGAACTTCCTCTTGCAGGCTTCTTTATAGTTTAGCCTTTAATGCCAGATTCCTGAGGCATCTTTGGTATTTGATATCTTCAATGACTACACGAATGATTACAGGGTATGTATTATACCATTTCTGAAACTAATGCTTTGTTAAAATAGGGTGTATCTAGAGAAAAGAGAATAAGACAATTAGTGGTATGGCACTGCTTGCAGAAGACGATGAAATCCAACGCTGTCATGGTTACTTAGCCCCTATGATTTCATAAAACTGAGCTAAATAAACTGTTTCTTTAAGGTGGATATTTTGTAGTTTTTCGGAGTGCTTACTAGCCTCAATCTAACAAACATCAAAGCCCCGAGTATGTGAGGTTTTTTATCTTCTATACTTTGACTAGTTGTGAAATTGATGGTGGCAGAAACATGTTCCCAGAAACTGAGGCATTGGACCTACAGATTTGTTTTGTGCTGACATGCAGAATAGTTGCTCTCTGTTTTGTGTCGCTGTTCTAAACCAGAAAGTACCTGCAGTCTGTAATGGTTAATGGCAAAGTTTATATATTATAAAGACACTGAGATACTATACAAGACAAGAACTTATGAAGAGTAACCTTATTTTGCAAGGATGGGAAATAGTAGTTACTTAACTGAGATCTTGTCCTTATTTTGCTGTAGGAACTACGACTAAATATTTTTACTAGAATGATGAAGTTAATACTTTTTTTAGTGTATTTAATTAACAATCTCTTTAACTTTGCATTTTATATTTTAAGGTCTATGGTGCCACTCCTTCAAGTGATTTCAAGAGGCTCTCCAATGTCTTTAGAAGACTCTAGTCGAATTATCCCTCTCTTTTACCTTTTTAGTTCTTTGTTTAGTCATTCACTTATTTCTATTCATGATAATGAATTCTTTGGTGATCCAATAGAAGGTGAGTTTCAAGCATATTTTACAAAATGTTTTTGTGTAAGGCTACAGAGTTCCCTGTGCAATGATTTGCTGATATCCGTGGGGAAGGCTCTTCTGGGTTCTCTTGCTGAGGGTCCCCTGAGCTCTGAACTGTCAACTGGCTCTTTCATGGTGATTGCATTTAAAAAAAAAAGGGGGTGGGGTGGGGTGTGAAATGATGGCTGCACCTTGGAAACCTTGGCGTTACAGGGTCTGATATGAAAGTTCTTAATCATGGTAATTTTCAATGATTTAGTGAAGAGAATGAAGTTCCTCTGAACTGAACCTGTAGTCTAAGGTAAAAATTTAACACAGCAGGAATCACAAAAGCAAACAAGAGAATATTTGATTAAAATAATTGTGACTGCAAACAATTACAAGACCTGATCACCATTGTAAATGTATACTTGTTCTCTTTTTGGGGTAATGTTTCTTTCCTCTGCCTTTAGAGTTTGTGTGTGAATATTAAAGTTTCAATGAAATATGTTTATGTAGTAACAGAATTATTAAGAAAAGGTCATTTAAGGAAACTTGTATTTTATGTAGTTGTAGGTCAGAGACAATCATCAATGATGCCTTTTACGCTAGAAGAGCTTGTAATATTATCACGCTGCCTTCGAGATGCATGTTTAGGAATCATAAAGTTGGCTTACCCAGAAACAAAACCAGAGGTTCGTGAGGAATATATTGCAGCATTTAGAAGTGTTGGAGTAACCAAAAATACGGAAATGCAGCAATGTATACAGACAGAACAAAAAAGGTGGATTCAGTTATTCAAGGTAAATTGTGTCAATTTTCAGAACATATTTAAATAAAATTCTCAGCCTTCTGCTGAAGATAGATCGGGAAGTTTTTTTCTCTCCGAGTACACTTCTAACACAGTTGTTACAAGGAATGTGGATTTGGGAAGGTTGCTTTTTGGCATGTATGCTAAACTGAGTAATTCTGATAACTGCAACAATTTTTTTTTGTGCTTCTGGCAACATTTTAAGTTTAATTTCTTGCTTATTCTGTTTATCAAAAAGTTACTGTATAGACTATAGGCTTTAACTTGGATTCCCATTCAGCAGGGTACCTAAGCATGTCATTATAACTTTATTTAGGTGTGAAATTTTAACTGAATCATACCATTACTCAAGTACTTCTGTATTAGAGGCTTCACTAAATTCGTACCATGCCTTACTGGTTTTGCTAGTATTTTACTAAAATTTGTTGGTACTACTCCTTCTGGGTTTGCTGGAATACTCATGGAATAGTGAGTCCAGCTTAGCAAATGTAAACTTAATGCATGTTCTTTCTGGCTATCTACCAATGTATTTCTGCTAGTTTTATCCATGGTATCCTACCTAAGACATGAGTTAAGAGAAGCTGAAAATGTTGGCAGGAAAAAACCTAATATAACTGTTGCCGAGAAAAAAAGAGTGCTTGACTTGTCATGAAAATCCTGCAGCAAACACATCTAGTCAGCTAAAATTGCTCATTAAAGTGGGAGCAGAAGAAATGCATTTTCCAAATTGAATGCTAGATTTACAGTCTGTTTAATACTGGCGACCTCTCGCACACTAATGTTCAGATCGAGTCATCAGCTGTCCCTTCAGGTCTTTTATCACTGCTTTTGTCAAGCTATCTATTTAATTGAAAGAAGTTAATTGAATGAAAATGATCAACTAAGCTTGTATTAATATTGCTAATGGAACTTTCTTCTTGGCCATGTTTGGAGAAAGATGTCATGCTAGACTTTAGGAAAGGCCCATTAAGGCTTGCACTTAACCTGATGGGCTAATTAAGGAATGCTTATTCATTCTACAAGTCTAAGATAGCCTCTATCCAGCATATTCTGCCTGATTTTACAACACATTTCACTTATGAGCATAAGCATTAATAGCAGTGAGAGTAACTGATAATGTTTTGATTGCACTGAATACAGTCCTAATGCTCCACTGAATATGTAATTTGCATGATTGATCTAATATATGTTTGCACAATTTAATTTAATTACTTGTCTTTAAATTGCCAAATAAACTTTCGATTTAAAGGTCACAAGAGAAAACCCCAATATGTCTATTTTTCTAAGAATAACGGCATGCTAGGGGTGTTTTGAAGTACGCAGTTTATATCATGCCGTCTTCCATTTTGTCTCTTCAGTTTGTCACATACGTTTTTATAAGCTGCTTATATTTCAGGTGAATTTGATCATATTTTGCAGTCATTCAGAAAATCCTGAGTTACTTTGTCCCACTTTGGCAGTCGGGAATTAAACTTCTAGTGGAACTGTCTAAGCTCCCTGTACTTTTACTATTTTCAGGAGCCAGCGTTGCCTTCCATTAACTGAATTACAAATATAAATCTTGAGGATATCTCGAAGGCTCTGGTTCTATTAAAGAAAAATGTAGCTAATAACAAAGCTTCTCTTGTTTACTCCTTCAGAAACATATTGTTAAAAGTAAAAATTCAACACGGCTGAAGTTCGCCTTGTCGAGAAGACTACTGTACACAGCACTGAGTCTTTCCTGATGGCAGCTTCAAAATACCTTCTTGCCAGTAAGCAGGCAGGAATATCTTCTTCCAAATCATTAAACCAAAGCTGAAGTAGTCTGTCATAACTTTAAGTATAAAATACTTTCTTTTACATTGTGTCAAATATGAGAGATTTATCTTTGCTAAAGCTTTTGCAAGCTGCAGAGAAAGAGGCATGTTCCTTCCCTATTATCAGTGCTTTTAATTTCTCGTTTCTTTTTTTCTCTTAAATTGTCACACTAGTTCTGCATGTTTTCCATGCCACTGGTGTATAACGAAATACATTCCTGTGTATATATATATGTGTGTGTGTGTGTGTGCAAATACAGGCTTTGCTTCTGCAAGGTAATGGTAAATCTGAAAACAGTGAGTCTACTGACAACAATGTGCATATTTACTAACAGATTGGAGATCTTTGGTAAGATTTAGGTGTGAAAATGTCTTTATTCAGCAGAACCCCCCTTTTTTCTCGGTATAATATTGAATAATGTATTCAACTGTAACGGATTTAATAAAGGACTTAAGTTATGAGTACATGAAAATGGATTTTGTCAAATAAAATAATTATTTCACTATCTTGAGTCAGTCCTATGAAATTAAGTTGCTAATTTTGCTGAATTTTAGTTTTTGAATGTTACTTGAACTTGACACTTTATTGGAAAGAAATCTCCATTTTAATATTATTTATTGAAGTGGGTCTTTCCTTTCAATAAAATACATACTTATAAAAAGATTTATAAAGAAGTCCTGAATTTAGATTGCTAGTGTTCTCAGTACCCTTTCATTATGTAGAAGGGACTCCAATCTCACTGAACTTTATTCAGTTTCCTTTAAGGATTTTTTTAACTGCTTGTAAAATATTTTATTAGCGTGGTCTTCACAGGGATAATTTTTTCTGATTCTTTTTTTCCCCCCTTTATTTTTTAATCTTTCTCTTGTGTATAGTGGTAATGGGACCACAGAGCTTCAGTGAGGCACCTAACCCACACTGAATTTTATAAGGGCAAGGTGATGAAAATTCCTGTGTAATCAGACAGTTCCTTTAATAGCATTCTTTGTTCTGCCTTTATTCAAGACTTTACAAACTGGATGTAAAAGGTCTTTTGTGTAGTATCTAGAGATAGAATCCTTTAGAAGGCCCATTAAACTCTTTGTTGGTCTTGACACCTGCCCATTAAGATTGTCCTTTAGCAAGATTGCTTTGTGTATTGTTTTTTTCTAGTCATTTTTCAAGTGCTGTAATTCTGAGTTGCAAAACAGATGGTTGTTCATTGTAGCAGTGATAACATCTTTTTAGAGTAGTAATTTAATATTCTATTGATTCCACTTAATTATGTTTTATGTAGTGTTGGGATAAGTTGGTTCCACTTTGGAGAGAAGGCATGCAACAAAGTATGACAATTGTGCTTGAGGATGGAGTAATTGTTAGCCTGATATCTCTTCTACTTTTTCTTTTTTCTTTTCCTGGATTGGTGGAAACTGCCAAAAAAATTACTAAAATTGCAAAGCCACCCTGGTGACCATGATAACCACTTTTTTCAGCCTCCCAATTTTGTTATGAAGATGTGCATAAATAGTTATTTATTCAGTTTTCTCATTTTCTGACCGTATGGTTATAATAATGACAGAATTACAAAATTTCATCATTTGAATTGCCTGTGAATAAAAAATAATTAAGCGTAGTGGTTTAAGTTAGTGTGCTTGTGGTTGGGTGCAGTATGGGTGTACACATCATCATCCACTATGGTCCACCTAATAAGCTGGTATTTGTTAAACCACTTTTACTAGGTGGTTTTTAGGTAAATACTTACACCTTCTGTTGGAAAAAGGTTTACTAACTTAACACACCAAAGGGTTGTTACGGAATGCATTTTAGTTTGTAAATAAGGTTATGATAATAAAGTATATGTGTGCATATTAAATGAAAATTGCAACCAGCCACCCCACATGTGTATTTTTAGGTCTGTTGGTGCTTTTTGTGCTTCTTGTGGTGATCACTAGAAGAGTATTTGGTAACCATCCTTTCTGGGAAAATGGTCATCTTGTAATCTGCTTTCAGGCATGTTTGAGCTAGGCCTTTCTCAGAAGTGATTTTATTTTCTGAAACTGATGTGTTGGATCTTTTAACAATCTTATGGTAGGGTTTACTGTATACTATAAACAGCTGATTTAGTCACACTAGGATCTGTTTTAGTATAGACAAGAGCTTTGAGGGTACAGTTCATTTGATAAATTGCTAGCTGCTTCTGGATGAGGTGATCTTTTTTTCTCCAGCCAACTTTGAAAATGCTAATAAGATATTGACAAAAAAGGGAGCCTGTAGTATCTTTTCAGATGTAGACCTTTACCCTTAAAAATAGCAGCTTTTGTTTTTTACATGGATAATCACCTCCGTGTCTGGTGAGGTGGTATTATCAGCAGACACTTAGGATTCCTCTGAGGCACCTTTAGCTGGAAATGTTTTAGTTTGTTAATGCAGCAGCCAGAAGTAGTCAACCTTTTGCATACTTCAGAGATGGAACTTTTGCTGTTTTGTTTTGCTGCCAATTTAATGCTTCAGCCCTCTCCTTTACTTTCTGAAGTTGATATTGGCTTTTGAGAAGCACATCACACCATCTTCTGCTGGTTAGTTAGTTAAACTTATTGACTATGGGCAGAAATACCCGCTGTTTATTAGATATCCCTCAGATTTGACAGGTGTGGAGTGATACATGTGACCTTTGTCTTGAGACGGCAAGCAAAAATTCCATTCTTCTGTGGAGCATTTTCCTTGAAAAATGGTGCACAGAAATTTAATAAACTCCTTCCTTGTGGACAAAGATCGACAAATCAGCCAAGTTGTTTGGAATCTGTTTTAGAATAAGAGGCAGTAAGGAATAGCTATATCTGTTCACATGTTTAATTTCTGAAAACTTGTATAAGCAAAAAAGACCATTGTATAAATGACCTGGTTAGGTGTTACTTACTTTAAATAAGTAATTTAATGTTGGTGATGATTTGATTAGGCTTCCCTGAACTGGCATATAACTTTTTACGTGTGCAGGGTATTCCTAAGATTACTTAGTCCTAGGTAGTCCTGGTTTTTAGGTTTTTGAATAAGACTTTAATAAATCAATTTTTTTGATGGCTTAGAAGTGAACCAGAATTACTTATTCACATTCTAAGGTATTTAAGTATAAGAGCAAGTTTTTGTAAGTAAAAAATAAGAATTTCATACGTTACTGACAGATTTTTTTAAAAAAAGTTTTTGCTTGTGGATTATACAGTTTCATTCACAGTGCTAAATGTGTGTTGAATGTATGTGTTTCTGACACCTAGGTCATCACAAATTTAGTGAAAATGTTGAAATCTAGAGATACCAGGAGAAATTTCTGCCCGCCAAATCACTGGCTCTCGGAACAAGAAAATATTAAAGCAGATAAGGTAAGAGTAATACCCTTTTTCCACATAGCCTTACAGGTGCTGAAGTTTCAATAATAAAATGTTAGGTTCCTGATAGTATCAGTGGTGTTGATGTTGCACAGATTTAATGTGTTTTAAAACCTGGAGTAAAGCTGCTTTTTTCTAATGTAAAAGTCTTGCACTTGTTAAACTTATGGATTGGAACTGTGATTTAACATAAAAGTGGAACAATAGTGTAAGTCATCTGCATTTACAGAGAGGAGAACTGAAATTCTGGGAGCGTTTTGTTGCGTTTTATTTTCTAGTTACTTTAAGTACTTCTCATAATAAAAATGCTAAATAAAAGAATTGGTCTATAGTGAGGAAAAATGCCTCAGAATTATCTTCCAAAATTAAATTCAGCATCATTACCTTGCCTAGAAATTATTTTTTTTCCTGAGAGCTTTTGAAAAAAATGTCATTGTTTGAGCTTAGAGACTGTGTTTATGTGTGCAGAAGTAAACAGTAATATGAATGTGCAAGGACGTCCTTTGAATCACTGAAAACTTGGATCATAAGAAGCTCGTTACACCTCAGAATACCTTGCACTATTAGATGTCTTAACAGTTGGAGGTTTTGCGTGGAACAGTTGACGGTGAACTCTTCTGGTTTTGATGACTGCACGTTTGCTTGCCTTGTGTTCAAGATTTCCATTTCTCTGTGTGACAGTTCTTTATAATTCTTAGCAAATCGTGCCTACACACCTTAAAGGACTAGTAGTCTTAAACTGTGATGCTAACCTCATTCTCAGTACAAAGTGAACAGAATTTATTTGACATCTCAAAATTCAGACTCGGCTTTAGTATCTTAAATACTGGAACTTATTTGCATGGTATTTTTAAATGATACACAGACTTTATATTACATTGTTAACTTTGCAATGCAAATGCAAACTTTAAGGCACGAGTATAAGGAGGAGTGATTAGAAATTAAGATACTTAGGCATTCAGATGTATTGGATGTGACAGTTCTATCCATTTGTTGTGTAATAGTAAATTGTAATATGTAATTCAGTAATGTGTAACTGTAAAATACTGTTAATTTATTAGGTTACACAGCTGTATGTGCCATCTGCCCGGCATGTCTGGAGAGTCAGAAGAATGGGAAGAATAGGACCATTGCAGTCTACGTTGGATGGTAAGATGCTTCTATGCAATTTTTGCTTTACTATGTCAAAGTGACAGTTTGCCTTATACAAAGAAAAATCTATCTTTTATAGATCTCAGTTGAGCATTTTGTGTAAAAGTCTTAATGATAGCGAAAAGCAAGGCAGTCTTTCATAATTTTGTTTCTGATGCTTTAAAAATGTGTATTTGTATACATACACATTTGTGCATATGTCTTTAGAATATTTAATGTATAACAGCTTTCCCTAAGCTGTTTCTGGCATTGATGAGGGGAAACGATGAGGTGGACACGAGATGTGTTAAAAATAAATGAATTAATATGTATAAAAGGCAGTTGCATAAGGTACACGATAAAGTAGCAGATGATGTAAAGCACTAACATTTTGCTTTTACTGTATACTATAAGGAGACTTCTATATTATATGTTAAACTGTAACAAACAAGCTTTAGGTACCATGATAAGTATTAATTACTGTTTATAAATATTTTCTCTAATTAGATAAGGCAGAAACTTAACCCTTTGAATTACTCAAAATATCTGGACTGTATGGAACTTCCAAAGAAAGATGAGAGAATTGGACCAACTTAGCAATGAGGGTAAATTTACGCTAGTTTAGTTGTGCCAATATGCTTTCTCGCATAGACAGTCTGTTTCAGCTTTTCATACCTTTGTAGCTTCAGTATTCTAGAACTTTACCTTGCTATGCTCAGGTAAAATACTCATTAAATCACTCATACTTGTGAAGATTTAATAATGAATTAAAAATGGGGCCTTTAAGTAGGAAAATCATTCATCTGCGATGGTCCATACTCATTCAAGATGATGTAATCTGCTTGAGTATCTTAGCCAGATACAGTGGATCATTTAGAGAAGACCATAGCCTTTGAATACTGCCTCAGAGTTGTACAGAATTAAGGGCTTTGTCCAAGGTCAAAACCTATGGACTACTTATAATGATGTTTTTTACTGGAATAGCTATGATGGTCTAAGTTGACTTTGATTACCATATTAGTCTAGTTGCCAGATAACAACTAGCTTGTCCGGTGTAAGTACTTCTCAGAATTTTAAATTGAATATTTTTTCAGTTTAGCTTTTCTTTTTGGAAGTTGCATATTCTAAGTGATTGATAATATGAAATCTTTCAAATAGGTATTTTAGCAAAAATTGCTAGGCTTCAACAGCCCTGTATCCTGTATACCTTGCGGACTCTAGACCAGTAGTCCCTGTTTCTTCCATTGACCTCCATGGCTCTTGACAGCTGTACTGCCATGATGATCACTGTCAGACCTGTTGCGCATTTACTACTTCCAGATTCTCTTCCATGTGTATCGTCTTATTGTTCTTACATCGTCTTACTTAAAAGGGTCTTACTGTTCCTTGCCTCATACATAGAGCATCTTGAGCTCTTTCCCTTGTCTTTCTTCTCATAGTAGCCCCAGTTCCCTCTGTTTCATTAGTTGCCTTGGTCTGGGCAGTTGGTGGATAAAGGAATGTATGTGCTGCGGTTGGTGTGGAGCAGCTACATGCCCTCGGTTTGCTGGCTGGCTGCCAGACAAGCTGACACACTGAACAGAGCAGATAACAGAGCTCTCCTTGCTGTTTCTGTGATCAGGTCACTAAAGGAATTTCTCTTCTCTGTTGAGCTGAAAATTTTCACAAAACTTAGTATTTTTGAGCTCCTCTGTCAAAGCTAAAATTCAGCTGGGTAGCTCAAAAGGGTGTCTTGGGGGCAAAATGATGAGGCAAGATGTCACTATGTGTTCAAGTAGATGCTGTTATCATACAAAATCGGACTGAAAAAGATGCAGCCAACGTGAATGTGTGAAAATGAGCAGGTAACAGTGTGCACGACTTGTTTAATCCCTCTTGACTCCATATGGGTTAAAGCCAATTAACATAAAAGTACTGCTGAATCACATATGGTCATGTTTATTTGTGCTTTTTCATTTACTTAAATGGCAGACTCGTTAGTTCTAAATGCCCTCTGTATTGATGGCTCCATCCCATATTTCTCTTTAAAGAAAGAAGCTGTGATGGAGAAATGCAGATAAAATTGACTAATTGACTGGAATAATTGAACTGTCGAAGTCATGTAGTAGTTTACCTTTGCTGTACACGCACTTTTTCTTTAAAATGCTTTTAACTGTTAGCTTAATAGGCTGCATACATTGACTTTAATTAAAAATGTTTACTAAGTAAACTAAGGGTAATCACAGATAAGCATTTTATCAGAAATTCCAAAGGCTTGCAATGTTGAAACCTGCCCCAAATGAATATAAAGTTTTGGGTCACATCATGTGTAATTGGTGCTTAAAATATCCCTACTTAATGTGCTTTGAGGAGTGGGGGGAAAAAAAAAGTAAAATTGAAGTGATGTCTAGTTGCAGAAAGGCAGCAAAATACTAGTCACCACAGGTAGGAACCAAAGGAAGAACCTGTAACTGTCACGGTAAACTCTGGCTTTGTAATATGGCCTGTAGATAGTGACTGTGGATCCTTTTTTTTTTTTTTTTTTTTTTTGCTAAGGTAGTTATTAAACATGAAAAGAAAACAACTAAGGAATTGTGGGTTTTGTTTCCTCTGTAGACTGAAGCTAGGTGGACCTTTAGCCACAGCATTGAGTCAGTGAGCAGTATCTTTTTCTTTTTTTTTTCCCCTCTGCGTTCAATTATTTTGTCAGGTATGTGCTCGGCAACTGAGTTTCTTCCATGAGGTTGGAGCAGGGTTGTCACTTCTACTGCGCATCACCCAAAGTTGAGTTGTTCCCTAAGAACATTCTCTGTGGGTATGAGAAGGTTTAAAGGAGCTGCATGGTAGCTTGGGAACTGTATGTGACGAAGTGTATCTGTTGCTGTGGCTTCTTGAATTCTTTTTTAATCTTCTTTTCTCAGGCACATTATAAATACAATTACGGTGACCTTGCTGTTGAGAGAGAGAAGCCATTGAAATAAATGTTATCTTTCTGTTGGTTTCATTAGATTTGGTTTACTCCTTAGTTTTTATGCCTAAAATTATTTGATTGAAAGTAGATGTAGTTGCAGGCACAATTCCGTTAAACTATTTTGCTTGTTGAGATGGGAATATTGTTATTCCTGCGATGAAATTTCTAATTGCTTACAACTTCTTAATTGTCTTTTAGAATGAATTTTTTCTTAATTGAAAAATTAAAATGTCAATAATAAGAAAATAACTTTTTTCTTCTAAGATGAAAAATACAGGAGTACTTATTTTTATACATGTTTTGTTTTCAGTGTGTTTTCACTACTTGTATTTCAGTTTGCCTGTAGAAACCAACCTTTAAAGAATGGTATGGCTTTGTTTAGTGAGTAAATTATTTTAATGTATGTATTGTTATACAGAGTAAATTGAGTCACTTGATACAAAATAAACTGTTTAAAAAATAAATGTTCTTTGCAAAATTTTAAAAATTATTATTTTTATTTTAAGTGGGCTTGGAACCAGCACCTCTTTCTGTATCTGAAGAACGACAACTTGCAATTCTGACAGAGCTACCTTTTGTAGTTCCTTTTGAAGAAAGAGTAAAGGTACCTAATTTCCAATTTAATATGCAGTTGTTTTTTTAGTTTTTTATTTTCAGTAAGTGTAAAAAGACCTCTTAAGTAGAAACTGGATTGTTTCGCTACAGAAGGATACAGGCCATGCTGTTTTTCTTAAGTACTCATGTGGCGACTGAACATTTAATTACTTTTATCTTCTTTTATTAGCTGTATTTTATAATGCATTAAAATTAGAAGCATGTATTCCAAGTGGCATGAGGTATGTTTACAATCAACTGCAGTCCTGATTCAATGATTGATCTACATGATTGCACCCTCTTGTGGTAAACAGAGCACTAACTAGTTGTGCATCTAATAAACAGCTTGCAAGGTCAAGTCTGGAGACTTGTGCAGTGGGTGGATTTACAGAGAATGAGATGGTGGATATCCGTTTTGGAAGAGTAACACCTAGAGATTAAATTTCTGCATTCATAGCTGTGTAGCTGAACTTTGATAGAGTATATAGTTTAAAACTTGGAAAATTCTTGTATTTTCCAATACAAGAATTACCAGATACTGGATACTCTTACGAGCAGTTACTGCGTTCATTTTCATGGTAGACTCTTCATCCTCCTGACCCCAGAGGATGTTACCCTCTTTAGCCTTAAAGCACATTGGTGTACACCTTTCAATCTGTTATTTACCTGTGGAAGGTAAAGAAACTGATTTGTATCAGGTGTCCTGGTTCTCACTTACTTAACCCATACTTTTGACGGCTTGCCTATGATGATGTTACTTCTTATGGTGTGTACTTTAGTCAACATTGCTTACTTTTCCATGTGTTTGTCTGAATTAATTTTAAATACCTCAGTTATGTGTTAGGGTTCTTATTTTCAGGTCTAACGCATGCATGAACATTGGATTATGTAGGAGTCCAGACTCTATATCAAGAAGAAATTTGCTATGAGTTACACTTGTGTAGTAATTGTAATGAGCCGTATCTAGCTGTGTTTCAGGGAAGAGAATGGTGGTGAACATATTCTCATGCCCTGTACATAAAAATAAAGTGTCTGCGGCTGTGTGTCTTGATGTTGTAGAACTGTAGAAAAATACAGGTCAGAAGGGACCTCTGGAGGTACTCTAGTCCGCATACATCCTCATACAGGAATAAATTCAGAGTTGGATGAGGGTGTGCAAGGACTTGTCCAGATGAGTTTTAACTATCTCCAAAGATGACGATGGTTTCACAAACTCTTCATGTAACCTCTTCTGATACTTAATCACGCTCATTATGTTTTTTCTTTATGTCCGTTCAGCATTTCTCTTTCTACAGCTTATGACTATATTCTCTTATCTTCCTCCTGTGTACCTTGGAGAAGAACCCAGCTTTGCCTACACTGTTATCTTCCTGGTTGGAGAGCATCCTCTTCGCTAGCTGCAGTTGTCCATAGAAACAGTAGATTTGAGGCCTTACTTACAGTAGCTTTGTCTGCTGTAGTCAGATTTTCCTCTTTCGTGGCAAATTCGTTGTTTCTGAACATCCCTGAAGGCTCTTAACCTTCTAATTTAATAAGACAGTCTCTAGTATTGGGAGATTGCATCCCTTGGAAAATGTACTAGGCTGTTTACTGAATATGGAAAAGATGCAAGAGAGGATGTAGTAAACAGACACTCCCTGTGTTGAGAGTATATTAAACATTGTTACACTTTAGGCAACCTGCTTCCATGCTACATATTGGCATATCCACTTGGCTATGTGCTATTTTGCCCTGGATTATTTGCTCATTGCTCCTAACAGGAGAATCTTACCTAATTTCTTATTACTGGGAAAGTTCCTAAGCATTACAAAACCCAATAAAAAAGTATTTACTATTATTGAGGATAACCTCTGTATGTGTAACATACTCGTGGCTTTTTCCTTTTGTTTTTGAATACTTTGTATTTCAGAACTCTGAAAGTTAGGGAGCGAAGTCTGGAATCATTGTTACAATGTCTGTAGATGTGTCTCTTTGTGTAGAAAGAACTGAGGATGGTATCTTGGCATGAAAAAGTTTTTTGCATGTCTGTCCCCTCTCCTTCCCTCCCCTGGGATATGGCTCTGTATTATGTTTCTGCAGCTCAGTGGGAGAGAAGACAAATTGCGTGAAAGTGAGTGCCCAAAAGCAACTCAAAGGACAGTAATAGTAGTGAATGACCATCTGTTGATGAGTATTTAGATCTGACACGATTTCTCTTTTCACTTACTTTAACAGATTTTTCAAAGACTGATCTATGCTGATAAACAAGAAGTTCAAGGAGATGGGCCGTTTTTGGATGGAATTAATGTCACTATTAGAAGAAATTACATTTATGAAGATGCTTATGATAAACTTTCTCCTGAAAATGGTAGGTTTACAATTAATTTATCATCAGCTTGTTTATAACATTTAACCATTCTTAACATGTACTGACATATTTGCTTACTTGAGTAGGGTGTTAGAAGTGCATCAGCTGTGAGGTGTGAAAGCTCTTACAAAGTTAAATTTCCTGATTTTTACATAAAGTGATTCTTCTCCACGTTCTTTCTGATTATAGCAGTCTCATCCTCTTTGAACTAAGGAGGCATGTGTTAAACCTAATTTATGGGGCTTTTCTCCCCATTTATTTATTCAAATAACTTTACTTTGTATATTTATGTATGTAGTTCATTAGATATTTTCTGCTTTGGTAAATCAGTGTCAACAAATATATAGACAGCACAGAATTTGCTAGGTACAGTGTGACTGGTAAGGATAAAGCAGTGTACTTAGTAGTGGTAGTGTGTACTAGTATGTATTTTACCACATCGATTTAAATCATACCTTAGTGTGAAAGCAGCCTCTTTAGAAGTAAAATTCCAATACAGATAAAGGCTGCCAGACTAAAGTCCTTATTATATTGTATTTTTGCGTCTAAAAAGAATAATTGCCAAATACTTTGCCATGTGAATCTTGTCTGCTGTGCCATCTCAGCTTGTCCTGAAGAACTGCCTAGTTTAGAGAGGAAGAAGGGGTGGTGCTGATATTCTTGCTTAGTATAAAATTTCGCGAGATCATGTATTTTCTTAATTTCCTTTGCTCGGGCAGTATTAAATATACTGTTGTATTTATAAATAGGATTTTGTGTTTCAATACCTGAGTTTAAAACTAACTACCTAAAAGAGATACATTTAGACTTATTTTTTTTTTTAAAAAAAGTACAAATTATGGTACTAGTAGATGTACAGACATTTGCTAATGGGAGAGTATAAGTAAGACACTCGGTGGCTCAGTCGAAATTCTTTTGCTACCAGGTGCTAAAGATTCTTTCATGAATATCAGCTTCCCATAATGTGTGCATTTTTAGCGCATGGAAGCAGTAGAAAGTTTATTGTTACTGGTTTATTACTGGTTGCTTTGCCTGGACAAGTGTAGTCAGTGCAAGGGTTTGCATAAAAGCTGTGTATTTGGTTAGATCTTTGGAAGACTGCAGTGAATTGAGCAAAAAGGTCGTCCTTTTCTGTTAGGTGTACATAGTTCAGGGACCTAAATACTGCTTGCTTTCTCAAGGAGCAGCCTTCTATGGAACAAGCAGAACATCTTCCTTCAGAACATGTTCACCTTTACTACACCTTGCTCATTGGAATTACATGACATAGCAATAAGTCCAGAGTATCAAAAACATAAAGTTCAGTTTCAAATAATATTATTTAATGGTGTAGCTTAATATTCAGCTCCTCTAAGTGGCAGTGCTTATTGAAGGTTCCTTCAGACAGGAAAGTGTTGAACCTTGCAGTCACAATATTTTATATAAATAGAATTTTCAAATTATTCTTGGGCCTCTCTACAAGACTCTAGGATTTCCTTCTCCCTCCTAGTGTCTTTCCACTGCCGCCTTTTGATGCTCTTAGAGCAAGACCCTTTGTACAAAGTGAGTTTTTCACATACTGAATATTCCCAAATCCAAGCCAGTAATAGAATTTTGATTTTATGTACTAGTTCAATCTTTTAATATAAAGTTAGTGTAGATGTTTGTATAGTTACGTGTGTGTATCCAAACAAATTTCAAGCAGATAGTTATGTTTGAATTTGTCTGTCTCTTTTCTCTGCAGAACCTGACCTAAAAAAGCGCATTCGTGTTCACTTACTTAATGCACATGGTCTTGATGAAGCTGGTATTGATGGTGGTGGAATTTTCAGAGAATTTCTGAATGAACTACTTAAATCAGGATTTAACCCTAACCAGGGATTTTTTAAGACCACCAATGAGGGCCTTCTTTATCCTAACCCTGCTGCACAGATGCTTGTTGGAGACTCTTACGCCCGACATTACTACTTTCTTGGAAGAATGCTTGGAAAGGTAAAGACAGTATTGTATAATATAAAGCTACAGCAGTACTGAAATAGTTCGTAATATTTTTTTTTGTTTTTTACATGGGGGTAGATGGGGAAAAATAACTTTCAGATGTTGGATCTAAACATTATTTCTATATATCACCCAAGATTCTGGTTCCTTTTAGTAAGTTACATACTTGACAAGTACAGAGGATTTGAGATACTTTTGACTGCCAGTTGAGCAAAGCGTGCATGTGTCTGCTTCTGTGTGTGTTCTGTTGCTTAAAGTTAAGTTGATTGAACCCAATAGAACTACTGTACTTATGGTGATTTTTGACCTGGAGCTTTCTGAATTTGACTACACTTAAATTTCCATCATTTGGGCTATATGAAATTAATAATTTAAGGAATGAACAGTTTCTAGTTGTATGAGGTGTAAAATTCTTGCTAGCATTTAAAATTTGCCATATGCATTTACCATACTTAAGAGCCTTATGCAAATTAACTGTCACTTAATTCTGGTTGGGTTTTTTGTACATTTTGCATCTTTATTCAGTTTTAGTGCTTGGTATTTTGCTGTGAATGTTGAAAGACTAACTAAACATGAATGTTCAAAGACTAATTTGAGCTAGGTGGAAGATGAGGGAGGAGAGAAAAAAAAAGAGAGAAACCATTACAGATACTCATTACATTCAGTTTTTTATGGTCTGGTTCAGTCATGAGGCTACTTTTTTTTAAGCCCTCGAAATACTTTTTGTAAAGCTAATAATTATGAAACAAAGTTTGGAATACAAATTGCATTTCAGAAAAAAAAAAGTATTGATTACTCCTTAGCTATCTAAAACTGAAGGTATTTAAGATGTAAAAGTTCGCTTTAATTGCCTGAATTATTTTGGAGGCTAAAATCCTGCTTACTTGCAGTGAGATTTTTATGTAGAGTTGGATGTTCTTTTAGTGTAGCTGGAAGCAGTTTAAGAGGACGTTGTTGGCAAACTTGAGTTGTTGAAACGGAATGCTGTTCTTCAGAGTTGCCAGTCAACTGCTATAAACTGCCACTTTGTAGGCAAATTCTCTGCTAAGGCATCCTAGCTTTTACAATACGCAAAATTATTCAATAATGAAAATTTCAGTTTGGCCATTTCAATAAAATAATCTTTGAAGGATGTTCCCGCTTTTAGTGCGAGACTATTTACAATAGTTTGTAATTCTGACCTATGTTACATACCCAACTTTTCATTTCCTTTCTGCATCTGTAGATTTTTGGAGTAGGGAAACACATACTGCTGTGGTATCATAAGGAAGTTACTTCACTCTAAAAATGTTTTTTATCTAACATGGAATGGGGCAGGGCTTAATTGTCGAGGGGAAGTTTGAAACATTATTTTAAAGAAAAAAAGACTGTAATTTTGGATCCTTGTATTTCTTCTGTCAAAACAACACATTGCCTTCTGTAATTGGGTTTCAAATGTTAGCGTAAAGACAGAAGTTAAAAAATGTGTTTTTCCCATAAAGTGCTACAAGTATAGTTCTAGTTTTGTCTTTTTAAAAGCAGAGGTTCTATTATTTAACATTTGGAAAGCATAAATTGTTTTTGTATTCGCAGTATATTTACATAAGGTAAGAACTGACAGTGTTACTTATAATTATCTCTACCCAGGTGGACAGACACGTTTTTAGTAGTGTGTTTAGAGACTCGATGAATTAAACAGAAAGATAAGGCACGACCATACTATTCAAAACCTGCCAGTATTGCGATCTTGGTTAAGTTATTGAATACTCACTCACCCGTCTTCAAAAATGGTCCATTTTATGCTTTGCACAGGGTTATTTGAGAGCAATAGTGGATTATTAAAAGCCCCTTTGTAAACAAAATAGATCTAATGCAAAGGAAGCAATCAGGCATCCACAGCAATTTCTTATTTGTGGAAACCAGTATGTAAAGAGCGCTGCCACCAAAAACTCTTAATGTAAGAAGTTTCAATGTTATCAGAAAACAAATACATTAAAATATAATAATTTATAGAAATTCTCTGTCTCTTGGTAGCCATTTCATACTAATACCCAAATGCATTTTACTTTCAGTACCATAGATACACACCTAATTCATTTTTTCTTCTCATCAGGAAGTTTCTAACAGCTTGACATCTTCTGTGTTAATTATTCAGTTCAAAAGTAGAAAAGCCTAAAAACTTTAAAATTAACCTTAAAAACAGCCTATCTAAAAATTTAAATTCTTGTAACCCTACAAAAATTATTGACTACTTGGGGTGTATTTTTGTAGTAAAGTGAAGAAATTGACATTATATACTATACAAACTGCATGGCTGTCCATGCAGCTTTTACTGATCACTCGATGAGGAAAAGGCCTGGTAGAAATAATACCATGTGATCATGCACTTGCATATGTTGTCTGAAATAATTCTTTTTTTTTAAAAAAAGGCAAAAAAGCAGACATGAATTTGCTTAAACAACAGCAGCACTCAAACACTTCCAAAGTTTACATTTCTCAACTTTCAGTGACTTTACTTTGTAATGTAAATATTATTTTAACTTTGGTGCCTTTTAAGCGTTTCCCTTTCTCTTCCTTAAAAGTAAAAGCTCATCTTACTGTGCACACCTCTGGTAGCAGTCTTTCACCACTGGTGGGGTTTGAAACTTGAATTCAAATTCTTTTTTTTTTTTTTAATTAAAAAAAAATATTCAAAATTCAAAAATTCAGTTTTGCTCACTGGAAGGATAGCAGTGACTTTCTGAGGCCCAGGCTTTGCTTGAGAACTGTGGGTGCCCTGGGCTGTCAGGGACATTCAGACAGGTGTTCTAGCCCCAAATTCTTTGTTGTCCTCCCTGGAAAGTAAAGTCTTGTCCCATGTGGTGTCCCAGAAGTATGGATGTGACAGTAAAATTGGGCTGTGGGGAGGCACCTGATTTGGTTTAACTTCCTTTCCATGGGCAGAAGTTCTGGCAGCAGTAAAAAAATCCTTCCACATGCAGACTTCCCTGCTGCAGCTTTGTCAATGTAGTGGGCTTGGCTCAGCAGAACACAAAAATTGTCATTTTTGACAGGCTACCAAAACTAAAACTTCAAGTGACATAGCCAGAGAAGGGAAGTTTGGAAGCAACACTTGAGAATCTTAAATGAGGATTCTATCAGTGCTGATTCTTGAATGGTCTGCTGCAGACCTGGAAAGAGGGAAACACTGGTTAACCATTTCACCAGAAATAAGGATTAGTAGAACAGTGACAGATACAGAAGTAAAATCTGAACTTTACTATATTACTCAGACCTAAACTCAGTCTTGTATACCGTATTATCTTTCTCCATTTCCAGTTTACATTTGCATGTATTATATGATGTTAATGTGGCAGATGTTGTTGAAAGGGACATTCTTTGCATTTGGAATTATTTGACATCAAGTAGCTAATTCTTATGATAATTTACTTACATTCAAAGAAGTATCAGCATTAGTTTTAAGAATATGGCAGGAAGTCCATAGGAAGATTAGAATGATAATTGTAATGGTTTCCTCTTATTCCTTTTTGACATAAACTTGTCTAGTTCTTGTATGTATTATGTTTTGCAGTGATTATCTTTACACCTCCAACAAGGTGACTCTTTCTGACACTAAAGATTTTTGTCTAATACGCTCAGTATTTTTGGTTATACTGAATTCTACTGTCTCCATTTCTCTTCTCTTACTCCAGCATATTGAAGAGCTGTAGCGAGTCACGCATTCATGTTGCTGAAGCATATATGCACTATCTTTGAAATATAAAATTAATTCTCTTTTTCTAAAGAAATAGAATCTGCAGTCCTTGGAAGACACTGGAGTTTTCTGAAATGCTTTAGGTTTGTTTTGGAAAGACTTAGCTTTTGTCTTAAATGGGTGGGAAGGCAGTATGAAGGACAATTTTTTTGAGTCACTGTTGTTTTGAACTGAATCCTTCCTTTGTGGAGCCAAGTAAAGAATTTTGATGGAAGAAGCAGCAAGGACTGAGCAAAAATGATGTGTTTATTTTAAATGTTTAAATCCATTATTTTGATGATGGATAGGTGAGACAATCTAGGATTAGTCTTTGATCATTAATATTTAATGTTACATAGAATTCAGTAATTTGCATGGCCTGGTGGATATTATGTTGATGAAGGTTTATGTCATATGACTTCTTATAGGTTACTGTACTGATTTGAGATATAACAGACCATTCTGTGCACCTATCTAAATGTTTTTAGATGTATAATTTAAAAAAGTTATAAAACGTGTATTTTTGTAAAACTGAACATTAGAAAGGTAATAGTAGATCACATACCAATTTAATTACCATAGCAGTAAATGTGAGGCCATTAATTACTGATTTGATTAGTTTTCTGTATCTTAAGAGTGTGTGACTTGTGGTTACTGTTTGTAACTTTGAATAGAGCTCTGATAGGTCATTTATTGTGTGACACATTATTCCTGGCTGGAAGGTACAATTCTTAGATTAGCAGTGTCTACAGTAAAAACCTAAAGTAGTTCTTAATCATCTTCGGGCCTTATCTAAAATAGATCGAATCAACGGGAGTCTTTTCACAGCAAGATCTGGATCAGATCCTAAACTCTGAAATCATTTTTAAGCTGCACATATGGAGTTAAAACCTTCAAGCAAGTGTTTCCTGTAACATATTTGTGTGCCCTTTTTGTGCCAAAAGCTTGTAGAGAGAAACAAAGCAAGAAAACTCTATAATGAGAAGAACTGGATTTTGTATGCTTGAATATTTGATAGGGTGGTGCAGCAAGCATTGTACTGCTACTCTTCCTTTGTTTCTCTGACTGTTGAAGGGTTTGCTGTGGTTTTTTTTTTCTCCTGATTTTTAGGCAGCCCTTTCCCTTTGCTTACTGTCCATTTAATTAAGATCCACTTTGACTTGGCTTAAATCAGTACACTTGATTGATTTGTGCTGCAGCCACCATTGATACCTAGAAAGGTAGGTATGGAATTATGATACTGGTACAAAGAGGAGGTAATTTGTGTGAACTTTTTGGTTTATTAATTTCAGTTACCCTCCATGTGATTTTGTAGACTCAGCATTTTGCTTAAAAGCAAGTTAGCTGACTATCATTTGTATCGGAAAATCCTGAATCATCTGAAATGGAATCAAAACAGAAATTTACCATGTAAAGTGGCATGCTCTTTTAATTATAGTTACAGTGCAGAAGCACAATCGTAAGAGAGCAAAATTGATACCTTATGGAAGTTATTTCGTGATTTATGAATGTAGATGTAAACTAATCTGAATCTGTTTTCTGACACAGTTACTCAGCTTGACAATTCCTTTGTGTACTGGTTCATTTAACATAACCAATTATCGTTTGATTACAAATAGCTACGTTAGTACTAACCTTGTAAATATATGTCTAGCACTAAAAGACTACTGAAATGTGGTATTCTAACTCTAAATCTTTAGGAAGGAAAAGTGTGTATTGATGGATTGTGATATTTATTGGGTCATAATGTATTTAAATTTTCTTTAATGCATATGTTAGTGATTGTTTACTGTGATAAAGTGCATAGAGGTCTCTGCAAGGAGTTCTGCATGGAAAGAATTACCTCATGTCAGTGGTCAGTCCTCAATTAAAAGTTCCATTAGCAGATGATTCCTGCTTCTGGTTTGTGTACTGATTGCATTTTATTGCCTCTAAATCAGGTTCCTAGACAGGGAATAAATAAACAGTTAGAGTGTGTGGTAATGGTATCCTTATCTTTTTTCACAGTTGGGAACACCTACGTCTATTTCAATCAATTAGGTTTGGAATACTTACTGAAATTCCTTATTCTATTTGAACTGTTTTCAAAAATGACTGGTTTTACTGCTATTAAAATAGAGATTTATCTTAGAAGCATATCCAGAGGTTAGTTATATAGTAGTAAATGTTTCAGTTTTTCAGAAGACTAAAACCTGAATAAGGAGGAGATGTCTTCCTTTTATCTTCAGTTCTTAATAAATTATGCTTAAATTTGAGACAAGAAAAAAATATATTAAGCCTTTACTGGAACTTCAGTAGTGAATGATAACTATCAGTTATCCAGCGCATCCACAAGTACCTCTAGTCTTTCCTTCTCCCATCCCTCAACCCCCCCAAATGACATTGATTGCAATTTATATCGTATGTGTGATATAAGTTACAGAGAGAACTGTTCCTATTGGAACGGAAAGAAAGTACTAAGCTGATGAAATGGTGGTTTTCTGCAAGTACTAACATTTCTGAAGTACCCTATTTTGGTAATAAGAACTCTTGTAATAAAATTAAATGCCCTGTATTCTTAGAATAAAAATACTAGCATGACTTCCCATTTTAAAACTAAAAATTAACTCAAGGTCATTATACTTGATATGCTCCCATGGAGTCTTTGGAAATGGATTCCCACATTTTTATGGTAATGAGTCAGTCGAGGGTTTCTTTGGTGCTTATCACACACTCGCAATCCATTTTCAGGTATTGTAGCAAATCTGACAGGCAGGCCCTTTGCATCTGAGTCTTCCTACCCCAGTTCTCTGGAACTTCTGTGAACTTGTACTTACTGATCTGCAAATTACCAGTGAGTGGGAAATCAGAAGTAAAGCCAATCTACAAAAGGCTCTATTTTTTCTGAAAAAAAAAAAAAAAAAAAAAGTATTTTTACATCTGAGGTTGTAGCACTGCTGCAAGAGTGTTAATAAAGCACTCTCAGAAGTCTAATTACTGGCATCTAGTTGTGGAATTTTGGCCTCCTGCTCTTTCAAAAGGCATCTAGTATTTGAACAGAAAATGCACTATGAATTTTTGCAGCCGTATAGGGAAGATAATGTACCAGATTTTCCATTACTATGGTGATATAATGCATCCAGATGTCTCTGCTATTGTCAAGCTCAGAAAACTGAGAAACAGTGACTTAAAGCTGCCAGGTAGACATGTTGCATTGTGACACAACACCTGATAGAATTAATTTTGTCATATTGGCGTTAGGAACGGTATAAATTTGTTTTTGCTCACTTTAAAGCACATTATTAAGTATATCTGTAAGAAATTTTTAGCTTTAAAATTACTAAATGCTAGCTTTAAAAATGCTTCAGATATAGGAATGAATACATGTTAACTTTAATGTAGCTTATATTTTTTAGTTTTATCTTTTTCATTAGGGTAGAAAAGGCTTTTCTGGCCCCAAAGGCTTTGTAAGTGTGATATTTCTTGAATATAAATAATAAGGTAGAAGGAAGTTCTAATGGTTTTGCTATTTTTCTATCATTTTTATTAATGGTTCTGTACAGCTTTGAAGATCTATTGCACTCTGTAAGTGCTAAGTATTATTTAATAGTAACTGTTTAAAATGACTGAAATAGAAAGGGTTATGGTCTTGGGGCCTGATTAGGGAAATACCTGAATTTAAGCTCAGTCATTTACTGCCTCAGCCCATAAGCCTTAAGTGTGTCTCTCTAGGGGTATGACTTTAGCATTGTTTAGGTTTTAAAATACAGTTCTGGGTTGTGAAGGACTAATGGAAAGTAGGAACAATGACTGATTAATTACTTCACTAAAAATCTTTCTTAAGTAGAAATAATGGAATTAATTGTAGACCTGAAAGTATAAGTAAAGGCACTAAAGCTGCCTTACAGTCAGGAAGGTTTAGTTGGTTCATCTGTGAATTTGTTTATGCAATTTGAACCTTATTCAGCATGTTGCAATGCTCATGTAACCTCTACTGTATACGGCTAATTTGTCTGAAATAACTAGCTTAGATTTTGTCCAGTTTTAAAACATGGCACAAAGTAGTTTCTTTCTGAAGAGTGTTGCCTAAATCTTGGAGTGTTATACCTTAACAATACCTCATGTGACCACATAGTGCTTAAATAATACTGTGATAGTTATCATATATAGTCCCAGGCAGATGTTATTCCCATTGTGTTGAAAACAAGGAAAAAGTCCTTCTTGCCCAGAGAACTGCATCATTTTTCTTCCTTTCTTACTATGCGCTGTATACAAGTGTCCTTCCAGCTGAGATCATGCTTCTATGATACATTAAAGCTACTAATTGCATGCCTATATTCTTAAAGTTGCTTGCCTTAAAGAATCATTCCTTGTTTCCACACATCACAGGTGCTTAATGAATGCATTCAGGATATTCATAAGTATCTGAACATATTTGTCACTTTAGATGACCAAGTTGTGATCTATATACTGATTTCTTTTGTAGCTACGCTGTTGTAATCAATTATAGTTGAACTATACTGTAATCACAACGAGCTAATATTTAAAAGAGGAACAATAGGCTTCAGTCTGTGCGCTTTGTGTGTGAAGTCAAAACCTATTAACCACAGCAGGCTTTCAGTTACTCTGCTTTTTTTAACTTTCTGGTGTGTTCTACAGGCATTCACACACAGAGGGAGGGAGGTGTATGAAGTTACTTTTACTGAATACTACTTCTTTCGCAGTGAAATAATTGCTTGGCCTTTTAACCAGAAAAAACTTCTTTTAACCCATAGATGTTAAATAACAAAAATTAAAAAGCTAGCAAGGCTTCTTGGATAATGGGAAAACGCTGGGGTGAAGAATACCGAAAGTAATTTGTTATCAAAAACCAGACTTCTTTGTTTGTTCTGTTTTGTTTAGTTGTTTCAGAAGCTTTTAAGTTATTTTAATGGTTATCTAGATATGTCATCACTGCCTAAAAAGCATCCCTTACCTACATGAGTTTGAAATAGGACTGGGAAGTCCAGATTGGCCCTTTTAGCAGGCATAACCTTTTAGCTTCTGGGAATGTGTCATCCTATGAGCATTACAGTGCGTGTGTGATTGCCCTTGATGTAGACATCCCTGTCTCTGCTTCAGACTAGCCTCTCGCCCACAACTTGCATATGCAAATTGCACTTCCATGGAAGTGGAATGCTAATAAATGCCCAGCCTTTAGAGGAGGCAGAGGTATATAGGCTCTGTTAAGGTGTTTGATTCCCCTTCCCCTCATCAAAAGGTTAAAACCTAGGAAGTCAAATGTCATATTTGACCACTAATTGCTCCTTTTGTGACTCCCTATCTGGATTTTTTGCTTTATGTAAGTTGCTTGCAGTTTATGGGACTGCAGGATAGACACAATGAAGTCAAGTAAGGGGCTTGGTAGATAAAAAAGTGGGGAATGTGAGCTCCCAGAATTCATTATAGAATGGCATTAGTCCCATCAGTGACGATTGTAAGAGTTAAAGGAAACTTGCCAAAGGGTGAGAGTACTTGAAGTTTGAGAAGAGTTTAGTATTAAAATGTATATTGGTTAAACTTGCTGGCTTTGAGTTCTTGAAGCAATGTATGAACAAGAGCTTACAGTCAAACGGAATTCACCTCCCTCCGAGAGCAAGCCACAAGCCAGTTTCTTTGTCAGCATTGTTGCCTGTTGGCTACTGGAGGAGAAAAAGAGGACTGCTTCTGTGGGGAGGGTGTGATTGTATTAAAAAGTAAATATATAAGTATATTCTAATGCTGCAGCTTCATATTGCAGCTGATTAACCTGACAGCTGGTTCCCTCTGTTAGAGGTGGGCACCAGTCCCTTGCCTGTCACTGAGGCTGGGCTCCTGCCTCCTTTATGTTGATATTGCAGAAGGCCTGTTCAGAGAGTTCAGTATTTCATCTCAAGTAATTTATAGCTCCCCAAGACAGTTCAGTAAGAAAAAAGAGGAAAGGAGTTATCTCCCTTGTTGGCCATTAGATTAGCTGCAGTAAGAAAAATACTGTCAGGGTGGACTTCCATGGGCAACTGGCTGCTCTAAGGTTGTGCTCCCATTGAAGCAAACGGTCTTGTTCTTCCTACCTGGTTTCAGCCGTAGCAGTGAGCTGGATCGGATTCTGATTTGAAAGAAATCTCAACTTCAAACAGTGTCTATGCTGTGGTTTAACTCCAGCTGGTAATTAAGTACCACGCAGCCACTCGCTCACTCCCCCCTCACCCCGAGGGATGGGGAGGAGAATTGGAGAGGAATGTAAAACTTGAGGGTTGAGATAAGAACAATGTAATAATTGATATAGAATAAAAATAAAGGAACAATAATAACAATGATGACAGTAACGGTTATAATGAAAAGTGGAAGGGAAAGAATAAAATCCAGAGGGAAAGGAAGAAAGGAACACGTAGTGCACGGGGCAGCTGCTCACCACCCACCCACCGATGCCCGGCCAGTCCCTGAGCAATGACCTGCTCCCCCGGCCAACCCCCAGGTATACACACCCAGCATGGCGTCCCATGGTGTGGAACACCTCTTTGGCTAGTTTGGGTCAGCAGACCTGGCTGTGTCCCCCCCCAGCTCCTTGTGCCCCTCCAGCCTTTTCCCTAGCAAGGCCTGAAGAACTGAAAAGTCTCACATCAAAGCCAGAGCACAGCACTGTACCAGCTCCTAAGAAAATTAACTCCATCCCAGCTGAAGCCAGGACAGTCCACCAACACCCCCCCCCCCCCCCCCCCCCAAACCTAAAACCCAACATCACAAACAAAGCACAGCACAAATAATCTGCAACTTTTGAACTTTATTCAGCATGTCATAATGCTCATGTAACCTCTATACTATACAATTGCTCTACCTGCAAACAAACCCAGTTGATTCAGAAAGCTGGTTTATTTCATTTCTGTGGCAGGAATGGGTGGAATCACACCTTTTGGCAGAGACAGGTAGTTTGATCAGTTCATGCTGACAGAGAAGCAGGGAAGTTAGAGGGGAAACTGAAGAATACAGTTTCAGTTTGTTTGGTCATGTTCAGATGTACACAGCATTTCTCAGCATCTTTGTGTGGTGCTGGAGCTGTAATGCTATAATTTACCTCTTTGAAACAAAACCAATTTTATTTACCAGAGTGTTAGTGCATTTTTTATTAAACTTTATTAGGATAGCTTGACTTTCAGACTAATTAAAACATTACTGTTTGTCTTGTTTCCAAAAAGACTTTTTTTTTTTAATACTGCAATTACTTGGCTAAGAGAAGGAGTAATTAAAGTTATCCTCAAGTTGCACAATTTATTTTATTTAAAAATGCTTTATATAGTTTTTAGATGAAATTATAAATGTTCACTTTGGAACTACCTGAAGATTAATAGTGATGCATTTGAAATGCATTATTTTTTTATTGATTCTTAATGTAGTAAATTACTGAAGTTATTTGGCAGCAAACAGAAGTAGCCAGTGATGTTGTTCACATTTATTTTCCTGATAGCGCCACAATTTGCATTAATTGCATTGCAGCTGCACTCACTTATATTAAAAAGCTTCTACTATAATTAATCCTTTTTATTTCAAATCATTTTGGCACAATTTCTAGCAATAAACACTCATAAAAGACAGACACTTGAAAAATAACATACAAGTTTCTTCAATATACCTATTGCTGTTTTTTCCTGACAAGGAATTATTGATAGGCTTCTAGGATTAAGTGTTGCAAGTGGCTAAGACTTAAGACCAGTTTGAAAAATGCTAAGTGGATTATTTTGCATAAAAAATAGACAGGTTTTGAATTTGTGTAATTAACCTGTGTTTAGAAAATACCTTGATTTATGTCTACATTTGTATTTCAGTTGCATACATTATGGAAATTTAATTTATAATCCATTTAGCTGATGTGATCATAGTTTTTAGTGCTATCATTTATTAGTCCTTGTATATTAAATGCTCTAAAGGCTTAAACCTGCCTTGTGTAAAAAATTACACCTCTACATTTACATTTTATGAGTCATAGATGGAATTCTATTTTAAATTCGGGTAGCTTTGATATATTTAAGGAATTACAATAGCTTTATTGTTACTAATGCAGGAACAGCAAACAGTGACCTTATACATTGCAAATTAATGATTTATCCCTCTAGTTTGCTTTTAAAGTCAACTATACAAATGAGGATTTCGACTTCTACACCTTGAATAAATCATATAGCTCTAAATATAATGCACCCTCTGGCTTTGAACTCGTTATTCTCAATTCTTTCTGCAAGGTCTAACTCACCTCATAGAAATGTTCTTTCAAAGGTTTAAGGAATTGTGTATATTTTTCTTAACGTTTTTGTTGGAATATCATTGAGTGATTACAGCTACATTTATTCTTCTTTTTTCCTTTTTTTTTGCTCATTGTACTTCCTTTTCTAAGCTTGCAGCAGATTCTGGAGGAATTAAGGAATGACAAAACACTGCTCTTGAAGACTAAAAAGAGAACAAACAATGATGTTACGTTGATGATGCCTTTTCTGATCAGCTTGGCAGGGATATTAATGATACTGTAAAGATTTGGTTGTCATTGTTAAAGATGCTGATGTGGCAAACAAACTAGACAATGGAAAGGCTAGGCACAGCCAGCATGTTTCAGGAATGGCAGTGGTCTCTTATTTTTCCTTTATTTATGTAGGCTTTCTCTAAATAATACCATGCTTTCTCTTTCTAGTGCTGAAGTCTCAATCTCACCTTGTTTTGAGAGCTCCATATGTACTTTTTTCTTCCCATGAACAAGAAGCTGTTACTTATTGTATGAAAAATATGCAGAGTTGCTATGCTTTACATTGCAATGTGGTCATACAGTAGATCAACTGAGAGTGGTATTGCTGGAGTTCTGTGCATTTTTGAAAATTGTTGAGGAAGCTCTCAGTTTGCAGTAAAAGTATATTTTTCGTGAGTGCTGCATATTCAGGTCAGGCTCACTTTTGGTTCAGCAATTTTTTGACAGGTGTAACAGTGTCAGGCATAGGAAGGATCGGATGTACGGTACTGTCATGACTGGTAAGCTCCTGGTGGGGAAATTAGGATGGTTTGACGATGCCATTAAGCAATAGAATTCACCAAAAAGATACAGCCATGAATCTGTATAACATGCAAGAAAAATAGTTTATTTGGATTAGTTTTAACTGTACTGGTTTTACATAGTTATTTTAAAGGGGCTGACTATTTTACATGTAGCAATTGTTAAGAATGAGAGGATACTGCTTGTGAAATGCTAATGAAGGTAGAGATGCTAACTTTATATGGAAGATATTCTTGATGCAGTTGTGTTGTCCTTCAGCAAACTTTGCTTTTCTTGCCAGTCTATGCAATTAATACACTTCCTGTTTGTTATCATACTTTAGGCAAGAAGATTAATGTAAGTCACCACATAATTAATTTGTAAAATTTAGGAGCTTGGTATTTCACAAAAATACTCAGTTTTCAAACTTCAGATGAATGCTTGTAAGTTCATGCAATATCTGGGCTATTGCTATACCAGAAGATCCTATTCAGGTACCAAATTAAGAAGGAATTACCAAAATGTTGAGAAATAAATAATAGCCTTTAGAATTCCTGCATGTACAACAATAAAATATAATGTGCTTTTCATTGCTGTGTTTTTCAGGCTCTTTATGAAAATATGCTGGTGGAGTTGCCATTTGCTAGTTTTTTCCTCTCAAAATTACTGGGGACAAGTGCTGATGTGGACATTCATCATTTAGCTTCACTAGATCCAGAAATGTACAAAAATTTGCTTTTTCTCAAGAGCTATGAAGGCGATGTGGAAGAACTTGGACTAAACTTCACTGTGGTAAACAATGACCTTGGGGAAGCCCAGGTAAGAATAGCTTTCACTTTTTTTTACGACTGATGAATTGTTACTACCATGACTAATTAATTTTTAAAGTGATAGGAAATAACTGTTGAAGGTGCTGTGTGTTTTGAGGCATCATAGGGATTCTGACTCAGTATTGGGAATAGACAATAACTAATGTGTGCTTAAAAAAACCACTTTTGATGACAAGTTAAAGGTCTGGTCTTTTACGTAGTAAACTATAGTGATTATTTTCTAACAAACATACATGAAAAGTTCTGTTGCCCAAGATAATTTCTTCAACAAAATATTTTATGGTGTTTCTTTAATTGCTCTTCAAGCAATTGCAAAAGTTAGAGGATATGTAAACTGTAGAAGTACTGTCTCGTTTTGGAATCAGTTAGAAATCAAAATAGTTTTAAATGATAATCACCCTTTATTGTGAGATAAGCATTGTCTCCTTTAGCTGTCATTTTCAAAGTAGAGGTCCTGAAATCAGACCTTAAATATTTTGGGGTTTTTTTGAGGGGTTGAGACACCAGGTGAGTCAGGAGGGAGAAATGGGCATTCAGTGCTTCCAAAAAGCAGTTAGTTAGGGCCAGTTAGTTAGGTCCTTAAGTGTGAGTTTTAATGCAGTTGTACTATATAATTTGATTATGGCTTTTATTTGCTCTGTGTGAGTACTAAAGATCACTTATGTTCATAGTAGAAAATAAACGTCACGAGAGCTGGAAAAGTGTGCCTTTATGTGCTCTTACAGTTAATCTCCTTAGTTAAAGTCTTTGTCGTACTTCCTTTTTAATTTTTGAGGATTTAAAGTTGTGTACTACTTGTGGTCTGCTTATACTTGATTATGGTATTTATTAATAATTGGATCAAAAAACTAGACCTGACCACGTTATGACATGCAGCATCATCTGAATTCAGCTTTGTTTCTAGTGGAAGAAGCAGAGACTGTAAAAGGGGTAAGCAGTTCTCTTGAGTTTGCCTGGCAGGGAAGCCTGGGACTGTGCACATCTTACAGAAGCAGCAGCGAGATGCAGCAGCTAGTCCTGGAGATTGTTAGGTGTTCTCTGCTGCTGCTTAAATCATAGCAAGTTTGATGTCCAAGACTTCTGCTTTAACAACATCAGGCTCAGACTTTATCTTGACTTTTCTGTCATCCATTTCCTGTTGTTATGGGAGATCCTAAAACCTGGACTGCATTCAAAACAGTACCCTCAGATTTGCGGTTCATGAATGATACTGAAGGGGAGAGTCAACAATTGCCTGGTACAATACATCTTTTTTTCCCCTGGGTTACACTCCCTATATGAAAACTTCTGACCGCTGTCTTTAGAGAAACACTCAAAAACTTGAAATAAAGGCATGTGATACAAATGTATGCAAAAGCACGTTCTAGAACACCTACTCTATTGTACAGTATTGTACAGAGAGCGCCTGCTGCGTTGCAGCATGTGCTGTAAGTGACGGATACCAAATTGTGTTCTATCTGCGTATTTGGTTACGAGGTTGCAAAGCACACAAGACGGTACTCTGCAATATAACCTAGAATTTTTGTGGAGGGCAAGAAAAATCTTTTGTTTGTATTCTAAAGCCATTCATTTCAATGCACTTAAAGTAATAGTTTTGTTGATCACAGCTAATATAAATGCAGTTTAGACTCTAATTAAAAATAAATAGTAGTGAATATTTTTGGGAGAGGTTTTGGTGTCCATACTTCATACATCTACTCTGTATGTCCTCAAAAATTAGCCACACAAATTAAAACCTACCTTAACAAGTAAAGTAGAAGGATATAGAAAAGAGGAAGTAGCTCAGAAATAACATAAAAGGAGATCCAAATTAGAGATGATGTCAGTTCTACCTACTGCAACAAAAAACTGTAAAAAGAGAATTTTAACAAACAAATTAGGCTTGGCAAGAATCCCTTTGAGGGCTGCAGCTTGTGTTATCAAGACTTCTGATTTTTAATTGTTTGGAATTACTTTAAAAGGAAGATTAAATAGTGAGTTTCTGAGTAATTAAATGCAATGTAAGTTAAACTAAATATTCTTATGCTGTTTTGCTATGTTTACACTTGGAGAGAGAACACTATAACTGTGAAGTATTAATCATCTTTTAACGAGACTGCATGTTTAGTGTAGTTCAACTAATTGTTTCTTGTCACAGTCTTCTGTGTTTTAATGCAACAGGTTACTTTTTATTCTTTGTTTCATTGCCTTAATAAACCTTAATAAATACATTCTGTCTAGTATTTGACTGGTGTAACCATTGCATACTAATATAATAGTGTCAAGGTAAGGCTAATTCACTTTGGGAAAAGAGCTTAATTTGCACTCCTTATGTTGAATGCACATTTTCTCTAGTTTTCAGCTAAACAACCACTTTAGTGTCTAATAAATTAGTGCCCAATAAATGCATCATAAATCTATCATTGTAAATAGCTATCCTCATGACAGTGTCCATCCAGCAACTGTGACACAAAAGCATTATCTGCAATGAAAGACACATTCAAAAGAGGTTCTATTGCCTCGTGTCAGTAGTAGAAGGTAAAATTCTATTATCAGCATATTGATTCCAATCCTGTAATGTGCTTTTAGATCCCATTAAACTATTGTCAAAGTGCATTCACCAGAAGTTGAAAAAGGTACTTAATAATTTGCACATTAGACGGCTAATTAGGGGAGCTATGCCATCAACCTTATTTTCCAACCCCAAATAGCTTTAGTTTTTGATAAAGAACTGTATAATGCAGTGATACCAGTTGAGATTTCAGTTGTTGGATCTGCTGCATAAAATGGTGGCCAGTAAAAATGTCTCAAAAGAACGTCAGCCTACAGTTACAGGTGCCTTCAGGAAGCTGTGTATATTGATTTTATTTTTCCTTTTATCTTGTAGATTAGATGGTGATAAAATAGTTCTAAAATGCTTATAATAAGTGTAAGGTTAACAATTCCAAGAAAATACCTCCTCTTTTCAGACCTCCCCCCACCCCTGCAGTGAGGAAGGTGAGTTTTGTGGCTGTCCAGGGGAAGAGAGTAAGATTCAGACATGTATTCCTCATCCTGCAAAAATGTTAGGTTCTGTACTGCAGGGACTGTTCTAAAACAGTGATTTTTGAGATTACATGGATTGGAACAGTTGAATGTGATCAGAATACTTCATAATCAGAAGACTCCATAATTAAAGTGTAGAAGAACAAATCCACAGTAAAGCACTATAATATATATAGTAGCAGTTTCTATGAAATTCTATATAGTATAGAAGTCAGTGTCAGGACACCTTTGGCTTTTTAAACAGATGTGATTGCCATTGCTGTTGCTGAAAATATGTTGACTCACTAAAGGAGAGTTTTTTGACTTTAAATTTTCAAGCCTTAAAAATAATTCTGAAACTGGCTGTCTTGGCGCCTTCTTTTCTAGGATACAGTGGCTTAGATGAATGATTTTGGAAGTTTTTCAGAAGCAAAATATTTAAGTTGAGGCTGATCCTTCTCAGGCAGATTTATAACACTAATGGCAAATGCATTCTTAGGCATTCAAATGCAATCTCCTACCTGGAACTCCTGCCTGAACATCTGGAAGGCAGATGACAGGGAAAGAAAGAAAAGCTTTATTGACTTGTTTTCAGAATGGGGAAGAACTTTAGGGGTGATGTGAACAAAAGTGATCAGAGTCTAAGAGGAAAGGTAAAATATTTTCATCTGTCCTAAAAACAAGTTTGTAGGAGTTCTTGACTGTCTGTAAGAGTGCTTTTTGAAACTGTACTGGAGATTCTATGATTATTTGAAGACATACATGTTTTCACGCACAAGAAAAGAGTACCTAGGTGGCATGTCCATTATTCTTTCTTGAAATATTTCCTACTTTCTAAATGTTCCCTTTTTCTCTGTTAGCTTGGGATGCAGCTGCCACTGCCAGATCTGTGTGAGCAGCAGCTGGCATGAAGTTTGTCTACCAACAGAGACTTGCAATTTTCTGTCCATAATCACATTAGAAATCAACTTTGTGTGACAGATTATTATCAATAAGCTAGAAGATAAATACTCCGAATTCTTCTTGACAAATAGTTACTCACTGTTTTCCTCTTCATTATTGTGATAAAGTTCAAAATAGTAGCTATAATAATGATTGAACTGTTCAGTTGAACTGAAGCTATACATAAAATAATTTACTACTTTTTTTTAACAAACTGTGGTGGTTTTCTTGAATAAGAATGTAAATGCAAGTGGATCACTTTTTTTTTTTTTAAAGTAAGCGTGTACCTGGAGAAACACATAATCGAATTTGTAGCCACGAAAACCCTAAGTGCATGTAATTGTAGTTCCAACTGTATCTAACCTTCAGAGGCCTAATGCAATACTTCTGTCTATAGTACTAAAAAAAGCAAAGCACCTTTTCTTGCAGATTTATAAAAATATGGGACTTTTTGTATCCTGCTTTGATATTTCGCCTTTATTTTGAACACATACTTTGTGAATATGGAATCAAATGCAGTTATCTGTGGTATTGTCTGAATGAGCTGAATACTTATCTCAATAATATGCATGAATTGATTGCTTTAAAAATAAGTAATTCTGATAATGAACCAAGTTAAGATGATTTTTAATTTTTTTTTTTTTAGATTCACAAAATAGAAAATAAGGTGATGACACCAGTCTACACGTTTTGCGTAGTTTTCTAGTTTTGCCCATCCTGTGTAACCTGTGTTATCATCTTGCACCATCTAGTGGTAAAAATTGGATGGATAAAAATAAAAATGCAAGCTGAAAAATCTTTCAAGATGTAATAAATTGTATTGTGGCCTTTTTAAAAAGGAACTCTTCAACAATCACAGTGTGACAATTAATTCCTGACATTTAGAATTAGATGGGAATTCTACAACAGTTCCTTTAAAATGCCATGAAAACACTGAATGAGTAGAAAGCGCATTGACATTTACTATGGTTTTACTGCTACCAAGTGATACTACTTTCTGTCTTCTGTTTTACATCTGTCTTAGCTTTTATGGCATAATATATTTATTATTCCTGCTACATTAGCCTTTTTGTATCAGACTGTGATGATACTTTGACAAAACGGTAGTAGTAAAAATAGGATTTCTTCAAGTATTTTTTCCTCTTTTCTAAAACTAGTGGTCAGAAAGAGTACAGTGCTCGTTCTTCCACAAATCAAAGGAAAAAATCACAGGGAGAGAGAACAGCTTTTATTATACGATGATTACAGCTTTCCCGACATCCGTAGACCACCGTGGAGACAATACTGCTATAATGCAAACATAAGCATAAATGAAACTGTGCCCTGATTTCTATTTGCTGACACGCAAGGAAAGTCAGATGTTTTACTTCACCTAGTGCTGGCATGAATCTTAAAACACAACAGTTGTCTAGAACACCCTGCCAGTAGTTCCCTTTGCTATTTTAGGAAGTCAGTTCAAGCATCCTTTTATGTAAATACTGAGCTCACAGAAATTATTGTACACAAATGGAATAATAACTATTACTTAAGTTATTGTTGGTGTCCGTATTCTTGAGAGAAGCTTGATGAGTTAGGTAATACAAATATGCTTTAATACGGCCAAATTCAATGTGTCCATATGTCAAAGAGAAGAATTGTATTTGGTGAAATAACGACAGAAGAACAACAATTATGCAGTTCTGCAAAACAAATAGAGAAAATTTGTAGTTAATTACTATTAGCGTTGAGGTCTCAACGTTGAGGTCTCAACAGTGATCAGTGCATATGGAATAGCATTGGTAACTCTGACCCTGTAACACTGAAGAGGACAGGAATTTAAATAATAAGTAAGAGAAAGCTTTCTGATCTTGTTAGGCTTTGTAAAAAGGGTATTTTCTAGGAGGAGATTGAAGGAACTTGACTGACATTGGTTCAGTGAAAAAAGATCTGGGAAGATTAATGAAGTTGCTGCCTGTAAGTAATATGTCATGGATATAAGCTATAGGACAATATTGAAATAAGAACAATAGGTATGAACAAACTTTACCCATTTGACTTGAAGTGGAAATTAGAAGTTTCTAATCATTAGATGAATCCCATTATTGACTAACTTTCCAGGGACAATAGCAAAACTACTATGGTGGGATGAAACGCGCTACATTTCTAGACTGCATTGTTGGCTGCAGTAGCAGAGACAGCTTAGCAGTGACCCCTTCTCATCAGATGTTTCCACTGTGGTATGGAACATGTCCCATACTTCCATTAATACTCCTTTTGGACTTTGACCAGTAAAAATATCCTCACCCTCTGGCCAGTCTGTGGCACCAGGTACTGGCTGGTATCCCCTAGAGTGGCCAGCTGCATAAGTGCCAGGCTCCACAAGGGCTGGGCTCCAGGGAAAGTGTGGTTTAACTCCATCCCCTGGGGATGGGGAGGAGAATCGGGGAAAAATCAGGGAAAAGGTGAAACTTCAGGTTGAGATAAGAACAATTTAATAATGGAAATTAAACAGAAATCATAATAGCAATTGTAATGAGAAGGAGGGGGGAGAATAATAAAATCCAAAGGGTAGGAAAGGGAAAAAACCCCAAGATGCACAGTACAGTTGCTTACCACCCACTGACCGATGCCCAGCCAGTGCCTGAGCAGTGGTCAGCAGGCCCCAGTCAACTCCCCCAAGTTTATATATTGAGCATGATGTTCTATAGCATGGAATATCCCTTTGGATAGTTCAGGTCAGCTGTCCTTGCTGTGTCCCCTCCCAGTTTCTTGTGCCCCTCCAGCCTTCTCACTGTCGGGGCCTGAGAAACTGGAAAGTCCTTGACTTAGTTGTTGATAGGTCATTTTTATACTAAAACATCAGTGTGTTATCAACATTATTCTCACACCAAATCCAAAAAACACAGCCCTGCACCAGCTACTAAGAGGAAAATTAACTCTATTCCAGCTGAAATCAGGACAGAAAGCTATTCTGCCTCTTGTGTTGGTGGCTCTTGTCGAAGGGAACTCAGAAGGGAACCAAGCTAATGTGTGCAGGGTATGAAACAGTCAGTCAAACTGACATCTTTGTTTTATTTAATTCTTCAGGGAGTAGGGCTTAAGCATAGTCAGTACTGCCTGCACACAGACATGGTAGAATATTAATGAATTTTTTTCTATGGGCGTAACAAAAGCAAGAAGCTCTCAGCTGAAGGATTAAAGTGGGAAGTAAGACATATTTTTAACACCTATTGTAATTCAGGTTGTTCTAGCTTATCAAGGAAAGTGGTAAATACTCTATCACATGGAGTCTTTATACGAGGATTGCCTGTCTCTCTAAATAATGTGCTGTAAGTCATCTATGGATTTATTGAGTTAAATACAGGAATCTTCAGACAGAATCCTCTGGCCTGTTATCTGGGAGGTCAGATTCACAGATCAGAATGTTCACTTTTGGCCATAAAAAACTATTAATCAAGTGAAAATCTGAATTCTCAAAAGCACTGTGAATTTTTAATCTTACTGTTTTTCATTTTGCTTAGTACTGGAACAGCTTACATTATTGGGAAGCATATTAAAAAGAAGCTATTCACATGTTTAATTCTCTGTGCTTTAAGGATGCAAACATGCACAGACTGAAATGCACAGTTGTTTAAAAAAAATTGAAAATTGCCAATTCCAGAGTGCAGAAAACCAAACATTCTTTTGAAGGGTTCAGAAGGTGACAGTATCTCAGCTTTTCAGGTTTTTAATCCTCCTCTTAGTTCTCTAATAATTCCTTCCAATTGGGCTGCTACTCTACAAAATTATCCTCATGTAGTAAAGAATAGAATATGTAAGGGTCTTCAGTGTGTTAGTAATAACAACCTTTGATCCTGGTTTATATCTTGATGCAATTAACAATATCTTTGGTTTGCGGTTGTTTAGGTTTTTTTCATTAAAAATTCTTCTGTGTTGAGGTACCTTGGTATTTGAAGGACAAAAGTTAAGCTTTCCAGTAGAAAAACAAGGTTTGGGCTTGATATGTTTGTTTGTTTTTTACTTTTGCTGAAAGTACTGAGCATGTATAGCTTGGATTTTGAATGGTAGGAGTTGTGAATGCTTATCATTCTGTAAATTATGCTTGTATCAGAATCTTGATTTTCACTCAGCAGACATTGCTTTTACCATAATGTGATCGTGTAGAATTCATGATCACTGGACAGTTAGAGAAGAGCCTAGCAAGTCAAGCACAGCTTTCCTAATCCAACTGGAAGGAGAGTGCTCTGTGTGAGCTCTCTGCTTACACAGGCTATCGTCTCTTCCAGGTCCCTTACTAGTGTAAGGGAAGCTGGGGCAAGCTTGCCAAGGGGCAGTTTTTCACCCTAGTTTCTGTCTGACTGGCAGTGGTGAATTTAGTATTGCACACTGACTGCTATAAAAGAGATCTGTCTTTGCCAAATGTGTTTTCTGGTAATAAACCACAGGGCCATGCAGTCAGCTGCATTAGCAGCTGGATGTCTAGTTCTAAAAACCGGATGGTATAGAATATGCTCTTATGAGTAAACAGAAAAATCAGTACCTTTATAACTTGTTGTAGTCTTCTATCTTAGTTTGAGGTGAATATTCTTGAGTATATTCTAGTAAACTTCAAATATATACATCACTTACTAGAATGTTTTGGAGTTCAATTTTATGGTTACAGCACACAGAATTAAAAGTTTACCGAAGTGATGAAAACTGTTATGTTTATAGGTGGTTGAACTGAAGCCAGGTGGAAAAGATATTCCTGTTACCAGTGCTAACCGAATCGCGTACATCCATCTGGTGGCAGACTACAGGTTAAACAAACAAATTCGACAGCATTGCCTTGCTTTCCGTCAGGGACTGGCCAATGTTGTGAATCTTGAATGGCTTCGAATGTTTGATCAACAGGAAATACAGGTACTTCTGCTTAAAACTGCAGAAACCAATTGCTTTAAAGTGAAATAAATGCTAATTTTTGCCTGTAATTAACTGTCTAATTTCCTTCACTGTTAGGTTCTGACTTCTGGTGCCCAGGTTCCTATTAGTTTGGATGACCTTAAATCTTTCACAAACTATTCAGGTAAGCATATTTTACTGAAGTAAAAGAAAGTATTATGACTGACTCCAGAATAAACAAACTTGCTTTTTATCCTAGCTTGTAAAAAATTTTGTAGGGTCATTCTTGTTAACTTTGGCCAAACTCTAGATGGGCCTGAATTTTGGAAGACTGGGTAAAATTACAACCTAATTTTATGAATGCTGGGAAATACAGGTATGCAGTTTATTTTATTCAGACACTTAAATAGAAGTTTAGAGCTGGATAATAAGAGGACACGTAATTCCTTTCCCAAATGCATGTTAGTCAGTGATGGTGTCTGCCATGAAAATAAGTCTGCAAATGCCTTTGGGATAGTTGGTTTTTTTGCTCTGCATTTATTATGAATGTAATCAAAAAGTAGCTGCTATATCATCAGTTCACATCCGGGCTTACCTCAAGGTAAGTTGATTCATTAAACAACATCATGAGTCTTGCAGATTTTGGAAACTCTTGGAGTAAAAGGCAGTAGTCCAGAGTTACTAGGTAAATGCTAAACTAAATAAAATTAATTTAAAATAAGTAGGATTCAGTGAAGAAAACTGCAGTTAAGAAGCTGAGGGAAATAGCCACACGAAAGCAATGAATGAGAAACCCAAAATGCAGTGATCAAAGAGATCTGTAGATACTGGAAGTTAGCAATGTAAGCCCACTGGTTATGATATTTTCTCCAAGCTTTTCAAGACTGATGCTAGGTTTTCTGAAGAATTTATTTCTTACATGAAACTATTCTACCTATAAATCATTTAAATCTCACTACAGGTGGCTACACAGCAGACCATCCTGTAATCAAAATATTCTGGAGAGTTGTAGAAAGCTTCACGGATGAAGAAAAACGCAAACTACTCAAGTTTGTAACAAGCTGCTCTCGACCACCTCTTCTGGGGTTTAAGGTATATGTCTTCCCAGCTTCCTGGCAAGTTTTTGTAAATGCTGCAGATTATGAGACAAGCTTTTTTGTCTGTGGGAATTTACAGTTTGAGAAGAACGTTCCTCTGTGACTACAGAAACAGTTTCAATGCATTTGCATGTATGATCAGTATAGTTTTAAAATACTTAATGAAATGTTGTTCTCTTGTCTTCTATTTCAACTGCAAAATTTGATAAGCTACAAATACATCAGTTAGAGCGCTGAACTCTTTGTCATGGAAGATCCTTGATGCTGTTTCATGTTACTGTGCAGAAGCAGTATTGCTACCAGTTTCAAGGAACAGGTTGAGTTAATGATGTCTTTCAAACCAGGCAAAAGAGGATTTAGGGTATAAAAGCAGCCATTAAAATTGAACCCTTTAAATTAACCATTTGAAGCAGGAGATGTTTTTCTTTCTAATTACTGTTTATCTGTTTATAGGGTCACAGTTCATTAGCCTTTGTATCTACATATTTTGCTGATGTCATTAACAATCTAGTGAAACTTAAGTATGCAGAAAACTTGTCTACTGCTTATAAAACGAAAATGCTGATGCAAGTTGAAGGCATTTTGAAACTGAATTCTGGAGATACTCTACCTATGAGTTTCAGCTGTGCTGCAAAATTTTGGTTAAGAACTGGTCATGGACTTTTATTTCTACTAAAATTTGGGAACATTCAGTGCTTTTCTCTAAGAAAATAAAAGAATAAATTGATTCAAGGCAACTTTTAGTTGCCTCACTTTTAGTACAGTAGTCAACAGTGTGTTTGCTGTTGTACTGTTCAGTAAAGTTAATACAAAGGTGGGATTATGTGGAACAAATACAGGCATTGCATCATGCAGTTCCTTTCAAGTAAGAATAATATTTGTTGCTAAACAAAATTTGAGTACATGTACTTGTAAAATTTTCACATCATAAGGTACTGTGGTACACTTTTTAATTAGCAGTGGATAGTAACTAATTTTCTACATTTATAGGTAAAATAGGTAGATCAACCCATAAGAAATAAATTGCAGGTATTGTCAAAGTCCTGAAGGCTTATTAACTGTTTTGTAAAATAAGTGGTGTTGAATTAGCATTTTCTCATTATAGAAATACTTCAGGGACAGACACTAGCATTTTATATAGGAACAAGGAATTCAGGTAGACATAATAGCCTGGAGGTGAAAACAACATACTTCGAATTTTGCACAGTTTTTGCTTGAATTATACTGTGAAAGTTCATTCTGGTGGGGTTTTTTTGTTGTTTTGTTTTGTTTTGTTTTAATCAGCATTTAAAAAATACTGGAAAGGCAAATGCTAGAAGAATATTTTCTTAGCTTGAGGAATTGGGCCCTTTCCTGTGACATGTCCTGGGGGTGACACATGATAAAGGTGTCAGAAGTAAAAAATTAAACAAAAATCCCCACCTTCCTCATCCATACATACAACTTAGATACTTGTAGTACTTACCATTTTTTTCCTCTTATGGAATTAAACAAAATTAATTCTAGAATTTTTCAACTTTGGATTATTGAGTTTTTTCACGAATACAGTTTTCTTCTGGAAAACAAAGATGACACTCCAGTATTGAAATGATGGTTAGTCTCAGACACAGCCCTCTGAAATTTGAATGATTTAGAATATATAAAAGCAGATGTGAGTTATCATACAGTAGTGTGTGGATCAGTTACGAGAAGTGATGAAAGAATACTCCCAGTAGCTTAAACAGTGGCTTTTTTTCCCTATGCTGCAAAGTGATTTTGGAAGTGGAAGAGTTGTTTCTAGTGCTAAATTCTGCAGGGAAGCATGGCCCTTTTCCCTTGACTTCGATCTATCCCCTTATGCTGCAACTTCGTGATCTCTTCCCTTTCCAATTTTCCTATTTCTTTGTAAGCTGATGGAGGTATGCAGCACTGCCATTGCAGTGTGTGATTGCTCAAACCTCCGTTTAGTACAGTCGTGCTGTAACCCTCTGTGCAGTCTCACCCTCTGCATTATCCCCTCAGCTGCTGTAGCAAGCTCTCTGTGGTGGTGTTAGCATGTGGATAGGCAACATATCCTCCATCTTCAATACCTGTAACGTATAGCTCAGCCACACTCCATTTACAAGCACCTAGGAGAGGAATTGGCACTTGCTGTTTGTAATTTGTCTGACTGTTCCATGTGTCTACTTCAGGGTGAAATGAATCATGCCTTAGACTCCACAAGACATACTAACTAGATCCCCTTGAACAGTGAAGAGTGTCTGGGTTGACTACATTTGGATATGCAGGCAACAGAGATGGCTGTTTGATAACATGAATCCTATTTAGGGTATTCATTGATCGATTTATGTGATTGATTATTTAAAAGCCTGCAAGCATTTATCTTTAACTCTCAAGCCTGCAAGCTTTTCTCTTTAACTCTCCAGTCTATGTGAATATCACTGTACGCTACTCTTGCAACAGAGTTTTATAGGACAGTGTGGAATGAGACCAAGAAAGAACAGTGCATGAGACATGTAGTGAAGGGAGAGCTGGGAAGGAGTTGTATGGAAACAAAGTAAACAGAAGTCACTTTTTATATGTTTGTTGACATATTTTTTAATTACAAGGAGAGAGGAGGAAATGCAGATGTAGCTAGCCAGCTTTGAGGTAACCAGCGTGACGTTTGAAGAGATGGAGGAAATTAATCAAAAGTCTAAAAAATTAAGGCTGACAGTGACATATTAGAAAGAAGCCACATGTGGAAAGCTGAAGTTTGTGTGTGTACTTGGGTGGTAGGCCACAGACTGACTTTAACATACTTGGCTAGGAGAATTGGAAGTAAAATAGTCACCAAATTTTCAGCATGATGGCAGTAAGTTAAAAGATTAATTCACTGTGCAGCGGACTTGTGAGCTCAGCCATGTGCAAGAGTCTTGGCAGCAGCCGAGTAGAAAGGCATGGCTGCCGCTCTGCTGGCAGCACCTAGCAGGAGCTAGGTCAGTACTTGCATGGTGCTTGCAGTGGTATCTTGTTAACATGTATTTACCCATGAACCAGGGGTTTGCCAGAAAAGGAAGTGGGTAACTGGTGTTGTCATCAGTAGTAGCATCTTGGTAGCCTACAACAGTGTGTTGTTTATAGCTCTGAAGGAGAAGAGTGCAAAGTGGCAGGAGTGCTGAATATTGCGGGCCAAATAACTGTCTGAATATATTTAGATGTTAACACAAGCTATCTTCAAAATTTGTTTACAGTTTTAATGTAAGTACTGTATTTTTCTGAGGAACACAGTTGCTGGTTCTCACTCTGAAACCTTCTGTACACTTTATATTGTGGAACCTTCACATTTTCTTAAAGTTAATGCATGTTAATTTAAGATAAGGCAATGTCTTGACATTCATAGCTGATAGATAACACAGTTTAACTTTGCATCATTTAAAAATTCTGAACTTTCACTGCAAAATTCAGACTCAGAATAACATTTACTAAAGCTAATTAAAGTTTAATAAGTTTAATAAATGTGATTGTTATGGACAAAAAAAAAGCCCCAACATTAAAGCATGGTTAAAAATTGTTAAGTTCCAATCAGGTCACATAATAAATTGATGATACTTTTCACTTCCAAACTATTGCAGTTTCCTGCTGTACAGTATTTAATTATGCAACAAATGGTGCCCTTGGCATGACACTTCAATTTAGAAATTCATTTTTCCATTTTTAAAGCTAAAGTAGGGGAATTCAATTAGCATTTTGAAAGGAACACTAAAAATGCAGCATTTTAGCCATGAAATACTTCTAAGGCCTCCATTTGAACAATAATTTAGCTTAGAATCTCATTGACCTTTTGCCTTTGGAGCTGGGATTTTTTTTCCAGTTTTTAAAATCAGAACTGTTTTACCTCAGGCAAGCATTTGATAAAATGAATACTTTCTCGCCAGCAAAGTTCTTGCAGTTCTTGCAGTGATCTAGAGGTAACAAATATAATTTTCACTATACTCTTTTTCTTAGAAGAAAAAAAGATCTGATATTATTGAAACAGATACTACATACAAAATGTCTTACGAGTCTGTTCCTCAGATCAATAGTTACCACATCACTGTGCACATCAATATCATCCCAATAACAGCCAAGTGACTTTAATAATTACTCTGAAGAAACACTGAGTATTATTGCTTTAAGTAAAGTTAGACCTTTATTTGGAGCTTATAAAGTACCTCTTATTTCAGAGTTCTAGACATAGTAGTGTAAATACTTGCTTAATCTTACACATGAACAGGTCTACTGAAGTCATTAGTACTGTTCATCCTGAAGTTCATAAATTGCAGGCTTGCTGAAAGATTAGTTTAAACAGAAGTCTCCTGAGGGCAAGAAATGCCTTTAGCATTGTATCAGATAATTGATTTCAATGAAGAAAATACCATTGTATATTGTGGTGAGTAAAGGAAAATGTTGGCTTGATACTCATCCACTGGAAGAATTTATTTTATATATCTGGGGCATGCTAACTGAAGTTCTAAAAGGAAAACACTGAAAGGGTATGTTTGATCATAGTTTGTTTATTCGGGATTTTTTTTTAATGTCACAAATCGATGTAGTATTACAACTTTATAAAATTTGTTCTTAGAATTGATCACTCATTCATCCTTTTTCTTAGAGCATCATTTGAACATGACAAATGCTCATGTAGCATTTGTGCATAAAATTGGAATACTTTTAAACTAACAGAAGAATGTTGTAACTGGCATAGCACATCATTTCATTAGCTAGAGCAAAATTGCCTTTGTTGGGTTTTTTTATGTATACAGAAACAATGTCTTCCCTGCCTGGAAGTATAATTCTCAGAAGAAGCTATGTCATTATACAGTGACAAATATTACATGTCATTCAAGGACAGAACATCCTTTTCCACTTACCTCCATTACTGCTAGTGGTCTGTTGTTCCCGGTGTTCAGCACGTTTCACTACCGGAAAACATCACTGTAGCAGGGACCCGTCATTTTCCTCTTCCTACATAATAAACAGCATCCATGGACATTTGAGAGGTGGTGAGGAGAGTCTGAGGTTGTGAAACCCAGTTGTTTCTCCCAAATACAACAAAAAATTTCTTGCATGCTGCTGTATTACTTTTTCCATTTTGGGGTTCACTGTTCTTGTGGGATCACAGATTTGTAGAATAGATTGTACAAAAAGTAACAACTTGTTATTTTTTTTCCTTAGAACTAAATTGCTTTGTGTTTTGCAATTTAATGGATCTCAGTGGGGACAAGGGTAGAGGAAGGCACTATACAATTCAAGAGCTCTTTTGGGGCCACCAGGAATAAAAGAAGATGCCACTTGATTATGTCATTGTGACAGGCTTTAATTTCATGATTTATTTCTTAGAAGTCTTTGCTAGCTGTTATGGGGTAGGTTTTGGCCTGTATGTATTTTTTTATACGTTTCTTCTGTTGCATTTTTCAGGAGTTATATCCTGCCTTTTGCATTCACAATGGAGGATCTGATTTAGACAGGCTACCTACTGCCAGTACCTGCATGAACTTGCTGAAGCTTCCTGAGTTTTATGACGAAAATCTTATGCGAAGCAAGCTTCTTTATGCCATTGAATGTGCTGCTGGATTTGAATTAAGCTGAGTCAAACTGATGCTTATTTGGATGATCTGCAGAGGAACTAACCAGTGCCTACTCTATAAGCAGCACCCTACCCAAGCAGTTTTAAGGGAATTCTGTCTAGATTTCTGCAGCTCTTGTGTCTTACCGAATGCCCTCAAATAGGTTTCATTTTTAAACAACATTTCTTAGTTAGCTTTCATTAATTAATATTACATTGACACTGCTTTATGATTGAAAACAATGAATGCTGTGTGCAGTGTGGCTGTTTTCTGTGTTTATGCGAAGAAAGAGCACATTTAAAGAACAGTGACATCTCAGTGAAATTAACCAAAGATGAAGCTTTGGCTTTGTGCTGTTCAAACATAAATAATTTCACAAACTGGCAATAAAGTTGTGTACCATGCAGCGCATTGGGATGAGACAGGGCTAACATCCTGTAATTAATCTCTTAGAGGGAAGTGAAGCAGATGTTTGCAGATATCCCAGAACTGAGAGGATGAAAATGCTCATTACTGATAACCTAACATCTTTATCTTTACTTATGTTGTAGAATTGTTTACAAATCATAGTTTTTGCAGAACTGATTTTATTTTATACTACCTTCCCTCAAGATGGTAGGCACTGAGATAAATAGTTTATAATATTCCATTTGTGCTTTCTGAAATACCTTGGAGAAATTGGATTTACATTATTTTAAGTTCAACCTTTGGCTGTGTCATTATCACTTGAACACTGTCGTAAATGGATGTGACTATCCATGTTTGTTCTGTTTCTGTCTTTTGTGCCTGTACAGATATTTTTTTTTAATGTATCAGACGCCTATTGCATACACAGTACATACAAAAGTCATCACTTTGGAAAAATATACGTGTAACAACTATTAAAATTATTTGAACCAAAGTTATCAGGCTTTATCTTTTATATTTGAAGCCTGTGGTGTTCACATTCCTTTTCCCTATGGTTTCTTTCCATCTTAAATATCATATCTGTGCTGTAGACACTAGTCAAATTCCTTATTTTTTTGTGATTAAACAGCTTTTACATCCCTCTGCCTGCAGTACTTCTGCTAAGAAAAGTAGGTGGGAATATGCTGCTTTAATGTAATTTGATATCTGGGAAAAAATTTGCTTTCATATGTGTGGGAGTCATCTTGCGAGAGACGGGACACAGCACACCAATATGATGCTCTGTAAAGTCAGTTTACTCTATCAAAAGGCCATTATTTTATACAGTTCTGATTTCCGTACATGTGCAAACGTTAATGTTGATTGTTGCATATGATGTACACGCGCTTTAAAACCTCTCATTATTGGCTACGTCCATTGACGTCTATAAAACCTCATCCTCATTTAACATCCTCGTTCTAACATTTTACTTCCTCCTTATCTGATGTCAGAATTGCCACATCAGCGCTTTGTGACCGTTCATTAACCTTTATCCTTTACCCTAAATCTTCTTCCATGGCCCAGGCCACTACACATACGGAAGGGACTGATCTTCTAGTAGTAGGCACATTGTTGGGTGTTCATATGCAAACTGTAGTCAACTAAAAAAAAAGGAGTTATACTTTAAACTGTAAGATTCATAAATGCATCCCTCTGAACCTTAGTTTTATATTCTAAATCATCAAAATTTACAATCAAATTTGTATTCATCTCTTATGCAAAAAAATATTTTGCTGTTACTGGAAACTGTTTGATTTCATATTTAATAAGCAGTAACCAGCAATATCCTTTTAAATGTGGGGAAACTGAGTGATTTAAGATGTTTACTAGTAACCATATAAAAATGTATAATTTCTTAATTTGGGTAATGAAGTGTTAAAATACTATTTGTAGTCTTGATGTACAGAAATAAAATGATTGGTTTTCTTTTTGGTTTTGTTTTAGGCTTTTTATTTATGTTAAATGTTACGTACTCAACCTATTCTTTATCCCAAAATTCTTTTCTTGTATATTTTTCTATCTAAATTATAGAACTTGTAAAGAATTTGAAAAAGGAGATCAGTAATAGTGGAACTGCCTCCTCCTAATCACAAAACCTGAATGCTTCTTTTTAGATAGCATTATTTATTTTAGATCCTAATGCTTTAAATATTTTGAATTTTTTCAATTCTGTTATTTTGCTACATTGGGTAGTGTTGTATCTGTGTTTTGTAAAAAAAAATTCTCAATTAAATATTAATACTTTGAAGATTCTGTTGGAGTCACATCAAGTAATTGTGACTGGTAATGCTTTCTGCTTTTGTAAAAGGAGACAGTGCACACTATTCCTGTTACCGTGAACGCAAGTTCAACAGAGAGGGTAGGCTGGGTAAGTGTGAGTTGCAGATAGGTATAGTCATGTAATTGCAGGAATCACACAGTTGCAGAAATCTTCAGCAGAGAATTTGAGTTTGCTGAAAATACTCTATTTCTTCAGTATGTAATAGTTGGCAATCTTGTTTTGTGTATTCTGTACATTAAGTATGCAATTCTGATGTACTCAAGTCAGTGGGATTGTAGCCTAGATTTCATTCTGCAGGTGGTCGGGTGAAAATCTGTGCTGCAACAGCTTACACCACCTTCGGTATCCAGACTGCAATAAGAAGAGTGCAGGGTTTTCCTTTGGCAATGAGTGCTTTCCCTTCTGACTGTCAACTGTTTTCATGTAGTCAGGATGAAGCACGAGTCCCTGCTTTTCAGTGATCCATTGCTGGATATTTTAAGGAACAGGAGGTAAAGGTGTAAGAAATAATATAGGTATAGTTAGTCACGTCCTGAGGAGCTAGGTCATCTACATGATCTCTTGTAGCTCTTACGTAGCAAGAGTTATTTATGTATGAAAATGGATTTTCTGTTTTTTAGAAGAAGAGCAAACTCTCCATTGTGATGCTCCCAGATTTTAGGTAGGCAGAGGCAGGAAGCACTTTGCATGCAAGTAACCTGAAATATTATCGTAGATTTTGATAATCAGAATTATAGCAGTAATAATTATAGGTTTGGACTTGTTTTCTATACAAGGCAACCCTTCCTAAAAGTCAATTGCTGTACTTCACTGTTTTGTCTGCCTAGTTGAGTACGTGCTTTTTGAAAAATGACAGCATTTTCTGTTCTTGTTTTCAAATAATTTTTGGTTTATAATTTTGTAATCTGTTTTAAAAACATTTTGTCAAAGTTTATCTGATGGGAGAGGTCACAAATCCTTTATCTCTCCAAAGTTAAAAGGCATAACAGCATAATAAAAAAAGAAAATTAGCACTTAGTCTGTTTCATTTTGGTGAGAATTCTTCCAGATGTGGATTTAGTCCTACTAGCTGGATTTAAAAACAAACAAACAAAAAACCAACCAGAACATAGATTATTTGCCTTGTTCCTTAATCTCAGTTGTCTTCCATCATGGTCCTGAAAGCCAGGCTTCTATAAATGTCACAAAACTCACTTGTGATTTCTGGGGAGAATTTATGTCTACAAAAGAGGAAAGATTTGGCTCACATGTAAACACTGAGCTGACAGAAGTTTGATTTGAACAACAAAGATATCTTCAGTTATTTTTGTGTGGGGTGCGCCATAATTTTTTTTAAAAAAAAGCTTCCTGATGCTGTTAGTGGCAATGTGGACAGTTCTTTTGGCATCACTTGAGTAATCTAGCACAAACATCCTAATGTGACCTGTAAAGGGGTTTGGAATTCAAAGAAAACACTTGAAGGAGTTCAACCCAAAAACTACTTGTTAAATGCCAGTGAGACAGCACATATATACTCTACACCACTGAAAAACAGTACAGCACAGAAACAAACAGGAAAGAACAAGAGAGCTTTTTTTCTTGGAATGTTTTGTTGGACCTGTAATTTTTTTTTGGTATTTATAATTATATGCAAAAACTTTAAAATGTTTGCTCATATACATGAATCTGTGTTAATAATGGTTTGTGATGTAAATGCTTGTTACAATTTTTTTTTTCATGATGCTTTGCCTGTCAGTGAAGGAGTGAAGAAATTAACATGGTCTGTAAAACTGATCAGGATATCTATATTTTTATCGACTTCTGCTTTTGTGAATAAAATAATTTGAGTTTTCTTGAAACTTTGCGGAAACACTCTTTTTATTTTTTCGCAGTAAATTTGGCATTCTCTTGCTAAAGATTGATAGTACTGAACAGATTCTAAAAGGGAAGGTAGTATTAACTGTTTGTTGGTCTTGAAGTTACTACTGCTGGAACAGGCTGCCCAGGGAAGTGGAGGAGTCACCATGCCTGCAGGTATTTAAGAGGTGTACGTGTGGCACACAGGGACACGGTTTAGTGGTGGGTTTGGCAGTGTTAGGTTGTTGGGCTCTGATCTTAAAGATCTTTTCCAGCCTAAATGATTTTACTGCTTCAGGATGATCCTAACTTCAGTTCTTGAGCAGTGAATTTCCCACTCTGTCAGTCAAATTGCAGCAATAAGGTTTAGCTTTTTTTCAGTCTTGTCTTTCAAACAATATAGCTAAGACCACGGATGTACTTTGAAAAAGCTCCTTCAGAATCTTTGGAAAGAACAGAACTCTGTCCTTGGATAAGAATATGAGAATTTGTAATTCATGGTGAAGAATGCTATGTCAGCAAACACAAAAACATCTCTTTCAGTTTCTGGAATTTTAGCACAAATGTGGCCCCCTCTGAAGGTGTAGTTTAATTTTTACTTCCTTTGATAATTACAGTTGTCTGCTTCCCTTTGCTTTTCTACTATTTTTATTGCTAAATACACTTCTGGTTCCATGATAGCATTTATGAAGTTAGTATTGTGCACGTTTCTTTTGGAATACTTAAAATAATACCATGTATTCTTCAGCTTACAACCCACTAAAAATGTGGTAAACAGAAAATTACAGAAAATTCCTCCTGTAGGACACTTCATGAATAGAACACACATGCTGAGATATGTTGCCTGTTTTTCAGTATCTATCTGATAGTCTGGAAAGCTCATCACATTTCTGATGTGTGTAGAGAGACAACACAGGGCAAAAAGTGAAGTTAACAACAGTTGAATCTATTTCGAAGAAGACTGAATGGTTGAGGTCAGCAGGAATGTCTGGAGATCACCCAGTCCAACCGCTCTGCTCCAAGCAGGGTCACCTACAGCAGGCTGCTCAGGACATTGTCCTGGGGAGTTCTGAATGTGTCCGTGGATGGAGACTCCGCAACTTCTCTGGGCAACTTTCTCCAGTGTTCAATTACCTTTACAATGAAACATATTTAATCTAATTTTTTCTATTCCAGTTTGTGCCCATTGCCTCTTGTCCTATCACTGGCCAGTGCTAAGAGGAATGTGAGCCTTCTCTAGGCAGAACACCACCAGCTTTCTCAGCCTCTCCTCATATTACATGTGCTCCAAAGCCTTGATCTTCTTTCTCTCTGACTTGCTTGTTAGTGAACACAGCAGCATCTTCAGAATATATGTTGTGGACTTTGATGTGACTGCTGAGGCCGCACCTTGACTCCTGTGTGCAGTTCTGGGCCCCTCGCTTCAAGAGGGATGTAGGGGTGCTGGAGCGTGTCCAGAGATGGGCAATGGAGCTGGTGAAGGGTCTGGAGCACAAGTCCTATGAGAAGCAGCTGAGGGAACTGGCGTGGTTTGGAGAAGAGGAGGCTCAGGGGGGACATTATTGCTCCCTGCAACTACCTGACAGGAGGCTGTAGGCAGGTGGGGTCAGTCTCTTCTCCCAGATAACAAGCAACAGGACAAGAGGAAATGGCCTCAAGTTGTGCCAGGGGAGGTTTAGATTGGATATTAGGAACAATTTCTTCACTGCAAGGGTGGTCAAGCGTTAGAACAAGCTGCCCAGGGAGGTGGTGGAATCACCATCTCTGGAGGTGTTTAAGAAAAGATGCAGTGCTTAGGGACATGGTTTAGTGATGGGGTTGACAGTGCTGGGTTAACAGTTGGACTTGATGATCTCAAAGGTCTTTTCCAACCTAACCGATACTGTAATTATGTAATTCTCTTCCTTGTCAGATGCCTGTAGATGTCTGTAGTTGTTAATAAGTGGCACTTACCTGGTAAGGATGGATTTAAAATGTTGTAGCTTTGCTTCCAGTGCTGCTTTGTGTTTTCAAGGATTTTGGAAGTTGGTTATCAACGGCAAAATAAGAGACTCAGTAAAAACTGAGGTCTCAATTATTTTCACAACTTTTTATAGATATGATGCTAGACATGGATGCAAAAAACCATCAGATTAATGCTAAATTTTATGTCACCTAAATATATATTCACTTCTTCCGCCACCAACAGTATCAAACATCTGGAAGTGCAACAACTTTAACAGACTCCTGTAACTTGACTGTCTAGAAGACAGAGGTTGTGTAGGCCAGCGCTAGGTGCAGTCCAGCAAAGTGTGTCTGACAGTCCGACAGGAGAAACATGGGAATTCTGACTGGCACCAGCGGAACCGCTTGTACATAAAGGCACACACGGATGTCCTGCAGGCCTGATTGCATGCTGTCAAGGTATGAACTTTTCCTGTGTGATGGTTAAATCATTGCTATGTTTCTTTGCCAGAATAGTTGCTCTCCAGTCTGGGACTAAGTTTACCTGTCTACAGCTCTGTAGGAAACATATGTCTGTTTGCAGTGTTTGTTAATATATTTATAGGAACAGCTTGCTCAAATGTCCTACTATATTTAAGATCATTCTTTTCTGCATTCCCAGAGCAGCTGTTAGTTCATACTGTGTAACGTTTGACTGAAAATTAGTTTTGCATTATTTCTATTTTATTCTCTGTTTATAGTTACACATAGTTCTTGATCGCTGAAGAAGGAAACAGGCATTCACCAGATGGTGTTATTTCAGATCATCTTGCTACTTCTGCTTACCCAAATGTTAGATCTAGGAAAAACATCTCTCATCAGTTGCTATGTAGTTTTGCTCTGTGTTGTTAAACACACCTTCTGAAGAAATTAGTTCCTTCTAGCCCTTGTAGCTTTAATTAAGAATAATTCTTTTCATTACAGCTCTGCTTGCTGTTTTTCCCCTCTGCGCTTTCAGGCAAACAGCAGCCAAGCTCAAAGTTCTGCAGAGATATTTTTAGGTCTAATTATCTGTTAGATCCATCTGGCTATTGATGAAAAATTGCATAGAATTAACTAATATTTGGCATTGGCATATGGATAAGAAAGCATATTCCTGATCCAGTTAATGAACATAAATGCTGATCAAGCTGTCCTTGCAAGGAATAAGCACTTGCCATAAGCTGTGAGCTCTTCTGACTGCCTGCAACAGTTCTTAGGTTGTTGTCTGCACACCCCAAATAATCCGTAGAATACATCTAACGCTTCAGAGGAATTGGCAAAAGCACCAGCTATCCTGAAATGTTTTAACCACTCTCAAAAGCATCCACTAAGCTCAAGCCTTTGGTTAGAAAGAGTCCTGATAAACTTGCAGCCTCTTGATTACCTAAGAAGCATCGTACCGATGAAAATTGAGTTGTCCTCAGCAGAAATGCTCTGGAGAATGCTAATGAAAATTGGTTATTTTGTGCTTTTAATGCTTCTACTTAAAGTTTTAAACTTTAGGTGTATTGCCCATATTTCAAGTCTAATTGTTTCTGATAAGCTATCAGCAAAAAGTTAATGCTTACATTTAATTAAGTGGCACTTTCCAGAATTACTTTGCCAGTAGTACTATAATTAAATGATGTGAGAACAGTCTTTGACACATATGCTCATATTCGTTGCTAATACCAAAAATAGAATCTGTAAATCTGTAAATAGAAAAACTGGATGCATTAAGCAGCAGGCCAGAGCAGCAGGCTAAGAAGGCTGCAGCCATTACCACATCAGAGGGACTAACATTAATATCTCTCTAATGCAGCATTTGTAAGCATTTCTTGTGTTCTGATGGGCTTTTCATAATTGACCTCCATAAGTCATAAAAAATGATTAAAAAAAAAAGAAACTGGGAACTATGTGAATTGCTAAAACCTCCTGGAATGCTGCCACATTATTTCCATCATGAGGTTATAGCTACCAGTTAGGCCTGAATTCATCTCACTTAACTTCAGCCATCTGTAAGGTGGCTGTCAAGGCACTTCCGATGCAAGAGGGAACCCAGAGACAGAGCTCCAGAGGGTGGTTTGTTCTTTACTAAAATACATCTCCGAAGTGAATGGAATAAATTGTGCCCTGGAGATGTCCCCTCTTTTCTCTCTCTCTCTTTGTAGTTGGAAGCCTTAAACGGGATGCTTAACTTTTAGGCAGTTGAAGTGAACCAGACCTTTCCCTCACGTTCCCAGGTGAGAGCTGAAAATTCTTGAACAATGAAGATCCTTTGATAACAGAATTTATTCTGACTTATGACACAGCACTTGGACACCAGCCCAGGTCTGCTTGGATCTCTGATACCAGCTTCCACAGATCCACCAGACTTTATCAGCTTTTGTTAACTGGAATGTTGATCCTCTGCCAGCAGCATCAGATTTAATGCTCCTTCACACAATGCTCCAGGCTTTTGCTGCAAGCAGCTAGCCATAAAAACATAGAACACTTTTGCAAATACCTTTGAAGAAGGTTTTCTGAATCTAAAAGCTTTTCTGGTTTATGAGCCCTGTAAGTAGATCTAATTAAACATGTTACCCATTTCTATGAGTCCTGCCTCTAACATCTTTCCCATCACATTACCTCTGATGAGGAGGAGGGTGATTTTGGCTCTTTACCGTATGCAGTTCCCCCTCTTGTTTATCTGTGTTTACTTTTTACACAGAGACTGCAGGGTCCTCCTGTTGCATGGAAAACACTGATATGGATAGGTCTCATTTAAGGACTTCAAACTATTCTAAGATTTATGTATGATTAATGCTACAGTTTAAAAAGAATTGAGAAATCTTAAATGAGTGTGACTGAATATACAGATCAAATTGAACTATGGGGTCAGATAATTTTTAATTAATTCTTGGGGAACTAGTCAGTGCTGTTCTGTAGTACTCGAACTATGTAACTGAAATGAGAGAAATGGTGGTAAAAAGGTGGTTCCGCAGTACCTGGCTATAGTTAACGAACGTTGCTTATCAGAGTGCTGCTCTTTAAAGCAAAGTAATCACAACCACAATATGTACTTTGAGCTTTGGGAGAAGCAGACTTTGCCTGGACACATACTGATAAGATCAAGATCACATTAGCCTGAAAAATCTTGGATGCTGAGCTGACCTACTGAAGATCTGAAAGGGTAGGAGGTGGAGGCGCTGCCAGACTGGGCTAAGGCAGCAAGTGCACTGGCAGAGCAGCACAAAGGCAGCCCTTCCTGCGCTGCTTACCAGCGACAGTGTTCTTCTGATCAGAAAACAAACAGAAGCCAGGAAAACAAGACCATGAATGACTGGTTTTGAAACTACTCTTTAGTTTATGTTTCTCTGTCAAATTCTACAGGATGCTGATCAAAAGGGATACAAATCTGTCACTCTTAACGTTTTTATAGATTCATCCTGTTAGTCTTGCACTCCCCAAATTACTGTTAACCTGTAACCCACTGCTGTGCATGAAAAAATGCAGAGGGTTAAGCATTGTCAAGATGACATCAGGTGGAATGCTTGGTCATGTGCCAGTGGGGGAGCTACAACCACAGGTGGGAGGTAGAGACTTCTTCCTTTGGCAGGAGCTGAGCAGTTTGATGGACTCTGTGCTAGAGGCAACCTCAGCTTGGACTCTCCAGAGTTACTTGTCCCCACACCTTAGACCTTGAGATATAATCAGAAATCCCTTGGCTGCTACCACTATCCCGTCACCAAGTTCATGGAGGTCCAGTAGTATTTGATGCCAGCCAGCCAGGCTGAGCTGCCTCCTGCAGAGCTGGTGAGATTGGCTTCTGCCAGGGTACAGTTCCAGAGCTGACCAAACCTTGTGCTTACAAGCATAGGGTAGTTGTGAAATCTTTCAGAACTGGAGCACTGGGGACAATCACATAAGCAGCTCTACAGAAGCTGGCTCAGGTCTGGTGAGGACAAGCTGGGGTCACATTGTACTGCAGGAGTTTTGAGGATACTGACTTTGCACAGTCACCTGGATCTCTGCTTGTGTGATCTTGGTATACCCCACAGTACCCCTTCCAGCTGACTTTGGCACGTGCTGTATTTATGTATTTTATATGCCTTCCCTGTAACCCAGAGAACAGAAAATTGAATACCAAGTTTGCAATATAAACAAACTTCAAAAAAAATATACTACTTCTTGTTATCGTCCAGTGTTAGATAATCTGAGATATCAAAGATAGTAAGTTTATAAAAAAAAAAAAGTGCCCCAATAAATGCTACTTGTAATTGCTGGCTGTGCAAACCACCTGTTCTGCAAAGTCTCAGGAAATGTGTTCCTATCCCACTTCAAAGACAAAGACAAGCATAGACCAATTAAAATATATTTTGGATTTTTTAATAAATGCATAATCTGTTGGGTTTTTTTTTATAATTTTGTTTGGAAATGTTTATTTACATTCTCTGTGTCCTGCTGTAGAAAATTCTCAACTGGATCTCACACTGCTAGCTGGGCCCTCAGCTGAGAGCAACACACTTTACCTTCTCATACCTCCCTTTCTCAGAGTGCAGAACTGGCCTCTAAGCCTTCCCAAACATTACTCTGATATCTGAAGACTACTAACGCTTCTGTTACCTGATAACTGATATCAGAACAGTGTTAGAAAATCTGTGGGCAAATTAATGTAATTCTATCACCCGTACAACAACTGTGGTAAAGCAGCAGTGGTCCTGGTTGCATTGATGTAGGCAGCGTTGCAATTTCAACCCTGAAATGCAATTTCGGGGTTGAAATTGCATACAGAATTATGCTGCTTTGCCACTATTCTGCTTGTGTGGATAAATAGAAAATTACATGGTTGGCATCCATCGTACCATAACTTTAACATAAAATCTACTCTGTAAACCGTAACTTTAACATAAAATCTACTCTGTAAACAATTAGAGCAAAGCAACTGCCTCATGCACAACTTTTGGCTTATTTACCGCAGGTGAGATTTTTTTTAAAAGACCGAAGACTTTTCATACTTTGTTCTCACTTGTCATCTGTCATGAAAGGTTGAGGGAAAACCTCTTTATTTCCACATCGAGAAATGTTTAAAGCATTAAATCAAAATTTGTTATGATCCCTTCCTGAACTGCACAGTGCTGACCTGCTGCTTGTCTTTGCACTTGCTACGCTGGGAATCTTCAGAGATGATGCCAAAACGGCACAGAGTAACTGCTCAGAGACGAATTTTGTCTTTAAGCAGCAAAGATACTTATTTCATGCAATGTTGGGAGCTAGCTGATTTGCACCGGACATAGTAGCTCCCAAGTTTTCAGTGAAAAGTCAGGTAATTTATACAATTTTTGTGAGAGGTAACAACATCTTTATATACATATTCATTTGATTTCAACACCTAATCATTCTATTCTTAATAGGTGGGATCTAGGTGGAGTAAAGCTTTCAACTTCCTCTGTTCAGCGATTTCCTGACTCATGGTCTCCTTATCTCCTTCAAGTGCCCACTGTATCTTTTCTAATTATTCAGTGTACTTTGTTCCTTTACTTTAACACCATCAGCGGAACCTTTTCTAATTATTCAGACTACATTCCTTTCTCAACACAAACAAAGCATCACCCAGAGCATTGTACCAAACTCATCCTGACTAATACTAAGACCTTGCTCTGTTTCAGAGTTTTGCAGTTTTAACTTTTAGAAAGAGCCAGTCTAAACTACTGGTGTTCTTCCTCCCCCTCAGCCCCTGTGGATAAAACAACTTGGACTTCACAGCTACTTGCTGATGGGCAGCTAATAGTGGTGCAAGGTGTCTCTTTGATCTAATTCTAAAGACTTGTTTCCACGACCACAATTTAGCATCAAATCTCACGGAACAGTACTTCTTTTGAAGCTTGTATTTCCCCCAAAGCACCAAGCCTATACTTTTCTTGGGATTGTCCTACTACTTGCCTTGCTGATCCGTGTTTTATTCCAAGCTTGCTTTTTTGTTTCTCAACTGATCCCACTCCCACATACCCACCTCGAGAATAACGAGTAGCCTTTTATTTGACGGTATTTGGGGAGCACGCATTGTAGGTGTGGAAATTCATTTCACCTTGGTCGTCTATAAATCAATGCCTCCTCCAGCTTTTAAAATAAAGGGCAAGAAAAAAAAAAAAGAATTTTACAGCCATTTAAGTCGTGGATAAAGTCCAAATTTTTAAAATAGAATAATAACTTGGCTGCTTATACTTTGCTCTCAGCCATGACACTCAGAAAACCACATGCTGAAGTGTAACCCTGGGGATGCTTAAATATATTCATCCGCGTAGGTGCCAGCTGGAAAACGGGGAATCTGGCCTCAGGGGAATTGTGTGCGAGCGTTCCCATTTTGAGACTAAAATGAAGACACACACAGGGGAAGAAAGTTTGTCTTCTCGCTTCTAGCAGCCAAACTCACCTATTCAAAGAGCGTTTTTTAGAATTATTAATGTTTTTTTTCTCTTTTTTTTCCCCTCAGCAGCACAGCTGGACATCGCTCCGCCCATCCCCCGCCGGTCTGTTCCCCTCAGAGGCGAGCCGCCCGCTTCGGGGGGCTTAAACCCCGCCCCCCTTCAAGGGAGAGCGAGCGCTGGGGGAGGCCCCTGCCTGGCCCTGCCCTACGGCCGGGGCCGGTGGCGGCGGCTGTCCCTGCCGGGACTGTCCCTGCCCGGGGGCCGCCTGGGTACGCGGACACGGATGGCACCGGAGCCACCCGGCCGGAAGCCCCGTCCCCACTGCAGCGCCGCCGGCCGCCGCCAGGGGGCGGCCTCTGCCTGCGCGGCGGGCGGCGCGGGGCCGCGCGCCGTTCGAGAAACTTCCGGAAACAGCCGGCCGGCAGTGACGTGAGGGCCGCGGTGACGGAGCATCCTGTTTGCGGCTGAGGTGAGCTGCCGCCGTTGTCGTTGTCCCGGGCTGCTGGCGGGGAGGGTGGCGTCCGCGCTGCGGAGGCACCGGGGCGGGTGAGTGCGGAGGGCGAGGGTGCTCAGCGGCGGGCCTTGCTGCACTGGGCCGTGTGAGGGGAAGGGACGGGGGAGAGCGAGCGGGAGGGGGCGCCGGTTTCTGGGCCGGGCCTCAGCTCTTAGCAACAGTGTTGGTGGTAACTGGGCCTCCCGGCGCGGCCTGGGCCGGAGTGTCCTCCGTGGGGAGCCGGGGTGCCGCCTGCCTCGGCGTTTCTCTCCAGGTGTCGGGGCGCTGCGCGGGGCGGCCCCGCGGCGGCGGGTGCGGGGACCGGCGGCACTTGGGGGCGGGCGGTGAGGAGCCGGCGCCGCGGCAGCCTGGGACTGAGCCCGTAACCCACGGCGGAGGGGTCCGGGGTGTCACCGGGCCGTGCGAGCCCGGGTCGGGTTTGCCTCCTGTTTGCCGCAAGCAGAGAAGGCCTGGAGGGGAAAAAAATACCCGCGCTTCCATTTCTGCTTGCGGTGGTTTCAGTCACGGAAAGGTGAGGGAGAGCTGCGGTTCACCCTTTGCTCCTGAACGTGTTGGACAGACCTTTTCCTCGGAGACCTTTTCTTCGCGGCGTGCTTGCAAATTAAACGTGGCGGCCCCCCCCCCTTCCGCCAGTAGAAGTGGTTTAATTAAATTCTGTTCTGCGTTGTTTCTTAACTTAGAGTAGGGTCAGTCGTAAGGTTTGTTGTGGGTGAAGACGGTAGTCGCCAGGTGTTTTGAATTCGCTGTTGGCCAAGTTCCAAGGTGAGTTGAAAATGGTCACAGGTGGGTAAGGAGCATAGTTTGTTGTCAGTGTTTGCTGGACTTCTGAGAAGGCAGTGAGTTAGGAAATGCAGTTATTTATGAACGGTGTTTCTGTTTGTAGCAACACTCTGTCCTGTTAGAGTTCTACTGTCAGAGCTCTCGTTGGCTGCCAAAAACCTGTGCTGCAGGGTTGAGCTATTCTAATGAAGGCATTAGAAAAAATTCAAAATCCTGAGCAAATTTGTCTTGAATCCTGATAATAATAAGGCTGCTTGTTTGCTTTGCATTTGGATAAGGCAGCATTATAGAAGCTAAATTTGTAACAGTGCTGATGTGCAAAATTGTCAAGCTTGTGATATTGCATAGTCAATCAGTGATCAAGTCTTGAGTTTTTAGGATATAAAGCGTCAAAAAGTGTTAAGAACAAGGTGTTGACACAGAACAGCTGGAATGAAATTAGGCTCTTCCTCTCCGGTCCTCTGAGGTTGCAGTTACTGCTGACCTTAATTTTTGTTTACTCTTCGGGGATCCTTGTACTCTAGTTAGGAGGGATTTTATGTCATGTTGATGATCAAGAGTCTGGTGGTTGAAGTATCATTTGGTTTGCTGGATTACATTGTCAAAGAGGATTTATTTGAATCAGTGAGTAAATGCATGTCCAGATTTTGTCTCTGTGATTATTTTTTTTGTAACTTTTTTTTTTATTTTAAACAACCAGAATGTTAACTATTGCACAATACTGGTCTAAATTTGTTTCTCTCTCTTGGCTCTCGTGCTGGCTTTTCAGTGGAGAACAAGAGACCATTCAAAATGGAAGTTAAATTAGGATTAAATTCTCTTAAATAGTCTCAGACATTGGGGGAGAAATTTAAATTGCTACTTGTACTGGCAGTACTGTTTAAACTGCAGTATTAATTTCTGTCTGTAAACTGTGAAGTTCCTCTCCTTATCCATCAGATTGGTCTTTTTAGCACTTGTGCTTTCTGACTACCGCATGTTCTTACCAAAACAGCTTTTCTCTCTGGTGTTTTTTTCTGTCTTTCCTAGATGGATGCAGTTTGCTAATTTGTCTTGGCTGGACTTTGGGAGAAAGCATGCAGGGCTTCACTTTTGTGTAACACACAACTTTCAGTTGGGGGGATAATGTGTTTTGCTGTTTATTTTTTTTAATAGATATATACATTTTTCAACCTACTATATTCTTTCATCCACTAGGAGTGTTGCAATTTACATGGAGAGAGGAAACAATTTGCATTAAATCATGATCATAGTTGCAAATGTATATGAGTTCCTAATAGTATTTGGACTGTACCGAGGAAAGAAATAGCTGGGTATGGGTGGGTGGTTGTTTTTTTTTATTGTAGAACTTTCAGGACTCCTTCATCTGTACTTAATTCTTTGAGCTGAGGTTGTGTGGGATGAGGGTGATGATTGTGTTTTACTGTAAATCCGGAGGCACTGGAAGTTCTAGCCTGGAATTGACTGAAATTTCACACCAGGTTGAATGGAGTGCAGCCACCCATGTTAACTGTGTTCTGCTTTTGTGCTGCTGGCTATAGAGGATGGTACATCTCTTATCATGTCAATATATTGGACTTCCAGACTTTAGCAGACTGTTTCTTACCATATAAATAGTGATGTTTTGAAGGGAATGTCTTGTCTTAATTTTCAAGTTAGTTGTGTGAGTTGATGTTCTAGTATTTTGCTCTTTAAGTAGGAAGTAATCCATTTCTCTAATAGCATTTGTGAAGAACCTTGTCAGCTGTGTCCTGAAAACATTTTCTGTCAACAGCTTTTCCTTTGTCTTGATTTATTGAAGTAACAGAAGGATTAGTGAGAAATTACTTAATTTGTCAAAACTTTTTGTCTTACATATGATGATCGTTTATTTCAAGGTAGATTTAAATTAAAACTGTAGTTGATGATATCAGTAGGTTTAAATTGTATTTTCCTTGCTTTTCAATGAAGTGCTACTATATTTGAATGGATGTTAGATGTTTTTGTAAGCTTAGATTTAAAGCATTATTTTGATTCTGTTTATTTAACTGCTGGAAAATAAATAATGCATATGATTTTCACTCCTACAGTTGTAGGTTTCATTTATGTTTTTTATTTGTTTTAAATAAATTCTGAAATCCCACTGAGTGAGGACTCAGCAGTTCACAAGGATCTTAAAGCTCATATAACGGCTGAAGTCATTCATAGTTACATTGCAGCCAGATTTTGTTTAAACTTTAATTCTTTTGATTAGAAGAAATTATTTTCTGTCTTAAAATGTAGCCTGAGTCTGTGATAGTTTGTCATTGTTTTTCTGAAAAAGAAACAGGTGTTTGCTTTAATGTAACTTTTTTTTTCTGGTTGGCGTAAATAAAACTATTGTGACTCCAAAAACTACTTCAGGGGAAGTGTGTAGAAACTGTAAACTATTTTCTTTCCCCTGAAGAATCATCTGGTTGCATGTGATTGTTTGACTGAAACTTTCTGGACTTGATCTTTGCCAGTTGAGCCTTTTACTGTTTTTAATCGCTTAATCAAATACAGATCATACATTTTTTAAAATGAGTTAGGAATATTTTTACTTTGTATAAAATAGCCTTTTATGGTTAGTTTTAGGAGGGTGTCAGTGTTCCAGATATTTGTATGACACAGTTCCAAATTTGGGCACCTGAGTTGTTGTGTTTTGGAAAAATGCCCCTTTACTTTTTGAAGAAACTTTGAATAAGTACCCCTTGTTTTAAGGCATGCTAATAGATCAGACAGCTAAGCTGTAGTGTTTAAGGCAAGAATGTGAGGGTAGCCTATTCACAGATCTACTTCCTTTTCCAGTTTTTATTAGCTAGTTTACATTTCTTTCACAGATGAAGATTTTATTTTTTTTCTGGTTTTGGTAGGTTAATTGTTTTTAAATGTTTTTTTACTTGCTGCCCTTTACAGGCTTTCCATGTGCCAAGCAGTAATACAGACTTGAAAGTTCTGTATTTCTTGCGACAGTTGTGTCTTGCTCCCGTTGGGGAGGAGAGGCAGGGACAGTTACTTTTTGTAACTTCTTGCCTTGAGGGATGAGGGAGCCTTATACAGGAGGGTCTTTATTTGGTTGTGGTGGTGGGGTCTTGGTGTTTTATTAAAAAAATAGAACTTGAACTGCAAGGTAAAGCAGTCGGCCTAGCTACCTTTTCCACTGTATGAACTGCATCCTCTTGTATAATAATCGCTGTCTTAAAGTCTGTTCTGTTTTCTGACATGAAAACAGGATGTTTAGTGTAAACATGAGATTAAACTAAGCTTTTTGGAATGTTGATTTTGTTAAGATTCATCTCATGGGGATGCTGTGGCAGTATTAATGTAATGAATATAAACATTGCTATTTAAGTACATTTTATTAACTTTAATTATATGGTAAATTTACTTTTTTCCTTGCAGTCCATTTTGGGAACCTGTGAAATTAAATTGTGACAGCTTTTCTAAGCTTAGCAAAGTAGAAGTTAAAAGTACTGAGTTTTTTAATATATCTTAGTATGTACCCCACCATGCATATATCAGTGGGAAGAAAAATTCAGTGTTGCTGCATTGTGTAAATTATGTCAGCTTAATTAATTACAAACTTTGTACAGGGTTTCTTGCTCTGTATTATTGCACTCATCAAAATGAAAGTAACTTTCTTTTGATTCCTTAATATTCTTGGACTTCCTCTGAAAACACAGTGCTAGGGTGGTGGACCTTTGCTAGTACAGCCAAGAGACTGATCATGGTCTTAGCTCATATGGCTCATCCCAGATACTGTTAGAACGGACAAAGATCTCTGTATTTGGGATTTGGCCAAGGTTTTGGGACTTCTGTGACTTCTTTGCTGAGTTGTACTAGGTAAAATGCATGTTACTGTTGCCAAGGTGGTGGTCTGCTCTGAAGAGTTGTGATGAGAGTTTTGTCTTTTTTTGGTTAAGGCGCAGGATGACGCCAGAAGGCAGTTTCTATAACCAGTTATCTCTGTGTTAAAGCCTCTTCAAGCCAGTGAGAACTCCTGAGCCACTGGTGCAAATGTATTTTGGAAGCCTTGGCAAACAGTGCTTTATGGCTGATTTTATTTATCCTTTTAGACAGGTAGCTTGGGGAGATACAGGCAAGTAATCACAATTCATGGATTTCATTTGAAATCTCTAGCTTGTGAGCAGATGAAGTGGCTGAACTTGATCTGAGGTTTGTTACTTTAAGACTGAAAATATTTGCATGTCTCTGAATTTACGAGACTGTAAATAATAAAAAGCGTAGCAAAGGTGTCTTAGCCATATAAAAATCAAATGAACAAATACTATAAAACTTTGAAAGTGTGTGTATGTTGCTTGGTATTTTTGTGGCTCTGGATCTACAACAGTATTAATGCTACTGTGGGCTAGTTCATGCTTTGAAGGAGTGTAAAATTTCATCAGGTCCAGCTGACATACTGTTTTCTAATAAAACTCTTGGAATTTGGAAAATCATATTTTTTTTAATCATAGGTTGCAGTTCCCAAAGGTCCTTGAGTGTGTGCATCATCTGTTAACATACCAAAGACATCTCTAAGTTGCTCAGTTGCTGTTGAGGAGGTCAGATGCAAGCTCAGGCTGAACTGGGATTCAGAACAGGGTGCTTGCTCTTCCTGTGCTGCCAGCAAGGTGCAAACCTTTGGGTATGTTCGTAGAAAGCAGGCAGGTACTAGGAGTTGGATGGCCCTGCAGCTTGCACAGCGTGTTGATGAGTGGCTGCTGCTTTGAATTGCCTGAATCAGGAATTTGGAACTCCATCTCCTTCTGCTGAGGTGACTGCTCTAGTCACTAAGCTTGAGCTGTTCTGGCGTATTTCAGGACTCTATGCTGTTCAATTGCTTCATGGCCAGAAATAGATAACTTTTTCTGACTAGGCTGACTGCAAAGGTTACATGCCCCTTGCTGTCTGAATTCCCTCCTGGCTGCTTTAAGAATGTCTTGTTTGGATACCTTCCTCCCTTCCGTATTTAGTTATGGGTGCTGCTTTGTCGTCCTTGCAGGTTGTGCATCTAATTTCTTTTTTCTTTGCCACCTGATCTTATAAAAGTTTATATCTCTGTACATACTTATCTACTGTAATTCTTCTCATGCCTTTTATCTAGCTGCAGACTTTGCTGTAAAAAGAGTTTACGAGTGAGTTTTCAGGATAGCTCTAAACTGATCTAGCTTTGGGCTGTGCTGTGAGAGGGAGATCTCAAGTCTGGTCATGTGCTCCTGTCAGTTGAGCATTCAGGGTTTCTGCTCGGTAAGCCAGAACAAAGCTGACTTCTGTGATGACTGAGAAATTTGTAAGCTATGGAAACTCCTGCAAAATGCATAAACATTGGATGTTTGATTTGTTCATGCTTTAAAGGAAGAGTTAGAGTAGCTGATAGCATCCTATAAACACAGTTCAGTTATGAACACAAGTAACTGTAGATTTTTGAAAGCAAACATGAAGGCCATGAAACAACTTTTTTTTCATCTGGAGTTTTTTTGCTTGTTTTTTCTTCTGAGACTTTGAAGATTTTCTGTGGTTGGAGGCAGGAAACTAACAAATTTGGGCTGCCTTCTTTGTGGTTTTGGAAAAAACCTGCCTAGTTAATGAGCCTTGCTTGTGTATTCAGACACAAGTTGTTTGACAGATTCGGGGTTGAAAGATGATTTTTGTCATGTAATTTTGGTTGGGACAGTTGAATATTTTTGCTTTTCATTTTGCAGGAAGGCGTACTGTTTGCTTCTTTGAAACATCTAGGTATTTTCACTGTGCAGATTCCTACTAGCCTTAAAACTGCTGATATTTTCTTTTTGATCAGCAGTTTTCTGTTTTGTTACAAGTTGATGGTGGTTGTTTTCTTGAGTCAATATTTAAAGTATTTTGTTCCTAGTGTCATGGTTTAACCCCAGCTGGCAACTAAGCACCACACAGCTGCTTGCTCACTCCCCCTGCTTTGGGGGGGGAGAATCTGAAGGGTAGAGAGAAAACTCATGGGCTGGGATAAAGATAACTTAATAGATAAAGCAAAACCTGTGTCTGCAAACAATGTGAAACAAGCAATTAATTCGCTACTTGCCATCTGCAGGCAGGTAGGTGTTCAGCCATCTCCAGGAATGCAGAGTTCCTTGACTTAGTATAAACATTACTTGGCAAGAACTGGAAACATCAGTATGTTATCAACATATTCTCATACCAAATCCAAAACACAATGGTGCACCAACTACTAAGAAAAAAATTAACTCTATCTCAGCCGAAACCAGGACACCTGGAAAGATTAGAGACAGAGGTCTTTTCTAGTTCGTGAGTGTTGGGTTGGGATTTTCTGAGTTTTTTTCTTAGTTGTTTTTTTTGCTTTTTGTCTTACCGGGTGTTAAGTATTTCCAAGCGGCTAAATATTAGCTGGCACTGGTTCGTGTTTTTGCATGTCTTGCTTAAGCTGACAGAAAAGGCTGCAGATGAATTTTCTTCATGTCAATATTGCTAAAGTGTTTTTGTGCACAAGAAAGATGTTTCTGTGATACCAAAAATTGTAGCAGTGCAGTTTGTGCTTTATGGTAACTAGCAGGTAGAAATAATGATTAATTGGAACTTAATGAACTCTTCTTGTCACCCGAATGTTTGATTAAGGGAAGAATATAAACAGTTTATTTTCTTTAGAGAGCTGCTGGCATGTCCTAATTCCAGACTTTATATTAGTAGCAAGTGAAAACTGAACAATAACATGCTCACAAAGAATAGAATATGCAACCCCCAGACATCTCTGAAACAAGTAATTCCTTTGTTCGAGGAGGGGTTGCTTTTTAGGGTCAGAGTAATCTCTTAAGAGCTGGCCATGTTGCTGCAGCACTCTTTTGGTACCAGCTTCAGGCTTCTGTTATTTAGGATATATTGGTGTATATATTGAGTCTGAATTTAAAAAGTACTGCAGCACTTTTTAAACAAGCAGTCTACATGTTTAAAGAAATATATGTTGAAATCAATGTGACTGCCAGTGTGCAAATTTCTCTAAGAAAATGTGATTTATTTTTTAAATCAAAGTTGCTTTTCCTACCTGCTTATTCTAGCTAGAAGCTTGAGTTTTGAATTTTCCCTTTCAGGTATCTGCCTAAATTGACAGGAATGCTAATGCAGGTCTCTCTTTTTTTTTTTTTTTTTTTTTTTTTTTTTTTTTTTTTGTAAAAAAGGAAAGAATGTAGAAAAATCATAGTATCCCTTGTTTGGAGGGGCTCTGACCTCTTCTTTTGCTTGACTCAAACTAGAAATCCCCCCCTGCCCCCCATTTCTTTCTGTAAACTTTTCATATATGCCATTACCCATAAGGATTTGATAACATACTTAACCTGTCCTAACCTTTCTCCTTGCTGGTATATTCATAGAGCTGTTTTTCTAATAGTTGTTTGGGAAACAGCAAAACTAGTGAGGCTAGTTGACAGCAAATATTCTGGGGTATTTTTGGATAATCTATGCTTACATATTGAACCCTGCCATTACCACATTAGCATCAGCATTCTTAATGTATGTTTTAATGCATGGCTCCCAGCTTCCCTTGGTGTTGGTCACAATATTCTATACGTTTACTATTTTTTTCAGTAGGGAAGTTTCTTCAAAGGGCAAAGTCAATTAGAGGTCTGTTTACCTGCTACACTTTAATTTTGCAAGTGTTTGTGGGACTGTGTGGTTAACTAGATTGCTAAAACCACGTAAGTTTTAAAAACACATACCTTCTCCAATATGTTTGCTTCTGTAAGTAGCTTGGAGGGGGGAGGTAGCATGGGAGGGTATTTCTTAAACTGGTTTTGCCATTTGAGGAGATGTGTGTGTAACCACATCCCTAATTAATGTAAATTAGGCTTTAACCTACAACAGCAGTGTATTTTGAAGATGTATCAGTTTGTTTTAAAAGGAAGGCTCTCTTTAATGTTTATATTCCAGGATGTTGAAAGATACATGTAATACTAGTAAAATAAATCAGTTTAAGAATATTTTACTGGGCTGTATCATGCTTGATTCTTTTAGCATTTATGTGAAAGAACATGAAAATGAGACTTTGCCTCGGGTGAAATTAAAAATACTGTCTGACTTGAAAAAGGAAGTGATTTCAGTGAATTTTTGTTCTTGATTATGTTCTTGATGCATAGGATAAGAAAACGTGACTAATAAATTGTTGTGTTCTAAGTGTATCTGGGTGACTTTGCCCACAATGAGTTGGTAGCTCATTGAAAAAGTCAGTGTTGCCTTGTTTGTAAAACTTGAAATGATCCAGCCGTAGTGGTAGGATGGAAAGGTGGTTGGAAGTTTTGCCAGAATAGAGACTTGTTACAGTGGTGGGGAGAAGAAGCCTTTGCATGGAGACCTGAAATGTTCTTGAAGTTTTTAGAAAGATTCTTTCACCTTAGTGGTCATTTATTTGAAGCGATGTTTAGTATAACTGCTCCTTGGAACTTTTGTCTGATACTGACAAGAAACTGTCAGTATTTGAGTAGTGCAAATTTTCTTTTAAATTTCTTAAGGCTCTTTTGGAAAAACTTCGTTCTCTATACCAAGAAACACAAGGTGCCTCTGTACTTGAGTTGCTTGGTTAACCTGGCCATTTGAGCAATCTTGCCTGGCTCTGTACTTAATGTTGGTAAACATAAAGGAAATAAATGGAATTCAGTAGCTTTGGCAATATGGGAGTTTTCTGTCAAGGTTTAAGTACCTTGGAAACTATACGTGGAACTCTAGATTTTCAAGACCTGTACATACGTTGCTTTTTTGGAGGGAGCATCTCGGTGGAAGTAATGTTCTAGACAGTAGATATGGAAGATGTGGCCCTTTGTTTATGCTCGTATGTGCTTAAGACATTACATAGTTGTCAGAGATGGCATAAAGTGAACGTGATACATAGTTTCTTTTGCATTCAGTTATTAATGTGTATAACAGAATGGTGACATACTGTACATACTCTTCTTAATGTGCCAGTTAAATCAAGCTTTTCAGTCTGATTTGTTTCAGGACCCTGCTCTTTACCTATGTCTCTGTACACTGTGTTTTAGTGGGATTAAAGAACATAAACAAAAATCAGAATCAAGGTACTTGTTTGATCTGTTAACGTAAAGTGCTTTTATTTTGGGGGAGTTTGGAACATTCAGATTCCTAAAAAACAAACATTGTGCTCAAGTCAGGTTTGGTACGGGAAGGTACTAGGCTCCTACCTGATTTCTGTGAAGTAGCATTAGTGGACAAGCTTTATGTACAAGTTCTTGTTGTTACAGGACTGAAAGTCTTGGCTGTTGTTAAGAAGATAACTGCTGAAACATGGTGGATTACTATGAAGTTCTGGGAGTGCAAAAGCATGCCTCAGCAGAAGATATTAAAAAAGCGTAAGTATGACTGTAACACATATGTTATGTATTTTGACAAACATACAATCACATGGTTTCTGGATTCTCACTAAACAAACAGTTCTTTGTTTAGATTTAGCGTTTATGTACTGTTTTAAAATGGATGTATGTAACATTTTCAAAAGATATGGTTCACTTTTCTACAAACAATTGGGAGGAGACATTTGTGGAGTACGCATTTCTAGTATACCAAAACTATTTGATAATAAATTGCAGTTTCAAGTGACCTGGAAATACTGTGTTTCTCTCTTGCTCCTGGGTGCCTGAGCTTAATTAATCAAATAGCACTAGTGTGTGGAAGTTTAATTTATGGTTTTTTCCTCCCTTGTTCTTTTGCCAATTCCTGCGCATACTACTTTGTCAACACCAATGTCTGAACTGTGATCTTGTATGACTGAGTAAAACACTCCAACCTAAGTGCAAGCTTAGCTCTGCCCCTTCACAATAGTTATGAATGCTGCCTAAAATACTTCATTTGAGGGTAGGAATTGTGTGCAGGTGTAGCAGTCAAAGAAGCCACTGATGTTAGGATGCTGCTGCAATTTGGTTTCAGAGTACTCTTGGAGCTTTATTGTCTTTGTACGAGAAGAATAGTTTTGATGCTTCCAGGTTGGCTGTAGTATTGAAAAATTACGGAGCTCTAAGAAGCAGCCCATAGCAGAAATGTTACAGAATTATTTTGTTGAGACGTGCCAGATGTTGATCATCAGACACAATCTCAAAATAACTAAAGAACCCCAAACCCACCTTTTTTTTTTTTAAGCAAATCTTCATGTACCTGAAGAATCTATTTATACTGTTTTAGATGCAAGGTACAAAGCGCTGGGGAATTTCTAAATACTTTAATCCCTGATAACTTGTTTGAAACATTTTGTCTTTATCTGTATAGCATACCCCTTCATTTCAGAGTAAAATATCCTTTGTTTTCCTTCCATTTAGGTACCGTAAATTGGCACTAAAATGGCACCCTGACAAAAACCCAGACAATAAAGAAGAGGCAGAACGGCAATTTAAACAAGTGGCTGAGGCCTATGAAGTTTTGTCAGATGGTAGGTATTTTAAAAGGGCTCTTGAACTGCCTGCCCCTAGTCTGGGTATCAGACTGAAAATGCTGATGTGTGATGCTTTAAAGGAATATTGTAACTTTGGTTTACTGCCCAACTCAACTACTTCCTTTTCAAAATAAGGGAGAGAAAAAGAAGCTTACAGGTAAGACAGAGTAAACAGAAATTTTGAAACAGAAATTTCAGGTTCTTTCTAGATGAGTAACCAAACCAGTTTCCTTCTAGAAATCGAAATGCTTTGTTTGCCAGGCCCTCTTCCGAAATTTCTGAAGAGATTTTATCTTAGGGGGTAAATCCAATGTTACCATTGGTACAGAGTAATTACTGTGTTTATCTAATAAAAATCAGGCTAGACAAACTGAAGTATCTACTGCTGGGCCTGCTGCTTCTAGTTCTTGTAACAGTAAACTATTCTTGACAAAGGCCAAGCATACTGTAAACCTTGCTGAGAATTTGGATTGTGTTTGGGTGAATTCCTTCAATTCAGTCAACTGTGATACTGAGGGGAGTGTTTATTTTGAATTGTTCTGAAACAGTTGCTTAGCATGATCCATGTGGTGCAGGAATTCAGCTTATAGTTCACCATGTCGTTTTGCTTGAAAAGTATCATTAATTTTTGCTAGTGTTCTGGCAAGAGCAGTCTGAATCATAACAAAGTACTTTATTTTCCTGTGTAATTGACTGCAGCTGTCTATGCTATTTCTGAAGTGTCCTTGATTTCACCTGAGACCAGTGAGCATGGGAAAGCTATATTTAAAACACCACCAGCATCTAGATTACCCTTCTGGATTTTGCCTGGTTTATCAAGATGCAGTCTTATACACCCTGTTTTGATACATAATTGACATGGGAGAAAGTTTACTTTATGGTCAGTTCATTGTATACTCGTCTTCTAGAGTAGTTTAACCTTCTTAAGCAAATCTTTTGAGCAAGATAAAAATAGGATACTGGTCTGGTTGTTACACAAATCTTTAGTTCTTTGGAAACATCTTCTGAAAATGCTGCCTGTTTTTGGATCTAGACCAAATCTTAAGTTACTGGTGTCATAATCATTTGTGCAGCAGGGGTATCTTGACTTCTGCGCGCTGTGGTTGAGAGGCAATGAACTGTTCTGCAGACTTAACGAAATTTTCTGACACCATTACAGGCTTGAATGAAGACAGATTTTGGCAGAATAATAGTTTTGTAAGGGGTTACATAAGCAAAGAATACTGAAATTGGATGATCACAGAACACACTTCCCTTGTGGTTTCAAGAACGTTATATTTTTCAAGATGAACTTCAGGCTTTGTGAGCCCTCAGGTTTTCCTTGCTGTTTCCTGCTCTTTCTGACAGTTTGTCTCCATTAATGCTTTGATCTTTTTACACTGGTGGGTAGGTTAACCTCCTTTCTTTAAAAGTCACTTCCTAGACATGTGATACAGGTAATGAACCAAGCTTTCCTTGGGAGTGTGCGTGTATGTCAACCTATTACAAGTTTCCGTTATTTGGAGATGATGACCAATACATAAAATTGAAATTTCTGTTGGAAGTATTTTACTTTTCAGCAGCAATTTGAGGTAACTGCATGTTCTTTCAGTGACGCTACTTAAGTTTCAAAAACATCTTTCACTAGAGAGATCCCCGTGGGAATAGCATGTTAATATTGGGTCTAAAATCAAGTGCCCTGACTGGTTTTTGGCTGATGCATCCACACCAGTGCAAGCAAAATAAGCTAACTCTCTGCCCATTTAAGCTCTTCAGGTTCCCTTCCAGTACCACAGTGCAGTCTGATCTTGTGCAGTAATGTAGAGTTAATTTTTCTTCCGTTTCTCATGAATATGGGAAAGCTGGGCTGTAGTGAAATTAGGTGAGCCATTCCATGCTTTCTAAAATAGTAAAGAGCAAGCAGTTAGTGTCAAATCCTTCCATGGTATCTTTTTTTACATCTCATCATTTCCCTTTAACTAGAATTGATTGAATGGATAGAATTGATTTGAGGGGTTTTGCAGTCACTTAAACACTTTCCATTTTGATAAGTCTGTCACACTGGGCTTGGTCTGGTGCAATAAAAGGAAGAGAGGCAATGGTCAAGGTCTGCAACAAGGGAAATTCTAGTTGGATAGAAGGAAGGGATGGGAATGCTTATGGTAAGAATGCTTGAGCACTGGGACTTTTTCAGAGAGACTGTGGAATCTTCTTTTCTTGGATATTGATGAGATCAGGGCCTTATCCAGGCAAGTTTTGACCAACTTTGAGGTTAGACTTATTCGGAGGAGAAGCTTGAATTCCAACAGTCCTTTACAACCTGAAGGTTTCCATGGTACCTGTGTAAAGGTGAAGACTGCAGTATTCTTTTTGAAGGCAAACTTCCTTGTGAAATTTGTCCTTGTACCAGAATTTTTTCTGATACAACAGGACTGGAGCTTCCATGACTAATGATAGGAAGTGTAAAGTTCAGTACCTGTTCTTTTTGAATCTAATTGCTTTGGCAATCCTTGTTAAAAATGTTCCCTTGTTATATGCCAGAACTTTAAGTAATCTAGCTTTGTGATGAAGTTTAGCTGAGAATACCAGTTAAGTGGTGTTGTTTTTATTCCAAATTCGATGTGTCTATTTACTGACATGTACAACTTCTCTTTGTAGCTAAAAAACGTGACATCTATGACAGATACGGAAAAGAAGGCTTAATAAATGGAGGCGGAGGTATGTTAATTGGCAGTTCTTTGCTTTCTCTATTCTGATGGGAAGCAGTTTGCTGCAGATTTCTTTTAAGGTGGGAATCTGGAAATGCCTATACTAAGGCCTAAAACGTAGTCTTCTGAAAATTGAAGTTACAGTTGTTTTCACAATTTTTCTAGTTGTTGTGAAAGGTATTAATGATGTCTGGAAATAGTGAAGAGAATTAATTACAAAAAGGGTATTGTGTGTACTTCACTTGAGTTAACCTGGGAGAGAAAATTTTTAGAAATGTGTTTGTATTTCTAAATATTCAAATACAATGTAGGCCTGAATTTTCTTATTAGTAAGAATGTGTGAGGGTTGAAATTTAATTTCTCTTTGTAGGTGGAAATCATCACGATAATCCATTTGAATTTGGATTTACATTCCGTAACCCAGAAGACGTCTTTAGGGAGTTTTTTGGTGGAAGGGACCCCTTTTCATTTGACTTCTTTGGTAAGTAATCCACTTGAAAAAAGAGCTCTTCCTCTTCAGTGTCTTGATATTGCTTAATCTCTATAATAATGTATGTAGAAGTTTTAATGTTTTTAAAAATAATTTTTTATCTTTGGCAGCAAAAAGGGGCTAATTCAGCTTAGATTTTGATTACATCTTTCTCTCGTTTGCTATTCTGGAGTCATCAGTTGTTAGATGACTCTAATGAAGGATTAGAAAAGGGATTGAAGGGCTAGTGGTTGAATTAAGTAGAACGTTAGTTGATGAATTAGATGAGTACCTAGAGGAAGAATCTGGTAGAGGATAAGCAGCAGAGTTTGAGCAACTAGATCCAGTGAGAAATTAGCAGTAATAGTAAAGGACAGATTAGAAGAAGTGTCCAGCAGAATGCTAATGAATGAAACTGGCTGAACTGGGAAGATGCAACTTCTTCACTGCAGGGGGTTGCATCAGATGAACTCTAGAGGTCCCTGCCAACCTCAGCCATTTTGTGATGAGTGGTAGAAAACCTAGAAAAATCTGAGCAAGATGTTGAGTAGGATAGATAGTGAGGAGGAACTGAGAGAGAATGTTTAGCTCTTTTGTTTGTTTTTTTAATCTAAGATACTTTAAATAGTTGGTTCTCAAATCATATATCTGCATAGTAAGGGTAAGGCATGTTCTGGCTACAGGGAGACTGACATAGGCTTTGTTTGATTTTGACTGTATTTACTTCATCAGCACTAGCAAAAGATTTTAACTTGCTGTCTCTAAAAATGTCGGTGTTCCTGACTGACCTTTAAAGCCGTGAAGTCAGGTTCTCCATGTTAATAGTTGTGAGCTTCAAAAGAACCCGAGGATTTACCTGTTGGATTCCTTAGAAGGAAGGCTGTACAACATAGTGCATAGAGCTGTGTAGTTTATCAAACAGAGGTACCACTACTGCCAAAATTTTCCTGGGCTATTGCAGTTACTTTAGCCTCTCCTCTTTAGAGGAAAAGTGTTACATCTTGCCCTGTGGAAACAGAGGACTTAACAATATACCTCTGCACTGGTGACATTGAGGCGTGCTTCCAAAAACATTTTCCACCTGCTTAACACCCAGATTTATTTATTTATTCAAAAGCAGGCCATCTACTTCATGTATTGATCACGTCATTGTCAGGTTTAAGATACGAGTAATGTGGCACCGGCACACTTCTGGCAGAGTAAGGTTCTGACACTGTCAGCAATGTTGCGTATACTCAGTTTGATGAAAACATAAAGCTGCCTCCACTTTATGTGGGTAGTTGCAGTGTTGGTGACCAGAGTCCTAAAACCTGTGTTAAGCTTTGAATTCTGACTAAAAACTCTTGTAATTTTTCTTATCAGAAGGCTTCAAGGTGAGCATCTTTTTTTTTTTTTTTTGGCTTTAAGATGCTTAAGACATTCTCTAATATGGGAATGTGTAACTCAGAACTATTATTCCACAATTTCTATTCAGCAATCTCTTGTTTGCAGCAATCTGAATGTTTAAGGTAGCACAACATGAAAATACAGGTGCTTTCAGCTGAATGTAGTCCATTAAATAATGCCAAAAGCAAGCAGTAGAATTGTGTGTATAACTTGAATATTTGTATTGGTGAGCTAGAGCATTTGTAATATTGAAACCACTGGTAGGACAGAAGCTTTCCTGAAGAATAAGGGAATTTTTTTGTCTTCTAAAAATGAGAAGTTTTCAATTTGTTAATGAATTTTCTGTGGAACTGGAAACTCTTTGAGATACTCACGTTATAATCGGTTTTATAAGCAATTGAATAAGGACTGAGGTCATGCTTTCTGAAAATGTACACTGGTGGAATCGAAGATGAAATTGAATAATTACTTTGAAATGTTTCCACCTTTTATCCAGTTTGAAGTGTCATGTAGTGAAGCCCACAGAATGTAGGTGGGACTCTGAGTCCTGATTGCCATTGAATATGTAAAGAGCAGCATTCAGATGCATAATCCCTGGATATCTGTGAATATGAAGAATTTCTAAAATTGTGCTATGAATTGAGTCTGTTAAACTCCACTGAGCTATGTTGCACTGCTATTGGAGTTTCAGAAAGTTTTCTTAATAAACAGAGGCATCTTTATTCCTCTGTAGAAAAGAGGAGAAATGTGTGAAGACTTCTGTGGTGATTTTTAAATGACTCCCTTCAGACTCTTCATACGACAATTTTAATACTGTTAAAGACAGCTCTGAACGCTTCTAAATGGGCCAAAGTTAATGTTATGTGCTATATGTTCCGCTTGAATTAACTCAGCCAGTCACTATTTCTCTTCACTGATTTTTCAGGCAAATTCTTTGTAAAAATAAGGATTTTTTAAAACTCGATCTGATAATACAACAGATTGTTAACTCTCTTAACTTTTGAGACTTGTGGGCTTGCCTTCTGTGACATCTGGTTACAGCAGAATCTGCTTTTTCCTAGTGGGCTCTTGCAATCATAGTGTTCAGTCTCTTTGACATATAGATCGATGGTAATCCTTTATAGCAGGAAGAAAAGGTGATGCTTCCTATGTAGTACTGCTCTCTGCCTTGCAAAGGACTGCCTTGCAGTATCAGCGTCTGGTTAACTGGTATTCAGCACACTGTACTATATACCACCCTGTTCTTTGACTGTCCTTTGACATTAGAACTGAGTGTTTACTCTTAATACAGGGATTGATTTCTCCTTTCAGTAAGTTTGTTTTCTGTTTAAAGTTTATATATGATGCTTGCCTTGAATTGGTTTATTTGTGCTCCATGTAGTGTTTTGCTCATATTTCATTCGTAAACTTTTCAAGGAATTTTTTTCTGCTATATTTTAACAGTTTATAGTGAGGGAAGGATCTTATTGTTACCACTGGTGATGGAGGTGCATTCATTAAAGACTGTTGCTGCAGGCCTTCTGAGGAACAGAAACTGATGTGTTTTGCTGTAGGCCAAACTGCTTGACTGTGTTTCTGGGCTGTTCAATAATTGACTTTGTTTTGGTTTAGATAACTTTCAGATTCTCACTTCAAGAATAGGGTATATGTTGGAAGGGATTATCAGCGAGGAATTATATTGAAAAATGCAGTATATATCACAAGAGCATAACATTACCCAACAGGCAGTTTAGTAGTTCAGACAACTCCTTAAGTAATTAAGTCATCTTTTATATAAATTGAACTTCACATAGGCTCTAAACCATCTCAGATGTCACCAGTTGTATCTGAGATATCTGAGTAATTTCTGTATGGGCTAGAAATACAATTGTGGACCTACAGCAGATTAGTATCTTCCAGCAGTGGTATCTGGAAGCTCAACAGGACGTTTCAGGGCATTTCAAACAGCTTTAGGTGCCTGTATGTCTAGTTAAATTAATCCCACAAGGTACCATGCTTTTCTCTGTGGTAGAATGTGTTGTTAATGTGCCATGATAAATTGCTCCAGATGGAAGCCCTCTCTAGATGTTGATGTCAGAGAGGTGTCTGTTTGTGGAGTCTCAACAGAGATCATAATTGTGACGGCTTTGCTGTAGTTCTAAACACTGCAGTGTTCTCAGCATACATTCTGAGACATTTTTTAATGAATGTCTTAAATGTTTTTCTTACCTTGGGAAATAGAATTCATGATGTGTTTTAATTTAAATTTAGTATCAGGTGATGCATATAAAGCCATACACATTCTGTGGAGTTTCCTTTGAGAATTCTGGTTGCCTGCTTTATGTGGTATTTAAAAATCTGTACTCTTGGAAACCAAAGGTAAAATTAAACTTAACACCTTTATATGACTAGCTAGATACAAATATTTGTCACAGAGAACATCAGCTAGCAAGTTACATGGTGTTTAGTTTGATTTCATCAAACAACAGAGTTGATGCACATTGACTACTGAGGTATTGATTACATACAATGAAGCATGAGTGTTCTGCAGAAGTATAGTGAATTACTTCAAGCATCCAGGCTAAAGAGTTTTCACCTGACAAGAAAGAGGAATATCTATGTGCAGTAATCATTGCAAACTCTATTTTACATGATCTGTGTTTTAGGGTGTTGTTCAGGGATGGGATAACTTCATCAACCTTTTAGTCTCAAGGACAGACAGTTGTCTTACTGGGACAAAAGGTTTGCCTAAGGGTCAGATCACGGTTTAATCCATGTGTAATCCCATTTCTGATAATTATGATGTGTAGATGTTCTAATGCAGAATGTATTTGTTAGTCAAATAGGTTCTTAAAACTGAAAATGGAGGTGGCTTTCAGTTAAAGCTATTTTGCACAATGTTGTACTCTTTGTAATTAGTCTTTTGTTGACATAAATTTGCAGGTTTTGGTGCAAATGAAGTGCTCAGAGATTTGCATGCACATTCATTGCTTTGGTATGAATGTGCACAGTTGTATTTTCCAAGCACCAATCTTAAAACATAATTATCTACCGAATGGCCAAAATCTCACTCCTGTAATTTTTTCAGAAATAACTTTATAGGTTTGAAGAAGATTTTTGAAACGCAGGAATTCTCACACAGGCAGCATTGTATAACAGAAATAGGTAATGCTGCGGCTCCAAGGTTAGCTCAACTAACATACAGCTTCTACTGCTGAATGGGAGGAGGTCCTGTTCCAAATTCTTGTGTCTGCCTTAAAACTTTAATCTTTGATTAATGACCCATTAGACACATTGAGAAGCTGTGTGATAGTACATTGGCCAAAGAGGAAGCTTCTTGGGCATCCCAAGCCAGTTCAGCTTGTTAGTTCCCAGGAAAATGCTTTTGTTTTGTTTCATGTTCTTGGATGGCTAGCTGGTTAAATTGGTCAGAGGACAAATGCAAGAGAGACATGAGGAGAGCAGGTCATACAGTGGTAGTAGAAGATTCCTCCATTTTTAAGGTCTATCTGAACGTTAGGATGTTAATTTGATAAATATGAAATGCTGATTAGAGTTGGACTTACTAGCACCTTTGTAGTCTTGCTGTAGATGGCATTCAAAGGTAATGTTTTAAGTCTCCTTTTTCTAGAAAATTACTAGTCCCAGGATCTCTGCTTTATATCATTAGAAAGACTTGCAAATGCTTCTGCTGGTGTATTTTCTTACGTGGCAAACATGAAACTGAATCTGATCCTTTGTCCTCCCATAAGCTTCTGGTAATACGCAGATTAGAATAAACTTTGAATTTATCTCCAAGCAGTATTTAGTAATACTCTAGTCCAGCATTTCAATTTTCTGAAGCTTTTAAGTTATATAGTATTTATATGCTATTTTCACTTTTTAGAAAGGCCTTCATTTTGTGTGGTGGTGTGGTTTTTTTTTTGTTGGTTTTTTTCCTGCTTAGTTTTGTTGATATGATATGCTTCTAACATTCAGTAGGAAAATTACATGGATTATAAGCACCAAAATGACTTAGCATAAGAGGAGTCATTAAAAAAAATATAACACCCTGATATTGTGCTGTCCACTGCATTTGAACTGTTTGGAAAAAAGCATCTATGTGAAAAGGTTATCGTTCATGGAAAGGGTCTGCTAAATCACAAAAATAGACTACCAGGCTGAAATGTTATTACTTTGCTGAGTGGTACTATTAATCATCCTGAGTTAGGGACTAGAAGCATAAACAGAGCCTGAGTCGTTGTCGGGCTGCTATGTTCATGTGTATTTGGTGGTGGATATAACAAATTATAATGCAGGAGCCTCTTGCTGCCTTCTTTCCTTGGTGTTTTTGGCAATTTATTTTTTTCTTCATGTGTACCTGGATGGCTGTCAGGAATCTAAGATTCCCTCAGGGAAGTCCTACACATTTTCCTGTGTCTGCATAATCCATTTTTGCTGAGAATTCCACAGTCCATTGCGGAACACTGCGGAGGAGTGGTTTGAGTATCTTACTGGCGAGACTTGCTAGAGGAGCGCTGGAGGGTTATTAGCAGAGCTGCTAGCAGAATTCACCTGAGGTTAGAACATTTGCTAATACAGAGTGCTGACCTCTTTCTTTGGTGTTCAAAGAAAAACACCAAAGGCTTGCTAAAGGCTAATAAGGCATGTCCGAGTCTCGGTTAGGTGTTTGTGTGACTAGGAGTAGGCAATAATCCATTTAGAAGCTGAGTTGATAGTAGGCATCTCTGGGACATTCTGTGGTCCTCCTTTAAAAACCTTTATGTTGCTGCTGCTGTTGTGCTGAGGAGGAGAGATTAACTTGCAGAATAGGCTGACACAGTGGGAGATTAAAACCCCAAAGCTTACATGGTAGGTTGTTTTGTTTTTATTTGAACACCAGGTAACAAGAAAAATTGGACTATAAATAGAAAGATTAACAGTGGGAGTAATATAATATAGATCGTTTGTACACGTGAGTGAATGACCTTCATAACTAACTTATGAGTCATTCTAGCGAGAATAAATTGGACTACAAAACAATTAACTGCAGTGATCTTACTTGCTAGTTAATATGCTAGTTGACAAAAAATATCCCCTCATCTTTTTAAAGGGACATGCTGCCTGTTTTGGAGATGGTAATTTTGGTGGTAGGTTCCCATATTTCCATGCCCAAGCATTTGTTTAATTTTTCTGTGGTTGAAAAGGTAACAACAAGTCATTTTTGTATTAAAGAATACTTGTTCTGCAGGGTGTGTATGTGTGTGTGAGACAGAGAGAAAGCACAAACAAAAAACCACCTGAGTAGAAAAAAAAAAACTTTCTAACCACTTGCTTCTCTAGTGTGTATAGTCCTGCCTTGTTTTATTCCATAATTTTGGAAGCTGGTGGAAGGATAAGGTTATTATTATGTTCTTGGCATTTCATGTCTTTGCTGATGGGCATGTATGTCTGAACCCCTCAGTGGCTGCCTTTGTTCAGCATAAATACATGTGACGTTTCATTTTTGTTAAGTATTTGCACATAAACCAGATGGAAATTAATCTTTTTATCATCATATTGATTGTTTTACTATTGTCACTATTGCATTAACTTGGTGATTTATCATAAATTGGCTTGGATTTCTGTGGGGGTACCACAGGTGGTATAAGGACTGCACGTCTGACCTTCAGTTTGTCAGTTTGTAGTTTTGAACAGTGTTGCAGTTACAAAACTCTGCTTGCTTTCATACTTTTATTGCTGCTATCATCAGTTTCTGATTTTCCAGTAAGAGCTTGTTCTGAGCAGTGTGTCAGACTGTTGTCTTTCAATATTGAGTCCCCAGTTGTAAAACTTGGGTAAAATTGTTGGTACTGTACAGTACTCATTCTGGGAGAGGTCTGGTTGATGAAGAGAGTGGTTGAAGTTCCTAAACTTTTCTGATTTTAATATATTATGTTTATTGAGTATCTGTTACATGGTTGCAGTTTTATATGTTGCTCTTTGTTTTAAGAGCACTAGTAAAAAGCAGCTTTCACATAATTCTAGTAATTATTTTTTGGGAAAATGTGATAAAGTGAGTAAGGCTTGCTTTTATAGGTGTCTGGTCCCCGCTTGTGTGGTTTTGTTGTGTGTGGTGTGTTTTTTTTTTGTTTTTTTTTTTTGAAAGAGTATTGTCATCTTGATGGGGATGGAACAATAGCTGTTCTGAATGACATAACAGTTGTACTCGAATTTGAAATAGCATTCTATCCATGACCCCCTTTCTCTTTTTCTCCCCTCTTCCTCCTGCTTGGTAGGGACCGAATGTTTCTTTAGGACACTGTTTGTAAACCTCCATACTTTGGTGCCTAAATGTGCATCAGAATACATGTTTGAAGTACCTAATGTGGCAAGTGCTAAAATAAACTCTTTGAACACTTTGAGGTTATGAGTCATCAGTCCCTGGCTGCTGTTTTTGTATTTCAATAATGGACACAATCTGGAAGTTACTTTTCAGAGACCTCATCATGGTGATCCACAATAAATCTTAAATAGAAATAAGCTAGGAAGTTCAGGTACCTGTATACAGTATTTTAAGACTTGTTAAATTCAAATTCTGAGAGTTTAAATTGTCTGTCTGTGGTGGTCTACACCTTGGAAAAACTTAGTCTGACAACAGGGAGTTCTGTAGAACAGCTGAAGGGTTTGCCTTGTGGTGACTTGATGTAGGGAGATCATGATTATGCATCTGAAGAGTGTTAAATCTGTCCAATGTGAAGTGACTGGACATAGTTAGCCTCAAATAAGTACTGATTTCACTTTTTATCATGCCTACAGTGTATTATGCTATATGAGCATGTGGTGGAAATCATATTATTTCTATAGCTCCTGCCATTTCTATTATACTAAAAAATACAAGAGCGTTTACATTAGGTATACTGGGTTTTAATACTAAACAGCTAAAATAAGGAAATAGAATACTACTTGTAATTACTTTTTTGGATCCAAAAGTGAGAATTTAGTCCAGAAGGAGCATAGGAATTGCCTTTGATGAACAGTTCAGTAGCATCAAATATTTCAAAGGAAGAATCTTATCTGTAACAGGAAATTTCTTTTTTCAGTGAAGAATCAGTGATGATTAACTACAGAATTGCTCAGTAATGTTGTCTTCTGTTTTGTAGAAGACCCTTTTGAGGACTTCTTTGGGGGCAGACGGGGTCCAAGGGGAAGCAGAAGCAGAGGCGGTGGATCATTTTTCTCTGCCTTTGGTGGATTCCCTGCTTTTGGAAGTGGCTTTTCTTCATTTGACACAGGTAAATTTCACAACATTTAACAAGGAATGCAGTTTTGGTTCACAAGGGATCTCAATATAAAAGCTGAAACATGCTTTTTTTAAAAAAAGTTGCCTTTTTCATGTAGGAAATTTTGACACTGATTTTTAAAATTTAGCGGCTCTTATAAAGTCTGAATGTAAATAATGCTATAATTACAATATTTGCTCTGCTTGAAAGTTCATGAAAAGTAAACAGACCTCTAAGAGATAGAACTTTGTGTTCTTAATTTTGGTGCTACAGTTCTTTTATAGCTTTAGAATTGGTTTTGTTGCATTTGCTTTTAGGTGTTGGGGTGTAATGGATTTTAAAGTCCTGAAAATACACTGGGAAAATGTGTGCCTAGAACGCAGGGTACTACTTAGCATTGGTTCTGGGGCAGTCAGTTTTGAATGCTGATGGCTGTATCTCAGAGGTTGCTGAGAATTGCTGGTAGTCACCATCCTTTCAAGTGTTAAGAGTCGGGGTATTAGGTGATACAAAACTTGGTTTTTTTTCTGCTAACTCTGGGCATTGGAATCGTGCATTAAAGCAAATAATTGGATTAATTAAACTTACTAGCTTTACCTTGAGTGGAAAGAATGGCGCAATGGTTGACTTCAGCTGACAGGCTTGAATGTCTTTTCTTCAGGGGTGGAGGTGACAAATGGTTTCTGGACAGTGCCGTGCATTTGGAATTTGAACTATGGGTCCCTATGGGAGAAATTGATGGGGTTGGAGCCATGTTTTTGTTCTCACACTGGTTTTTTATGCCATTTAGTCACTGAGGTTGCGTTGATGCAACCAGCTAAGGGCATCCTGGAGGTAGGATGTAGTCTGAATGGATGATCAATTTGGATCCCAGTGTCATGCAAAAATACATTTTTAGTCAAATACCTTATTTCCCAACAGGTTTTACTTCATTTGGTTCGCTGGGACATGGAGGGCTTGCTTCATTCTCCTCTACGTCATTTGGTGGCAGTGGGATGGGTAACTTCAAATCAGTTTCAACCTCAACTAAAATAGTTAATGGCAGAAAAATTACTACAAAGAGGTAAGTGATATAAATATATTTGTATGTCTTGACATATGTCATGCATAGCTATAAATACAGACATAAAAATATATATACACACCCTTAAATACAGTGGCACATGTATGTATATATAATTTTTACTTTTGTTGTTATGGTTATCACATTACTTGGATTTCTCTGCTTAAAAAAATTTGTAAAGTTTTATTTGACTCTTGACTTCTTGGCATTGCTGAGTTACTTAAAGCTGTAGCATGTGAAAGTGGCAAAGATGGTGTTTTTGTCTAAACTCTTGATATTTGGGGAGGGTTCAGATGTGTAAGCCATGCTTTTAGAACTGCGCTGATGAAAAATGTAGGTTGCAGCTGCTTTGCTGACAGTGGAGCTCTTCCAGACCTTCAGAACCTTATAGCCCTTGACTACTGTCTGCCAAGTCAGCTTGAGCTTCTGGAAGGGAAAAGTGCTCTTGGTTTCTGTTGATTGTGAAGCTTTTAATTGGGGACTGGGAGAACTTTTCATTTTGCAGACTTTATGAAATATGAAACACTTTTCCCTAACATCTGCTCTAGTTTGCTTTCCTAGACAGTGTTTGAGTGAAGCTCTTGTGTGAAAAGGAATTTTCTTTTATCTGTTAAGTGACACAAACAAATGCAACCTGCTTTGGGGAAAACTCTTCCTGTTTGTTACAAAGTGAATTTTCAATTACTATACATAGTGTACCTTCTCACTATTTCATGCTTTTGATGGTGAAATCACTGCATTTGGGAAACTCAGATTAGTTAGCTATGGAGTAACCTATGTGGAACGTTATGATCAGTAACTTAAAAGAGTACTGAACAAGTAGTTAAACAATTTCAGTACTTAATAAAAGCTTATGGGAAAACAAGGGAGAACAGTTTTTTTTGTTTGGTAACTTGTGTCCCATACCAAAGTGCAAGGTTCTTCTGTGTCCTGTTGTACTGGAGAGATCCTGTCATCTTGACCACTTAATTGCAGCCTTTGTCATCACACACTACTTTGGTCATATTTTTCTGAGTGTATTCCAGAAAAATCTGAAATCTGCCCACTTTTGAGGGAATTGTGAGAGAGACCAAAGAAAGTAGAAAGTGTTTATGCAAAAGAAGATAAGGCACCATGTTTGTTTTAATATTAAAAATATAGGTTAAATCAGGTGTGCTGTTGTCATCTCTCTTGTTACCGTATTTAGAAAGAGGGGAGAGAAGCAAGAAATGCTGTTAGCCACATCTAGGAAGATGCACTATCTTCGAGAAGTGTGTTCCTTTGTAGAATGTCTGCCCATATGGTAGTTGAGTCTAAGGAAGATTCGTATCTCGGCATACCTGAAGAAAATCTTCTCTGAGTAATATTTTGATTTGGGCAAGAAGCCGTTCCCTCTGTCTTTAATACGGGTGTGTTCTCTTCATTAAGTCTGATCTCCAGAAAAATTTGTATTCATCCTTGTGGTTTCCTCATTTGAACCATGAGGGGAGAAACCCCAGACAGTTAAAAATTTAGGCATAAATTAAATGTTTTAAAAATAACTTAAACATTCCTTATATTCCATTCTTAAAACAAACAAAAAAAGCCCAAACTCACAGAGCTCTTTAATACAGGGATACTTAAATTTTGCAGCATATGTGCTGGTCATAAACTTGCTATACGGTAGGTCTCTAAATTAATTGCTCTGATCAAATTAAAAGTGAATTACAAACTGTCTTGCATGCCATACATCATGCAAAATTGTGATTTGATCTAGAATATTATGCATTTAACAAATGGGTAGGTACTAAATGCAGTGTCAATTTGTACAGTTCATCTGTCAAAAGACATTTAGTTCTAGATCACAGTTGTACTGACACTACACCCTGTAACAATGTATGAGGTGACAGCTGTAACTGTGAACTCTGCAAATGGGAGGATTCAAACCTCCAGAAAGCAATTTTTCTGCTATAAATAAGCGATATCAGTGGGGGAATGCAGATGGTTACTAGTTAGAGCTTCTGTGCTGTTAAATACAAAAGTTTGCCAACTACAGTTGCATTAAGCAGGCAGTGTTCAGCTATAGTTCATTATATGAAAACCTAGGTCTGGTGTGCATTCTCAGCTGCTTACAGAGCTTTGAAATGGCTGTGTTTTTTGTCTACAGAATTTTTGAGAACGGACAAGAGAGAGTAGAAGTTGAAGAAGATGGCCAGTTAAGGTCGCTAACAGTAAATGGTAAGGAGCAGCTGCTGCGCTTGGATAACAAGTAATTCAACGCACGCATTTAACAGAAATTTTAAGCTATAACAGCCACCATTTGAGGATTGACAGGAACATTTTTTGAAGATTTCAAATGAACTCAACTTTCTGTATATCCATACTTAAGTAGTATAAATAGCTCACCGAAACTCGTATTTGTCATAGACTTTTGAGTTAATTGTTGGGACCACCTCAATTGGACCATTTTTTGTCCTTAAAATTGTTGTAAATTTCTGTATGCACTTTTATTTTTATTATATATGATCAAGGTGACCATGATCCTTCAGTAGTGCTAGGGCGAGATGTACACTAACACTAGCATGAATCTTGCTTTTTCCAATTTGAAATGTGAGCCAATTAGTAGTTTGAAGTCTGCTGTGAAGTTAACATTTCCAGGATAACCTTTTTAATAATTTCAACTTTTTTTTTTTAATGTTTAGTAGTGAACAATGTTAATACATTTCTGGTAATGCATTTCTGGTTTAAATAAATTAAGGATGTTTTCTAGTTGTGCATGAATGCAGACAACTTAGTAAGTTTTGACAAATGTTTAAATGTGTAATGTAAGCAAAGGTAAACAAAAGTGAAGCCAGTGAGCAGAGTCTTTTGTCATTTGCTAAAAAAAAAGAAAAAAAAAAGATAAAAAATATTCAAAATGAATAAATGCTGATGTTTGTGGTGCATTCTTTCATGAATGGCATTTGTAACCTTGTGTCTGTGTGTGATTTGGGCAACTTGGGAAAACTGTGCACTGCTTTTTGGTTTTTTCCTCCTTCCCCGCCCCCCCCCCCCCTCTTTTTCTTCAATCTCAAGGTTGAGGGCCTTTTTTCTTTGCACGTGTTTTCTTCAGTGTGACTGAAACATGATATTTATTTTTTTTTTAAACCTGTATTTGAAGCACCTGTTTTTAAGAAGCATTCAGAGGCTGTCTTAACTCCATCTTTAGCCCTAGTACTTATTTTTTTGTGGTCTAGGCCTAAAGTAACTAAACCAGAAAAAAACCTAAAAAATAGAAGAAGTTTTCTAAAGTTTTAAGTTCTGAGATGGCTTCAAAGAATAATCTGTAGTGAACATAGATGCACAGGAAAACGTTTAATAATTAAAAAGGCTTTTTAAAAGATAGGATTTTTTTTGCTTATTTTGAGAAACATAATTGCTTCGAAAAAGATTTGTACATAATTAGTAGCGATAAAATATCTCGCTCTTATATTTAGTGATCAACCAAAAATTGAAAGATTGACAAATGCCTTTTGTTAAATTGAGTGAAGCAAAGTGTTAGTTTGTAGCTAAGACCAGATTTTCAAAGTTTAGTGAAAGATGGCTTGATTTCTGTATGTCATAGAGAAAGCATGCAAATAACTATTGGCATATGTTAACACCTGCCAGTCTCTGGGTAATTTCATGCGTAAATCATGGATGTGCAGTTTTTATCTGTGCCCCAGCTTTGAACATCTGGCCTTCACGGAAATCTTTAGGGTGGCTTAGTGGTTTGCGTTTTTGTTTTTGTTTTTGTTTTTTTTTTTTAAAAAAGGCATGGTGTTTTAAAATGATCACTTAATGCCTTCTTGCTGAACACCAACTGCTTTATAATACTAACAAATGCATTGATTGTTAAATACATCGAAAAGATTTGCTCTTGTTTTTCATGCAGGAAAATGGATTCAACTTAACCCAAACCAACAATCTAACAAACTGCTACAACAGAGTTCGTATTTGCAGCAGACTTAGTGTATCTTACATTCGTCCCTCTACCATTAATGCTAATTTCATAGAACCAAACAAAATAACAGGTAGAAGAATAAATAAATATGTAATTTGGTTTTGGGACTATAGAAGTTATGTACCTTTTCCAGTTCTTTGCAGAGTTCTTGTTATTTCAGTGTTGTGGTTTTGGTGTAGAAGCACAAACTCAATTTAGAATTAAACAGTGTTTTCTTGTTAATGCTGTTTTTTCCTTCCCCATGTATGTTCCTTCTTGATCCAGATAACTAAACAGACAATTTATTTCAAAATCTGGCTCTGTTGTGATGTCTTGATTATTAAAAATGTTAATTTATATTTATAGGACACGGTGTGCTCCTTTAAGTTTATGTAAACTGTAAAAAGTGATTCAAAATTGGTTAACCAAGTCAAATAAAATCAGGACAATCTGGACTTGAGTTTGAATTCCTTCCTGTGGATACCCATAGTTTTTTACATTGAGCTGCCAGACTTCACCTTCTATTTTAATCCCAGGTAATCTTTTAAAATTTAAATTGCCTAGCTCAAGTTAGGAACATAATTATGATAGCATAGCTGCTAGTGGTAGATCTGTACCCACATGCTTGCCTTAGCTATTCTTACCTAGAAAAGTGCGGTCCTTCTCATAGTGTTACGTACAAACAGTTTACTCTGGGGTTCTGTTAACAAAATCTTGTAACGCTGTCAATTTGCTGAAGATCCAGTGTTTTGGATAGTCTTGCCTTTTTCCTTCAGATCCCTGAAGCTGCTTATTGTCAGAACTGGACAAAATGCAGCATTAAATGGCAGCGCTGCACCTTCTTGGTGTAGAAACTGGTGAAACAGAGAAGAAGAAATGAGTCAGCAGAAGGCAAAACCCATCAGTAAAGGTTTCTCTAGTAGTAAGCAGATACCCATACACCAGTGTTTGAATAGGCTGCTGGTTGTACTGGGTGGATACACGGTCTTGGTCCAGGTACATAATTGCACTGGAAGTTCCAGGTCCAGATGTAAAAAAAACAAACCAAAACAAAACCACCAAAACGGTCATTGCCTTACACTTGACCAAAACCTGGTAGTCTCCACCTGTTTCAATATGTAGAACACAGTTTTGTTTTGTTTTTTTTTCTTAAATAACACTGCATCCAGCATTCTTTTTTAATGCAACTTCTTGCATCCAGCTTCATTTTTAATACACAAATCCTTATTCTGTGTTTACTGTGGATCCAATTTAAATTCTTCACATTATATATTATATATTTAGAATTTCCTCTTATTTGGGCTGTTGAAAGGAATTTCTTCTCTGTTGAAAACCCACTTAGTATGTTGCTCTGAGAAATTTTATGTTGTTCCTTACTAATACATAATTTGCATGGATGAGCCAAACCTACTCACTAGAAGTAATGTATCATCAAGGGCAGCAGATTTCCCCAAACTTCAGTTTTGGCCAAAATAGCATAAAATACTCAATAACAGAAAAGGTTCTAAATTCTAGGAAATGCTAGGCATCATATGTGCAGTGGGCTGAGGTAGCCTTCAATACCAGGTGCTGTTTGATTAAAAGTACCATTTCTTCATACAGGAGGGATTAATGCTGAATCTTTAGGGGCACCATCCCATTTAAATTAAGCTCTCCCAGTGGTCTGGAAAAAATGAAGATGGAGTTTCTGAACCTGCTAAGTCACTTACTCTTTCATGCTCTGCTTCAGAGTTCGTTGTAGAAGGCAGTAACTTTGTAATGCTTTTTCTGGGAGCAGCCTTTGGGTCTCTGGCACGTGGCCGTGATTTCAATGCAGTACACTGTAACACATTGCATGGCATCTGCCCCTTCTGCTTGGCTTTACTGGAGAACTTTGGGATTTTGCCTTAGAATGCTTCACATCTTAACATGGCTGCAGCTACTGGAGTTCTCAGTTCTCACAATACCTTCTCTGAGAATCACAGACACTGTTTTGTGGTGGAAGTGACAAAGCTGTCAGAAAAAGTGAACTTCTTTCAGGGGTGTACATTGCAATGGGAAGAGGCATACTGTTTCAACTTGTGATTAATTGATGGACTGAGTCTTAGATTGCTGAAAACAAGATTGTAAAAGACTTAGAGCCCCCATTGTCCCTTAAGCCCAAGTTTAGGTGTCTGTGTCAGTGTTTGTGTTCAGCTGTCCTGTTTGCTTGCCTCCTTCAGTATATTGGTGTTAAGTGTAAGTGGAGGTTTGTTTTCTGTATTTAGCTGTGCTTCCGTGTTTCAGACCATCTCTGGGATGCTCTACTGATAAAGGAAGTTAGATTTTACTTTTTATTTTTGGAAACTTGAGTTCTGTTCCTGAATCGTGTTTCCGATTTGTTTGAGAAGTGAGCTTGTTTCGTACTTTGTCTTAGTTTAAGCTGTGATGGCAACAGAATAGCACTTGCTTCTAAAGATGATGGCATTGCAAAGTGCGTGCTACAGCTGTGTGATGCTTAAGGTCAGGGACCTTTTGAAAGGTGCTCAGTGTTAGTGCAGTGCTTTAATTTAATAGTAGAATACTTGTTAACCTTTCTGTGGAAACATTTCTTGGTACTTCTGGAAGACCTGCGTCTTTGGTCGTGATTTTTGGATGTCTTAGTATTCAGGTTTATTTTTGGCGTGGTGTTCTCATACAAGGTAGCGGCAATACAGACACCACTAGTCTACCAGTCAGCAGTTATCTGAACTTCAAAACTTTACTGTTTTTAAGGTAAGAAGGGGAAGCTTGTTCGCACTGCCTGCTTCCTCTGGTCTTGTTTACTTTGGGACTGAATTGTGATACAGACTTGCTTTAGGTAGTACTCAGCATAGTTTGGGTTTTCTGGTTGTTACTGCTAGTCTTCAAGTGGTTGTCTTAAGTAAAAAGTTTTTTATATTCCACCAGAAATGCTGAAATGGTCCTTACGTTGCCATACTTGGAATCAAGCATATTTTCTTTGTCGGTGTTACAAACTGTACCTGTTGAATTTATAATTTTGGTGGGTTTACTGCTTGATCTGCTTTGGTTTTGGAAAAGCATACCTCGACTAGAGTTGGTGGTGAGGTGCACTACTGAAAAAGTAGAGCACAAGATGGTTGCTTTATACTCTTTCTGTATAGGCCATACATTCACAAAACAGTAAGTTTCACTTCTGAGATGCTGCTGTTAGGTTAAAAAAAATAAATTAAAATGCTGTGACTGTCTAAGCTGTAACCCTGACCCTATGCAAGCTGACTGCTGATTCAATCTCATTGAAACTTCTCTGAAAAACTATGTTCTGGCAGCCTTAGCGCTGGGTTAGGTGTTATCTTACTTAAAACAGCTGGTAGAAAGTTAATTGAAAACCCGCATGAATACTATATGCCCTGTCATGCTTACCGTGTCTAAAATAGATGCAGTAGTTTGGATGTGATAGTACCCAGATCTGAAAGCTATGAAGTCCTGGTGTGAGGTAGATTGCGCTGGTGGCCCGAGTGCTAATTATCTTCCAAATAAAGGAGGTTGAAGACTTCTGCCTGAGAAGATGTCAGCTTTGAATTGTAATGGTGGGAATTAAAGTAAATTTAATTCAGAAGTGAAAAGTTTTATTAAAAGATGCTATTAAGTAGAATTGTTTCTTTAGATCTTTAGCTTTTTAAATAATGCTAGCTTTTGCAGCATAGTGAGTTCATTTTAAAGTCACTAAAACTAATCATTTTTGAGCTTGACAATCAAGAAAATAGGTGTTTAGAGGTTTATGGCAGTAACTTAAAAGTTTGGTTTGCCCTGGGACTTATCCTTTATACTGAATCACAACTGAGAGCTCTTTCAGCTGTTCTTTTCAATGCAGCCAACTTCAAATGAGCTTCATAAAGACAGAAAAAAAGCCCTGTAGCTGCTGGTTTACCAGTGGTCAAAATAAAGCTGAATCCTTTCATACACTTGAACCTTAGTTAATTCTGAGAGACAGAGTGTTATGTTAACAACGAGTTTGTAAAGACTATAGTAAGGATGCTAGTCTTGTAGTTGATGTAACAAATGCCAAAGTACGTTTAGAAAGCTTCAATTCCGTCTTTGATTGATAAAAATCAGATATGAAATCTTCTGGATTGTTTCTCATTTGTAAATTTATTTGCATGAGTTACTAGTATGGGAGAGGCAACCAGCCTGGGTGAGTGGTCATAGAATTCACATTGTGGAACACCTATTCCTGATGGCTGGGAGAGAGAATTATTTTGGCAGTGTCTGTAACGGAGTTGCTTGAAGCAGTTACTAAGAGAGCTAAAGATGCAAAGCAGCAGCTCTGGATTAGGATTCTTCTCTCTTGTTTGCAGTCACAGGCTTGATTGAATTTTGGCCCAGGAGGGGAGTTTACCTGGGAAAACAAATCATGAGCCTGCAGAGGGTTTGACACATCTGGTGGGGAAGCTGGGCAGCTCCAGCAGTCTTGGGTTTCTTCTCAGGAATACACGCCGTGTCTGTGTTAATCTTTGTAACCAATACGTAGATTAAGATGAACTTGCTTATTTATCACACGTTTGCGTAACTGTCACCATAGGCACCTCTGGCAAACGTTTTTCCTAGGCATGTAGTTGGAGGCTGCCTTTTGCAGAAACTAAATGTGAATTTGTCATCCTGCAGTGGTATTTGTCTAGCTCAGCAGCAGAGTACTGTGTCTTGCTTTTGTGAAAGGCTGTATTCTGTAGTGTCAGTCTCCCTCGTTCCTTTCCCAAAGGCAGCTAGACTGTGCGTGTTTTAGAACTGCTTTGGACTTGTCTGTGAAAGTATTTCTGGAGGAAAACGGAGAAGACTCAGACAGCCAAGGTTCAGCCTTTCCTCCAGTCTCTCTTAGCCAGAGTCAGAGGACAAAGTCTTTTGTGGTCAGAGGACTCTGGCCAGGTTTTCCGTAACAACACTGCCTCTCATCAGAAGGCACCCCGGTACTTCTAATTTACTCAGACATGCTCTGTTAAGTAGTCAGTCACTCAGACACCTCCCAGAATTAGTCTGCTAATCTTGATGTATACATTTCTTACTACTGGCTGCTTATGGGAAATATGGTCAGGTCCTTATCACCAAGTGTACTGCACTTCAGTAACGAAAGGGCATTATTCAGCTCTTCAGTACAAACTGGGAGCGGGACGTTCAGGAGAAATTCCCTTAAAGCTGCTCTGGGTGTATCTGGCACTGCCTGCAAGCATGAGTAGCATTCACAGACCTCCTGCCCTCAGTCCTTGAGCTCCTGACTGAGTGCGAAGAGGTGGAGGATTTTTCTCTTGGGAAGATTCACCTTCTGAGGACAACCACCAAAAGTTTATTTTTTGTTAAATACCTCTAGCGCTGTTTCCATCTTTTCTGGGGCTGGGTGTTGTAGCCCCAAGAAGAAAGGCAACTCTTAACATCCTTGACAGGCACAATGCTGCTTCTCAGTGTAATTTGCAGGGCATGAAACCAGTAAGGGAGAAGCAGGAAACCAAGACAGCCTGCTTTGTGTTGTTGACGTAAATCTCAAGGACTTTTTCCCTTGTTTGGCCTTGGCCTTTCTGGTCAGGAAATTGTGCTCACCAGTTACTGCATGAGTGCAGAAGCTGTGGGTGTTTGCCTGTGTCGCCTCTTCACCCAGCGCAAACAAGGAAGGTGCTTCTGCAGCCTGAGGGTGGTGTGCCAAACTCCAGTTTGATTGCAAACAAATGTGTACACTGGTAAGATAAAACTGCGCATATTAAAGGTCGCCTTGTGTGGAAGAAGGGTATAAACATTTGTATAAGGCTAGACATTTCCAATTGAGAAGATAAACATACATGTTCAGCACATGGGTGATTCACTGTTGGAAGAACCTGCCAAGAGAAGTCGTTTCTCTAGCCTTCAAACGTCTTAAAAGACGAGCTTTCTGAAAAATACGGTTTGGTGAGAAGCGAGTGTTTGAGCTTTACAAAGAAGTAGCGGAAACTTGGGAGCCTGGGGCACAGATCGGGATGCAGCATAGGGCGCCGTGTGCCTTCAGGCTTTTCTTCATAGTTTGTATCTTGGCTTTTTCCCTCCCTCTCCTAATGTGTTAACGTTAATGCGCATGACATGTTCTCTTGCTGTGGTTGTGAGACTGGGGGGTGCTTTCACGATGAAGGAGTTTGGGGGATGGTTGAGGCTGTGTGCAGGGACCGTCTTGCCTGTCAGGAGGTTCTGGGGAAGCTGGGGAGCTGGGAAGAGAGGAGACAACGCGTGCATCTAGGGCACAGATACTGTTGCCTGATCACTATCGCCCTAAAGTGTCCAGTTTGGGATGTGTAGGTGCCGAGAGGGGACTCCATGTGGCAGAAGACGTTCTGGATCTGTTAAGGTAAGTAGTTGCTTTAGGGTAGTGGACAAACTGGGTGTTAAGTAATGATGAGGAGCCAGGGTGAGGGCCATGATGACTGTCCCCAGGGAATTTGATTTGAAATTTGCATTATGGTGAGCCCTTGTGCATCTCTTGTCTTCTCACCAACAACAGATTGCAGAGCTCGAGAGTGCCTAATTTCAGCTCCTGAGATGAAGGTTAGGAGGTCTCTTGTTAAAATGTAAGGTTGTGACAATGATTCATTTGGCAGAGGGAACTATTGATTTTCTTAAACATTTTAACAATGGGAAGTTTTTGGTTTTAGTGCATGTTAAATCTTATGTGGATAGCGATATGCATGTTTTGAATTTTGAGTGACTATGATGAAAAAAGCTGGCTTTTTGTTATTTGGGTCGTCTGTGGTAGCGTGCTGAGCGCCTAAGACTGCAATATGTCAGAAAAGTACTTCTGCAGGGAACAGGCAGAGAAGCATCTCCTACGGGGCTTACGTGCATGAAAAATACACTCCGTGGACACTTACTTGGGTTTGGTATATACCCAGAGCTGCATTTGTTAATCAGGTTTTTTTGAAGAGAAGCTTGAGGAAAGGCAAATTCCTGGAATCATAATTCAGTAGCATTTGGGCCATATAACCATCAAACATAGTTTGGAACAAAACCAAAATGTAAACTCTTCTATGGCAAAGTTCTGATACCTCTGTGGTCCTTCCTCATTTTCTGAGGAAGGTATCGTGCTTGGAGATTGCTGGAACTCCAGAAGAACTAAGTCTTAGTTCTCCTGTGGTCAAAGTTAACCATATTATGAGATCTAAATATTCAGCCCTTAAAATAGCTATTGTGGAGAAGTCTCCTTTCTGTACAAACGGTAAAAACTGAGAGCAGAGTCGGGGAGGACACCTCCACCAGTATAGACACAGCCAGCTGCAGGGACAAGGAAACTTGTTAATGGAAGAGCAGAGAAGTGTGTGTGCTGTACTGCTCTGCCCTTCTCTGCCTTAGAAGTCTCGGGCATCAATCTTTCTGTGTTTGGCAGAGTGTAACAGCCAGTGTACACCTTGTGTGTGGTGACTGTTCGTTAGCAGTAAACCACTTCTGAACTACTTCCTTTTAAATGTATCAGAGCTGTAACTTGTCAAAGCAAAAGAATTGCATCCCTTTTATCCGTATTTTCCAAGTAGATTCAACGTTTTTGAGTTGCATCCCGCGTGAAACCTGTTTCAGAGTTAGGAAATGCAATTCCGTTCGCTGTACGGCTCGAGTCGTCTTACATTGCTGGAAGAGACATCACCAGGTGTTCTTAGGCAAAACACGGACGATTTCTCTAGAGAATTGGGTAAAAAGACAAAGTAGATGATTGGTTTTGCTGCTGCTAAGTAAAAAAAAAAATTATGCATACTTTACTATGCATATTCATATTTTTGATGTGTTATATCATTGCTAGCTACTACTACACGGTATGGAACTGGCAGTGCCTGTTGCCAGGGGGGCTGTCTGAGTAATGTCCAAAGTATTTCTGAAACATTGGTGTTGTCTTCGTTTTGATCCATCTTGAAAATACTAGCCCAGAAGAACTGGAAGATAGTCCTGTGTGAAAGATTTAGAGAAAGTTGAGTGATCTTTCCTGAATCCTAGTCACAGCAGTTCTGTAGCCATTAATACTTTATTAACAAATATAACTCTGTCTTGAAGAGTGTAGAACAGAAGGTGAATTTTAAGTGCTTTCTAATGCAGTGAATAATCAAGATGATGATTCTTGTAATTACTCCTTAAAACAAGAAGCTCAACTCGAGGAAATAAAAATGTTTTTCTAAGAAGACACAGGTGTTTAAGCTCCCTGCTCTTCTTGATGAACAAAATCAAGAACATAAGATTAATTGATTGCTCTGATGTGGTTTCCAGTCTTCTCTCTCCTCTAGCACTTGCTCTGTGCGCTTTGCTCCCGAAATGTTTATAGAGACGACGACTGCATCCCTGGTAACCCTTTTTGTAGAACAAATCACGAAGCCACGTGCATGCCAGTGCTTTGTGCCGTGTTGCAGGGGAGGTGCTTCTTTCTCTGGACAGAACAGTTTCCAGCAGTGGAAAGTCTTTTTCTATGAGAGCTGTTTGACAGGGAGATCTTACCGTACGCCTCCTGGCTTCTCCTGAAACAAAAAGTCAATACTTCGTTCATGCGGGGCTCCAGGTTCAGCTCATTGTTGTGTTCTCTGTGTGTGGCAGCAGAATTTCCCAATTTATCAGTGTCTCTCGTTGTGAGTGTGGACCTGTAAGTGGCACGGAGCCAAGCGAGCAACTTGTGGTGTGGGTTAGACGGTACGTTGCTAGCAGAGGTCAAAGCCTCTCCAGTTTTCTTCTTTTTTGTGACAGTTTTGGCTAATCTTCCTTTAAAATATAGGCCTTTGAGATTTTCAGCTGAAGTTGGGATGGAGATGGGCACTCTGAGGTTCTGGCTGAACCGTGTCCGGTGTGTCAGTGTCACAGCAGCGTGGATTTAGTGTTTTGAAGGCTTTTGCAAACGGATTCCACCTCCTGGAAGGTGACCTGATTGCCTTGCCTGCTGTAATTTTATTTCCAGTCTACTGTTCAGTTTGAGTAAGCAAATGTCTTTAGAATAACAGTTGTTAATTCTTTAATTTAGTATTTTTAAAAGTTACTGTAACGAGATCTTTTTTTCCTGCAGAGGTACCAGGCTGTATCCAATACCGGGAGTTCAGGCAAGGTCAGAATTTTATTTGGAAAGTGATGAAATGCTCTCAAAAGTGCAAAGTCTGGGCCTTTTTATGGCAGTTGCTGACTTGCATGATAACAAACGTGAAGTGAACATCAGTTTTCCTCATTGTGCGTCTGTTCTAGGTTTCCTTTCGATTTCACAGTGCTGACTGCAGGACGCTCTCAACCCTGCAAAGGGAGCAATAAATGATCTTAGAAGGCCGAGGAGGAATGCTGTAGGGTAAATGAAGTTTGACATCTTCAAACTTAGTAAAACCTCTTGGCAAGTGTTTCTGAGAAGATTTTGAGTTTGCTGGTGTTCCAGGGGGAGGTGGAGTAGCTTTGCTGGCTCCTGCACTTCGGGCTGCTGGTAGTACAGAATTGTCTTTGTAGTTAAACAGTTCAAACCTCTGCAGTTTTGATGAGTTGTTTTTGAAGTGTTTCAAATATTTGTACCATGGTATAATGAGTCTGTTGACAAATGGTCACTTGAATATTTGGAAAAGCTTTTGGCTGCCGTTGCAGAATTACAGGAGGTGCGGGGATGTCTGTACGCCAGGTGATTTTGAGCAGAAGCTCGTTACGGCAACTTCAGGTGTTGAGTTGTCCTGTTGTGTAGTTTTGGTGGGCCCATCCCTTCCACAGGTGCGTCCACCTCTCCAGCCAGAGCTGGTGGGCATTTGGGTGCTTTTTGCTCCCTTCTGGTGTTCTCCAGTTTCTCTGCCTTTGTGGTAGCTCTTAAATACTGGTCTCCCCTTTTTTTGCTTTGGCCCCAGAAATTGTGGTTGGAAATGGTGGTTGTTGTCCTTAGTGCTTCATCCCACCTCGGAGGTGTGTTACAAGAGGAGAAGGTGGGGTGGTGCCAGTGCAGCAACATAGGATGGGAACAGCCATCGCTCTGGGCATGGGCAGCTCTGGGGTGGCCTTCCCAGGGGATGCGTGGCCACACTGGGTACACCAAGCAGGTACTAATGCTGCTCTTCAAACTCTCCTTCTGTTTCCAAAACTGACAAAGCTCTCTGGGTAAAACATTCCCTGTTCCCAGTGGATCTCTGCAGAAGGAACGTATAAACTGATGATACTGTTCCCAGGCACAAAAGATAATTGTAAGTATTGTTATTCTTGGATGTTAGTCATGTGTCTGGTTTGGTGTTTTGTTTTTTTTAATTGAGAACATTGAAATTTCTGTGCTCTCCATTGGTTAGTTTAGTCAGAACCTCAATTTGAGCAGAATACATGGAGCAATTTCTTTCTGTGTGTATAAATATATGTATGTACGTATACGTGTGTGTATGTTTGCATGTATAAATACTTAGTTATTGATATGTCTTGGATTTGAGAAATCACCTGTGTTCCTAAGCTATGGTGGGTTTTAAGACACAGGCTGATGAGCTTGACTGTGGGTGGGAAAGGGTGTGTTTGGAAACTCTGAGAGTTCCCTGATGGATTGGAGGTGCCAAACAACAAAAAGTGGAGCAGCTTGGGAGGTATGGCCCCTGTAAGGCCATTGTACAGGTTCCTAACGAAATACAGTATTTAGTCAAAATTAATACTGAATGTCAGCTTGAAACGCTACTTTTTAAAATTCAGACTTGTCATTAGCGTGTCAATATTATGGAACCGAATGCCAGCTAACAGCTTATTGTTCTTATGGGGAAGATGTCAAAAATAGGATTGGGTTTTGTGGTGCAGGTTCGTAAAGCACTTTGAAACCTACTGAGCTGCGAGAATAGGGAGTTGTCCTGTTACTATGAGCCCTTGTCATTTTTGGGGCAATTAAAAGATTAAGGTCTTTGGAGCTCTGTAAATCAGGGATGTGTGCAGGCAGTGGGAGCTGGAATCTGCCCACCCCAGTCCTGGTAATGCAGGGATGGATGAGGAATGCATTACACGTTTTGGGGTATAATTGGAGAGGGCACGTATCCTTTTTTTGGTAATTAGTATGTGAAACAGTGTCATATTTAAGGCTCATAGCAGAAGGAGAATATTTTCCGAACGATTAACCAGAAAAGATGAGAGCTTACAAACAGTGTGGACGATGCAATATAAACATGGAGCTTGCTCTTCCTGCCTTGTGTCTGTGAGTTTTCAACAGCGCTAATAGCCATTTGGTGAAAATATAAACTTGGTGATTTTGTGCCTTTTGCCAAATTACTATGGTAGTGTTGACAAAACAGCTGGGGAAGTCATTCATCACATTTTTCTGAAGTCACTCATGGGATTCTTTTTAAATTTAACTGCATGGCTTTTTGCTTTTTATATATATATATAAATAATATATATATAATTTTTTTTCTCTTATGGTAATCTGGGTTTGCCGTACGTTAAGGTTTTGAAGATTGATTTAAAGCTGATAATAATGACAAAATGTGTAACAAAGCTGTAGAATTTGCAAAATAGGGCTTGCTCATAACTGCTCTGGAGATGCTCTTTTTAGTGAGGGCCACTAATGGAAATGTAAGATGACATCTTGATGCTTTCACTCGGTTTTTAGCAGCGATAAGATCTGTTTGTTGTGTAAGGGCACGTTCCCTCTGCTCGCTGTCTGAGGAGTTTTCTAATGAGTAGCCCAATTTTGCTTGACCTGCTGGTGGCAACGCCGACGAGAGTTGAAGGCAAGAAGCAAATTTTGACTTCAGGGGCAGTGAAGGGGCTGTTTTGTCTGGCACTGGGAGGTTCTGGAGCACGAGTGTGAGAAGGTGGGAAGGTCCGTGGGGCTTTGCTCGGGCACAAGAGGAAACCCCAGTGGAAGGCAGCTTGTGCCTGGGTGCGTAGTGGAGGACCTGGCCGGGCTGCATGTAGTTGTGCTGTGGATTTTTTATTTACTTATTTTCCTCTAGTGTTGAGTATGTTGAGTTGTGTTGTGAGCTGGTGGTTGTTTTTATTTTTTTTTTTTTTTTTCTCAATAGAATTTTGGTTTGCACTTCAAAACCAATTTCAAAGGCAGAAATGAGCTGTAAGGCTTCCTCATGGTGGAGGTGAAACCTGCAGGGATTTTTGCCTGAGGTTGAAATACAGGTGAGACAAGAAAAACCTCTGAATATTGGACCAAATCAAGTATTTTGACCTTAGTAAAACCGGTTCTGGAGGAAGAGGGGCCATGTAAAAGAGGGAGACAGTTACAGTGATCTGAGCCCCTTCTCACCTATATGTTGTGTAGGGAGTGTGCTGGGGAGAGAAGCCCCAGGAGTGTGAGCCCCTGCTGTGACTTTGTAAGGAGGTCTGGTGGGCAGCACTGCAGCGTGGTGCCTCACCACGGGGCCTACAGGAAGCTGTGACAGAGATCTGACATGACCCTGAAAAGTGTAGAAAGCCTCATCTTTTAAGTAACCTCAATTGCTGTTGAAAAATTTGGTCCATTTTTTCAAACTGAGCTTGAAATCTTGCTAATTTGTATTTATATATCTCAAGCTGTGAAGCTTGTTCCTCGTTCTTTGCTTCCTCTCAAAATTCATGCAGAAATGAATAAAAGATCCCTGTGTGGTAAAGTCTTTTAAAATTAATAAAATTCATTTTGAGCGGCAGCAGCATGCAAATGGGGTTATCTCTCTGCTTGCTGGAAATGTGGGGATTCACGTTACCTCCTGTCACTTGCATTTCCCACATCCCGGATCTTTAAGATGAGAGCCGTTGGCGTCATCGATACGGATGCCCTGGCGTGCTTCAACAGAAACAAAATGTAACTGCAGAAGTCTGGATGCGCTCAGCCATCACTTCTCTCTGGCCTCACAGTTAATGTGGGACCATTCATTGGGCTTTAAAAGATCTTCCAATGAGTAAGTTGGCAGCGAGGAGGTAAATCCAGGCTCTCGGCAACTGCCCCGTCCATACATCAGGCTGCAGAGCTCTGAGCCACCCCATATGGTCAGACAGGAATGGCTTTAGCCATCAGTCCCCGTTAGCCGCTCAGAACAGCATGATGGCATCCCCTTTAAACTACCTGTTTGCAGCACTGCTGTAGTTAGCGTATGGTGTGGACTCCTATAATTTTCCCAGTTGGTTGCAGATTGGGGTATCTTCGTGGCAAAATACTGGTGCTTTGAGTAGCTTGATGCGCTGGGAATACAGGATTCGTGTTGGTACGTGCTGGGCTGAATGCAGGATATAATGGGGTTCTTGGGCATGTGTGGGGGTGGTAGGTAAAACCCAGATGGCTAGAAAAAATATCATCAAAAGGCTGAGCTTTTGATGGAGCCTGCTGTGGGGTGGGGAGGGTGAGTGACCCGCTTGGGGGTCCTTCCCTCCCCTGCCCTGTGCCACAGGGCTGCGGGCTGGGTGGGAACAGGAGCCGCTGGATATGAGGGCAAAAAGGAGCAAGTCCATTGCCAGCTTTTAAAGCCAGAAGGGCAGAGGTGTGTTGAGCAAAATGTATGAGCCCAGCCCTGTCCTGGATACTGGATGTGCTGCAGCCGCGGCTGTCCTGGGCCAGAAATAGCACTGCCGGAGCTGCTCCATCAGACTTGCTCCTTTCTCCCAAATCCCACCCCCTTTGTTTTCCATCAGTTCCCTGGACTTGACCACCACGGTGCGGGGGTGACGGCAGGGCGGGCGGTGGGAGCCCACGCAGGGTGTGGGATGGGCAGGGGTGAGGGGGGACACGGCAGCGGTCCTGCGGAGGGCACGGCTCGAGCCTTCAGGCTCTGACCAGCTGAGCGCTCCGGGCACCGCTTCGGCCAAGTCTTTCCGAGCATTTTGCAGGAGGGATGTCTCGGGCACAGATCGGTTCGCTGTGCCAGAGGAAACCCTGAATCTCCTCATGTTCCCAGTATCAGTTGTTCCAGAAGAAAAATAATTGCTAGTAATTGGTGAAAGCCACTAATTTTTGTGAGATGGCTCAAAATGTTGTCCTTCATCCTGTGCTTTAGCTGATAAACTTCAGTGTTGAAATAAATTCCCTTTATGGTTTTCACAAGCTCTGCCCCAGAAGCGGTGGTGCAGATGGGGCAGCTGCTCCGGCATTCCCTGGATAGTTTCTGAGTGATTTCAGGCTCTTTCGGCTTTCAAGACTACTTGCATTTTTTTTCTCAGTAGACTTTAAAATGGCTGCTTTTTCTCATAAGTATCACATCAAACAGCAAGAGGGAGGTTCTTTTTTTTCTTTTTTGTAAGGCTGTCACTGTCAAACTCAGCGACATTTTTCAAAGAGGACCTGATGCAAATTTCGGTTTCTGTCGAGTCTGACAAACCCAAGAGAGCACAGGCTGAAAGTGGGTTTTATAGCTCCTGCTGTTAAGCGCTGCAGTATTCGTGTTTCCTGGTATTTGGAAACAAGTTTAAGAACAATTAATCAGAAGAACTTGCTCAACATAGCCTCCAGTAATGGTGAGGGAGTATATTCTTGGCTAAGTGTGTTGCCTACAATTTCAGGAGGGGGGTGTGCGTGTGCGCATGTGGTTTTGGAAAATACCCTGGGCTTGGTATCTTATAATGAGCATCCCTCGTTCCCAACAGAAATTAAAAGAAACTGTGATGGTTCGACAACTTTCTGAACACAACTTTCAAGTTCATCCCGTGAATTAGACCTCTTCTTCTATGTTTTAGTAGAGTTACTTGGTCTCCTGATGTCTTCTCTGTGCTATAATATATTGGGTTTGGAGCTTTTAAGAGAAGAAACAAAAGAACCAGTTAATCTCCAGAATTTTTCAGCCCAGGGTAATCCTGGCCTGTAGATGGGTCATTTCCATGAAATAAATTCGTGCATCCAGTGGGCTTCCCTGAAGTATGAGATTTCCCAGCAAATGTTGGATGTTGGATACCAGAAGAACCCTGGTATCTTCTGCTAAGGTAAACATTAGTACTGGAGCTGCTGTAACAGCAGAAAAGTTTATTCGTACTGAAGCCTTATCAATAGGTTATGAAGATTGTAGCGCTGTCTGCTTCAGATGAATGTATTTAAATGGGGATGTTTGTTCTTTCTCTTGGGGTTGCTCCTGCAGTCACAGCTCAGCACTCCAGCGCAGCAGCGGGTGTAGTTGAGTCATCAGAAACTCTGGTGCCCTCCGTAGGTGCAGGGGAAATTCCAAGCCCTTGTAATAGAAGGGGGGAAAAAAGTCAAGCAAAGCTTTTTTTTTTTTTTTTTCTTTTGCACTCTTGTTCAGTTGTCAGTCAGCATTGGTAGCAGTTCAGACTAACATCAGACTTCCAGTTGAGTCTTCTCTAGAAGCAGCAATAGTGTCCTGCGCTAAGCGTCAGAAAATACATCACCTCTTAACTTTAAAGTCTTAAAATATTGGAAGGATGCTTTGCTGGCCATCATGCAAGAAAGATTTGAATGGAGTAAGTTTCCTGCAAGCTGTCCTTCCACAACTGGCTGGCTGGAGCTTAGCTGGGAGCACTCTCGTGCCATTAGATAAAGCCAGACATCCCCCACTGGCTGGATCTGCTGGTGCTGGTTGCAGGGAGGGCTGTGTGGTGGTTGCAGCCTTGGGGAAGTCTTCCTTTGGACTGAGCAAACCGGTGTGCCTACTTGCTGTTTCTTAATACAGGGCAAGTCCTGATTATATATCTGTATGTATATATATATATATATCTTTTTTTTTTTTTTGATTGGGTGTGCAAGAAAATACCATGCAAGCAGCAGGGCTCTGTGTGGGAACCACAAAGGCTCCGCTTCCTTTTGTGCGGGAAGTGACACGGCAAGTGTAAATCAGTGGTTTGACGTTCTCAGGATGTTTGCCCCGGTTGGTTCAGCATGTTTCTGTTAATTACTATCCTGCCATTAATTACTGCTGATTCCTGGTAGGATTTCGGTTCGATTCCAGGATGTACAGGGATGTTACTTACATGTAACACAAAATAATAATAATGCTAGCCTGTGCAGGGCTGCTTTTGTGCAAAGTGCTCTGGGACTCACCTGTCCCACCTGGCCCGGAATATCCTCCGTCTTAGCGGTTTAATTCCTGTGTGTTATCTCCGTTTTCCAGGAGCACACACGGACCCCTCGGTGTAGCTGGCGGCTCCCCTAAAGCACCCGTCTAGTCCAGGCATTGTACTCGCGGTTTGCCTTGGACATACAAAATCGATGTATCGCCGGATGAAGCGGTTGGGGTGCCTCGTGCCCCTCGCGCCAGGCAATGTTGCCCTCTGCTGGCTAGTTACAGGTTAAAGGAGCCAGATTTTCCCCTTTCCTACAGCAGCGCTTTGCTATGAGAAACTGTTTTTCAGCCCTTCTTGCTTGCAACAGAACGCAGGTTTTTATCCTAATGCAGCTCTGTAGGATGCTACAGCTCACGTTGGATTTCTTTTTCCCCAGAAGCTGCTTTTCATTTGGGAGAACCTGGTGCACCAGAAAACCAGACTTTAAATTACTGTTTTTAAATGTTACTAGTAATGCTGAATCCTCATTTTCAGCATTAGCCCTTAGAAATGTAACTTCCTTGAACTAGTTTTGCAAGTGAAATAACTACAAGGTTTTTAATTATTATTTGCATTAGCACCATAAGACCTTTTGCTTAACACTGTAATCTGGATGCCGATTCCAACAGCCCCAATAATTGTCCCCTTCCCTGCCCCAGCTGGGGCAGCTGCACGATGAGCTGGATCCAGGCACTGAGCTGGGTTAAAAATAAGCTTGCAAAAGGGAGTGTTATTTTTAACCTGGGTCAGTCCCCTGCCTGGGTTCGCAGCACGGCTGCTCAGGCTCTCACATGGGTGTGCTGGCTTGGAGGTGTGGGAGGCGGCAAGAAGGAGCCATGGGGGAGAACCAAGGGCTGGAGTACCCCTGAAAGTTGCTTCTCCAGTGGATATTCCAGCTCTGAACTTGGCTATGGACCCCCCCCTCCACACCAGCTGTCTTCCTGAAAACCATTTCCAGGACAAACGTCACCGCTGATAAAGCCCCAGCAATGTTCAGGCACTGGGTGGTGATGCCCTGTGTGGCTGGCCTTTCCCAGGGTAAATTCTTTGCAAATTCTCACAGTTTGCAATTGGTACAGCTAGTTTTATTCAGAGTCTGACTTGAACGTTTAAAATATGTTAAAATAAGAGGAACATGAGAAAAAGGTTGATGCACATTACACATTTGTGGTGCTTTGCAAGGTGTGCTAAAGATAAGATGATCAGAGGAACGATCTGATGGCTCATCCCATGCATAGCACTGTCGTAGTTTCAACATTGAATCACAGCTGATGTGATGTTACGACATTTAACTAATTTGTGGTGCCATCCTGCTCTCCTGCAACTCATAAAGGGGAAGAAGTTTGGATGATTTGTTGGGGTCTATTTGTTGAACTAAACATTGTCTTTTCTTTGGGGGAGGTGGAAAATGGAGTGACTGTTGGGTGATCGAGGTGGATTTAATCCTTTCAATATTTAAGGGGGGCTTATAAGAAAGATGGGGACAGACTTTTTAGTAGCAATAGGACAAGGGGTAATGGGTTTGAACTGAAAGAAGGTGGATTGGTTTAAAACTAAAAGAGGATAGATCCAGACTAGATACAAGGAAGAAATTTTTTACAATGAGAGTGGTGACACACTGAAACAGGTTGCCCGGAGAGGTTGTTGATGTCCCATCCCTGGAAATGTTCGAGGTCCAGGCTGATGGGGCTTTGAGCAACCTGATCTATTTGAAGATGTCCCTATTCACTGCAGAGGGGTTGGGCTAGACAACATTTGAAGGTCCCTTCCAACCCAAACCATGCTATGAATCTATGGTATAGCTGCAAAATGTGCTGCCTGTGTAGTGGCGGGGAGCAGCTCTGCATCCCCCCTAGGGCTCTGCTGTGGAGTGAAGGACAGATGGAGGCAGGCATGGGCTGCCCAGAAGTAGAAAACATAAATTGTTCTTCTGGAGATAAACTGTGTAACTTCATAGTTTAATCAAAGTAAATAAAGCATTTGACTTAGTTGCCACTGTGTTGTGTTTTGTGGGCCCCTCTGGTGTGCTGGTGCTTTCGCCCCAAACAGCAGAGTGATGCCAGTGGCAGCCGGACAGGGAATTTTCTTGCCATATAACACAGGTCAGCTCCGCTTAGCAAAAACACTGCTTTCAAATCCTTAGTGACAAAGTTAGGGAGCTTCTGAGGAAGGGCTGAAGACAAATTTCCAAAGGGATGCTGGTTCCCCAGGTCCAATACCGAGGAGCTGTGCTCGAGGTTTTAGCACAGGTTGTCACCACTTTTGGGGCAGGCGGTGGGTTTGAACAAGTTTGCAAACAGCCCTTTCACCATTTGTGTATCACTGGACGGTCCCTCTGCGTTCCATACTGATTCCCTTAGTCACCTGCCTCCTCCTGCGCTGCAGCCACAGCTGTGTTGCAGAGATAAACCCCGAGCAGGAGCTGCTGGTCCAGTCTCAGGTGGTGCTGGCAGAGCAGGCGGCGGGCACGGGCGAGCCAGTGGCACCGAGCACAGCCAGGGCTCTCCTGGCTGCCTTGGGCTGGTGCAGCACCTGCAGCTGGTGCGATGGTGCAGTGCGAGGGCCAGCTGTGGGGGTTGGTTTTGAGGGGAAGAGAAACAGGTATTACAGGAATTGTCTCTATGTTGGTTTGTTTTTTTGTTTTGTTCCCCCCCCGCTCCCCGATGTATTGGCCTTGATGGAGCAATTGAACTATGAACCCTGCTGGAAGAGGGGACAGTTCTTGCTTTGAGCTGTTTGCGGAAGAGCTGCAGATGTGGGATACCCCAGAGAAAGCCCTGGAGAAGGCGTATCGTGACTTTTCATGGACTAAAAAGCAGCATAGTTGTAAGGACTTTGTCCCAAAACTTGCAGGAGGTGTGTAACAGGCAGGTATCATCATTTTCCAAAGTCAGAGCTGTGCTCATACCGTCAGGAGCTGAAGGCTAAAACCAGCTCTAGAGAGCAGTGTTCATGGGATTTGATAAAGCAGGACAGGCTCTCCTGCCTCATCTTTAGACTGCAGTTGATTTAATTGGGAAGTCTGGAGTATGGAATGTCTTCAATGGTTTTGTATTTTATTTTAAGCTGGACTCAAGCAGTGAGTGCTTGCTGGAAGGTCTTTCTGCGGCTTCGTTATGTGCTCAGTGGTGTGGGGCTGGTGGCACTGCTCAGCTGCCAGAGCCAGGGAGCTCTGCAGCACCGTGCGCTGCAAGCAGCAGATCGAGGAGGCATTAGGGTGCAAGAGGGCCAGCACCCAGCGATGCGGTGGGTACATCACTAGGCAGGAGCAGGGTTATTGTGATTTCTTCCAGTCTTAAACAGTTCCTTTCACACTGGCTGAATTAGACTAAAATTGTCAAGATTGATTGCTAATGTAGTTAGGAGTAATTTATTGGGGTGTGCGTAGAGCATCTGGTTTGATACTTCACTGTATTGTGTTAGTGCGTCTGATCGGGTGGTCTCCGCGATGCGCACACATGGACACAGAGCTTTGAGAATGGCCTCAGAACATTCCTCATTCCCGCATCTGGTGGCCAATATAGATTCTAAATCTGCATCAAGCCAGACTTTGCACATCAAAAAGAAAGCCACGCGGTTTGTGTTTCCATGGAGGGGAGGGATCGCCTGTTTCTGGTGTGCTATAATTTGTTAGGAAGTGAACTCTCTTGACTGGTTTTTGTATGTGCAACTGGTGTATGTGTGTTTCCTATGCTTTTTTTTGTTTGTTTTGGTTTGGTTTTTTTTTTGTTGTTGTTGTTTGTTTGTTTTTTTTAAACTCCAGGCACTTTATAGGCTTATCTCCATAGACCCGGTTGATATGATAATACCACCAGGCTGATACATGCTTCAGTGCTGTTTGTATAGTGTGTAGAATCCCGTAGCCTCTTATGGGAAATGACAGCTATTTTGTATCTGGTGTTTTCCGAGCTTTGCCTTGCCTACCACCTCTCATAGCTGAAGTGCTGTACCCTGTGTGTGTGGGAGGGGAAGCTGTCCTGCCAGACCCCTCCTACTGCAAGAAGAACCACACATCCAGAGTTTACACTGGTATGATGCAGGCAGGTGGTGTCTTATTGCAGAAATCCTTGGTGGTACCATCACTTGGGTTTTTGTCTTGTTTGCTTGTGCCTTTGGAAACGCAGGAGACTCCGGGGTAAAACAGTGTGAGTGTTTGGAGGGTGGGAATGGGCGTTTAACCACCCAGGAGTAAGGGTCCTCTGCGTGCTGCCCATGCACATCAGGTGCTCTGACGTGCGCGGGTGTGATGCGAGGCACATCTTGGAGTCCTCTTCTGTGAGGCCTCAGGTGCTGCATCGTGCTGTGAAATGACTTTTTAAACAAACCTTGCCTCCTTTTCCTTATGCCCTCGGAAGCATCTCCCCATGTACGATTACAAGGTAAAGACAATGCAGCCTGTTCTGTTTGAAAGTGTCAGTGGCTTGGTGCACACAACAAAGTGGGTATTACTGTTCTTGCTCCTTACTGCATACGTTGGTGCTTTTTCCATCTTCAAAGCATTTTCCAGCCATGAACTAAGAGCACACGCATTAGCTGGGAGCACACACCCCTCCCTAAGCAGCTGATGCCGGGCACATCCCAGGAAAAACTTCCAGAATGTGACACACCACTTTTGATGCAAATAAAATGACGCTGTATTTCATCAGCTCTATTAAAAGTACTTAAGTAATTGAATTAATGAAACTTTAAAAAGCCTTCAAGACACAAATGTTGTACACACCTTTCTTCTCTCTTTTTTTTTCTTTTTTTTTCTTTCTTATTTTCCCTGTTGTCTTTGGTTGACCTCTTTATTTGTTACCTTACTGTTTGCTTTTTGATGTGTGGTTTTGCTTGGTTTTTTTGTGTTATGGTAGCTGATTTCTCTACTTTGCAGCATTGGTACTGTTACAGTTTCGTGCAGCAAAGGAAAGTGTCATCTGCAAAACAGCATGAGTATGACTGGGGTACCTCATTGTTCATGTTAATTTTTGCAAACATTGGGGTTTTGTTTCCATTGCATTCATTCGCCTTTGCTGCGTGTGCCTGCCTTGCCCCCTGGACTGTGCTTACCTCTTACATCTTCAGCCCAATTTCCCATCTCCATGTGATCCTTCACACTTCTCTACCATTCTTCCAGCTGTGGATGTCCAGCATCCAGCCCCTCTGAACCCACGTTGGCTTTGGTTTTCTCCCACCATCCTTGTAGCCAGCTTAGATATTTCTCCCTTCTTTCCCGATAGTTTTTCCTTGAGCTGGGCCAACCCTTCCTAGGCAAGATAGTCTGGCTGAGGTGGGATGAGATGACGTGCTCTGCACAGGACAGAAATATCATCCAGGGCCGTGGGCTCAGCTTGCTCACCCTGCCTTTGGGAAAAAGGAGACGGTGGCCCCTGAGCTGTCATATCTAGCTGACTTTTTTGGGTGGCTTCAGTGTGGTGAGAAGCCACTGATGGAGCTTTCTGCTCCAGCCGCTCCCCGGGTGGGCAGGTAGACAGGACTGTCTGAGCTAACCACAGCCGAGGCAGTAGTTCTGTGACTCCCCGTTTCCAGCCTAGGTTTGAGTTTTGTTCAGGCGACGTGTAAGCATTTTGGGTGCAGCTCACTTCTCTTGCACTCTTTGCTGTTTCAGGTGAGGCAGATGAAGAAGCCTTTGCTGAGGAGTGCAGACGGAGAGGACAACACGCCCTGCCTTTCCAGCCCACCAACCCGCGCCTGCTGAAGCCTCACAAGCCTGCCAGTTCCCCCAGATATGCCTATCATTATAATAGCGATGAGGTGGAAGAACAAGATAGAAGCCGGGTTACAAGCAGCTTGGAGACCCCTTTTTATTTATCAGGTGTGCACAAGCATGTTGATGAGAAATGCGCAGAAAAGGATCCGTCAGCTAGTCAAAAGCCAAAACCAAAGAGCCAAGCAAGAGGTTGTTGCTGTGTGTTGACTTAATGTTAGCTCCCTGGTAAATAATCAGTAGCAGCTTGTGTGCCTTAGTCCTGCATTTGCTCTGCTCTTCAATTTAGTGTAGATTCACAAATGCCCTGGGATATTCAAGGATCCAGGGCAAATACTGTTACGCTGCTGGAGTGCTTGTGATCTTTGTTCTTAAAAGTGAAGGCCTTTTAGAGATTAACTCATCACAGTACTTGGAACATTCATTTATTTAAATTGTACGCGGCTTCCTTGTTGAAGGAGAAGTTCGGCAACTTGATACTATTTCTGGAAGCTGCTATTTTAGGTGCCTAAATCCTAATAGAGGAGAAGGCTGAGACTGTTCAGGCTAATGCAGAAGCGTGGCAATTGTCCTGGTTATTTTTGGAAGTAATTAGTCCTTTGATATATTTCCTGTCTGTAATGTTTCGGCACTATAGTCCAGAGGCTATCTTGGACAACAGAGTCCTCATAACTACTTGATTTAATTGGAACCTGTGGTCAAAAGATCATCCAGGACTGCCGGGACAGGTTTTTCTGAAACGTGAGGATGCCTTTCTACGTGGATGCCCAAACCAAGGGCCCTTCTCAGTAGTGCTGAATTAGGTGAGGTGCTGGGAAGTGTGAGCGCATGAGGCTCCTCGGGGTAAACACAGTGCATGAAAAACATGCATCCTACCCCAAAACATGCGCTCGAATGCTCCCAGTGCTGTACCAACTTCTGCTGTGTTTATGAGCCTTTAAATCTAACACTGTCTTCTGTACGGAAGACCTAAAGATATCATGTAGGATGACAGCTTGAAAAAATAGAAACACTCAGATAAATGTCTTCCTGATCAGTTGTTGGAAGTTTTGTTTCTTTAGGGATGGCTAAATTGGATCTTTTCTTTAAAAAGTTTAATATTTCTCTACAGAAGCCTGAATGTAACCTCGGGACTGATGTCCTGATATCTCCTATGCAGGGGATGGAGGTTTTGTCTCTGGTGTCCGCAGCCGGCAAAACAAAACCTTGGCTCCGCATTTGGAGACATGAGGTCCTCTACAGTCATAACAATCCTTTGGTAATGGTTTCCAAAGAGCATCTGAGTTTGACAGGCACCTTGCAATTTTTGGAGCAATTTTTAAGATTGCTTAAGACTTTTTGCTGTGAAACTATTTATGCTCCAAGGTGCACAGGTTTGCAATTAAAATGAGTTTCCAGAGAAATGAATTTCCAGAGTTATTTGCACAATCACAAAATCCTGTCTCCTACCAGTAGATTGTGAGTTGCCATAAAAGATTCAGGGTGAAAACTTGATTGCAGTAAGACTAAGGTTTTACTGTTGCTTTAAATATTTTGCCTACTTTTCCTCTGATGGACAAGGCTGCTGAAGGACAGGTCGAGTCAGTCATACAAACCTATGTGAGTGTCTTAATCTCTCCCTGGGAAGCTTGTGCACGAGCCCCGGTCAGTGATGCTGCTCTTCTTGGGTGTTCACCTCTGCCAACTGCCTTGCCCAGCAAGCAGCTTCACCGGCGCAGCTCTGTGATTACACAGAACGCTTACTTGCTCCCGTTTGGCTTCTCATTGATCACTGCAACAGCTGCTGTGCTTCCATGGGCCAGCACTGGGAAAGAGCAGCATCTTTTTTTGCCTTGGTCCAAAGCCCACTCAATTCAGTGGAAAATAGTGAAGTTCAATGGCCTTAAGCTGGGCGCCGTTCCGCCTCGAATCAGACCGTTTTGCCACCGTTGGCATGTGGCCCTGGGCAGCGAGACCGCGTGGCAGTTTGAGATGTTGTCCTGGGTAGAGCATCTCAAGCAAATCCTCAAGTCATTAATGATTCACCTGCAGCGATACGTTTTTCTTTTCCCAGCTTTAAGAGTGGGAATATTTTGAGTTTTAATTTGTAAGTCTGTAGCAAACTGAAATGAAGGAGAAGGGATAGGTTTCATCTTGACTGTGTGGTTGGAATCCCTCTGGAAGTGGCCATCTCTCTCTAGCGCCCAAGGCAACCAATACCCAGAGATGAGATGAATCCTCTCCTTAGTCAGGATTTCCAGTCATTACAGTGGGCATTTAATAAAAAAATTGGAGTTTAATTTGATTCTCCATATTGACACTTTGTGTTTTAGTATAAATTGCTCTGCGTTTCCTGCTGTTCTCGGTTTCGTAATGGCCTTTTAGAATAAAACATCACCTCTTGTGCTCTGAAGTCACTGCATATCTCAAACAGTTCTCTAGCTCCAAACAAGTTATTTTTTAATAAGATTTCAGATACTGCAAGTAATGTGCTCCCTGATAGGATGATGTATGGCTGCCTGGTGGTATCCAAGCTGTGTCAAAGTGGTGTTAATGCCAGCAGAGACCTGGGAGTTGCAGCCATTCATGGTAGAGGTCATGGTAACTACCCCTAAAAAACAGCTGCTCCAGATTTGAGTTTTTGACCTTTACCTAGCAAGGATGGTTGAAATGTATAATTGTTAAAATACTGAAAAATACACGATACAAAAGATCATTATTTGGAAGAGAATATTGCAAGGTTTGCTTTTCCTTTTGAATGAAATAGCTTGCCTTCACCTAAAACTTACAACATTAATAATTCATTTTTGCTGCATTTTCATCCACTGGCATCCCTGAAGAGGAAACCACTTTAAAAGAACTAGCTTAACTAATCTGGATCCTTTCCTGGCATGGATTCTGCTGCTGGAAAGTTGAGCTATTTGTGTGTTATTTCATCTTTAATGCAGTCTCTGTTCCTTTTACCACCATATGGTTTCCTGAATTACGCTTTACTAACTAGTAAAATCGATATGCTTGGTTGTCCGAACTAATTACTTTATAATTCCCTCACATGTATTTGGGCATGTAATGGAAAGAGAAAGGAAAGCAAAGCCACTGTTTTCTGTGGAAATCTAATATGTAAGGAATGCTGGAGGTGTGGAGATGGGAGGGAGTTTGCTCTCCCTTTGCTCCACATCCCCTGGCTGTAACGGTGTGTGTGAGTGGGGTGGGGGGAAAGCCGTACCCTTCTGCAGGCAGAGGGTGGGAAGATTGGCTGGTGGATTTGGAGGCTGGCTGGTTGCTCCCTGGCTTAGCCAGAGCTGCCTTCACGCATGGGTTTTTGGCTGCTAGTCCAAGAGCATCCCGCTACCCGTTTGCTTCCCATAGAAGGTAGCTGGGTTGCACATGGAAGGGCTTCCAAGGCTGCATTGCCTTGCAAGCTTTTGCTTGCCATGTGGGAGTAAAACCTTGGACTCTATTCAGTAACAGTATTACCTTAATTAACAGCAGGCAAGCAGGTTGTATCTGGCTTGGTATGTTCTTGTAGCAATTCTAGGCAGAATTGGTAATGAAAATAGTATGATGAGCAAGCATGAAGGAAAGCCCCGGTAAGTTGGTAAAGCTTTTCAGTCCCCTAAAACATCAAAGTTGGAATTACATCACTGGGTTGGCCAGTGAAACTGGAGAACTCGCCCCTTGGATTTAACAGTGCGGATAATTAAATAGCAGATTGGCATACCTAGACAGGGTGGGATGTTTTGTCACCTCAGGTCTTTACGTAAAGGCAGGTTCTCTCCCTGTGATGCTCTGTGGCATGGGCAGGAGCTGTGGATGTGGTGAGAGAATTAGTAGGTCAGGTTGTGGTGTGTTGGGCAGTGGCTTGGGCTGAAAGTAGGGAATGTGAAAGTGTAGCGTAAAGCTGTAATTGGAAATTGAGTCACACACGTGAAATTATACTGAAGCTGTGATCCTGGGTGAATTTTAATAATGGTATATGCAAGCGTGTTCAGTCTAAAATAACAGATGGTGGCTGCAACTCAGAAGTAAGCTAGCTACCTTTGAAGAGAGCTATTTCTAAGAGCAGAAAATTACAAAGCGCACTACAGAACCCAGGCTGCGCATGCCCCGCTGCCCTGTTAGAGCTCTGTGTGGATGCTGGAGCCGTGACGGCTTCCATGGCTTCAAGGAGGTCAAAAGACTGGCTGCAATCTTAGCAAAAAGTTAGTAGGTCTTGAAAACCATTTTCTCTGGAACTTGAGCACAAAGCATGAATCCTTCCCACCCTCTACCTCAGCGCTTCAGAGCCTGAAAGGAGGTTCCTCCAAAGTCTTCACCCTTGCAGGAGATCCACAAAAATCAGGCCATGGCCTTTATTAGCGATTAAAGTGGGTCAAGAAGCAGCAGTGCTGCACATTAATCGTCGGTCATGACTGACCTTGTTTCCTTCTGCTGAGTCCTGTGCTCTCCTGTGCTGACAGCAGAAGGTGGAGCAGAGCCACGGCTGCTCTCAGCATCCTGGTAGAGCAGGCAGATGTCAGACAGGGCAGGAAGAAGTGGGATACCACAGACGGGTTGGGTGGGAGTGTTTTGCCCAGGACACTTGTCCCTTTGGATCAGTCACTCAATGAGCACACCTCCCTTACAGTTGCTGCCCAAGAACATGACGAGTTTTGTAGTCAGTGGCTGAACAAACCTGTGACTTTGGGAGGTGCAGATGGCAGAGAAGTAGAAACACAGAAATAAAGTCAGAGATGCAGCAGGGAGGCTTCCCAATTTGTTTTGGTCCTTGCTGAGTGCTTGAGGGAGTTGCTACTGAGTGTTGCTGTAAGTTGGTTTCAGTCATCAGCAGCTTCACAAAAGCTGGAATAGCTTTTGTGCTCTTTATGGTTCTTCTGGAAGTAGAAGAGAAGGCGATGAAACGGATGGAGTGGGTCAGCTAATGCTGTTTGTTTTAGACAAGAATTTTCCAGGTCATAAACCAGGTGTAACTCCAAATGCTGTGGCTTCTTGCTTCATCTGTCTCTGCTCCTGGCAACTGACAAAAGCAAGGACATAGCAAGTTAGGGTGATAACCATCTGTATTTGAGTGATTCTGTTTTCCCAGTGTCAAAGCTTGGGGAAGCTCTCAGCAGCCTGTTCTCCCTCCACCCTGTAGTGTGTTTCTAGGGTTTAGGTGGCTAACCATGCTTCTGAGGGTGGAAATTTGAACAAGCCCTTCTCTGAGGTCAGAATTGTTTGGCTGAAGCCAGTTGAGCCAGGCACCAACTGTGGGAAGTTTCTGTGACTGCTTTGTGACGCTGACGGCTCGTCAGGACACAGGTTCGCTGCAAATGAGTCAAATAGCAATGGGGCTTCTGCTTTCTAATTCAGATTTTGTTCTCTCCTGACTTTGCGGCTAGCCTTGTAATCAAGGCAGCTAAATATGCTTTTAATTAGTGTTGGTTGGAGTATTCAAGTGAAATACACACCAAAGGGTTACATCTTCAGTGTGCAATTTTTATTTTTGTTAGGAGCTGCTTCACTTGTTTGGATCAGGTTTTTGGCTGTTATCACCCAGCGTAGCATCGCTGGAGCTAGCAGACAGACGAAGTTTGACCTGTCCTTTCTTCTTAGCTGGGGTAGAAAAGGAAACGGTTGAGAGTGAAATTATATATCACAGCAGGCTCAAAACAGAAAAGACATGGCAGTTTTCTCTTGAGGAATACTCTGTATTTGTGTGTTATCTCCTCCTCTGGCAAATCTGTTTCTGTGTGTCAGTGATAACACTTGAAAGATTTCCACTTTTTCCCCTTATCATTCTGGAAGCTAGTAGGAGACAGTGTTGTCAAATGCCTAAATATCTTCATACCACAGTATTTTAATATTTGAGTTATTTGATTTTTAAGACAATGAATTATGTGGCATTAATTTCAAGTCATAATTTACATCAACTCACAGTATTTTTAGGGAAGAGTTACATTTGAGGAAAATGGACTGTTGAAAACAAGAAAGTATTATGATATAAAACAGGAGTATCAAATGCTATCATACGTGTATGTGGAAGCCTTTTAGAAATACTGACGGTGTTTTGAGAATGAAAAATGATAAAATCATGAAACTAATAACCTGTTAGGGTTTAATGATCCTTTCCCAAATATCTGTGTTAATGTTTCATAGTTGTTACATGAAGTAGTTCTGATCAGCTGATATGATGCTGTTTTTCCCCTCAAGTGAAGGGAAGAATCCTTTGAATAACAGCCCTTGGATGACTGATTCTCAAGAGTCAGCACGTCTCTGCCGCCTCCGTGGGCCTTTGTGGGAAAGCAAAGAGATGTCTGACCCCTTCCAGGATTTGTGCCTTAACAGCAGCAAATTAAATGCCAAGGGATCCTCTTTTTGATGATGTATAGGTGACCGAGGGGCTGACACTGAAGTAAACTTCATGGATGGGGTTCTTAGTTAGGAGATGTTCATGCGGTGACCCCAGGGAGGGGGTTGTAGCTCAGGAGGGTGGCAGGGTGCAGGGAAAACAGCGTCATCTGCAATCCTGCAAAGCAGTGCCTGTTTTTCTCTTCCTTAAACAATAAAACAGGTTTCCACTCTAACTTTGCGCAGGCTAATTGCTCATGGCAGAATTTCTAAATAAATATCCTGCTTCTTGACTCAGGTGATTGCGAAAGATGAAGTCATGCTGTTGATACAGCATAGGAACTAGAATGATAACCTAGGAACAGTTTTCCTCGCTACAAGGGAGTGTATTTCCTCCAGCGCACAGGCTTTTGATAATGTCTTAAAGTGATTTTAGCCCAGAGACCATCTTGTGGTTCTCCCCAAGTCTTAAACCGAAGACCTGCAGTTCTGCTGCGGGCATAGCCCTGATCGCACCCGGGAGGAGCTCTGATTAGGAGCCAACTTCAGCCACCACGTGGCTTCATACTCCTCTGACCTCCCGCCCCTTCCTCTTCCCACTTTTCCCGTCTTTATTTCGCTATTGGTGCTAAATTGGTGGAGAACCAGGTGCGATGGTGACAGAGCTTCCTCAGGGTCGTTTTGCCTGCCTGCAGGGAGGATGGAGGAAAGAAAGAGATTTCCAGACAGGCCAAGCTGGGCCGTTCCTGTGATGCGTGGTCCTTGCTCCCAGCTTGCAGGGGTCCTCTGCTCTGTGCTGGCCCCGTCACTGGACTGTGTCAATTCCTAGTGGCAGAGCACCGCTGAGCTAAAAGATCCTTTCAGCTATTTCAAAGCATCACAGAATGATTATCTGAGGGAAATGTTTGCTAGCTTTGAGTTGAGATTTGCAAGTGCGCTTGGGTAGATGCGTGGGTTCTGCACCGTTTGCTGGCCATGCAGGTCTGCTAGTAAGTTGTGTTTTACTGCAGGTTTGGAGGAAAGGGCATGATGCAGAGCACAAACTGATTTTCACACATCTTTGGGGGGGGGTGTGGGGAAAAACACATGAGGATGGTGATCACATGGCTGGAAGCTTGTGCCTACTGAACATGTAGCAAATAATTGTTACTTGAACTCGATGCTTCCATGCACCGTTGCAGTTGCAGTAGAATATAACCTATGGTGCATAGTAAAGCATGAGTAGGCTGATGATCCATATATAAAATGTGGAATGGTAAACACTGAGCATCTTCTTATTTACTCAGGATTCTTGGCATTCCCTAGTCTTAAAGTGGAAATGTAAATATCGTAGTAACTTGTGACTACTACTGTGAGCAGGAAATGCCAGTAGTTAAATAGTTCCTGCTGTATAAGTCTTATTTATTACTTCCATTCTGAAAATTGTTCTGGTTTTGCATGTGCTCTAATATTGAAGCTTTTCCTGAATGGCTTTGAAGTCTTTTGAAAGTTCTCCAGATCTTTTCAGACTTCAGAGATTGATAGTGTTTTCTTTCTATCCTGTGTAAGGGATATAGTAGAACTGGGGATATAGTAGAAATGATAATTTAAAAACCACCTTAGAAAGCCAGACCTTTTCTTTAAGATTCCTTAAACCATTCAGAGAACGTGCTTTTGCTAGAGGGAATAGTCCATGAATGCTGTGAATAGTGTTTTACAAGCCATGTTTCCTCAGGATACAAGGAAGGCAGCAAGAGGAGGAAGCAGAAGCAGAGAGAGGAACAGAAGAAGAAGAAGTCAACCAAAGGGAGTTACTAAAATGGACTTCTCTGCTATGCCAATACCTTTATAATAATGACGATTTAATGTTACATTTGAGCACACCTCTTCTTGTGTATATTTTTTGATTGTTCACACTGCTAGCAAGGAAGTGACTCATGTTTAAAACTGTACTAAAATTGCACTATGTTATTCTTTTTAGTTTCACAGAGTGGCTTTCTTGCCAGCCAGGTTAGGGAATTTGAGTGAGGCTGATCTTTGTTGGAAGTGTGTTACGTTTGAAGATTGGAAAATGTTGCAGAATTTCTTACCTCTTCCTTCCCTGGGACTAAAATGACTCTAGTCTAGTGTTTGTTTATTTGTCTTGTAGGATATAAAGGGTTGTGCAAATGCCTGTTTGTTTGGTCACTCTAGCATCAACATCAGGCATGCTGGAAGAAGAGTGCTATTCGCTCATGTCATTGGGAATGGGATGGAGACATGAGCTCTTATAGTGCAATTTATGCAAGTGACTTTTATGGTTTTTTTTTTCTCCAAGCTGGGCAGTGAAGGTTTGTCCCTGCTATTAAGATGTTCCTTCATTTTTAAATTGTATCATGAAGTTATATCCTCTGATTTTAAGAAGCTAAGTGTAATGATGGTCTCCTGTAAGCACTCCTACTGATTTCCTTAAGCATAGTTGACTCCCGATGAATCATTTGGTGAAATCATTCCTTATTTTAAAAGTTTATTTTCAGAACCTAGAGACAAATGATCTAAGTGCTACTTTGAAACTGCTTTTTGTTTCTGCTGAGTAGGTTTGAGATAACAAAACATTTTTTCAGCATCCATATATGACTTCAGCGAGTCTACAAGGAACTTACACCTTTATGTACGAAAGCATTTTGCATTGGTTTTACTGCAGAACTAATTTTTAGCTTGAAAAGATGTCTTCAGTTTAAAAGAAATATATATTTTCTGGCAAGATTACTTCCTTGCTTCCCATACTTGTCTCATGTGCATGACACATCGCTTCTCTTAACCATTTAGTTTGTACAGAGCCCTTCTGTTGCCTTAAGCATTTACCTGCATGTTTCTTGTCAGTATGTTGCCTCCTCTTTTTAACCTCCGGGTAGGAGTTAGCAGCTTATGGGTTTGTTTCGTTTTGTCTTCCTCTTGCCAATCAATACGTTGTTGATGTAACAGACTTAAACCTGGCAATATTGAAAGTCCACAGTTCCTGGAGAAACTCACTCATGCTAACATTTAAAAGATCAAGGAATGCACGCATTGGTGTCAGGAAGAAGCTAAACAGAAACATCAAGGCTGCATTCTAGCATGGTTTGGTGTAACAAATTCTGATGTCTCTGGTATCTGAACGGTTTAGCTTCAAATGCTTACGTTACCCAGTGTAACCCTATGCAAACATATAACCATACATGAACTCTGTTAGGGTATTTAAATTATGGTTAATACGAAATAAGACTGAGTACCATTTTCTGTCACTTAAGTACCACTTTTTATTTTGTTTTGTGCAGTGTTACTAATATTTAAAAATAAAGAAAATTATCCTTTATACTTTGTCCTCTTGCACTGTACTGTAGACTACAGCTGGCATCAGTTGTTCTTGTGTAGTTTTAATTAAAGTGTAGGCTGGAAGCACAAGGGGGAGGGTCCATATTCGCAGACACCCACAGCGTACCAACTTTTTCCTTTTGCTAAATCCATGAGCAAGTCAATCCAGTCCCTGTGTCAAACGGCTGATCCTGGAAACATTCACTGTAAGGAGTGTATACCTCAAACGGAGCTTGCACATTTGCCGTGCAAGGAACATCCATCCTGGACAATACACAACACTTTGAATTGCATCCCATGTAGTATGCTTTCCATACTCTGGGAGAAGTCCCCCTCAGCACATACGCTAATTTGAAGCTATTAGTGCTCCTCATTTGTTGGGAAAATGGAGCATGCTTTGGAAAAGCTGGAGAGGTAGAGAGAGGGGTGACACCAGCACAGGCCTGGACTCCCCAGGCTGTACCTGTGGTGTGAGCAGCCCCATGTCATAGGACAGAGTGGCTCTGGATCAGGAACGTGCCTTGAAGAGTTCGAGCAGACTGGGGTTTGGAACATAAATATCTTCTTGACTGTGGTCCCTGTGTTAGCTTTGAAGGAGGAGGATAGAGCATTAATTAGTTAGAAGACCTGAAGGCAGGCTCTAAAATAGTTGGGAAGCCTGGCTCACCAAGGGCATCCTTATCCCACTGGAAAGGTGCGGGCGTGCTGGCAGCTGGGCTCCTACACCCTGTGCCTCCTGTGGGGAGAAACTCCTGGGAAAAAGAGTCCCCAGAGGAGGGAACCACAGGCATAATTTTTCCTGTAACTACCTAGAATCTGCCCAAGCTTGCCTAGAAATTAAGAAATGTGGGCTGGTGGCCATTAAGCCTCATTCCTTCGTTCTCAGCCTGATTATTTCTGGATTGTAACCACAGAGTAACTGCTTAACTGAGCACCACGAGGTAAGGTTGTCAGCCTGGGTGCAGCACCGTGCTCCCGTGGCTGTGCTGCTTGCTGGGCAGCCTGGATGCGGGGCCACAGCTGCCACGGATGTACGAGCAGCCACGTACGTGGGGTCTGGTATCCCAGCGCATCCATCTGCCACAGGTGAAGGCTGCATGATGATAGGGTTGGTTAAAGTATGTGTTGGGGCAGGAAACATGCAGGTGGGTGTGAGGCGCCACAACTGATGACAGATGATGCTGGCCCAAGAGTGGCTGTGAATAAAAGTATTGTGAAAACTGGGAAAAGATTCCCGACTGTCCAACACTTCTGTGGAAGAGCTGAGGACAGAAACAGAGCTAGTCTGAATACAGACCTTACATGATTTACAAAACGGATTGCAAAATGATCCTTTACAGAGCAGATAACCTGGGCTCACAGACCCACAATGTATCCCGTGAGAAAATTAAATTATTAGGGTAGAGAGCAGTTGAGTAACAGCATAATTAAAACGATACACTGAAAACAAAACAATTTTATCTTGAGATGGGGGACAATCACAAACAAAATATTGTCAGATAAGGGTTCATGCTCCTCACTTGGAAGCTGCCACTATGAAAATGGTTTAAATTCAGTTGTTTTTCCACACCTTTTAGAGATGTGCACAGTCTGCTCTTTGAACTAAGGTTTGGCAAGACTTTGATCTTAAATAAAATCTCAGAGCACGTAGGTGTCAAAATGATAAAACGTATTTTTCAAGTTTTTGCCCAGTCTCTGCTCTGTGCTGCTGCCCACCTTCATGGGCAGCTTGCAGACCTGTAGCAGCTACTGTAGAGGTAACACAAGGCTCTTTTTCTCTGTCAGCTTAGCTGCCTTTACAGAGTCTTGCTTTTCCCTCAAATTTTGGAACTATCTCGTGAGCCTTTGTATGTATTTATTGAAATAACACACTAAAAAGATGCCGCTTTTGAAAAGAAGAGAGCCAGATACCCAGAAAATGTGCAGTAAATGTTGTGGAAGCGCTAAACTGCCTGTTTTCCCAACGCCATCTGAAATGTGTGACTCATACCCACTTGTTCTTCAGGAATGTTCCTAGACTTGTGCCACTGAACAGGTGCCTATCAAGTGGTGGGATTAGCTTGTTACTATATTGAATGTCATTGTTTAATTCAGCCTATATAGAAATGTAATAATTTCCATTTTTTCCCCTTTGCTTGGTGTGCCAGCTGCACAGGACTGTTTATTCCTGGGATGCACAGGTTAGTCCTTCCTGCATTTCAGATCTCAGTTATCTTTCTTCGTGTGCAGTTCTGCTCATTTTATGTCCAAACTTTGCTTGCATTTTAGTGCTTTCACACCATCTTGCCTGGGGAGCACCTTACTCCCCTGTAACTCACATATTGGTGGAGGGGAGGGGTAGAGTTGCCTGTGATTAGGTATATTTAATTCTTCTCTTCCTAATGAGCAAGGTGGAATCTGGTCTTAAGAGACTTTTTATCACTATTTGCAAATCTTCACTCATTGCTACCTGCAGCACTGAAAACTAGACAAGGCAAGGCAATTTTCCTCTCCACTGGTGAGAATTAAAAGAGGCCACTTAAAGCCACATACAGATCTAAATTTTAATGAATGTTCATAATTGAAACCATGATTGATACAGCTGCCCTGTGCCGGCACACTGACTTCTCACATGTTTTTCTAGCCAAAAAGGATTAGGCGGGGTGTTGGGAAGTGTCATGTTTGTTAAGTACCGTGTTGGTGCTCTTCTTAGCCACCAACTGATATCTACTGACAGGAGGAGAAGCACTTCCAAAGTGGCTGAGCTAACCTGAGATGACATTTCCAAGTGTGGGGTAGGTTACCTTGCTGCTCTCATCACAACAAGCAGAGACTGCTCGTGTCATTTGGCACATCTTGAACTATGTCATCAAGTATCCCAGACCTTCCTTCTGCCTCTTCCAGGAGGCCTCATGTTGTCCCTACAAAATCATCCCCCAAAGCAAGAAGTGAGCGCGAGAGGAAGATCAAAACACACACTCTCTTAACGAGCCTGAATGCTTTGATTTTAGGAAGATGCCTCCATGTCTGCCTGGAAGTGATCACAGATTTTCTTGGATGTTTCCAAGGAGGGAACTGGACCTCAGAGCACTGCCTGGATGTTTAATTGCATCTCTTCAATGTCTGTTTCCGTTGGCATGCACATGCATCTTTCTACTTAAACAGCATACATAATTTTTTCCATCCCTTGTTTAGGAAGTGCTCATCCTTTGGTCAATGCAGGGCGGCTTGCTTGTTCTTTAGGCTGCCGGTTGTTGAAATTTAATGAAGTCTTATAGTATGGCGGGGGTTATTTTTGCATTATCTCAATATTAGAGAGTTGCGGTTGGGAAAATTTCTTGAACTTGAAAAGCAAAATTTACTTCCAGGTTTTAAGATATGAGCTAACAGTGCAAAATGGTAGATCATGCCAAAGCTAGTACGCAAATACACCTCTTAAATGTGTTAGGTTAAAACTTATGAAATAGGTTAAAACTTATGAAATATATCTTTCTGCCTGCTTTTTGGAGTCCCAGTATGTGACATCTGTGGATGGTTTAATACGTTAAGTTGAGCAGCGCGCTGGTTGCATATTGCTATGTGAGACCAAGGGATAGTTTGAAGCTTCTTTAATAGACTGCGTGCTCAGAGCCGGGGAAGGGAACGAGCTCTAAGGAGACATTAGGGAGCACTAAGCAAACACTTCCCACAGCACCTGGAAGGGACACGCACCAAAGGTGCATGACTTGATCCTGGCAGCAGATGCAAGCTACAACCTGCCATACTGGTAGTGTTGTGACAAGGTGGGTTTCACCGCTTTGGGATTCAAGGCGAGGAGGTAACCAGCACTAGAGCCTTCCCAGTGCTGTGAGTCACGCTTTATACCCATAAAAATGATTTGTCAGCTGCCTGGCCCGCTGTCCTGTCTTTGATAGTGACTAACAGTGGATGCCTAGGGGAGAGCACAGCAACAGGCTAAGCATGTAATTATACCTCACCAAAATGTTTTCCCAGCTGCGGCTCCATGGCCCAGAGGCTCCTGGATCCAGAAATGGGCTTTCTCTTGCCCAGTATTTTTTTCCTATCAACTCGTTCAATTGCCTGCTCAATACCCAGTGCCTTACGGCAAGATTCCTCGCCTGGCTCTGTTGGGTAATGAGATAGCCCCTGTGTTTTAAACCTCTCTCCTACAGCTTCCTTTGGTTTCCTCCCCTCCTCCATCCTGACGTTGGAAGAGACACTGAACACCACAGCCTCATTCACCTTTTCCATGCCACTCATGATTTTACAGATTTTGCTCATGCCAGCTTTTGGTTAACTCTTTTATGGCTCAAGAGCATCTTGGACTATACCTTGCAGAAAAGCCTCTTCCTACCTTTGATGGCCCTCTCGGGTCAGGAAAGCTCATTAAACAGCAGCTGTCGCTCAGCTCCATAAACTGTGATGACTGCCCGGACGAGCATGACTAGCATTTTACCAACTTGTAATACCCCGCTCTCAGTCTGACAGGAAGAGAAGGCGGCCGCGCCAAGCCCAGGATGCAGGAAGAGCAGAGCAGCGCTTGAGACCCGCCTCTGGTGCCCTCAGTCTCACCAGGCTCTCACGGGCTCTGGAATGAGAACGCATGAGCTCACGGCAGTGATGGTATCTCCAGAGCGTCGTGGTCCCACACACCTTCACCCTCCTTCCCACCCCCTCAGCCGAGACCGCGTCACGGGGCATTCCTTGGCAGCCGACAGGACGTGCACCTCCTGACTCAGGCACAGCTCCTGCCACCGCTCGTCCCTCGGGCTGCAAGCGCTAACTCTGTAACTCTGCTTGGCTGGCAGCACGCGGACGGTGCAGTCAGTGGAGCAGGTGCTTTATTCTAAGAGGTGCCTGGTGTTTCTGCTCCCACGGAAAACCGGCATTGGCTGTATGATCCCTGCCGACCAGGGAGACAGGTCCAGTAACCTTGGGAAGACACAGGGTGTGATGCATCCCTGTGGGCACTGCCTGGAGATGGGGGCAGCGCGACAATGTGTGTCCCTGATTCCTGCAGCACTGCAGTGGTTTCACTGCCACCCCCAGTATGTCCAGTATGTCCAGTATGCAGATGGTATTTCCCACCTGTAGGGATCTGGGCTGTGACTTTCCCTATTCCCCTCAGCATCTTTTGTGCAGGGGCAGCTGCATGCAAGTGTTCACTCACCAGCATCATTTGGGAAATCTTAAACGTCTGGGGAGTTAGTTATGAGGAAACAACATAATGTTATGAGGAAACAGACAGACGGGCGGGCGTACGGCATCGAACACTGACAGTGAGAATTCAAAACCGGCCCATTGATCCGACCCCCCAGAACGTTGTGTCAGGACCTGTCAAAGCTCAGAGCGTGTCTGGCTCCGCAGTTCTGGTACCCATCCAGCTCCATGTTAAATATGATTTTGCCCAACGGATTTTCGACCTGAGCGCAGACACAGGCCTGGGGGACAGGTAACCCCTGCCCGCGGTGCCCCTGCCCCAGCAGAAGCCGTGCCGCGCCTGCGGGAAGGCTTTTCCATTTGGGTGCGCCTGAGCCTGTGGCCTCTTCTTTCTCAGCAGGATTCAGGTTTGGTGGGGGCAGTTTTCTAGTCAACAAAATGACTTCCCTCGGAACCACAGATTTTTCTACCACGAATACTTCGGAAAATATTATTCAGTTCATGTGTAATGTGAGTCTCAGGTTGCGTTAGGAGATGGGATGTGATAGAACACGATGAAAATGAGTCACTTCGTATCATGTTTTATTGTGATGTGTCAGCTGAGAAAGCTAAAGAGCTATAGGTGTTCCTACCAACCCAATTATGAAACAACCACTGGTTCATGCAGAGATTACTAAGTTTTTCCTAGGCTAGTTAGCAGAGAGGTTTAGGTCTGCTGTTTAGCAATGTTTTGTTTAAGTTGCTAACAATAGGCTGCCTCAGAATCTATTTTCCACCCAGAAAAGTCATCAGTCTCATTAGCAATAGCTAACCTTGCTCAAAAACTCCAGTCATCAGGACCAGACTGTCTCTGTTGGCAGAGGGGAAAGCCCGTGAGATTGCCCTTATTTGAAGGCTACTTTCCACTGGCGTTGACTAGAAGGGGGTAATGGTGCCACCGCCTGCTGCTGCTGTAGAACTGAGAATATGAAGGTGTGATTTGGAAAATCTGCAGGTTAGAGAGTGGCCCTATACTTCGCAATTTAATCCAGAGAGTGACAGATGCCTTGACACAGGCAGAAAAACTCAAAGGATTTTCAAGTTAGACTTGTCATTTCCATTCCTGCTGGCTGCATTGCTGGCGGTCATTAAGAAGAAGCACGCAGGACCCTTCAGGACATTGCAGCAGCCTTGGGTATGAAATTGTGTCTGTGGGATGCGGGTGATGGAATTGGTGGAGACCAATGGTCTCAGTCCCTCTCCACCACTGGTCTGGTGAGACCTTCAGCTGACGGCTTTGCCTCCTGCTGCAATGCCCACGGGCTTGCCAAGGCTGCACAAGCCAAGAGCCACACAGCTGGGCAGCCTGGAAGTACCTGGTGTACACCATCTGCTATGGTGATGCTGGATGAGGAGCTGCTTTTGTAAAAGCTTAGGTAAATTTTGAGAATAAGGATTTATAAGTTCAGCTTTTCTTGTGCTATTATTTTGAGTATGAGCGGACTCGTTGGGGGGCCCTCACCCAGAGGGCAGATTTGGGGCAGGTATATGTGACTCCTCTCCCCTGCTCTGTGCCTTCTCCTGACTGTGACCCTTCGGCAGTCCCCGTCCCTTCAGCTCTATGTCTCTCTGCCACAGAAAAAGTCAATTCAGTGAAATGCTCTGGGGCTTTTGCTGTGTCAATACACAGAGGCCAGGGTAGGACCTTTCCCTTCATTTTTATACTAGGGTTTGAACTCCTCGGTCTCGCACCATTAACCCCTTGCAGCCCTGGTTTGAGGAGGAGGAGGTTTCCTAGCGGGGTTGTAAATGCTTCAGAAAAGGCATCTGGGGAGGAAAGCTGAATAATGGAAATGTTAACAGACCTTTCATTACACACCCGATACATCATTACTTAATTTCTTTGCTTCTGTCTCTTGTTTTTATAGGGTTTTTTCCCCCTGATCAATAGCATTCATCCTACTCAGTGAACAGGCTTGATACTGGTTTTATGGCGCAAAAATTACTGTTGCTTTGACTGGCTGCTATTACCGGATGACACTGCTTGGCAGAAAACAATGAATCTTCCTATTATTTGGAAAATAAATGTGATTTATGGGAGCAGAAATTGATAGTGGTCTGTGTCTTGCCGTCAGAGTGCTTGCTTTCTTGAAATAAGGCACCTTTGGAGTGTGAAGGCTGTTTGTCTAGTGCTGTGGAGCAATTTATAATATAAATTTTTTAACTCAGTTTTGATTCAGATTTTTTTTAAAGATGATGATAAAGAAAACATCTGTGGTCTTTTTAATGGTTTGATGCCTATGGGGAAAGCAGTTGCGTAGGTGCTGGAGTTAAGCACGCTGGCAGGGAAGGACATGTTGTGGGTGGTGGAGGTGATGGAGGGAGGAGGAGGAAGGGGAAAGCTGGCCATTGACCACCTGCTGTCATTTCCCTTCACTCACTGCAGGGATGATGGTCAGCACGGAGGATTTATTATTAAAATCCCACAATAATGGTAGCTAAAAATGGACCACTTGAACTGCAGGGAAGCAGAACCGCTTCACCTGATAGCTGTGCAAGACATTGCCTAGGGACATCTGGGGGGGCCTGTGAGGCTGTTCCTGTCTTTTCTGCTCGTTCTTGCTCTTTCACAGCAAACTCTCTGCTGCCTTCCAGTTGGCCTCAGCTGTGGTGGGCCAGCTCTGCTCCTGGACAGCACGGCTGTGGGCCCTCTTCCTCTAATGCCTGTGCCGAATATGTCTTCTGCTTCTTGAAGGACTAGCAAATAAAGAACTTACCTATTTGGGGACATATTTTGTGCCTCTCTTAGGGCAAAGGAACTAATGGAAGTCCTCATCGCTTTGGAATTTTTTTTTTTTTTAAATTAAAAATACATGTGGTCTCCAAGTCCAGTCCCCTCAACTCTTTGGTTTATTCCAGGCTTAACAGTGATTTAAGCTACACTTATGGTATATTTACACAGAGAGAGGATGTTTGGCTGAGTGCATATATCAGCACCTCTGCAAGCAACTGCAGTTGAAGCCAAATGCTGAGCTCTTCCATGTAATTGCATCTCCCATGCCAAGGAAGAGTGGGCACAGCCCCCAGGGTAGCAGAGCTATGGGTCTCCTCAGCTAGGCATGGGGACCCCAAACCTCCACGGAGGGATCCTTTGGGAGAGCTGCGATGCCCCAAACACCCAGATGCTGGAAAGCCACCCAAGTAATTCCAGTCCGGAGTGGAAATTTTCACCTCTGGGAATCAAATTTAACCTCAACAAATGATTCTGCCCCACAACATGCTGCGTAAGGGGCCACGCTTTTTGTGCAATCACTGGTAAAAGAGGCCCTGTGTCCAAAAAGTACATCCAAAATATGTACATCTGCGCGTTTGCACGCGAAAGGATGACCGCTGAATATGTACCTATTCCTACTGCACAAATGGCCAAAACCACAGTGCCCAAATAATTTCTCTGCATAGAACTGAGCTGCTTGGAAAAATAGTGAAGCGAGAGATTTTCGTTAAGGTATTCTGACAAAGACGAATGTTCCCTTAGGAAGCAGGTACATCAGATGGGAAGAGGCTGATCGTTAATTTTAAAAAGTCAATTTTCTGTCAGGTAAAAGTTGTATTTCGGAGATGGTTTACCATCCCTGCCTGCCAGCCGCCTTGCTCTGCTTTGGGGCTGATTTCTGGTCAAGCTGAAGTGAACACCTGAAAGTTTTTTATTTCTCCATAGAAATAAATATGCATGCATACATATATGTATGTGTATGTACCTTTAGCACCCTTCTGGATATTTTTAGCTACTTTTCTTAGGCCAAGAGGATGGATACTGTACTAGCTAGCAAGCTGAAGCAAACTGTAATTACCTTTATCAGTCTTAAACCAACGTAATCAGCAGTTTTCTGAAAATCTTTGTGCAGAGCATTTATTTTTCAGGCCTCTGATTGTATGTTCAGGCAGGGCCAAACACTGCGGTGATCTAAGCCCGATTTGGGTCTGCTCAGTGGAACTCCTTTGTTTTATGGTCAGGAGGAAAACATTATGAAAATCTGATCTGCTATATTACATGGGGCCACATAATTTCACTTAATGGTGCCTGCATTGAAGTTACGATCTCACGGCAAACCCAGAGTGTATCTCATAGAGAAACACCCAGCCATAACTGGAATAATTATCTCTTTTAGGCATCATTCCTTGCAGAAAGTACTTCCATTTACTCAGTTCTTCAAACAGCAGCTTCTTCCAAGCAACTGCCTGGCTGGCTGCAATGTCTTTACACAGGTAGGACCATCTCTGGCCAGGACTAAACATTGAGTTTGTGCCGAGTTAGCTCCAAGGAATAATGGGTTTCAGTGGGTAAAATAGCATAAATACAGCTGCCAGGGTAGCTAAAACTATACAGATGTTGGTAAAGATAATTACACTGTTGTTAAAGGGACTTTGGTGCAGTTTATTTCTTTGACTTGCAAGAGTTGTACAGAGATAAACAGCTGTCAAAGGGCGTCCATGGTTTTGTTTCCTTATCTGAAATCAGAGCCCCAAGACACAGCCATATTCTTGTACTTTGAAGATTAATTTAAAATAAATACCATACTTTTTGTATCAGACTCTTTCCTTCTGTCTGGGATTTGTGTCCCATGGATGTACTTACTGCAGATGCAGCTTCTCCTGCTGTCCCACGTTGTAGAGAACGTATTTGTGTGTGTTTACCTGGCTGTTGGTGCAGGATTCAGCACTGTGTGTTTTAGCACTGTATTTCTAGTGGTAAGTACATTCACTGGGATAATTACACGTGAACTCGAAGAGGTGTTAGACATTAATTATACCAACATAGATAATCTGAGGTAAAATTCTGGACTTATTTAAGGCTTCACATAGGTAACATAAATAAGCTATTGCTATGTGTATCATTACACTGAATCTCACTCTTCAAGGACATTTTATTTTCATCAGGAAACTGACTAGCCAAGTAACACTAGTACCATGTTGCTACTTCAGAATCTGGTCATAATTTGAGGATATTATCAGGATGCGTCCTCTATAAAAGATCCTGAAAAGGTCTTCCTATTTAAAGTAAACCTTGTGGACTGCACACTGCTTTTCTGAATGGAACTAGCCATTCCTTAATTTAGCCCTGGCAGTTACTGTGCTATTTGCATTAATATATACTGATATTCAGTGAAGTAAATCATGATGCACCCTTCCAAGGGGCAGTGGTGAAGAAATCCCATCAACCCACATTATGCTAAAGTAGCCTTCACCAACTAATTTGTGTTGCTCCAAATGTGCAGCACTTTACTGTGATAAGTTAACTCCAATACTTACACAGTAAACCCCCAGATCCTTCTACCATTTGTGAGCCTAGAAGGAGCTGTGCTCCACAAAGCTTAATGTACTTCCATCAGGTTCCTGACTTCATAAATAAAGCAGTTCTTTGTTTTTCCCCTGTTGTGTTCCTGACTCTCTCATCAAATTGAAACCGTTACTAAACCAGATTTTGGTATCAGCCCAGAGCTTTCTGTTTTGCAAGATAGCTCATCCTCATTTTTGATACAGCTGAATTTCCTAGCACATTAGCTTTATAAAAAATCTGTTACCATTTCCTCTTCAGAGTCCCGGTTTTCTGCAATTCCTAAGCATTTGGGGCTGCAAAGAGTATTAATCCAGAAGCACAACTTTTGCTGGAGGAATCAGCCCTTACAGATATGAAGTTGGAAATTTGCTGGAGTGAGGGTGGGCTGGAGGCAGAAAATGGTTTGATGTATGATGCATGGCCACTTTACAAACATAGCTTTGTACTTGAAAGGTGGCTTTCATCATTAAGAGAGTAGCCTGGGACCTAGAGGATCTGCATGCAGTTCTTGACTCTGCTCCTGCCTTGTTGAGTCAATCTTAAAATGATTACTAGTCAGACAATCTCTCTGTTCCCCGTCTATAAAATAAAACAAGTTAATCCAATCCTCTTCTCCTGCACTTCATTCAATCTGTTTAGCTCATTAATTCTTCAGACCAGGAACTCAATCATGCTGTTTCACAAGGCAAGCACACAGAGAAATAAAGTGGAGCAATGCAGATTAAACAGTCTTGTATCTTATAAAAATGAAATTCAACCCTACAGGGTACTCCCCCTTACTACCAATACCAAGATGACACATTTCTCCCTCTCCCTGAAATCTAGACATACCAGAGATGGAGATGGGTGAGGTTGGCTAAGTGCCCCGCTCCACCCCTCTGATGGTGACTCTCCTTGTATCCCCTCTCATTCTGCCTAATTGTATTTACAGCGCAAGTATTTGTACAAACACAGCCATACCTGAGGGCTTTCCCAGAGATAAGGGGGTTTATTACATTTCCATCCACAGCTATCTGCAAAATAATGTAATTAGTTTATCCTATGTTTGTCAAGAAAAAACAAAACTGAATAGCGTAAATGGTATTTGGAAGAACGACGCATTCCTGCCCTTTGGCATAATTCAGCCTATAATTCTTTATTCAGCTGTTGGTGTGCTATGCTGTCCACCACTCTGGGATATGAGACAGAGCAGGGCTATAGGAAGATACTTTCTTGCTTTGGAGGAAAATTTCAGCATATCTGTCACAGGAAAAGTTATTAAACTCCTTCAGTTATTTGCCTTCCGCATTTGTAACCTGCTCTTCTGTAGGTACTCATATTTTGGGGGCACAGGTTAGTGCAGAGGCAATGTAACCAGTTCTCCTGGATCTCCTTTAGCTCTGCCACCAGCACGCTGGACCTGCGTCCCACTGGCGTGGAACAGACCCTGTAACTGTCCTCTGTGAGGAGTTTAAATATATTTGCCCGCTTATTAGACAAACTTAATGTAACCGTAACTATCCAAGCCAACTAGTGTAGTAAAAAGATGCTTTAAGATCTCAAGAATCCAGAGCAAAAGGAGAAATGTTTAAAAAGGCCCCCAAACCAGCTACCTTTAATGGAATTAGATAGTTTAGCTATATAAATAAGAAGCTATTGCTCGTGGAAAAAAAAAAATCTCAGTGATTTCCCCTGAGGTAAAATCAGTAGAGCAAAAGGAAAAAAAAAAGAAGTAAAAAAAAAAAAAAATCCCTCACCATAAACCTGAAGGGACTTGTCAGCTTTACGGCAGAAATTGGAGAGACTACTCAAGCAAGGAAAGGATTAGGCTATCTCCTATCAAAGCATGCATGGACTGGATTTTTACAGCAACTTAAACAGAAAGTGGTGGGGTTTGGGCTTTGATTTTTTTCCATTTCCAGCTGTGGCAAAGATTGGAAGAAAAAATGCACACAATACAGTCCGTAAAGTAGTGCCTTTCCAGTGGAACCAGTGCCTACGTCCTCCTCCCAGGTCCATCGACTTTAACAATTACAATACTGCTCCGTTTTGCACACTGACCCCAAAGGCAGTGTGAAACATTTATACTTTTGGTTACGTCCATGAAGACCCATGTCCCACAGCTCTGAACACAAGAGTGAGCTGGCCTGGCTGTGAGAAGGAAAGGATGTAGTTGGTGACGAAGGGTCTTGGGTGCTGTCTGATGCAGGAGAGCTGGAAGCAGCTATTGCTACCACAAATCCTGCCTCTTAATCCCCTCTGACCTGAGCTCCTGATCCCAGACACATCAGCACTCAGCTATTTTGAATCTGCTCAGTGTTCCAAAAATACCATGCATGCCCTGAGCATACTCACATTAGTGCAGCCTCCACCATGAGAACATGGTACAAGCTTGTTTGCTCCGTGCTAGGAGCCTTGTGCTCGCCCTCTGCACCATCTCCCTGCTGCCGCAAGACAATGTGACTGTATTTACAAGTAGCAGAAGATGGAAAATTATTGCTGGAGTGTGAACAAATAATTCCTTATTAAAACTCTTTTTTTTTTTCACTGAGTCTTCAGCTTTTCAAAGCGTGCCTTTGCTCGTGCGTGTAGTTGACTAAGCATTGAGGGGAGGGGATTGATTGCTGTATAGTCCTCAGCTCTGGCATGTCATCTCATTGCACTGGTTCTCTTCCTCTTTACAAGGTCCTACCACACACTGTCTCCTCTAAGGTCAGTCCAGCCCCAGTCCTCTCTTCTTCAGTCCTGCAGTGTAGAGGAATTACAGAGGAATGAAGGCAGGTTAATTAACACTGATAATATACAGCTGGGGGCTGGCTTCAGGGGCGGTGGGTTGGCTGACGTGGACAATGTGCAGCTGTGGCTGGTTCCTGCTGAGTAGTTAAATAGCTCTAAGGGGGATGGAAGAGGAGCCCTGGAGGAAGAGAGACCCAGAAGAAGGAGAGGGAGTGCCCTGGGTACAGGAGAGACAAGGAGGGGGCCTAGATGAGGAGAGGCCAGCTGGAAGAGGAGACCAGAGGAAGAAGAACATGGATGCAGCAGATGCAAGAAGCAGGGTGGACTGGTCTGAAGAGGGTAAAGAAACAGCACAAACATTAGATGAACTTTTGAAACCTTGTGGAGCATTGGTGGCTGTGCTGGGGCAAGGTGGGGGAACTGCTTTTTGAAGTTAACCTGGTATGGGATGGTGAAAGCCTTGTTGCAGCCAGCTAGTTTTGATTGTGCTGCAACACTGCAGCTTCTCAGGTTGGGCTGGTGGCAGCTTTCAGGGGGTACAGAGAAGCTCATCTCCATTTGGTGTGTCCCTTGCCTTTTTTACTACACGAGTCCTACAGTCGTTTTATAGTAAAGTATGCCAGGGCAGGGTAACTGGGCATCTTCACTTGCCAATCTTCAGACTTGCTGGTGCACTGTGTGTTCAGTGACTGGTCCTTCACAGTCATGCTGTGATTTGGCTCTGCTCCCACTTCTTGTCTTTAACCAATTTTCCCCTAAAGAGAGAACAGATACAGTTTTAATTTGGAGTCTACTTCTGGGCTTTCAACTCGCTCTTCTAAAAGTTTTTAAGTCAGGACAGACACAATTTTCTCTTTTTTTTTTTTTTTTTCCCCCAGCCTCAGATTCTGATACTGTTGAGGTAATGTGTCTCTGTCTAGCTTTTAGTTATATAGCCTTTGCCACTGAATAACTGTCTCCCTTTCTTTTTCTATTTTTTTTAATTTTCCTTGCCACTCTATTGCCAGCTGGAGAAAAACTGTTATCTCCTTCCTACAGGCAGGATGTGAAGCGATAAAAAATAAATTCCAATGCCAAAGCTCAAAGTCTACCTACCCAGCCTTCAGCCACCACCCTTCCTTGGCTAAACCTGACTGTGTCAAGCTTGGAGCCTCCTCAGGTTCTCCTTGGAGATTTCTATAAAAACTCCTACGTTTTCTGCATTGAGAGACACAACCACCAAGTCCAGGCAGCAACTGTGTTCCTGCTGGTAGTCACTAACAAGGTGCTCTGTGCCCATTTTCACCTTCAGAGCCTACCCTGAAAAGGGTATGTGCCTAAGGATGGTCTCAATTTGTGCTTAGCAGATGACACCTTCTGCTGGGATGGAGTATAGTATCACAGAACCATTTAGGCTGGAAAAGACCGTTAAGATCATCAAGCCCAACCACTTCTCCCAGTCTTCCTGTTCTTCCTCCTGTTCCTTCTCCTCCTCTTCCTCTTTTTCTTCCAGCTTTTATTTCTTCTATTTTTTTGTTAAACACTTATTTCTGATTTTGTTCATCCTCATTCTTTTCCTTATCTTCCACCTTCTTGTGTTCTCCCCCTGGTCCTCATTTCCCATCTTATTCTCATCCTCCTCCTCTTGCCTCCTGTTGCCTTCTTGAGTAGTTACAGGTTCACATCCCTCAGCTACCTGAAGGCTTCACAGCATTATCTCCTGCTCACAAGGCTCTCCTCTTGGAGGGAGGAGAATAATTAGGCATCTTTAAAACAGCTATCCATGGATTTCATACAGTGTAGGTAAACTTCAGCACAACAATATACCTGATTCCAGACCTGGTGAGTAAGACTCTGTGGGCACCATGTAATGGGCCCCACAGGTCTGCAGCAGTAACCTTGCCTTAGAGATGTCACGTTTTGTAAAAATGGTACACTTGACCTTAATGTCTACCATCAGTAGAGTCCTCTCTGTAGGACAGCTTCATATGGAAGTGAATTTTCTCAGCCCTTTCCCCTACAATATTTTGTGAGGTCAGTTTACCTTATCTGGATGCTGTTCCTGAGGTGTCTGACTTGCAACAGTGCTCTTTTTAGGTATTAGAGTGCCCAAGTTATGCTTATAAATCTCACTCACTCAAGTTAAAATAGGTAGTTTATCCTGAAGCTAAAGTATCAATCCAGTTTGAATTTACATCAACCCTTTTTAATCTCAAGACTTCTAAATACAATTGCCGCAGTGTATGAACATTATGTTATCAAATGGTATTGAAAGATGCTGTTAATCTACACATGGCTGTATCAAGGCTAGCTGTAGTACAGAATTCATTGCTCAATATGTGGTTAAAATGGATTCCATATCTTTGCAAGTTTATACGTTTATCTTCAGGCATTTCATTATGACTGGTGCTAATGATAAGCTTTCAAAATAAACACACATGTATTGTTCTATATTGTTAGTAAAGTGACCATAACCCCTCCTCTGTCTAGTTTTCCTGTTTTAAAAACTCTTCTAATCAGGATTTTGCAGACCAGTACTGCTTTCCTTGAATTATTTCAGATGAATAATTCTGATACCGGGGAAATATTTTACTGGTACCTTCCTCAGCTCCCAAAAAATCCATTCATATTTTAAAAACTTAGAAGAAAACCAGAAATCTGCCAGTTCCCAACTGTCATTTGCTCCTTATAGCCTACTTTTGGAGTGTTGCCAGAAGATCTCATCAGTCTGCTCATGATGTATACATGGCTCTTTCAGCATAATGTATGGCTGTGGACACGAAATAGATGCATGAAAATAACGGCTGCTGATTTTGCTATCAGTGTGCTCTTTGACCTTCACCCCTGGCTGGAAACCACTATGTTATTAATTCAAGTCTCATGTTGTCTCTCCTCTTTACTTGTAATACATGTTCTGTATAGGCTTTATTACAAAGTATGGGTTACAGATTTCACAAACTGGGAATAAAATCACACTGTTAGCATGACACCCCCAAATACCAATCTGTCTGCTAGGTTTCTCATGGGACCTAGTTACTCTTGACATGATCTCAGCACCTTCCTACTGACCCAGCACAGGAGCAGAACTAATATTAGACAGCACTAAACTCACTGCTAGTGTAATATAATTTTATTTAAAACCACTAGCCTAAATCCCAATTGAATTTATTTGCCGAAACATGAGCCCTTGGTGTAGCACAGCTACCATCTTTTTGCGTGAAAGCACAGATTCTTGCTTGAAAGATTTATCTGATATTAATGACATAGCTGCATTTAGATTGCATGAATCAGTACGTGCCATAAACTGCTTGAACACTCGTTAAACCTGATGAATTAAATAATCCTCCTGGGTTGGAGAGAGATGTTGCTGTTATAGTTTATGATATATCATATATCACATCTGTTTGTTATTGTTCTACCCATGTTATTTTATGTTTAAAAGGGATAATGTCAGCAGGAGTAAGTCCTGCTTATTTTGGAAGAAACAGATGCTCTGCAAATAGAAGACAGTACAAAACGCCTGGAAATTGGGAAATCTGCTGGAAATCTGATAGCTGAGGAAGTGCTCGAGGACTTGTCTATATGGAGAAAAGAGCCTGAAGAATATTATTATGGAGTAGTTATTAGACTGCAGGTTGTTATTTTTTACAGTAAACCAACTTGTATTCTGATTTTAATTCATTTTGAGTGCTCTCCCTTTGGAAGTGTTGCCATGGGGCTGCTTATCTGCTGCTTGGGTCTCTTAGGTTGGAGCCTGGTACTTGATGATACTGAGATGCACCTCTTCTTCTGTTCCCACGGAGCACTGGACTGGGGCCCAGATCTGCATTTCAGTAGTTCTCTAAACTGTTTAAGGCTTGGGCGAAGGTAAATCCTCCTAAAATCGCACACCAAACATTGTTCACTTTGTGTGATATATATAAGCTCATTTTATTTTTTATTTTTTTTTATTAGCTGGTAGCACGATTCCTCCACTTCTCAGGTTTACACTTTTGGTCGGTCATGTATGTGTTGGCTGGCTGAGAGCAGTTCCTATCAGCCTGACCCAACTCCCAATGGAGTGCATGGGTTCTGAGCCAGGCCAGCTGCCCTTGGCTGTGAACCGTAGAATAAATATTTCTTTTAAACACAGAGCATCTTGACTATTCCAAGAATGTCTCAAAAGCCGATCTAGGCTATGTCAGCTCTTCTTCATATGCAGAGGGGAAAAATCCTTTCAGAACTGAGGCATGGGAAGTATGTAACGCTGAGATGTGTCATTGTCTAAACTTTGGGCAGGGTGGGATGTTAGGGAAGGTTTCCAGGGAACCAGAAAAACTTTCACAAACTTATTGGCTGACATCCACGGCAAATGTCATTCCAGATATGGCAGAGAATTAAGCAGCTCTATAGCAAAATAAAACCACATCCAAAAATAAAGATCGTAACACTTATATTTTAATATTAAATGATAAACATTCGAGTGCTGTAAAAGTCAGTGAGACTGGGGAAGAGATTTATGATCCCTGGTAGTATTTAAATGAATAATTTTCTGTGATTTCTGGTTAAAACCAAATTAAGTGTTTAGATACATGTAAGTGTGTGAGTTGTTTCCTGGCTTTAGGATGGACTAATCTTTCAGTTGCATACAATGTGCTTTGCTGAACTGTGGACAAAATTTCTTTCACATGGCTAGTGATGGGGCCATGCCATGATGAGAACACAGTGCCTCTGGCTTAAAGTGTATATTTTCAGTTTAATACATAGATAAACAAAGAAGAAAGCTACAATTCAAAGAAGTCCACATAGGACTCCAAAAATCCTTACTCAGACTACATAAAAATTATAAAAGTAAACAAATATTCAATACCTTTGATAGCCAAAGCTCTGCTGACCTAGAACCATATTTTTAAATATGAAATTGGTCCCACTCTATGCAAGACATTGTCCTCTACTGATTCTTCTCTTGTATGTCCATTTCTTCCTTTCTCAGCTCTCTTCCCATCCCTCTCTGGGGCATCATTGGTCTTGATCCCCAGAACTGACAACTCTCTGAATTACTGGATCCCTTGGGTAGCAAGCACCTGCAGGGAGCGGTCTCGATGGAGCCTGCTGTCTAACCACTATTGCAGACAGTGCAGCTCCAGTCAATGCAAACCATTGATTCCCAGGAATATTTGAGCTCATCCTAAAGCACTGACCTACCTTTGGCCAGATGACTTGCCCTCTGGGATCCAGTGGTCAGACTGACCACTGTAATGGGGCACTACATACCAGCTACCCTGGCAGACACCTTGGCTTCTGTGTCCTAAGCAGGAGCTAAATCCTACCTTTGCTGTCCAGACTAAAATCCTGGCATGTCTTTGTGAGTCCCCAGTTGGTTTTGCTTCAGTTTCTAATCTTTCCTCCTTTCCACATCCTTTCCTAATCATGGCAGGTGATAAAGCTTTTCCACCTGTCACTCAGACTCCCAACCTGGCCATCATATTAGCTGGGATTTAGCCGCGCTGTGATTACTGAAACCTCATGGTTCTTTCTCTAACAGCCAGTCCTTCCCAGCAATGCACACAGGCAAACCTCTCCTCCAGACACCCAGTGTTTCATACCTAGATCCTTGCAGGTTCCTTGCCCTTGAGAAACTCAATCCTACTCTGCTCCTACCCATGGGCTATCAGAGGTCATCTCCGGCCTGGATCGCTTACCCTTCTTTTCCCGTGCTGACACTTTTTTCTCAAAGACATTGAACATAAGCTTCTTGCCTTGGCTCCCTGGTGCAGCCTGGCCAGTTCCTTACTATCTGCATCAGCTTTCATTGCCTCTCAAGGCAGTTGCTCCCTGCTGGGTGCCATCGTTCCCTTGTTAACTTTTCCAACAAGAACCTGTATACTTTCTTCCAGCAGGCCCTCGGACTTGGGAGAGACCTCTCGCAAACAGCCACAAAGCTACATCAGTATCTGCTTTCAAATCTCTTATTTAAATTCTCCCTTGACATTAGGCTTAAGAAAAAACCAGCTACTTTTAACATTACACAAACTCCAAGAGTATATTAGACTAAATGATATATTTGTTCTTGATTTCCCATATGTTCTGTATTATTTTTTCTTATACTTTGATTATGAGCTCTTTGGGGTAAGAATCACATTCAGGGGTTTGTTATTAGAGAAGACATACATACATCATAAGGATAAATAAAGGAGGGTAGTAACTCTTCTTCATTCAAGAGAAGGACGTGCCTTAATTTCTTGTCGGGCAGATGTTGTGGACGCCATTAGGAGCCATGAGTGGTGACATCACTTTGCCTAATTTAATGCCAGTTTTTCGAAGGCACTATGGCATGTTGTTAGCTTTGGGAGACGTGAAAGCACCTCATTTCAGTCAGCAGTAGAAACCACCAGCTGCTTGTTCGATGCTGCATTTTTTGGAGAAGCCACTGGAGGGACACCGCCGCTACAAAACTAAACCCACCGCAACCCGCTCCAGCGCTTCCAGCCTCCTCCGCTCCTGCTGCCTCTTGGGTGGAAGAGTCCAAACAGGCATTATTTTGCTGGCTGCAAATTATTTCTGGTTTAATCAAAGACCTAACGTGACCTGAAGTTATTCGTTCTATAGACGCAGGAGGAAAAGAAAGAACGGAAAAAAAAATGCTACCGTCACTTTGGACCAGTGTTAAGGCTCAGAACTCCACGGGGGACACGCCAGGCGGCCTGTCCTGCAAAGCCCAGCTTGCAGATGAAGTGGGGCTGGCTCACACAAGCAAAGGCTGCAAGACTGGGCCAGAAACAGCCCTAGCACAAGCCTGCAGCCGCCGGACACGCTTAGGCAGCCAAGTCATCCCCGATGGCGGGCCTGTTCCTCTGGCTGCTGTGGATTTGGGGGAGCGATGGCCACAGCAAAGCGGAAATTGTCTCATACCTGGGTCCCCAGGAGCTGCGGAATTACCCTTTTCCACAGCAAGCCTACTGTCATTGCCAGCTGACTCTTGCCAAACCACCATTTTTTCTAAGCTACATAAACTAATATTCATGGCTATCGGCTACTTTTCTGTAAAAAAATAACGGTCACCAAGAAAACGGCAATCTGGGGAAGACATGCCAAATGTGTCTAAGGCATACCTCTGTGCAAAAACAATTCTATTTTTATCTGAAACAGAAGGCAGGAAACATTTATGTTCCTGAGTATCTGAATTTATCTTGAAAAGAATATTTATTAACATCACCATAGAAACAGAAATTTAGAGGTGTTAGACTTATTCCAGTTGTTACAATTACTATTTCCTCCACAGCATGTTCTGTTATACAGCAAATAATGAACAACTTAAGATCTCTTATGATCTTCCTCTAGAGATTTTTTCTCTTCGCTGGAAAAACTCCCAATTTCTGTAGCATGTAAAACTGCCCTTTCACATACCCGGTTTCATTTACTGAACAAAAAGAGAAAAAAACCTCAGAATATTTGCCTGGAAGTAAAGATGCAAGGAAGAAGTTTGAACTTGCAGCGCATAATTTTAGGGCAGTATCCAGGGCTGTTTGTCAGATTTAAAAATGCTTTTTAATGTGTTGATTAATAAGCAGGATCCAGGCTATCCGTATACAGTTAACACAGAGTATGCTCTGCCTGGTGGTGCAGTGGTCTCTCTAAAATCGTAAAATCATGTCAACAGTTGTCACAGCTACTGCTATAAAGCCATTTAAAAAATGAACCCACCACTGATTTGCAGGACACCATTATTGTAGTGTGTCTTCTTTAACTACAGCGTCCCCCCGTCCTTGCCTGGGACCATTCCCTCTGGTTTACGAAGGGGTTTACACACACCATGTTCCTGCTGGATTGACTTGCATTGACCATTGCCATGCGGATGCGCTCAATATTGGAACTATTTTGGTGAGTAAACTTTTTATTAACAAGCATCCTATAAATGCCAAACTCTGAAATAACTGTTTTCATGTGCTAAAAATGCAAATTTCACCATGAAAAATGTTCTGTAAAATATTAAGCAGTATATGCTCCCACCCTTGCTCAGTACAATCTTTCACACTAGCTATTTAGTACAGTAGCTACTCCAGATTAACAATAAGATTTTCATAGTTTACAATATGGTTGATATAAACATCCTATTATGGAAGCTTCACCTTTTCTTGTTGTATGCATTTTCTAAAAGCAACAATGTAATGCTGTATGCACAGGTTATATTTATCACAGCTGGCTTAGGCAGAGACAGAATTAATTAGGAAGTGTCTCAAATGTCAGATCATTAAATGAAATTGTAAAAAGGTAAATTGTAGTCTTCAGCAAGCAAATATCTCACAAAATGATCCTTGAAAAAAATTGCAGTCGCTCTAAAATATATTAATTTCTTCTTTACAATTGCTTATAGGAACAATGTATGTGGTTCTACATAAACAAAAAAACTTTCTAATTTGATCTGAAGGTCAGCACAGAGGTCATGATGAAGCATTTCTTTTAGTCTCTGAGGAATGACTAAACACTGAACAAATATTTAATTTGCATTTTTCATTACTATTAAATAGACTTTTCTTCTTCCAAAAATCTCCCTAGAGTTTATTTCAGTTCTTTTCTGAAATTTACAGGAATAAAATGGAAAAAACAAGACACATAATGAACAGCTAACATTTAATAAATTCTTCCCTTTTTACTACTTTAATACCAAAAAAAGTACTGTAATAGTGAAAAAAGGGAAAATGCAATATATTTCCCTCTTTCCATCCTGAAGTGCCAGCATTTCTTGCCTGAAATCAATATTTAGACTCAGTAGTAGAAATACATTTTAGTTGGAGAAACTCTTGTAATAGAGTTTTAAAATCACGGCTGTGAGGTCTGTTATTTCAATGCAGTATTTGATTCCAAGGACTCACAGGAGATTTCTGTATGAGGATGCTAACTTCCCTGCACTACAAGAGGTAACAAATTAAGACAGAAAGCAGCATGTGGGGGATAGCATACTATTTTCCTCCCTTCTCTCTTTCCTCCCCAAATCAATGTTTAGACTGAACCAGTTTTAGCTGCAGCATCAAGGCATCACATTACGGAAAGGGTTGCTTTGAAGGGGCTCCCATCCGTTTGCCGGGGTATTTTTAAGCTGTTTTGGGTAGATACAGACCCTTGTTGCTTACTGACTGCGCAGTACTGACATGATGCAGAACAAGCCAGCATACGTGTGCAAACATGCACCCTAAACAAGCCTTTCTCCCTGCAAAAGCTAGTGCTGCTGAGCTGCAGTGAGGAGGAAAGTCACATTAAAAACAAGTATGCTCTTTCCAGCCACTGCTTCTAGTGTACAGAGGATGTATCAGATTCAGAGGCAAAGGATGTGAGTAGATAGCAGCAAAGGCAGTTAGTACATCAGAACAGTGTTGAGGCCGTATTATACTATTGTTAAATACAGCTTCTATAAAGCAGTGGTCCCCAACACGCCAGAATTTAAGGGACTTGTTTCTACTTAAGATCCCCCCAAGATCTGCAGCTCTTTTGTGGGCACCCAGCTGCCTGGCCTCACTGTGGTCAAAACTGTGGCTCTTCCTGACACTTCCCACACCGTTAAGTGATAAGAGGGTCTTGGGGTTGGCCATCCTTGTCGGGACCCTCCTCTGGGATCTCTCCTCAGATGTAGGATGATAGAGATTGTCCCTGCCCCACCTCCTCTTACAGAACAGGCTGCAGAACCCATTCCTGAACTTACTGAGTGCTTGGAAAGCAAAGCCACCTATGTTGAAGGACTCATATTTTTCCCTATAAAACATTTTTAACAGTGCCATCAATGGTTCCTCCCACAGTCCCAGCAGACTTTGGAAGATGGGAGTTTTCAGCAGAAAAATGAACACAGATTCCTATGGTGCTGCCTCTGTTTCTTTTGCACAGTGCTGGGGCAGAGAACTAGGCTGTGTCCCATCTGTTTTCCCAGTCCTAAATTCAGTATGCAAGAGGAGATCATGGCTTGGAGTGCAGATGTGCCTCTGCACTTGGTACATCACTCCCCAGGACTGTACTGGAGATGGGAAGGGACAAATGCAGCCAGGGTACCGAAGGTGGCTCTGAACCTACGCTCTGGTGCCAGCGCTTGTAGATGTGGAGCCAGATAACGTTGAAATTCAGATTTCAGCGCTGCTCTTGTGACTCATCTTTGTTAGACTGTGTCAGCACATACTGGCACCCCCAGGCATATGTACGGTAGCTTCACCTAACATATGAGATGATACTTGCTATGTTCATAACCTGCTGTAACAGAGAAAGTGTTTCCATCTAGAACTTGGCAATTCTCCACTATGCCATCAGACTAGAAATGCTCAGCGAGACTGGCAGTATATGCGAGTAGAAACGTCTGTGTGCTTAAAGGAATCCACAAGGGACTGACCATCAGCCTCTAATCTTCCCCCAATCTTGCTGAGTTACTTTCATTCAATCTTCCTTTGTGTTCTTACCCGATATCACACTTATCCCTTCATGCACGTTCCTCCTATTGAAAGCACATGCCTTAGTGATCTGTTAAGAGGGTACAGTGAATGTTACGTGAGTGTATTCTTGGAATTTTTTTTCTTTGTGAACCGTTGAAATTGCTTCTTGAGGACATGAATGCCTTTTCTGGCTGTCTCCACTCCTCCGTCTTCGTCTTTGACACTGAGGACATTTGAGAAGTACAGGTCATGTTGCATGGGAGCATGGGATGTAGGAAGCTTAATGCACAAATCACAGACATTCTGTTCTATTCATAAAGAAGAAATAATTGGGGATTTTGTTTTCTCTTAAATGAATCTTTTGATTAACAGGCTGACGCTAGGCATTTTTTTTAAAGAAGTGCAGTTTTTTTTGAGACAGCAGTAATAATAAAAAGGTCTGCCTGCTTTTTGTTTCATATTATACAGTGATTAGCCTGAAAGAGGTATCAATTATATTTGTCTAAGAATATTTTTCCTCACTGTTTTTAGCCCTGTGTGTTGCACTGATTAAGGGGAATTGATCTTTGCCGCCATATGAAAATGGGAAAACAAACATGAGCTCAGTGATTGTATAAGATGTGCTCGAGGGCCACAACTTGAGGCAAGAGGAACGCTTTGTGTCTTAGTCAGACCATGCAGACAAGTCTATCAAATGTACAACGTGTCATATACAGATTTCTGTTTAGTGGACCTTTCTGTCCCAGCCTCCACATTTATCATTGTCTCCCTGACAGGAGCTCTGCCCTGTTATCCTGACTTGTATGTCATTTATCAGTATTAAGTACAACAAAAGAGTATCTCTTTAAACCCCCTTTACCCTTTCACGTGCTTCTACCCTTGAATAATGATATCTGTCTCTGCAACCACAAATATTCCATTTTATCCTTTCCTTTGTATTATGTTAGTTGCTCAATGAATGATGAAAATGGCATTAGTGCACTTTAAAATGAAAATTATTATATTATTTTTGAAGTCATGTGTAAGAGAAGAGATAAAAGCATTTGGGCGCTTTTGCCCCTTTTTTAGGCCTGTCAGGTTGAAAGGACTTTGTATAACCCCCACCATCCACAAAGTCAAAACATGGCAATGCCAACTCAACCCAAATCACACAGCCCCAAGCCCAAATCTGAATTTTCAGCCATGGGTATAAATCACTGTCTCCAAAGCAAAAAGTGTGAATTATGACATAAACAGCGAAATTAAAATAACATTAATGGCCTTTGAACATACTTTCACATATGACTATTGCATTTATTTTACTCAAGAACAAAGGGGAAGATGGGGGAAATGGGCCACAGAAACCTTAAAAAGGTAACAAAAAAAGGGAAAGCAGCTGCTGGAAAAGATGTTTCCAAGCAGCATTTCATGGCCACGTCTGCTGCAATGTTTTATAACAATGGACCATCTTTATAGAAAGTTGGTAACATGCTGGAAATCATAAGCTTCACAGAATTTATGTCTAGCTACTGCCTTGCAAGATATTTCACAGAGATGTGTTAGCAGCTCTGTATAACACATACAGTCCAGGCTCAGGTTATTAATTATAGCTTGGATTTTCAATTTATAATCAATAAAACCCCCAAACCAATTGCCAGTTTGAAACTTTGCTTCTCATTCTCTCATGTGTACATACACATAAATCATCCAGTTCTCACATGTCTCCTGTTACACCTCCCGCTGTATTTTCCAGACGTATTTCCCTGTTCCTTTTTTGAAAGACAAAAAAACCCCTCGTCCTTCATGTTCTGCCCAGCCTCCTCATGTTCCTGCTCTCCTGAGCCCTGCACTGGTCAGACTTGGTTCCCAGCACACCCCATCACTGTGCTGCATCCCTTCAGGCATCACTTAAAGGATGCTGAGACCTGCAGACTTGGGCACAGCAGTAAAGGAGTATTTGCAGAGGAAGACAGCGGTGCATGGCATGGCTACTACACAGTGATTACCTGGGAAAGGATGAATGGATCCCTCCACTACTCCAGATTTGGGTCCCGAGAGTCATCAAGATTATTTACATTTCTGTAACATCTGCCAAAGCGCCTCTGACAAAGATAGGTAAGCGGCTGTATGGTGACAATTCTTGATGCTGAAGGGATGCCCAGGAAGGGATTATTGGAGGAAAAACAGGTCACCAGCTCCTCAAGCTGGTAAAACACCGGGAATACAAGTAGAAATGGAAATGGGGGAGTCATTTGGAAGGCAGGGTGTCTCCGGGAGCTCTTGATTCCCAGATGTGGCAACTGAAAAGGCTCTTGGGGAGGTGCTGGAGGTTGGTTGCCATCCCCAAGCAGAATTGCCTTTTGTATTTGTTTCTTCATGACTATTTGATTTCAATTTGGTAACTAAGAGCCTGGTCATATATCTTGCTAATTGCCTCTTGTTTTGCCACTGAGTTTACTTGATTCCCTGTGTACACTGGTCTTAAATACACTTAGCTGAAAATTGGTGGATTTTCCTCTTCCACGTAAAGGAATCGGTTTCTGGACCTGGTTTTCAGTAGAGGCGAAAAACCACAACCCTAATAGGTTTACAAAAAGGATCATATAATGGTGTTCGCAGTACTTGTGTGCTGGCATGCCAGACTCCAGGGAGTCCGAGTCTTTCCTGGAGGTAGGGCACTGTCTGCTTCTTGTCAACAAGTTGCTATCACAGACTAGAGATCTAGGAATAAGTCTCTCACAGTGGCTGCCACCTGGCAGTATACATTTTTCAACCAGCAAGGAAGTCTCAATTCCGACTTCTCCAGGAGCATCTCTGGAGAGCAGTGAGGTGACCTGAACACTGTTTCTCTGGCTGCTCTGCAAAGATACCACCAAAAGATCTATCCCTGTGTGATCAACACAGTGTACACAATGCTTCAGATGAGCTGCTACTCAAAGCCTTACTCAAAATAAACTATGGCAGCAGTTTTCCCAAAATGGGAGGCACTGACCTAACAGTCACTCCCCTGTAGAAGGACCTACTCCTTTCCCTTTCCCCCGTCTCTGCTCTCTGCTACACACTTTTGTCATTTACCATGTGGCAGGTCTGGGTCTCTCTGGATCCCTCTGCAAATGGATGCAGCTCATTAACTCAGAAAATAATTTTTTTTTACTCAGTTACCAAAAATTACAGGAAACTGGACTGACAGGCAGCAGAAGACCATGAGAAGGGTGTGAGGAAGCTAGAGATGGTGCACAGGAGACAGTGGGAGCATGCGACTGAGTGTAGGGAAAGGGCACAAGACTCCTGTCTCCATTTGTAAGGCAACAGCAAGCCATTAGATCAGCCCACCAAATCATGGTACTTAGCTTAAAACATCCTTAGCTTTCCTAGATATATTACTTCTGGTATAACTAAAGACAGCCTTCTCACAAGTGCCCCAGGCTGGTGGCTCACAGCTGCCCTACAATCGACTCATGACCTTTCAGTCATTTCCCAATGATGAGCTCCCATCTTCCAGAAGGTGTTTTGGGTGTTAGTTCCAGATGTATCCGTTAGTATTTCACACCTTGAATGAATTTCACCTTCTTTCCATTATTTCAGTCCAAAGTGCCATGCAATTCCTTCTGTAGAACGTACCAGTTCTTCTCCGTTTGGGAATACCTCCCAGCTTTGTGCCATCAACATGCTTCTGACATTTGTGCCAATTTAGCATTTGCACTTAGGCTACATTTTCAACAAACCACATGCTACTTCATGTACCCTGATGGAGGACGACTTAACCCCACGTTGTCACTTAGTACAGCATTTGATGCTAAACATCCTCCTGGCAAGATTGTTATAACTCCCACTGAAATCAAAAGGTGTCTTTGCACTGATGTTAGAGCGCCAGGCCACCACACCGAATAGGCTGGGAAGTTTAAGATCAATAAGTGTAAGCTGTGACCAAAATGGTTTGAATATTCCAGCGGTTCTTAGCGTAGATTTTGTAGCTTTATATTGATCAATACAATGGGAAAAAAACCACCCTGTGTTTAAACAAAATTACAGTGAATTGCTCAAAGGCAAAACAAAATTCTCTGCTCAGCTGTTTGGCTCACATTCATCTCCCTTTACTCCTATAGAAGTGACATTTTAATTAACTGTGTCAGGTGGATGTGTAACATCTCTGCTGAAAAGCCTGTATCTGCTCAGCTGTGTGTCATAGTTTCTATACTGGTAATACCTACAAGCGGTCATGCTTTTGTGGCAGGAGGATCCAAATTCTGAACAAATACTTTATAATGCATAATCTTTCTAAGCTTTTCTTCTACTTGCACAAATCTATGGAAAGTGGCGTTTTCCTTGGATTATTTAAATAAACTTATTTTTTTTTTTTCTATGAGCAAGCCAAAAAATTTTCTATAGCAGGATCAAAAATCAGTTCTTTGTGGGTAATAAACAGTTTTGCATGAGACTGGCTGGCTAAATGGTAGCGATTTTGTTCGAGTGAGTGCTTTTAGCTATGAATACCTAAGTGTGCAAATGTAAACTGCTGCTTCTGCAAATATATGTGCAGCTCTGAGGTTCACTTTCTGTGAATGTTAATGGACACAGAATTCAATTGCATGAATATTCAAAGAAAGTGAACACAAAAGCAGCACAAGTGTGGCTGAAGCAAACAGATGTAAAAATATAAGCCCAGAATCAGGGTTTCCCCCTGCCCTGCCAGTGGGAGTGCCTTAAACTTCGACAGCTTTACAGTATTGACCAGATTCTGGGTTTTTCAGGTAAATATAATGTGATACGAGCCATAAGATTCCAGAAAGTCCTATTTGGAATGTATCAGTTGTGTCACAAAGTCTGATTTGGATCTGAAGCTTTCCTAGTCAACTGTCAGCTTAGACCTAGACGGGAACGCTCTGGTGTGGGAAATACTTCTGCTGGGATGACAAGGAGATGGTCAAAGAAGAGGATCACTCCCTTTATTGGAGCCCCTTGTCAAACCAGGAACGAGGGTGAGCAAGCAGAGAAATAATGTGTGAAGTTCTGTGAAAGGTGAGGGATGTGTGTATCTGGGTTTAAATCGCAAGTGTGTGGTTTTAACATTGGTGAGTGGGAGGGAGAAACAAAGGAATGGAAATCTGGATATACAGTTTATATATGTACTTGTATGCATATTCTCAATCTGTCACCTTAAGATGTGCCCACTAAGCTGCAGCTGTGAGTGGGAACCTCTGAAAGAGTCAATGAAGCGGGAGTGGGCATACAAATAAAATTAAACTGCAAGAGGCTGAAGTGCTGCATTTTGTTATTCAAACTTTCCTGATGCATTTTAATTTTACCGATAAAGGAATCATGCACAGACACAATCTACAGGGGAAGAACTTTGGAGGTTATGAACGAAACCAGTTAAAATTAGAGAGGCAATTCAGACCTTTGGAAAAGTTAATGGCATTTCCCCGAGTGCATCACGAGCATACGATCAGTGGGAAGTCACCACGCAAATGTAATGTGAGTAAATGGCACCTCCCCCAGTGATAAGAGGGAAACTGAGGCACACAGGTGATTTGGGCTCTGATTCTGCAAAGCACTTGAATACATGCTTCAAACATGGCCTATTCTCACTGACAGCAAACAGTGCTTTCCTGAACTTAGTAACTGTTTGTCTTAAATCCTTCCTCAAATCAAATCAAAACAGGGGCAATGTGATGACTACACTTAGAATTATTCTATGGTTAGAAACATGCATATGCTTACTTTGCTGAGATAAAAGCTATGCATATGGCTGAAGACCACAACAGGAGTTGGTCAGAGATGGGCTTGGGATAGGCGTACTGTCAAGAATATCAGCACAGCTATCACTTGTTTGATGGCAGTAATAAGTGAGGATGAGCAAGGACTGAGGCTCGTAGGTGAGGGACAAGATGCGAAGGTATGTAGGAAGCCTCAAATAAGATGCGTTGTTGAATCTGTGTTGCTGTTTCAATGGAAACTAAATATAGCGCTTTTACTTAGCATGCAGAATACGCGGTAACAAGCTTGGGGCTTCCTAGATACCCTTATACTGCATCAACATAAGTGGAGGATACTGGGGAAAGGCTCACTTTCTCCCCTCATTCACTCTGCAAGATGGGCAAGACACAGTGGGGTAGAAATCAGCCCAGTTTTCAGTATATTCCTTTCTAATCCTCTTAAAATCTAAGTCAGAGCTGCAGTGATTAGTGCAAGCTCAATGACCAGAATCTTCATTTCTTCATGCCACCTTCATTTCTGCCACACAGCAACTTGTTTCTTCAATAACTTAAATGGAGTACGGATTTTATATATTTATTTAGCTTGTAGGAAGGGTTTGGGTAATGCAGTCATTCTATTAGGTCTTGATGGCTGTTCTAGCAGCTTAATAGCTGATGACAGACCCTCAATAAACAAATCTAAATGCATTTTAAGGAAATTAAATACTACCTTTCATTATACTATCTTATTGGCACCGTGTCAGCTGCTGTTTTACTTGTACTACTCCCAAAAAGTGAGATCTGATAAAAATTTGCATTTCAGTTTACATTATGTATCAGAATTTTAGTTCTAGTATTCTGTGCATGACTTCATAAATGCCTCACAATGATAGTAACTGCAACTCTATGCACAGATCTACCAAAACTCTAGCACACAAGGCCACTTGCTCTCTGTGTGGTGCCAACACAGAGAAACTCTCTCTCTCTCTATTCCACTCAGTGTCAGCACCTCCTGCCTCTTCTGGAAATGCCACCAAATGACTCGAAGATGGTGTAAACACATCATTGAAATCAATTTAATTAAAAGGATTGCAAACCTTGACATATGGGGAGATCTACTTTGATAAATTATGGAAAATTGCTGGAAAGGCCGGTACTGCCTGGCTGCTTTTGCATTTTTCTTCAATGACAGGATCTGGTGAAAAAGCAGAATTTGAGTATGTTTCATCTCTCTGACTTGAGTCATTTAGGAAGCAGGCACATAGTGTACACCAGCCACGTGGGGTCCCTGTGCATTCAGTGGAGAGCCACTTTCATCCCTCCTATTGTGGGCTCTCCCAGTTTATGTTGAGGGACCACTGTGATTTCAGACAGCCCCTCCTCAGGAAGACTTACTTTTCTTTGGCTGTGGTTTCCCAAAAATGTTGCCTTAGAAAAAGAAAACAGTGACAAAAAATTCCTCTTTAAGTGTCTTTTTCACAAACCCCTGTGTTCTTTGAAATTTTGCTGATCCTTCACTTTGAACAGTATCCAAACACTGAAATAAACAATGTCTTGTTGCTAATTTTCTTTCTCCATGTTCCAGTGCTCCATGCTTTCTCTCCATTTTTTTTATTTTCCTTTGCTTTTCCAACAGAGGGAAAACAGAACAGAAAATACAGAGAGAGAGGAAAATTAAGCCTGTTTAACTACACTGTTAAAGGTGTTCTGAACACACAGCCAGGGACCTGCTCAGGACTCTCAGGGCAAGTATGGCTTCACCATAGGATATTCTCTGCAGAGTTGTATGGGATTAGGTGAGCAGGGTTACCTCTTCACTTTCTACTCAGCCATTAACCCCCACAAATTTGCTCTTCATGCTCCTGGGCTTCTCTGAGTTGAAGGGATAATGGCTCATTTCTGCCAGATCTGGGCCCTGGTAGCAGATAGCCTGCTCCTTTCATCAACCTGGTGACTCAAAGCAGGCAGGATGCTGCAAGTCAGACAGAGCAGCCTGGATGATTATTCTGCAAATATTTTGCTTTTTTGAATTTGCTTACATACCAAAATATGGGTTTAGCTGATACAAGCCAACAGCTCCATCAGAATCCATTACAATCTATCAGTCAAATACTCAGTAATTTCCAAATTAGTCCATGAACTACAATACATTCAAGTGATCTTTATACTCTATCTTGTAAAAAAAATCCACCGTTATAAGAATTACCTAAACATGGATTTACCAGGCAGATAGCCTGCAATGTAAATGACTTGTGTTTGGATAGGTAGAATGCATATCAAAATGCATGCTCAAATGAGAGACCATATTGACTCTTTCCGAGCTGTTATGGTCTATTAGATAAATATTATCTTGGTTCAGGATTGTGGTAGTTTTCTATATGCAGTTTCCTGATAAGCCATATGGACTCTCAGATAAAATTGTGTCTTCAGATTTAGAAAGTGATATGGCTGAATAGCTGTAATGAGTATGAGGAAGCTCCTGTTAACCAATTAATCAGACTGTGTCACTGAACACCCCCTCCCCTTCTTGTGTTAGCATGTGCTATAATATATACCCAGCAAACATGCGTTGCTTAGTGGTGTTTTGACAAAAAATCACATGCCAAGGGCAGAACAACTAATCCTTGTACAACAGTTGTAGTTGTATCCCTACACTACTGTGATTCCAGTCACCTTTCTGATTATTTTCTATCTTGTTCACACAAATGCATATATACTTACAACCATGGCCCATCAACATTAACAGTAAGAACTTCACTGATTCCAGAGGCATGGATTCCTGGCATGCATTGCCTTTTCTTACTTAATAACAATGTACAAAACACAGCTTTCAATCATCAATGGCAGAAACTCAGTGGACTTGCATTTCATCTACATGTGATGTGAGATCCAGGGATCCCTGCGTAACTTGTAAAAAGTTTGCATGAACTAACTAAGGCTGGGACACAAACCAAGAGAAGAACCATTAGCTGGAGCCAGGTCCTAGCTTTGTAGGTGACACAACAACCAACCTCTCTGTGTTAATAAACACAGGGATTTGTGCAGTGCATTTGTATACCACACTGATGTGAGAAATTAGGTGGTGAATTCCAGTTTGTTTAAAGTGACTGTGTATCTTAGAACTGACTGTTTTTTCCTTCTTTGTACACTTTGCAAAAGAGTTTTCTTGCTGCTACATAAACTGCTACCTGAAGAGGAAAAAAAAAAAAAAAGGCATTATTTCTGGATAAATCAAATTTTGTCCAGATTCTCCTTATGGTTAAAGGGGTGGATTTTCTCCTAAAGAGCAACACAAAAGTGTACCTACACAGAACAGTTCAGTATTATGCAGAGATAACCAAGGTACTTTAGGGTACCACAGGCCTTATTAATAACCTCTGGGGTGTTTTCCCAGAACTGTCACTCAGAATGGGCAGCATATCAATGCATGAGTATCCCGTAAAATGTTTTTTGAAAGGATCTAAAGTTTTCTCCCAGCAGAAAAAGTGCCACATGGCTGCTGGTTAGGATGCTGCCAGATAGAGGGGGTGGGAGGGGGAGTCTCACTTTGGGAAAGGGATGGTCCAGATACAGGCAAGGCCACAGGGTGCCTTTACATTATTCCTCACAAATGGGTTAAGCAGCTTTCTTTTAGACCACTACTTCTTTTACCTCTAAGACCTTAGAAGCTAAGGCAACAGATGGTATATTAAGAATGTAATTTTAGCAGGTGAGGAATGTGACTTCATTTGGTCCTCTGTTCCATAACTTTCTTGTTATCTTAATATTAGTTAAAAGTAGCTCTGCTTTGAATGGCTAAATTCATTCTCTGAAGCACGCTGCTAAAATGTAAACATCATACAACTTTGATTTCTTATGAATAGAGAACACATGCTGTTACTGAAAAGAACATACAAGATTGCCACGCTTTTGGAAATCAAATGTTAATTATGAGTCGGGATTGGAGAACACAATAAGCTTTTGCCCATTCATTGTGGCCAAAGACAATTTCCAAGCCTCTACAAAAATCATACTTTTCAGGTCTGTTTGGATTCTTGTATTTTATCAGGAAAGCAGCATTTCCAGCTCCTAGTCCTTGCAGAGGAAGCTGTGGCTGCAGGCATTGTCTAACACTGTTGCCTAACTTTGCAAAGAGGACATCAGCATCTTGCCTGTGCTCATGTTCACAGCCATTCTCTATGAATAAGTGTTAAGTTGTTCAGCTTTACACAGCTCTGCCATGTTGTAAATGTTGTTAATGTACTGTTAACACTTTTATAGGCCAAATTACATGACAGCTTTTGGTTTTGGTGTTTTTTTGTTTGCTTGGGTTTTTTTTTTGTTTTTTTTTTGTTTTGTTTTTTTTTTTTTAATGAAAACATACTTCTTTCTGTGTATATTAGCCTGTATGTCAAACTTGGAATGTGAAAATAATGCAGTTATAAGCCTGAAGCATCAAGACATCGAACAAAACCAACTGCAAAGAGTTGCTTTATCTTCCCAAAAATTTGACCAGAGACAAGTGCAGATGAAGCCTGGCTTACAGCAGTGATCGGATCCTCTCAAACACGCAACTTACCAAACCAAAGTTGCACACTTAGCAGAAGTTTTGGCTTCCTTTTGCTTTTCCAGGCTTTAATGTTTTATGCGGCTTAATTTAAACAACTGAAAAAAATGGGAAAAAGTAAGCATTCATATGTTTCAAAGTTCTCCTAAAAACCACTGTGACTGAAACTGTTGACTTGCAAAACCCTAGGTAAAGGCACAGCCTCCTCCATTTCCAGCACGTAAATCGTCTGGGAGGCAGCCCCAGTGCTGCACAGAGCATAGCTGGCAGGAAATACTGCACACTGTATTCTCACTGTCATGATGCAGGTTATTACAAGAACTCAGCTTGCTTTATTCAAATCACCATTTTGAAAATAGGCTAAGTTTCTGCACCTTGTGTTTCTGGGCACCTTTGGCATTGTCCAACTCCACAACCAGCAGAGCACTCTGTGGCCGGCTGTTCTGAAGCCAGCTATCCCCTCCATTCTCCAGGACACACTGTTCTCATGAGATTTCCAGCACAGTCCACGGTCTGTTCAAAAGGCTTGGATAGGGTTGAATAAACATCTGACCTTCTTGAGGAAGAAAATGTAAACCTCCCTCCCCTCCCACCCCAGCTGTGATTCTTTTGAGGTTCTCTTCTACTATTTGTCTTTATTTACCAAGCAAAGACAATATGTTTGACCCTACATAAAAACAGACGACTTCCAGATTTAAAAGAAGCTTTCAGCTATAATGGAAACCAGTGAAGAAGTTCAAAATTGTGAATAAATACAAAGTTTGTAGGAAGAAGTTTTTAAGTTTTTTACACTGTGAAGAATACACAGAATAAATAAAACCCCTTGTGTTTCTAGGTACACAGCATATGACGAGCCCCATTCCCAGCTCAATGTGACAACTGCTCCTGTAATTATATTGCAGGCTTTGTGGAAGAAGCACAGAACTGTGGCTTGATCAGCCATGATTTGGAAGGTCTTTCATGTTTTTATTTTACTGAAGCATTGCTATTTCCAGCCAATTTTAATGTGTGCCATCAAAACCCCAAAGTAACTTAAATAGATGCGGGTTTTCTTTTTTATTAAATGCCTACTTTTCCACTTGCCTTTTTTCACTGAACATTCCATGTCCTCTTTCAAGTTGTTCTAGGTTCAGCCTCCAAGAGAGTAGCGAGGGAAAATCAGGCCATTTAAAAATAAAATAGATTACTTCTGCACAGCTTTCTTTAATCAAAACCATTATAACTGATGGCTCAGAGCCTTGATTACACCTCTTCAGAGGGCACCCCTTGATTTTGCGCGACATCCCTGATTATTTTTTTTATTTATTTATTTATTTATTTATTTATTTATCTATTTAATTTATTTATTTATTAGCTTTTACTTTCTGCCTTGATTTCTAGGTCACTGAGCTGAGGCTCTTTCTTGCTTTAAATGGACTTGCTTGTTTCTCAGTGGCAGGTTATTTTTCTTACAGGGGCTATGAAGTAAACATGCCTCTTTTTCAGAAGAAGACAAAAATTCTCATGATCCCATATTCTTGGAGTTCTTTCTCTTTTTTTTTTTTACCCCCCTAGCTCCTGTAGAGAGCAAGATTGGACCAAGAGTTATCTCTCCCGACCTCCCCCAAGCCCCCGCAGAGCTAAGGGCCAAAAGGTCATTTTCTCAGGTTCCCTCTGGAGGGAGAATCCAAAGGTCATTCCCTCCCACCCCAACTCGCCCCAAGTGCATCTGAGAGACATTTAAAACAGCTTTGAAGAGGGAGGGGAGAGACCAAGGCCATGTGCTTTACCTACTGCCCCTCAACAGCCAGGAGATGTGAACCAGGGCTGTGCATGAAATGTTTATCATAGAATCCTTTAGATTGGAAAAAGGCCTTGAAGATATTTGAGTCCAACCTTTAACGTAGCACTGTCAAGTCCACCACTAAACCCTGTCCCTCAGTGCCACATCCACACGCCTTCTAAATACCTCCAGGGATGGTGACTCAACCACTTCCCTGGGCAGCCTGTTCCAATGCTTGACAACCCTTTTGGTGAAGAAATTTTTCCTAATATCCAATCTAAACCTCTCCTGGTGCAACCCATTTCCTCTTGTCCTATTGCTTGTCACTTGGGAGAAGAGACTGACAGCCACCACAACACACCCTCCTTTCAGGTAGCTGTAAGGAACACGGTCTTCCCTGAGCCTCCTTTTCTCCAGGCTAAACACCCCCAGTTCTCCCAGCTGCTCCCCATTTACCTTGACTCTCAAATCTACTCAGGCCTTGCCTCAAATTCAAGGTTTGGTGCTCTGTGAACTTCATCAGGGATGGGCAGAAATTGCTCACACAGCTGTAAAGCGGGCCTAACCGTTTCTGCTTCCTTTTCTATCTCTGAAATCAGCCTTCTCCTTCCCAGAGTCCTGGGATTCACCTTCTCCCAGATCTGGGTTTCACTAGGAATTAACCAGATGCCATTAGGGAGTGGTGCTGAACAGCTCTGAACCTCTCAGTGTTCCTGGTTCTTGGGAATGGAGCTGCAGGGATCATTTTATGAGTGTCCTTGGAAAAGAAACCCAGACAGCCTCACACAGGAGCTGCTGCCGCTGCTGCCTGCTGCCCTGTCATCCACGAACCCTCTGGACCGGTTTTGGACTTGCCCGAGACAGAAGCAAATAGTTCAGGTTAGCACCTTTACACTTCCTCCTCATCCCTTCCAAGGAAAAAGACTCTTTTTTTTTCCTTGCTTTCCGAATGCCGAAGTAAAAGAGATTCCTCATCGTTAATTTCTTTGACCTGCCCGAGGAAGGAAGAGAAGAGCAACAGTTATTTCACAAGGTCCCCCGCAGAAGGGGGGCACCAAGGGTCACTTCCTCTCAATCTGTCCCCTCCGAAGGCGAGCACTTAGGCTGTGTCAATGCCATGGTCCCTTTGTGGTGGATAGGCAGCCGGAGGTCATCCCCTGCCCCAGCCCTGCTCTCGCCACAGACGCACACGCTTGCTTTCTCTCGCACACGGGGGGCAGGGGAGATTAGTTCTTTTTTCCTCTCTCCGCTTTGTATAGGGGGGAACTCACAAGTCACTACCTGGGCCCCTTTTGGAAAGAGACAATAACAAAAAGCCAGTTCCTAGGGTTTGGTTTTTTTTTTCTGAGGATTTTTCAGGCTGCTGGGGCATAGTAGAATTAGCTGAGCAAAGCTTTACAATCCAGATTAAAAGGGAAATGCTGAAGTATTGGTTTTGAGCCACTTGGAGGTTTTGGTGATGCTGCCCAGTGCAGCTGCAAATCCACAGCAAAATTTCTACTGACCTCTGGGTAACACGCCAGCCTTAAATTTGGGGAACACACTAAGATCCTGTGAGGCACTGTAAGAAAGCAAGGATCATGTGACATACACTGGAAAATTCAGGTCTCTGTTATCAGATTAGGAACAATAAATAAAACCACCTATCCTGCTTATTGTTGGGAGTTTGAATTATCACAGGTCACTCCTTTAGGGCCTGAGCGAGATCCTTTGAAATAATGCAAGCGTTCTGGCTTTTCTGTTTCTGTTTTTGAATTTCACATGGGTCAGGCCATGACCAGGCTTCCTCTTCACATTAGTCTCTGGAAAAATCTTTAAGGCGCTAATGTGGAATTAAGATTTCTTGTCAAAAGCTACCTTTTCACAGATGGTTTTCTGATTCTTTCAAGTCTTGGGGGGAAAACTTTGTTCTGAGATAAGAGTTTGCAGCTCCCACTGAAGTCAATGAGCTGGTCTTCGACACCTCCAAAACAGAGCCAAGGGAAATAAGCATTGTGTGGCTGCTTACCTTGGAGCAAGAATCTGGCCCTAAGATTAAAGCAGAAAGCACACTTACATAAAGGCATCCTACTATTTCAGCCTTTGCTATTGTAAATGACAGGCACACCAAGCTGCTCAAAAAAGATGCGCAGACTTTCTACATACTCATAAGACTGAGTAGAGAAACTAATTCGGCAGCATAAATTAACCTGTACCCAGAACCTCCGTGTGAACTCCTCAGCAAGATGCAAAGCTCCTTTTGACACACTGCAAGACCATTTACAGGAGAACAAGCCGTAGCCAAGACTGCTTGCTTGCTTTCTTTTCTCCTTCTCCCCCCTCCCTCTGCAAAGTCAGAATGACTTCTCTCAAGGCAGATGTTGACCCCTGGTACTGTGCAGTTTGCGCATTTCAGCATGCTGGAATAGTTCAAGACTTTCCCATCCAGCTCTTGAGATAATGCATTGTTTCTATAGAAGCAGTAGCACTTAAATGGGGAACAACGTCATTTTTGGGCCCTAGGTGAAAAATATGCACTGTGAGGCAGTAAATGGCTACAAAATGCTTTGAGATCCCCGTGTAAGCGTGCAATATGCTTATTCTACAGCACCTCACCACTGTGGAGTTCAGGACTGATGCCGTTCATCAGTGCTTCAGATGACCCCGCTTACAAATGAAGTATTTAGCCTTTGCAAGTAGCAGTGACATATTCTACACCCTGGGTTGCAGGTAGGTAGCACACCGGCGCCCTGCACAGCACTGAGCCTTTCTGCCCACACCCAGAGTTATCCCTGACTGAGGAGGAACAGGGTCCACTCCCCTGCACAGAGGCATGACTCGTCCAAGCGTGAGCTCCTATTTCCAACGGTGCCCACGGATCCGCGGCTCTGCCTTGGAGTGTTCCACACTTCCAACGGAGCACGCGAGGATTCTTTATTAATTGTGATGATTCTGTTATTGCCACACAGTGCTGCTTGTTAAGAACACAATGAATGTAAGTCAGTGTAGTATCCCTTCCTCTCCTCCTTCCCTAAATGCAAAATACAAATCCACTTGAAAAGTGGAGATCTTTTGATTTCTAACAGAAACTTTTATCCGCGTAAGAGGATAAGAAATTCATTAGCTTAAGTTGTGTGACTGTAACAGCTCATTAGAGAGCACTGTGCTTTTCAGAGTAAGCATGCCTCCAGCCCTGTGTGGAATCTATCAAAAAATCTATCAAAGTTCAGGATAAAGGTATGGGACAACTTAACCATCTTGGAAAGCAATTCCTTATTTTTAACTATGCAGACCACAGGGTTCATGACGTTATTTTAATGAACAGTCATAGGCCTGACATTCAAATCTTCATTTTTGTCTAATTGCAAGCAAAATATGAAATTGCTAAATTGATCTTTCTTGCCAAGGAAAAAAATACAGATTTTAATTCATGGTCAGTGATTATGTTTTCAAATTAATTTTGACTAATTTTTTTTTTTAAGGTAAAATAAGCATTTTGATTTCAGGTTTGACTGCTGCAAAATACTGCTGTAAAAATCTTAACATGGCTTCTCTTCAAACAAGGGAAAAACTGCCACTGATAAACAGAAACATATTAATTAGTCCTACCAATTTGTTGAAAGAAATGAATGATGAAGCAGAGTTCTCAGCCATTTGTCTGATCAAAAAAGTTAGTGATAGGGCATTTTTTCATCCATGGAATCTCAGAAGGCATGGCCTTGACAAAGCAGGTCGTTTGCAACATTTTATAAAATATATGAGGGGAGATTGCAATGTATTTTTCAATCTTCCCCTGGCAGCCTTCATGGCTTTAGTCAATTTATGCTTCATCTGTTAAAGTTCAATATGGGGCACTGGGTCCCAAAATGTACTTTGAAGCATCCATAGCAAATCTTCTAATCTCCATTTTCACTATCTGAGCAACATATGCATTAGAGTGGAATTTGGGATCGGCTTTTAGGTTGAGGGGTGAAACGCTTACTGAGATAACCTACAGTATCTTGGCTTCAAGTGTAATGTTCAGGTTCGGATAAATGATTGCTTTTCATTTTCTCCAAAGATAAATGATAAAAGATATAGTTTTATACGAGGATTTATAGACCTCTGTATCCACATATACATGGACGTCAAGTATTTGTTTTAAAATGTACATTAAATACAAATCTTGCAGAAGCAAGTAGTTTCTTATGCCATTCTGAGAAAAATGACACTATTTTACAGAACACGATGGTTGCAGTAAACCACCATCATCTGCCTTTAGTGATCAACAAGCTTTTCTGGCTTCACTGTACTTATTTAATCTAAACAAAGCTCAGTACCTTTGCTGCCCCTCAAAGCAAGGAAATTACACATTTTTGTTCGTAGCAATACTATGACATTAAGAGTTAACAAAACTTCACAAAAGAATTGAATGGGAAGGGTCAATGCTTTCCGCAATTTTGTTTCCAAGTCTGGCTTCTACTACAGCGATTTTTCGGTTTTTGCAACTATTCCGTTTCCACACTTACTGCATTTTTGCTTTGTTCTCTCCTATGTCATTTGAGAACAATGACTGTGTCGTATGAGGTAAGACAAGCTATTGGCATGAAGGGGCACAGTCACAAAACAGTAATTATTGTTGTAGGGTGCAACTGAGGGAGGGAAAAATATCTGATTTTTGTGCCGATTCTTTAAGAAGTGATCTGCCATTTACAGCGAGCTGTTGCGGAGTATTTCTGCTTAGTAAAGACCAGCAGAATGTAAACATTTGTTTTTCAAATGATGCTATTTGCAGTTCACGATCTTTATTAGGTATAAATAAATTAAAAAAATGTATGCAGGTTTTGTGCTAGGCAGGTACAAGGCATTTTTTCTCACAAAAGCCTTTCTCAAGGTACAAGTGGGCTTGCCTGCCGCGAAAAAAATAAATAAATCATATTCCCACTTCCTGCTGCTTACAAACCAGCCCGTCTCTCCGCGCCAACACGCACTGTTAAGGTCTGGCTGGACAGGCTTTCAGAATTACCCAGTTCCCCTCAAACCAGCTCGGCCGCCCGCACCGGAGCGGCGCGGGACGGCGCGGGACGGCACGGCACGGCACGGCACGGCACGGCACGGCACGGCACGGCACGGCACGGCACGGCCCCGACCCGCCGCCGCCGCCGCCGCCGCCCGCCCTCCCGCCGCCGGACCAGCCGTTAACGGCGCCGCCTCGCGCAGGCTCGCAGCCGACCGCGCGCCGGGCAGCGCCGCCGGCGCCTCGCATGTGCCGCCCCGCCGGATTGGCTAAGCGGCTTCGGAAAGGTGGCCGCCGATTGGCTGGGGCCGGCTGCTGTTGCTATGACTTTGTTGCTAGGGCCTCGGCCGTCTCCAGGCCCTGCAGGAAACATGTAATGAATTATGGATGGTTGATTTTCTCAAAGAGGCCTGATCTGTAATGCAGATTAGCTGCATGCCCCCCCTTTTCTTCTGGGTTCTTAAAAAAAAAATAATTAAAAAAATATATTAAAAAAAAAAAGAAAAAAAATAATCTGAGTTTTAAATCAGAATCTGGCATTTGCGTTGTCCCCAGTCACAGCAGTGACTCCTGAATACTGATGTTAATTCTTATGCAAAGACAGGGCTAGAGGTCACTGTCTGTTATTTGTTCAGGAAAAGCTTGTAGGATTTTCACTGAACTCTGTGACCTGTTGGGGTATTATTTTTTTGCCCCTATTTGTTTCAGAGATAAAATAGGATACAAACACCAGAAGTGGTATTTTCTAACAGTTGGAGAGGAAATTGTCCCCTTGGAGCACGATGGAGCTGTAGGAATCCAGCAGCCAGGCTGGCCAGCACACTGGCTTTTCTCACCTCGTAAAAGATATTTTTTCCCAAATATGACCTAAGACCTTCTGTCGGCACAGTTTGTGCTGCTCGGGCCTTCATTAATGGTCTCAATAGCCTTTGGCTGAAGAGAGGTTCCCTGTGAGTGCCACATCAATAAGATCCCCGCTTCACACAAGTGCAAAATGGGATGTTGTTACCCACGGATAACTCCCCAGCTGGACTCCCCCAGGAGCAAACCCTCTGATGCTTCATACCTGAATAAACAGGATGCTACAATTCATTTAATTTCCCTAATCTTCATCTATTAAGAAGTATGGTGGATGTTATGCTACAGAAGTTTTAATATTTTCCTGTTCCTAATGAATACCAATGCCAAAAGAGACACCTCTCTTGTGCTCATGCAGAATTTAGTTCTGATTTTTTTTTTCATACTGGTGACAAATTATTTCAATCCTTTCTGTATCAAGCCTCTGTGGACAAATGTGAATTGAAAAATTATGAATTTTAGAGAAAATAATGAGCCTGATCCTTATTTTGAGTCAGATTGCGTGATTTTGGCCAGACTCAGCCAAGCTGGACATCCTCAGCTGTCCAAGTGATGACCTCAGTGGAGGTCTCTTGGTACCCTGAAGGTTCATGACTGATGTGAGGGACAGCGCAGGCTTGCTCCTCCTCAAACCTCTGTTTTTCAGACAACTGCACACTAAGCAATTTACTCAGCAAGGAAATGACTGGGTAATTAGATAGATTCCTACAGATTTTGTATGGTGGAATTTATACTTTTTACACCTCAAATCCTGACCAGTTCATAGTTCTTTCTCGGGGAGAAGTAAATGGCTTAAGCAAGAGCTCTGAGATGAAGATGAAATATATCCAACCTCCTGTGATTCAGAGGAGAATGATACCTTATTTCTAGGATTATTAAACAAAATGTTCTGTTGTGTAAAAACCAATGAGCACTGAAAAAAAAATAATTTAAGAAAGTCTGAAACACTGCATTCAAGAGTAGAAAAAACAGGCTCAGCTCTGGCCATCAGGCAGTCCCTAAGAGCTTCAGCTGCAATGGCCCATATGTTTTATTATTTCCTGTTATTAAAATGCCTTCTATTGAAGAACATGGTTAAGGCAAAACTGTATTGCCTATCCCACCCATTCCTGACAGAGCATTCATCAAACTCCATTAAAAAAAAATATTCAGACTATAGATGTGTCATTAGAGACCCAATGATGCTTATAGCTCAGAAATGTCTGAGATGCAGTTTGCTGAAAACACAGTATTAACATTTGTTTATATGGATGTGTTAAATTTGGGTATTTTCCTGACAGTGGTTCTGTGCAACATACATTAAAATGAAAAATATGGTAATAGTTTGTACTTGCAGGAAATGTAGGTCATGTTTTTGTGAACTAAATTGTGTTTTCAACTTTTCATTTAGTGATCTTTATTTTTATATATAATACTCTGTGTCTAACCCATTGGAAGATGATTATTCCTGCACCTATATAAATACAGCATGCACCATGATATTTGGAACAGCTTAAATAGTCAGCAAAGAGGCAGCAAATGACTTCTTAAGCACATATGCAATTTAAGCAAATACATATTTCTAGTGCTATAAATGTATAATAGTACAGAGTTAGTAGCCCTCTATGCTTTATATTGAGGAGGCACATGAAATTCAAACAGCAGCAGCCAAGCTCTTTCGGTAGCTACACTGTCACATTGTGGAAAACTCCCAGAACTGGGCATCCTGACAACGTCTGCAGCACAGCTTCTGCCTTTGTGCATTGGTCTCAACTTCACTAAAAGAGTGCTTGAAGCTACAGGACAGAGAGGCTTCAACTCCAGTGAGCCTTGCATCTGAGGACATTTTGTAGGTAACTCCTCACGAGGAACCTTGCTGAGTTTTCCTGATTAAGATTTTATAATTCCCTTTGCTGTGTTTGTGTGCTGAGGTGCAAAGGAGGGGCTAGAGGCCTTTATGGTATGGACCTCACCACCTGACTCAAATGGATACAATACATACTGGACAATAGCTCAAGTGTGAGAAGGTCTGGAGTCATCTAACAGGGAGAAAAATGATTCAGGAAGCTTTCACAAAAGAAGCAGCTCTTAAGGAGATCGCTGAATGAGGAAAGGGAACTTTTTGGTGCCTGATGAGTTGGAGATTGGTGTGTGGTCAGGGTGGAGCAGGAGGCAATCTTCAGAAAGCAGGAGTGGTTATGAGAAAGGAAGGAGAGGAAGGAAATTGTATTTTTTTTGTCTTTATATCTGTAGCATCTGAGTGAAAAAAAAAAAAATCACATCTGTTTCCACAGAAAATATCAAAGTTTTGGGTTCCCCCCCCCCCCCCCCCCAAGTTTTCAGTGTTATTGTTTCAGTAGAAGTTTCTTTCTTTTAGAAACAAAGGGCTTCTTTCAGTTTGCTTATAACGAATGAAAATTTTCTAAGGGTCCTTTTCTATTAGGGACTGTATAAACAAAAAAAGCTTTGCATTTTTAACAAAAATAGTTTTAAAATGGGGCTTTAGCACAAACATATTATTCACAAAGATCCTTCTATAATTTGAAACATTTTCTGTTGAAGTAGTTTCCACTGGTTTATGCTATCGGTAATCTTCATAGAGTTTACATTAAATCCACAAACGTTGTATAGTGTGATGAAGCTGATGAGAATCAACAAAGGATAAAGTAGAGTATCGCAGCCCAGATAAAGAAACCCACTGTTTAATGCCAGATGCTCAGGAAATGTCAAAAGTAAAGTGAGTTTCAGGTCAAGGGCACTGGGAACACTCTGTTAGCAAACCCTAAGAGAGGCAGCTCTTGTTATTAGTATGTGCAAGGATATGGCGAGTCCTTTTTAATCTATCCCTGGGCCTCCTTCTAGCTTTCCAGACACGAATCCATCCCATTTGGGTTCACCTCTGTGGGATTGCTGGGAGTTTTAAAAAATACTCTCTTTGGTCTTTCTGATGTTCTCCATCAGGTTTGCTAAAGGCCAGGATTTCAGTGAAAATCCTGCTCCTAGGAGACGTGGGCACACTGCCAGGCCTTGAAAGTGCAGAAAACAGTGGACAGCTGCTCTTTTTTTAACTTTCCGTGACAGCAAGGTTCTTTCTTCACCCCTTGTTTTTCCACCACAGCACTTAATAGTACCTGTGCCAAGCTCATTTCCATTTTGCACACCTTTGCTTTTGAGCACTGTTCTGAAGTGTTTAGATGGTGGGTGGTGACTTTACCTTGTTTATCACCAATTAAGGGAGTTACTTGCTACAATGCTAAATTGACAGGTGAAACCTGAAGAAATAGGACCAGGGTGCAGGCAGGTTAATAGCTTGAGCAACCTTTATATAGGTAGCTCTTTCATGGAGAGTGGGGCACTATTTCATGTAACTAGAAAGTAGAGGATCTGGTTTGGGAGAACTAACATGATACATGCTGATACTGCTTGATAAATGTCCCCAGCAAGGTGCTGCAAAATTGGAAGAGTGTTGACTTCCACTCAGGTATGAACAGCAAGGGAGTTTGGCCCTGTAACTTCAGAGCCATAATAGGCACTTTCTGTATTTTAATTTCCTGTAGGTGTGCACCAAGTCTGCTGTGAAGTACAAGGAATTTTGCAATGATTGTTCAGAATTTTGCAGCTTAACAGCATGGTTTAACTCTTTCCTTACTGATGGTTTTAACATCTCTGAATTTCCAGGGATCCCCTAAATGCATGTTTAGTCCTTGAATGCTATGTTTTATACCAGAGGAAAAAGCCTAATATAACACTGTGCAATGTACTTCCTAACATGTGTGCTATTAACATGCTGTGGGATGTGGCTTATACATTTTTATGATACAGCGCTAGGAAACAAATTTATTCAGTGCAAAGTCTGTACACTCAGCCAGAGAATGGGTCAAACTGGTGAGGCCTACCAGTTGTCTGGTACAGAGCTCTTTTGAAGGAGACATAGTGAGTTTCCTGAAGAGCCTATGTCACCACAATCCATCATTACAGTATATTGTCATAATATACAAGTATGTTGTCACATTTGTGTTGTCTGAATAGTGGATATTGTGAGATACAGATTGGGAAGAGAGAGATGAGTGACTCAGACCCTGCTGGTGCCGCAGAGCTTTTCAGTTATTAGAGCAAGGCAGTGTTTCAGATTTGGTCCAGTTTGCAGAGTAATTGTCCTGTGTCTTGGCAACAGGATGGAGAAAGAACGGCAATGTGGTGTCATCTACTATGGATCCAAACCTTGCTCTTCATGTTGATGGGATTTATCTCATATATTAGATACTTACAGAATAGACATCTACAGTGGATCTAGCCCAGGCATTGGAGATAAAAAGGTCCTTTTGCATATAACTAATTTGATCTATTTAGTTCTGTCTTCCTTAGGTTGAAACAAACCCATGTCCTGGAAGTATGTGTGCTGGGATCACAAAGCCCAAAATAATATGCTGTCATGATGGATTGTGGTGACACAGGCTCTTCAGGAAACTCACTTCATGTCTCCTTCAAAAGAGTTCTGTACCAGACAACCAGGTGATCAGGCCCAGTCAGTGTGGGTTTATAAAAGGCAAGTCCTGCTTGACTAACCTGATCTCCTTCCATGACTAGGTGACCCACTTAGTGGATGAGGGAAAGGATTTGGATGCTGTCTACCCAGACTTTAGTAAAGCCTTTGACATTGTTTCTTACAGCATTCTCCTGGAGAAACTGGCTGCTCCTGGCTTGGATGGGCTTATGCTTCCCTGGGTAACAAACTGGCTGGATGGCTGGGCCCAAAGAGTGGTGGTGAATGGAGCTAAATCCAGTTAGTGGTTAATCACAAGTGGTGTTCCCCAGAGCTCAGTATTGGGGCCAGTCCTGTTTAATGACTTTATCAATGATCTGGACAAGGGGATTTGGCACACCAAGTTGGGGGGAGTGTTGATCTGCTGGAGGGTAGAAAGGCTCTACAGAGGGATCTGAATGGGCTGGACCCATGCGCCAAGGCCAGTTGTATGACGTTCAAGAAGGCCAAGTGTGGGGTACTGCACTTGGATCACAACAAATGCTACAGGCTTGGTTAAGAGTGACTGGAAAGCTGCATGGTGGAAAAGGACCTGGGGGTGTTGATCAACCATGCTTAGCACTGGTGAAGCTGCATCTTGAATACTGTGTTCAGTTTTGGACCCCTCACTTCAAGAGGGATGTAGGGGTGCTGGAGTGTGTCCAGAGAAGGGCAACAAAGCTGGTAAAGGGTCTGGAGCACAAGTCCTATGAGGAGCAGCTTGGGAAACTGGGCTGGGGGTGTGGGGGTTAGCCTGGAGAAAAGGAGGCTCAGGAGAGACCTTACTGCTCCCTACAACTACTTGAAAGAAGGGTGTAGCGAGCTGGGTGTCAGTCTCTTCTCCCAAGTAACAAGCAATAGGACAAGAGGAAATGGGTTGCACCAGGGGAGGTTTAGATTGAATATTAGGAAAAATTTCTTCACCAAAAGGGTTGTCAAGCATTGGAACAGGCTGCCCAGGGAAGTGGTTGAGTCACCATCCCTGGAGGTATTTAGAAGGCGTGTGGATGTGGCACTGAGGGACAGGGTTTAGTGGTGGACTTGACAGTGTGAGGTTAGCGGCTGGACTCAATGATCTTTAAGATCTTTTCCAGCTTAAAGGATACTATGATTCTGTGAAATGTATCAGTCATGCTGGTCTTTGCTCTCTGCTGCACAATCCTCTTCTACACAGAACTTGTTTCTGAGCCTGGAAAGAGCCTTTTTGTGAATGAGCCAAGAACAGCAAATCTAAAGCAACTCGTTACTGGCCTTCCCTTCTCACTCCTCATGTAGCAGCTGTTGGTAGGATCATTGCAAGTGTAGCCACAGAAATTGCTTAAAAGCAGCTTGGTAGCTGCTTCAGCTTTCCAAGTCAGCTGGCAGCTGACTTGGGAAGCTGAAGCCAGCCGACAGTGGGATGTCTAATACATCTCCAGAAGCCTCTGTATTTGCAGTGATTACCATAGTGACACACCACTTTGTTTTGTCCATGTTCTGTGGTCAAATAGAAACGGTCAAAATGTTGCCATTTATCCAAAACAGATAAAACAATGACATAAGAGGAATAATGGGACTTTGTATGTAGATCCCATATGGATGCCATAGTTCTACTGGTTTTAAAATAGCTTCTATTATGTACAACCTGGGAAGAAAAGGTACCATGATGGGTAGGACTTTTTCTGGAGAAAGAATCATGATATCAGAATTGTGGATGTTTCATAAGGAGTAATCACCCATGTTGAAGAGATGTTGATACGTAGCTAGGTGTGTGAATAAAAGTAGCATGGTTAATTAGCATGTAATAGTTAATATTACTCAGTTTATTTGCAGTAAAAGCTCCAATTCCCCTTCAGCAAACCCTGTGTAACACAGTGGGCTGCTGTGTTGTATATTGTTTGAGCTTTTCAAGAAGGTCTTGAGCTCACAGCTATTAACAAAGTTAGCAAGTTTGTATCTGCCTATGCTAGCTTTGAATTTATAGGGATGTTGTTGGCATTGATATCAAAACTCATATTGTGATCAATGGGAACAGCATTGAGCCTTGATTTCTTAAGAGTAATTTCCACTAAGAAAGCACCTAGTAAGGTCATCTAGTTTGATCACCTGTATAACACTGTCTATTCAGTTCCATGATTCACGTGCATTTTCAGCATGATGATTTTAATTAGATTAACGTCTTTAGGAGTAGCAGTTGCATGGAACGGAAAGAACAAGCTACAGTGCCAAGTATGGGTGAGGCCCCAGCGATGATGGAGAGTTTATTAAATAGGTCATGCCTAATTGATCGCAATTAGTGAAAGTAATACCTTCTCCCATCTTTTAACTAATTTCTTTCCAATTTGACCTGATAAATTATTCCCAATCTTAAATCTGCTGATCAATATGATTCTGTGCATGTAGGCCAGAAATCAAGTTGTACTATCTAGGAATATTTGTCTCTATCTGCTCAGAATTCAGATCTAGTTTGGTGCCTTTTTGTCAGTTATGGTAAGTCTGTAAGTAAAGGGAAAAACCAATAAAATAAAAGAAAAAAACCCACCCAAACCATCAAACAGGTACAGAAACAAAAAATCCCTGTCTCCAAACCCCCAGACATCTCTACCTGGCCAGTTGTGCATGAGAGGGAAACCTTCCTACCCTGCCTTGCTGTGAGGTTGTATTAAACCACATCTTTTAGGAAGATATGTGGTATTGCCTTGAAACCTCCAGCCAATAGTGAGACCTTCACCTTCACTGATAATCTTTTAGTGTTTAATTACCTTGTCTGGAAGAAAATTACATCTTGTTTCAAGGCTGAATTTGTCTAACTTCAACTTTCGGCCATTCAATCTTGTTCAAGCTTTTGTCAACAAGATTGAAAGCCCTTTATTAGGTATCTTTTCCACCAGGAAATACCTATATAAACTGATAGAGTCATTCTATAACTTACCTGAAGTTCTGCCTCTAAAAAAGCACTTCCCAACTCTTGCTTTCCCCACATCTCCCTGACAGAAGTTCCTTTCTTCTATATGCTGCACGGTCAGAAACCAGTACTGTATTCTAGCAAGTCATGAGGAAAGAGGAAGAAATTACCTAAGAAAGAGGAGAGGTTCAAAAGGAATTCCTTGGTGATTGTTCTGTTTGTATATTTGGAAGAGGTATTTTCTCTTGAAAAGCAAAACTCTGCTAAACATTCCCAGCCTGCTCCCAAACAGGCCATCAGCTCAGTTCTACAATACTGGTACTAGAAGTTTGCAGAACAGTGCCCTGTACTTGACCATGCCTGATGTAAATCAGCCAACCTCCTGGGAGGTCAGTTCCTGCCAGTGGGGCTGTCGCTCTTTATATCATTTGAGGATGTAGAAAGCACTTTACAAAGAGGCATGTGGATGTTAAGGAACACTAGCTAAAGCAGTGATAACCTCTAGCATCCTGTAGGTGCTCGGTGCCCTTAATTCTCCTACCTGCAGTAAAAATACAGGGCCCTTCAAACCTTGGGTGGAGAGTGGAGTCATGGTGAAATCTTGGTGAAACCACTCAATGTAGCAAGTCCATGTTAAACATAAAGGAACAGTAAAAACTTCACTAGCAATCTTCTGTTGAGAAGTCTAGTTTCTTGCCCTACTTGTCCAGTTATTCATATATTTAATTAGCACTTATGTTATGAAAACATCAAGATAGATGCCAGTCTAGGACATCACTAGGTCAGGACAAAAATGTAATGCAGTCCCCATCCCAGCAAACCTGTGGGACTGTAACATAAGCTATTTATAGCTGACCAGATCAAAGCATTTAGTGTAGAAGGAACAAGGGATCCTAAACAAGAAGATGAGTACAGATCCTCCCCAAGGAGGAGCCATGATCAGAATTCAACATTTTCCAGTGGTGCAGTTTCTGTGTGCACCCTATGGGGGTAAGTTTATTATCACTACACCAGTGATTTATTTCAAACATCTTCATTTTTTTTTCTCAGGATGAAGCCAGTGTTTTAAATTACAGCTATAGCGTGGAAGAGAGAATTTAACTAAAGCATAAATATGATACATGAAAATATTCGTGCCTTATTTTCGGGGTAATAACTAAACACCTGCTAAATTACATTTTAAAAAATTACCCAGTATTTCGCAGTGGGTTTTATCCTTTTGTTTGTTATTTTCTCTTAAGCCTTGCTCTGGATCCTTGATCTGTGTGGGAAGATTGTCTCATCCATGCAGAGCTCTGCATGTACTGATGCTCTGCCCATGCAGGGCTGATTACAGGACGAGGCCTGAGGTTTGTGCAACAGGGACAGCACTTCTCAGGGCATTTAGGTTGACTTCTGGCATAGCATGGCGTGCACCAACAGAGCATGAGAGAAGAGATCATTACTCAGAGGAAAAAAAGAAAAAGACTTTTTTTTGAAAGCTTGGGCAAAAGGAATAAGAAGTCAAAAGTGACTCATTCATGTTGATTCTGTCTAACCTTTACTTTCCCACATGTTGCTGTTTTCTTCTGTCAGCGACTTAAGTGTAGTAAAAGCATCTCATTGAGGAGAATGCTGTAGATGGGCATTATCTCCCCTGAGATGTGAAGTGTATATTCGGTTACTGAGCCTCTTGGAAACATGGTGGAAGGCTCATGCTCAGTTGTCTGTTTTGCTTTTTTTGTTTTTTTTGTAGTTGTTTTTCATTCTGGCACTGAGTGGGCAGACAAGACTCTTGAACAATCTGTAATTACATAGTGTCACAGTTGATGAGGTTACAAAGGAGTAAATATGTAGTTGGTATTAGAGAGGGTATTTTTAACAATACTCACTCTACATCTAATAGAGTGCATCTGTGTCCTCTGTGGGCACTTTGCCTTAGATAATATAAAAGGAGAGCAATGGGGAAGAGAGCAGCATAATTATATCTGCATAGTCTTCAGTGGAATCAGTTTCTGCAAATGCACACTTGACTTTTGAACTCTTTCATACCAGTGCTGCTCCTATTGATGCCAGTGGCATCTTTGCCCTTGAAAAGGAATAGGATTGAATTCTGACTATTGAATCTCTTATGACAAGAGAGGTGGAAGTTTCCCAGCATGATCTGATTGCTGTAGTCAAAGAGAAGAGTTTTATTAGACCATCATGTCAGTAATTCTTGACCTGGGGTCATGACTATGTCTCAAGGAGGCGCGACAACTCTCCCTTCTTTTTTGGCTTGCAAGGGGACAACAGCAATCTGATATATTTTTCTGGTGTAACATGGGTCACAGCGCAGAGCAGAATGAAATAGTTTCATCAGCCTGCCTCTGCTGGGTTGTTACCTGCTGTGTTTCCACTTCTGCTAGCCAAGTTTTAGCATCTCTGTGATGCAGAACAGCCTGCTCTGGACAGTACCACATGTCTAAAGTAAGGAAATCGTATTGTATTTGTACCCCTCAGAGCTGAGGGAAATAATTTAAAGAGTCAAGGGCCAAGTTTAGTTTATCATGGCAATGTGAAAAGATTTGTTTAAAAAACGCTGTTGCATACTGATGCTTGATGTTCCTTGGCTGAAGCAGTTACTAGACACAGTCTTGATCATCTTTATTAATATTTTGTACTCCAACAGCACCTATGGATTCATGTATCCTGTCCAAACATAAAGGGTGACATTACTTGCAAGTTTGTCATTTCCAGCCTTAAGGGCAGATGTGGGAATAACAAGACTGACTTCCAGGGAACACTGTCAGTTCACCTCAGCCATTGCTCTACTCGTGCAACCTGAGGATGTGACTCAGGTTGCTGCAAACATCCCTCCACCTCTTAGCTTCAGTATTCAAGGTATTGCAAGCATACTGATCTTTACCTGTGACATACCTTCTCCTTGCACTTTACAGTGAAATGTCAGCACTTCCCTGTGTATGGGCATATTAGTCCCTGGCTTATAGTGCAGCAGTAAAGGAAAAAGTATTTTTAAACTGCCTTTAGGAAAATACAACAAAATTGAGAAGAGGCAACAGTACACTGTTTGCCAAAACCTGGACAGAACCGCAGACCTGCACTGTTTTCTAAAGTCACTTGCAGAATTCCTGAAGATATTACAAATAGTTTGTATTCGTTTTCCCTGCCTTGCTCTGTCTTTCTTCCTCAAATCCTAATGGCCTTCAGCATCTGACAATAGCACCACCTACGCAATACACCAGAAATGATCAAGAAATAAGGGGAGTGGTTAGGTGATCTGCTTCTTGAGCAGCCTGCTCTAAGAGCCATCTTCTGTATGAATGAGAAAAGTCAGACGCAGCATCAGAGAAATCCAGCAGAGTTTGCTTGCTTTTTTTTCTCCTCTTTCCTCTAGCCACAGGAGTGGACCAAAGCAATCTCAATCCCCTGAGCCTGGTACGTGGAGGGATTATCTCTTCCCCCAACATGAAACGCTGTTTGTGACTTCTTTTTCTCTGCCATTTACTCTATTTTCCCTGTCTTGAGGTGTTCCCTCTCTCGTTTAAACAGTGTTGCTCTCTTTTTTGGCAGAAAGTTGTTCAGGACACAGAAGAGCCAGGCCTGACTTCAAATGAAAGACAGAAAGAAAACAGCCTTTTTCCCTTTGGCTTTAGCATATTTTGTGGGATCTCTGCCTGACCTGCACCATTCGCTTCCTCTGCCTTAGCTCCTCCTTTGGTCTGCCCACTCAAACATTCCTCTTGCTACTCTTCCCACCCCTACTCCCCCCTGCCCCCCTTGTCACGTAAAACCTCCACATCCAGGTAATGAATGCCATCTCACCTCTTTCTCTTTACTCATATTTCTGCGAGGTGAATGAACCCACTGACAATGGAAGGAGGAGATAAGAAATCCCCCATGGAAATATTGCAGATACTGAAAATAATTTGGAGCAAAAATCCCTGCGGGTTTATTGAAAACACCCCCTACCCTGCCAGCCCCCAATATACAGATTTATTTATCTGCTTTGCTGCATTTTGCTTACGTCAAGAGCTGGATTGCTCCTGTACAGCCCCCTTGCCAGGCAGATAATTGCTACATACTCTTTTGTATTGCTGCTACCACCTCCACCATCGGGCGCTTTCTCAAACAATCGCCTGCGCAGCCTCGGAGCAATCCATCTCTCTGCAGACAGTAGGATAACAGTGCTTTGATATTAGGGGTCTCCCAGGAGCAGGTGAGAGTCTTGCCTCTTTTCTTGAAAATCAAATGAAGTAAATACCGTACATTTCTCCTTCCTTTTCCAGATCATTAGCAAAGATGTTAAATAAAACCAGGCTAGCTCTCTGACAGCCCCAGCCTCTTCTTGATGGTATCTCGTTGGCCGTCACTTGCACGCAGACACACCGACCTGATGCAGTGTCATTTATCATTACCTTTTGTTTACAGCCACTCAGGCAGTTGTCACTCTGTGTGACAATGTCCGTATTCAAGCCAATATGAATTTATTTTTCAAGAAAGACATTTTGAGAGTAAAGTTTATGTCTCACTAAGGATCCAGCTATACTGCATTACTGGCAAGACCTTTTCCTTCACCATCATCCGTTATATTTCTGATTAAACAAATCATACCGTAGCCTGGCCTTTCTCGTTATTTACTGCCCAGGGTTTCTTTCACATGCTCATGCTTATCTTTTCAGCTGGATAGTCATTAAATTCTATTGCTATGCATATAGACAATAACAATTTTTAGGCTTTCTTTGATTTCCTCCACCTGTCTCCAGCTCCTGAAGGCTGGTTTCCTTCTCAGTTCCCTAGACATGGGACTGTCAGGCCCTGCTGGCTGCAGGCAGTGGGAGACTCCAGCAGTGCTAGGACTAACCATGGACCCCAATTTTTATCTTAGGAGAGGGATGCCTCTGATGAACGAGACATCAGTATGTGTGAGGCAGGAGATAAACAGCTTTTTGTAGGTCACAGTAGCCACAGAAGTGGATCTTTGTTTTGAGCTGCTTCTCTCTTTTCTACCCTTCCCTTTCACCTTGCTGCTCAGTGAAGGTGGAAGAATAAGAGCCAGAGGCAGGGGCAGCATCCCAGGGGGAGCTGGGCCACATCTGGTTATGCCTCCCCTCCTTGCAGTGGTGTGGCAGCGTGCGGGTAGCAGCCTTTTTGCCACTGCCATGGACAGAGGCAGGAGGACGTGCTCCCCGGCTGGGTTTGCAGAGTTGTCTTCTGGGCAAAGGCAAAATTGTGTGGAGAAAACCTGCAGGAACTTGTTGGCCATGATGCATGTCAGAAGCATGTTTGGCAAAATAATTTGCTACGCTGTGGACAAGTAACAACTTTCCTTTCACTTTTTTCCTATCAATATATTAATTGCCAAAATAAATATTTGATTTTCCAGTGCTAATGCAGCCCAAGTACCATACATTACATATGCATTCCCTCCCTTATTGTCTCCTACTCCAACAGCACAAAATATATAATTGCACAATAAAGACTGGGGGACTAGGGACATACCTTAAACCTCTAGTCTGTCTACCGTTGCAAAATTACAACCGGGACCAGGTGCTGGGCCCAAAAGACAGAACTAGATGAACTATTCTATGTAAAATTTCTGGTGAACCAGGAAGGTTCCATCATACTAAACATTTACTTCAGAACAAATTTTATCTCACCGAGAATATTTTTTTTTTTATTTCATGGGAAGTATGCTTCTTTTTAATACTGTCAGGGTGTTATATTCTATTTGTTATTGGAAACTTCAGCCAGAAATGACCTGAAAATTTATTTCAAAAAAGATTTAGATCCTTAACATCAAAAGGAAAATAAACTATTTTGGTACGTGAAGCATTTTGTTCTACCTGACACAGTGATTTTAAAAATATTTCTGTTTGCTGATAGCTAACAAACCAGTTTGGAATGACACACAGTTATTTCAATGACATTTTTCTAGAGCTACTAGTGAGACAAAAATCCATTATCTGTAAAGCTCAGAGTAGACAGTCTAAGTCATGAATATTATGTTGAAAGCATCTTATGATCTTTTGATGTTAGATGCTGTGCACTTATATATATATATAGATAATATATAAATATATATATATACATGTGTGTGTGTTTATATATACACACACATATATGAATGTGTGAGTGTATATCTGTAAACAAGTACATTTTGCTGTAGCAGTTTTGCCCTCAAAGATAGTAGCTCAATATAGCTTATGGAGAAGCATGCGGTCTGCATTGTTACGGATATTATTTCTTAACAGCTTGGATCCAGTCCAAGATTTAAGCACATACTTATGTTCGAGTATATCAGTAATTGCACTGAGCTTTGCTTGAAAGTTTTCCTTAAGTCTTTCCCAAAAGTCGTCAATGAATATACGGTGTAGAATTTTGTTGCTATCCCTTTTAACAGTCCCCAGTATCTCTCATTTTCTTCTGTTTTGGAAACCACCATGACATGACGTGTGTGTATGCAGCTTAGGCTCACGTGCTGGATGTGCTAGTGTTTGGATCCCAGTTTCTTTGGTTCCCCCAAACAGGACCACTTCTAAGAGCAGACAAAAGAAGCAGGGCTGTAGCGTGCTGTGTAAGAGTCATGCTCCAGATGCCTCAGAGAAAAGACCTACCGCTGTGCTAACGGTGTTGAGCGCAGTAGTTACTATTTGAGGTGAAACACACAGCTCTTGGAGCTTGGAGGAGGTGTACTTGCCCTCGGTAAATTCAGCTCCAAGCCTTCTATGGTGGGCATGGATGCAGCAACCTAGCCCTGATCCTTCATCCTCAAGGCCAAATTTCAGTTTTGCCTGCCCCCTAAGTCAGACTGAGCCATCTTTGCCTTTATATATGTATAGTGTGTGTCAAGCAAGGGGCGCAGCAAGGCCAGCACAGCCTGCTCAGCAGTGCCTAATGTGAGCGCTCCATCGGGGCTCAGGTGCCACCTCTGTCTGCAGGTGACTGGAAAGCAAGTGAAAACAAGCAGATCAGCCTTTGGCTGCACAGAGCTACAGATCAGGTCCCCGGTGGCCAGCTCCCCACTGATGGACAGAAACGCGTTGTGGAGGCAGTGTAGCATAGCTTGTTTAATGCTGCATTATGTTAATGCATACAGGAGAGCCATTAACATGGGAATCTTAGATTTAAAATATAATGAACCACACAATTCAATGTTCTGTAGCACTGTATACTCTGGAGTCATAAGCATGTAATTTTTTTGATCAAGTTTCAGCCCAAAGCAAATATTCTCAGCTAAGCAGCTCTCTAATCTATCTATCCACAAATATATATATTTGTTTTTAATAAAATGTGATAATATTTACCAGACACATAATGGGCACTGTTATTTTTATCCAGGGTTCATGCTTTACCTATTAAATGTTATACAACCTTTCTAAAACCAAACTAAGCAAAAACATTAGCATTAATCCATTGAATGCAGGCGCTATTTAAAAAATGTAGATGTTTTCAAACACTACAGTAAATGGAAAAATATTGCTGCCTTGACTGTCAGATTACATTTCTTTCCTATTGAAGCTAAGTGGGTTAAATTAAGTGATTAATTAACTATGCATCTGCACAATTAGGTGGGCATTTTTATTCTGTTCAACTTATACACTTACTTCTAGCTTCAAAAGAAAGGAACCGCAACAAGACAAAGAGAAGAACATCCACCAGAATTAGGCATTTCCAATAGCAGTATTGTATTACGGATTTTATTATCATTTCTGTTGTAGTGTTGTTAATTCATCGGGTTTATAACTCAGGCATGAGGATTTGGGATTTGGTCCGTGGTGGAATTTCTCAGTTAGAGGAATTTTTGCTAGGTTTTATTTACTGTTGGTTTTTAGACTGAAAAGCTGTAACAATGTCTAACAAAAATAATCATCTTTGTTGCAGGTTTTCTGAGTTTCTTGTCATAAGACAGCTTGGCCCGGTCTGTCATTGAGGTGCTGTTTCCAAAGCCATTTCCCAAGGTGCTGCCTGGACTTCTGTCTGCAGTGTGTATGGAGGTGGGTGAAAGCTGCGGGTGCTGCTGCACTTGTGGGGACAAGGGCCAGCACCCTACTACATCCAAGGAACATGGGTGGCATTACTGCAATACAACGGTACCCTCTTGCTGCTCCCACTACCTAAAGCTCTGCATCTGCTTTTGCAAACTTTTAAGTAGGAATAAATAGCCGTCATTACAAGATCAGTGATTCTTCCTTTTTTTTACTGTTTCCCTTCAAACCCACCCCTGTCCTGGCCTGCTCATATGGTGTTCCTACAGCTTTATACTTTTAACAGCTGTGTTTTGTTCAAAATGTCTAATTTTGCAATAACTGGCCAAATGTCCCACCTTTTCCACATGTCCACGGGCTTTAACTTTCTCCGTTTTTCATACTTAACCACTCTTCTCCTCTTACCCTCTCTCCCCGCTCCACAGAGCACAGTAGACATTAAAGTATCGTTTTTTTTGCATGACATGTTTACTAGCAGCTAAGGGGCTGCTCAGATGTCCAAGCCGGTCTGGGGCAAAAGCAGCAATCACAAGTTCAGTTTCCTCACCTCCCCCTTGCAAAGTGCATGTGGATGTCCATAAACCTGCCGCTAACCTTCAGTGGAAGAAGGGCACCTATGGCTTCTCCTCTCTGGGTAAAACTCTCTCCTTCCACCCCCTGCAGTGGCGCCTACCCCAACTGAAGCTGGGTGCAGCCTTGTGCTGGATTTCTTGTCAAATTTCTCACCCTTTTCCCCCCTCTCCAGTGAAAACAGAAGTGTTTTTCAACGCTCCCATTCACCAAACCTCCTTTCCGAGATGGTTTTTATCTTGGTCCTTGCCAGAATCTTGGTCACTGGCGGGTACAAATGCTGTAAATGGACTAATGTGGACCCAGCAAGCGCTGGCCTTCTGCTTTGAGCTGTGCCTTTGAAAATAATGAGCTGGATTGTCAGAGCCCTTGGTCAGCAAGGTGAGAGAATGAGAACCCTGCTGCTCCCCTGCTCAGTTTGCAACTCCAGCTGCTGGCAGTGGCAACTATTCAACTGAAGTTCCCTTCAGTGAGAAAGGTCTTTGGCAACAAGGAAATGTTGGGATTTTTTTATTCCCTTGTCTGTAACTTTTGTTGTTTGGCATCAGCTGCCATGTGTCCTCATACAAAAGTTCTTTTCTTTTTCTTTCCCTTTTTTAAGCTGACATTTTGATTCTGCTTTAATTAAACCACTTTGGAAGCAGCATGACTCTGTTTTGGAATGAGTTGCACTAGTACAAGTTTTGTGCGGAGGCATCTTTATTTCAGAGTGACTACATCCCTTCTGACAGTCCTCCCACAGCTAGCCCACCTTGCCTTGCTTCAGGCCTCCATCGGTCTGGGTTTTTTTAACCTGCATGAACTCTGCTGCTCTACAAGCATCCTGACCAGATGTCACAGGGCAGTTTTCATGCCAAGAGGCAATCGCTTTGACTCCTTTGCTTTTCTGCTTGCATGACACCCCTCTTGCTCCTTTCCCCTTGCTCCCTTCTCCCACTCAGTTACTGACCCAGTGAGGATGCCATGGCCTAGGATTTATCAGGGCTTTTTTCTCTCCCAGAAGAGCATGTCCAGTCCTGGCTGAATTAACCAGTGCTTTTCTGTGACCTACCTGTGTCTGGGGCAGCGTATGTGGGAGGAAAGCACTTGTGGGGACAAGGGCCAGCACCCTACTACATCCAAGGAACATGGTGGCATTACTGCAATACAACGGTACCCTCTTGCTGCTCCCTCTACCTAAAGCTCTGCATCTGCTTTTGCAAACTTTTAAGTAGGAATAAATAGCCGTCATTATAAGATCAGTGATTCTTTTTTTTAACTGTTTCCCTTCAAACCCACCCCCATCCTGGCCTGCTCATATGGTGTTCCTACAGCTTTATACTTTTAACAGCTGTGTTTTGTTCAAAGTGTCTAATTTTGCAATAACTGGCCAAATGTCCCGCCTTTTCCACATGTCCACGTGCTTTAACTTTCTCATTTTTTCATACTTAACCACTCTTCTCCTCTTACCCTCTCTCCCCGCTCCACAGAGCACAGTAGACATTAAAGTGTCGGTATTTTGCATGGCATGTTTACCAGCGTAGAAAAATCCTGGCTCAAAAAACCCATGAGTGAACACTGTCTTAGGTTTTTAACTACATTTATAGTAGAGGAGGTAAATTGCCAAAATCAAACCATGACAACATTACAAAAATCCGTGGAGATGATAAGGCAGAAATTCCCAGACGTCCTCTTTTGCAACTCCACTTCCAAGCCCATGAGCTCATCCCCACCAACATTTCCTGCTTGGGGTGCATGCCTCAGTCTAGAAAGCACCATTATAAGGAATTCTTGGCTATTTTTACTGAGATTCTTGGAATTTTTAACAATTGAAATGCAAATCTGTTATTATAAAGTCCAGTTATTTGGGAGTGCACTTTTATGATGCATAAACCTATGGGAGAGGATTTAAACACAGAGAATTAGTGCTCAGTTTCAGTGCCTGGATTATGGAATAATACACAGCCTCCTCATGGGGCTGCGTTCATTCAGTGTTTCCTTCCTACCCCAGTACTGCCTTTCTGAGCCCCAGCATGGTACATGAGCATTGTTCTGTTTTCCAGGTCTTATAGAGCCTTTCAAAGCAATATCCATTTCTCTTTTGCAGCCCAACATTTCAAGAAAGCATCCACTTACGGAAAAGAAATCCATGGAAGTTAAGAAATAATTACAAATTAGCTACTACAATTGAAAATATTTTTACCCTGTGCTGTTGGTTAGTGGATTGAAAATTGAGCCTACTTGGATGAATTAAATCAAAGGCAAGAGGAAGGCTATTGGGAAGTGATTAGCTGGTCCTTGTGTCCTGGAAGTCCTGTAGTGCACTACTAGGAAATTCATAGCGTCCCAAAGCCCAATAGCTGGATGTTGGATCACAGGGTATCTTCCTTGGACACCGCACAGTTACTCTGAAAAAATCCAACACTACAATAAACATGAAAATGCTCTTAAATTGGCATTAAAAATCTCACTCAATATGTTCAATGAAAATCTTCTATCAGATATATTTTATTAGGGATGGGACTAAACTGAATAAGAAGGTGGCAGGCAAAATTAGGTAATTTGTGGAGTTCTGGCTCCATGATCCCTCTCTTATAAGAGAGAGAGAAAAGAAGCAGTTTAATTCCAGGAAAAGAGGCACAGCAAATGTTTCTCCTTTGAGTAAGCAAAGAGAGGAGGGAAACTGTGATCATTCCCTGTCCTGCCTCTGCTGTGGGGCAGCTACAAGCCATCGCCTGTTCCAGGCAGACAGTGAAAACCTAGCATAGCCTAGTGGGCTTGCTCACTGCCATAACAGCTATGTTTAGTGGTGGCTATTTTCAGAATCAGGATTTTGTGTTGTAATCCACGTCACACAGCACCTGACTGGCAGATGTCTGGATACACAGCAAGGCTTGGAGGAATCGGTAGCTTGGAAGTGCTGGGGATTGTGTGGACGTTACTTTTTTGATCATATTGTCTTTATTCCAAAAGTGAATTCCTAATTACACCCACAGTTCTGGGTCAACAAAAAGCCACAACTCACATATAAACAATCTAATTTTTAAAGTTGTCAAAATGACAAGAGCTTTAAAAATATGTCAGCTCATTAATATATAATAATCCCATGCCAACTTGCCTTGAAATAATTTGATAGATAAGATCTCATTTTGTTGATAACTAAATGAATTTTAGAACACTGAAGGTTGTTTTGTGTTTTTTTTTTTTTAATCTGGTTTTTATTTGTGATTGCTTGTAACTGTTTATATCCATTTAATAACTAAAAAAGCATGTCCACAATCTGTCCTTGGCTGAATTCCTCCAAATAGTTCACTCGTTCAGTGTGGTATTGGGTTAGCTTGTTGGTTCAGTGATCAGCATGATTTTTGAATCAATGTAACACAGGAGAGGGTTTACATTACTGCTGCCACAAAATGTAATCAACTGCCTAGCATATTTGTCTGAAGAATTATTAAAGCATAGAATGCAAAGTGGCAGAAATAGAAGTATAATTCTGGTAAAATCATCAAAGGATGCAATAACCGAGTTAGAAAATGCAGTGACAGATCTAATTAACGAACTAAATTACAATTCAGTCCAAAAATAATTGTCATTAGAAGTAAAATCACATTTCTGTCTGAAGCGTCTCAGCATGTTTGCCATAGTGATTGGTAAAACTAGAAAGAAACCCACTCTCATTATTTTTTTAATGCAATTATTATACACAAAAATCAGTCACGAAATCGAATATGCCAGTTTAGCAAACCATTCTCAGCTAAGAGCCTTCCCCCTCACACTGCGATGTAGAGCTTTAGGCTCTAGGGCTGCTGCCTTACAGCACTCTCCTTTTGTGCCCGTGTTGGAGTCAACATTATTTTTGGACCGACTCCCTCCTCCCAAAGACCTCTTCAATTTCTGAATTAAAACAACAGACCGTTTAATTTTAATATTGACCTAATTGCACATCTGAATCAGTTGGAAGCCATCTAACAGAAGGAAAATACTAATAGGACATGTGCCAACTGCAGTTTAAGTTGGGCTGCTTTTAATATAATCTGAAGAGCTTTTGTATTAAGCTCTAACAATGGATAATACAGCCGCTGAGCTGATTACTTAAGCAACTTCTAGATATATTCACACAACAAATTTGAATTCTAAGTATTTTGCATACTGTTTCCACCTATATAATTGTCCACTGGCCCTTATCATTTTTTATTATGCAAAACTGAATTTTTTTTGAAGCGTGAAGAATGAAGTAATTTAGTATGCAAACAGTTAAAACTCTCATGTGGATTCCGATTTCGTATGTGTTGATAAATTCACTTACGATGACTGACAGTGTGAGATTTTTTAGGGTCACATCGGTCACTCTTTCCATGACACTGATGAAAATGATAAACTAAATGCCAGAAGTGTCCCTGGCGCATCGTGGGATGAAATGTGTAAAATGTCAGTGTCTAGCCGGTGTCTATTAATAACTAAATATGATTGCATGTAATGAGCAGAGATTTTCATGTTGATTGAAGTATGATTTCTTTTGATCTTCCAGATGTTGCTGCTTAGAAATTCATATTGCTCTTTTGCTGCTAAATGCATAATGACCTTTTAAAACCTTTTAACTGTTAAAACCCCTATTATTTTCAACAACCAAGTCAAGCTTCCAGCTTTTTTAATGTTGATTGGAAGTTCCTCTCTCTTCCCATTCTTACTTTCCCTTTTTGCTTTGTCTAGTCCCCTCTTCCTCTCTCTTTTTTTCTACACTTCTTTTCCTCTAATACATTTCTCTAGCAAAGTTTCTGACAACACACTGACTCCTGTGCTCGGAGGGGCTGATGGCATAAGATAGCTGGACCCCATTGCCACTTGTGCCACTGCTACTCCCTTAAAGTACCAGGGAGTTACCCAGCATCGCTGGGAAATTTGGCCTGAACAAATATTTTGTGTGAATACCCAGGTCATCTCGCTTCCATGGTAGAAAAGAAACAAAGGCAGGTGTCAGAAGTAAAGAATCGCATAGCTGGTGTTGATAGCGGAGTGATCCGCTTGAAGAAAGAAATCGGGGAGCATTGTAAGCTTTCTGCATGAATAATGCATTTGAGTCGCTTGTTTTTGGGCTTAGTCACACCCTGCCTTCCACATTTGGCCCCTTTATGGTTGCACCTGTGTATGAATGGTGACTGCCTGAGAGCTTGCAAGAATAAAACGAGTCCCGGAGTAAAGGCGGCAGCAGCAGCAGCGTAAGCTTCTCTTCATTATTCAGCTTTTGTGCCAGTCCCACGTTAGCGGAAGGCTGTCTCTGGCCTGCGTGACTCAGCCATGTTAATACAGGGAGCTGCTTCTGCTCCATGAGGGTGTTTTAAGTTCTTAACTGCTTCGGTTAGTGGCCGCTGGATGAAGACGCTGAAGAAGGGTATCTCCACTCCTGGCACTTTTGGCAATATGAGCTTTAGGATGTTTCAAGACCTCTGAATGGGCTTCATGTGCCCAGGTTTCTTCCACATCACCGTGCCGTCCCAGCATTGTTCACAAAGAAAAGGGTCATGGGAGACCACCTAGGCCAAACTCCCACTTCAAGCAGGGCCAGCACTGGCTTAAGACCCATTTGAAATATTTTGGATCTGTATGGAAGGAGAACGTCATCTGGCATGTTGCGTTTGGTATGGTGTGTACTCAATGGGTTAAGGGCCAAATCCTCTCATAGTCTCTTCAAGCAAATGCAATGTCTTCAAGCAGTACTCCTGTAAATTAGCATAAGGACAAATCTGCCTGGAACAGTTTGATCAATTCACTGTGAAAGGCTTGTCCTATCTAGTTACCATCCTTTGGGCCCACTGCCATCCAGCCTAGGAATCGGTTCAAGTGCTTCTCATTGCCTGGACACTGGCAAATGATGGGAGGCTGCCAAGGGACAGGCTGAAGTACAAGGCCATCCTGAGGTGTTTTGCAGCCTTTGAAATGGGGACATGGCTCACGGATCTGTTTTAGCTGCTGTGTAACAGCAGGAAAATGTACCACTTTTGCATAGGCAGTATGTAGATGGAAAAGACAGTAAAGACAATCGAGCAGAGTAAAGCATCTAGCAAAATAAATCCCTTCTGAACAAGTGTTTTTTTACACCTAGATCTGTTCCTGCAAATCTTCAATATAAAACAAATTATTCTGGTTTTAATTACAGACTCTGTGACAAATAAGCCACACAAAGCCAGACTCAAGAAGATCCTAGACCCTTGGAGGACCAGTCCAAGTCTACCATGGCACAGGTAAAGAGTGGCTCCAGTGGTCGCTGTACCAGAGCATGCCAGGTTTTTTGTGTTTGTTGGTGAAAAATGCTGTCCATCGTATGGCATCTTTGCATTGTCTTTGTGAAAATGGCTGCATCTTTTACTGACTTCCCTGTGGATCTCTTTGTCACTAATGCAATAGTGACAGTCCTGGGGCCCTATTGCTCTCAGCTACCTCTGGTTCCTGTGCAGTGTACTGTGTCATTCATTATATATGCTGGTCCCATCTGGTCTGACAAGCCTTCTCCATCCTCAGAAGCGATTACAAATAATAATGATGACAAAACCCAGAGAATTTTTGCTTTATTTTGAAAGTGATTGTCTTCTGTTGCATGAGGGCGCTTCCCGCCTATCTCTGGGGTCACCTGGCAACCATTTGCTAGCCTCCTGCCATCAGATCCATATCAAGCAAGGGCATCTGGAAGCTCATTTGGGATGGGAACTGCTCCCTTTCACTATCCTTGCTGGCCTTCTATGGGCTGAGGTGAGATTACTGTGCATACGATGGATTCATGACCATTTTACTCTGATAGAGGCTACTTAAACATATTGTAGCAGTTTCATTTGTGTTCTGCCAAAATATTAAAAGAAAAGCTGATGCTAATACAGTATCAACCACCAACACTGCATAATTAAGCATGCGTTATTTGCAGTTGATGTTTGTCTGTTTAATAGAATTAAGGATAATTAACAGAAAACAGTGAGAAGACATCACTGCACAATATAACAATCTACCAAAGCAAATGAAACGGTGAAAGCAATGTCTCTGAGTAGGACTGTTCCCCTTGTGTGTTGTTTGCTGCTGTGCTTCTTTAATGGGTCACTTAATAATATAAATTATATACGTATAATAATATATACACTTAATACATACAAATAGACACTATATTTGTATGTATTAAGTGTGTATATATGTATTAAGTGTACAAATGTACAAATATACACTTTAAAAATTAAGTGTATATTTGTATGTATTAAGTGTATATATATGTATTAGGTGTACAAATGTACATTTGTATATGTACATAGATACATATATGTGTATATATATGGATTAAGTGAGAACGTGACTGCACATGGCTGGGACACATTAGGATTTTAAAGGATCTGTTTAAAGGGTGCACTCCAATTTTGAAAGAGAAGAAGCATTTGTGACATACTGGGCTAACATGGACACATTCCAACTTTCTCATCCAGCATCCTTTCCTTTTGTTTACACTGGAATGCCCTGTGACTGTTCCTGTCTGATCACATTCCCCACTTTCACCCTGAAGCTGACATCTCTGAAGTGGCTGGAGTAAGTCCAAAGGACATTAAACACTGGTTTGGCCACTGGGTTTTGCTGCAGGACTGAAAGTGGATGACTGGCTTGTGGCAAGCCATACCTTGGTTAAAGCGTCGTCTTTTAATGTTCCACCTTGGTGCTAAACCTCCTCCCTGGCTGTGGTGTCTCAGATATAAATTACCTTTCTGTTGGTGGCTCTCTCTTTCTTTCTTTAATTATCTGTTCCTTTAATCAAAATCAGTAGGGACAGCAGAGGGAGTGTGGCTAAGGATGTATTTACTTGAAACATCCAGAGCTCTGAATATATCACCAACATGGGCCAGAATGGCCTGGGGAACATCTGTGCTTCAACTTTGCTCAACAAAGACAAATATGTCTCACTCAGTGCTTCACTCTTATAGAAGTTTCCATATTGATAGAAATAATTCAATGTATTTTAGTAATTTTGTTAAGGCAGGCTCAGCAGTTCCCCCACTTCAGATTCAATAGTAATTGGGTTGATATTACCTGCAGGTATCTTTGCAAGAAGATGCTGTTTATGTCACTATTGCAGAAGCTTTATCAATACATTAATTGGTGCTAGAAAGTTGACAGCCTGCCCATATGAGTGTCTGGCTTTGAGCAACCTGAAACTTAAATTACTATTTGAACTTATTTTTTGTTTGGAAGATAATGCACTACAGAGGGACAGTAAGAAGCAACATCCTTAGATGGCACCTGTGTTTGATGAACGGATACCTAATGCAATCACTATTTTTATTTGTTCCTGTAGCAAGGGCACACCCAGGGGCTTTGGTGAGGATTAGGGCCTCTGTGCTCAGTACCATGTACAAACAGCTTGCAATTGAATGTGGATTCATATATAAGAAAATGAAACCAGCCATTCCCTTTCAGAAAAATTGAATTCCCCTCCCAACAGGTCGATAACGCAAGCAATGATGGTGGTGCTTGAGAAGGATAGCTGCCATGGTGTGCAGTGGAGCTTCCTTAGGAAGGTCCCACATCTTCATAAGGCTCCAGCAAGATGAATCTCTGCACCAACACAGAGCTTTTGGGAAAAATCGTGCTCCAAGAGAGAAACTTACTGCTCTGCCTCCATTCCTCCAGGGCCACCTTTACAGACAGGCATGGCTGGTGGTTTGCTGCAGTAGCAAGGGCCAGCTGACTGCCTCGCTTGGACAAGGTATGTGACATGGCACTGCCCCAGTCCCCAGTCTGGCACAGCTGCTGGCAGAGACTGTAGGACACCACGATCACTATTCTGGGGGGTCAGCTTCCCCCTTTCCTCCTCCTCAGTAACAACTAAAGAAGCAAGTCCAGTTCTGTCCCTTCCCTCCCTCACCTGATCCAGCATCTGAACCCAGGCTGTCTAATCTGCATGCATGGCTGAAATTTTAGGGGTCTGGGAAGAAGGATACAGCTACCCAAATTTCTTTGCCAGTCAATGCAGAGGCATACTCAACTCTAAAGACTTGCAGAGGTTGCTCCTGTCTCCCTTACTTGTGAGATGTAAGGAAAGCAAAGGGGAACCACTGGAAATAGTTGTCTTCATGCCTTCGAAATCTGCTTGGTCATGCTTTTCTAAAGGCAGGAGTGTAGTACAGGATGGTGTCATTGCTTATGTTTTGAACTATGTGGCAGTAGAGCAAGCACTGACTTAGGGTGGCTCTTAATTTCAAGCCGGGCCATGGTACAGCCAGGCTGTCAAGAGTCACATGGAGGAGACAACAAGGAGGATGCAACCAGCCAGCAGCCAGGCATTCACTGGGCATGCAAGAGCAGAGCTGAGTTTTGCTGTGGCTTTCTCCTGTTTTTTATCCAGTGATGCTGAACTATAACAGCAGAGATGCCACAGCATGCTGCAGCCATAACAGCAATAGGGGAATGACTGCACCTCCTTGGTGGTTATCAGAAGCTCTGACTCTTCTGGAAACTGAGGCAGGGTGTAGGTGCCTGTTAGCCTACACTTGGGTTGCTTTAGAATCGGTAGCCCCAGCCATGCCACCTGCACCAGCAGCTGCAGCAAAGAGCCTGGGCAAGTGTCACAGTCCACTCAGTGGACTTGTGATGGTTCGTTAACTATGATCTTGAAGCGCAAAAATCAAGGCGACCACGCCAAGAGGTTATGCTTCAATCAAACAGCACAATTTTATTGTTTGCCCGTAAAGCAGTGTGCAATAGGTAGAAAGACAGAAAGTGAATAAAAGGTAAAGTAAAAAGAAAAGGAAAGAGGATTATAGCTACCGCCACGGGTCCAAGGCATCCCTATGGTCTCAGGTCCAGGCAGCGTCCTACTGGTCCTTCCGATCGTCGTGATCCTTGGTGGGGAATATCTCCAAAGTTCAGTTGCTAAGAAGGCATCTTTTTGTGCCAAGCAACACACCTTGCTCCACCTCTGGTCCATGGACTTCCACCAGTCTCCGCCCTCTCGAGCCAGGTTATCTTGCCCCAGAGGCGGGTAGCTTCAGACCAGGAGGCGTGTTCTTTTTTGTTTTCTGGTTCGTTGTTATGACCACGGTTGTGATCCATCTTCTGGACAGCTGTTATGTGGCCTTATTTAATCCCAGGTGGCAGGGAACAGCACAATACTCCTCGTACCGTCAGTTCTCCTTCCCAGGGTGTAATTGTTCCTTTCAGCCGCAGGCTGCAGGGAGCGGCATAGTACTCCTCCTCGTACCGTGCAGTTCTCTTTCCCAGGGTCTTTGTGTCTTGGTGTCCACGAGGACCACATTCCATCTCCAGGTCTCTGTTGGCAATGTTGAGACAATATTGTTCTCTTTAGACCGACTCTTACAGCTAGATTCAGGGTAAACCTGTGAGGATTCACCTATAGTTGAAAAGGATCAGTTTTGACAGACTGGACCGATGTCTGATATTTGTAAACCAGAATGTGTCTGTGTTCGTATTTATTCACACTGTTCTCCAATGTTCCAGTTCCTAGATTGGTGTGAGGATAGTTCCTCGGAAATTAATAACTGTTAGAGCTCTGTGGCTCAGTGAATTGTTTACTTCCTTACATCATTAATACTATCTTTGTAGGGAGAAGGAGTGTTGAAAATAATAAACAGTCTTTCCCTCATTAATATTCTGAAGACTATGGGAGCAAAGGCAAGACATGACTGCTAGCTACCGCGGGGCCTCGAAATACACAGCTTCCAGCTGGTGCTGCGGTCCACGCTCAGGTCTTTTCTAGTCACCGTAAGAAAAACGTGTTATAATTGCACAAAGCCAAGTTTGCATCTTTCCCGGCATACTGACTCTTCCGTTGTCTGCCTCTGTATATGCGTTTATATACATCGCTCAGAAGGCGCGCTGGATTTTGCATGCTGGGCGCGGGTCTCGGTGCTGAGCGCGGCTGGGAAGCCCCGGGCAGCGGCCCGAGCAGCGGTGGCCGCGGGGCAGGGCTCAGTAGGTGGCGCTATTTCCTCTTGGTTTAGGACCAAACCCGCGACCCAGCGCCATGTGCGGGGAGCCGTCCGGCCGCAGTGCCCCGGTTCCGCCTGTTAGCAGGGCTGCTTCTTTCTCTACAAGCGGTGAAGCTGCGTTTCTACCCTCGGATGGCAGGAGGACTTACCTTAGCATTGTAGTTAAAATTCATTTCTGTCATTTCATTCGGATTCTATACATCTCTTTTGCACGTTCAGCTGGGTATTGTATTGTTTTTTTACTTTCCAACCTAAAAACTGCTGTTTGGTATCCAATATGTTGTAGTAACTCTCTTAAACCAGTTATTACCATCTACTTCAGCGATGGCTGCCTTCCTAGAGTGGCAAGGAAATATGTCCCTATAAATTCCTTCCCTCACAATATTGAACCTTAATTAATCGCCACTTATAAAATGCTTTGAGATCCCCAGAGAAGGAAAAAGAAAAAAAAAAAAAGTACGGAAGTGCAAAGTATAGTTAATTGTTATTTTAGCACTTTAAAAGCATGAACCCACCCCTGGAAACTAGCCACAAAAATGCACTAATTCCAAATTCTGCATGAGAAAACTCGAGGCCACAAGGGAATTTGAAAGGTTCCTAATTAGGCAGAATTCACAAGGCAGACAAAAACTGGAAGACAAAGGTTAAACAAAAGAGGCAAGAATATATTTCATAGGAAACCAAAAGACAAGTAGAGAAATGCAGTGACAGACAGCTACTCTGTCTAGACCACAGACCAGGTGCAGATCCACCCAGGGCGATGCTCATGCATTAGCACACACTGTACTGGGCAAACCCATGCCTGAAGTAGCTCAAGCAACTTCCTTGGAGTGACACCAGGGACTTGCTTGGCCCCTTTTGTTTAGCTGATATCACAAGAGCTGAGACAAGGAATTAGACTGACATAGATAACTGCCTACCATGCAGTCAGGGGAGGGAGTGATCATTTGTGTGCTGCTGGCTCTGCCCGATAGGGTCTTTGGATCTTGTGTTTTTCCCCTGATATTATTATTCTTACTATTTTTAGAAAAATCTAGAAAGAAGGAGCAAGTGGTTAAAAACACTAACAGAATGAAAAAATGAGAAACAGTTTTGGGGTTGTGTTTACAAAGACAGCTCAGGATACTAACAGCCATTTTATGTTCTAAGTCTAAATGTAAATTTTCTAACTCTCTCCTCTCCCCTTATGGGAAACATTTAATTCCTTAAATACCAAAGTTTCCACTGGTAAAGTTTGTTAGGTGCAATGGCACTGGGCTTGCACAGATACACCTTCACCTGCAATTTGATGACTCTGAGTATCTTGGCATCTGTTTCACTGATGAATGTTCTCTCTTTCCCAGAGGAGGGGATGCTGCAGCCACACCTGGAGCCTGCTTTCCCTCCACCTCCCTGCATCTTCTCACAAAATGCAGCCAAACGCTCCTCCCTGCTACACACCCTTTTACCGGTTCTGATAATCCTTGAGATCAAATCCTTGCTCTGTCTGTTTTGGGGCAGAAACTCACAGCTAGATCTGTCTCTTTCTGGAGACTCCACCGGTGGGGTACTGAATGAGATAAAATGTAGCTGTCTCAGTCAATACCATAAGTTATTTCCAGTTTCATAGGAGCCCTTTCCTTTGCATTTGCAATTTAGTATTCACAGACTAAGGGACCCAGCCCTGCCTCTCCCCCAGCGCAGGTAAGGATCCAACCCCCAAAGCTGCAGAATCAACTCTGTACAGCTTCTTGTTCCCTATGACTTAATGAATATTTATGTCTTTATTGCAGCATGGAATAGCTCAGGTCCCATGAGCACAGCAAGCAGGAGAATGTTTGATTTGTGAGCCTGAGATAGGGAGCAGCAGTAGCTAAAATTCAGGGGCCATGGGGATTTCTGTAGAGAAGGGGAGAGCCCTGGTATCTATGTAATTTAGGTACTGAGGAGGTCTGGAGGATAGCTGTTTTGGAAGTTAGCACGTGGAGTGGCAGTTAGATATCTCCAGCACCCCAGTCAATCTAGTTCCAGAGGCTTCAGCACAATGTTCAATCCATATTCACATATTTTGATTATTCAAAAAGGTTTTTGCCTTCCCTGAGAATTAAGTATGAAGGACCTAATTCTAGATGCTGCACTGATACAACTCTTGATAAGTATCACTGAAGTCAATCAGCAGAACAGCATTTCACATTTGCCTCTTTGAGAATGGGATTTGTTCCTTACCTAATCAGGTAATAGTGTTGTCATCAGACTAATCCATATGCCTGCAGAAGAAAGTATTTCTCTTGTTTTACTGTTGCCATAACGTTTCCTCTTCAGACATTGACTGCAGATCTAAAGGCTTCACAATTCACAGAGAAGATAGAGAGCTTTTCTTTCCTTGCTAGTCTTTGGCTGGTTTTACCTGTGCTCAGGGTGCAATAGTCAGTGTTCATTTTCTTGACATAAGATATGGCAGGTAAGTGTAACATCCTTAATAAAATACCACAAATACTGTATGGAAGGGCACAACAGCTCCTTTTTGGACTGGATCTTTGCTTAGTGCATGCAGGTTTTTAATGTTAAATGTTCTCAAGAAGATGTTAAGACCAGAGTCTGTTTTCCTTTGTGAACCCCCAATGAGTGACAGCCCAGGTACTTCTTAGGATAAGGTTTTGTGAGACAGCTCAGCCTTACAGCTCGTAGTCTGCACGGACGGAATGTCCTCACTACAGATCCTGTGGTCTGTTTCCATTGTGTTCACTCTGCTCTTTGGACCTCTTAGCAACCAGTCTGTATCATTAAAAAGAAAAAGGATTAACATGGGGAAAGAAAAGAAGAAATGAAAGTTTAGTTAGTGAACTGATCTGACTCTCTGTATTCCCAGCTGAGCCAATGCGATGGACACAGTGGAGCAGTGCTGCCAGCAGCGGGAGGATGCGCAGGGACAGGGGTTGCCCCCCCAGAGCTGTGAGCTTGCCCCATCTGCCTGTGAAACTTTAGTCTTAGAGGTGAATAGATGTCATTCCTCTGTGTGATCCAGCCCTCAAGCCTTCCAGCAGAGCTCCCTGTCTAGCATAGATGCAACAAACTAAATACCTTAATTAGAGCATGCTACCATTGCACCTAGTGCAAAGCAATCTGGGATGGGAGGGAGTGCCTAAGAAGTGGTGCTGGTTGTGGCAGGAGAAAATGGAATGCTTTCCTTCTGTTTGAGCCTAATTATTGTACTGAGAATCTGTCTTCACCGGTGTCTTGGAACTTTAGGGCTCTGTGCTGGAAGCAGGATAAGTGCCAGTAGCAAAGGAACAGGGTACTCGGTACCAGAACAACAAAAACATCATCATGAAGGCAGTGACCTGCAGGACTCTCATTAGCTCTGGTAGCAGCAGGACCCAGCTGTGATGCTGAACACAGATCTGAAGCTTGAAGAGACTCTGGCCAGCCACAAGCAGGCTTCGAAGCTGTGCCAGAAGAGAAGGGAACAGAGGAAACTTCTGCCATGATGACATGAAAGAGTGCTCAAAAGGTGTCTTGGGTTCTTGTTCCAGCTGGATGAGTGGCTGCCTAGGTACAGAGACTAATTTATGGGAAATGTAAAGACAACTATCTTTAATATTAAAACCTGTGAGTCATTTTCTTTATTTGCTACCCCAACTACACAACCAAATGCAGAGGCTCCAATCTTCTTTCCTATGACCTTCAATCATCTGTTGGAGAGTCACATCATTAGGATGAAATTGGGAGAGTTTATTTCAGAAATTTCACTAACTGAGACGAAGAAACTTCTGTGCTGCATTTGTCCATCTTTCCTTGAAGACCAAAGATGAGGTGTGTCACCCAAAAGGCAGATTTTTCCATCATTCTGACCTGACAGTACAGTCTCCATATTTTTTTGAATGCAGGAAGCCGATAACCTTACCCTTGTCATTTTTTCACAGATCTGGGCCTCTTTTCATCTTATTCCTCTAGGCAATTCCAGATCCATTTTCTACTTGACCCCATAGTTCTGATTTGCATGGCAGGTTGCCTATTCCTTTGCTTCTGCACATCTAGTTTGTTTAACAAAGAATCCCATCCTAATCTCTTGAATTTTCCCATGATTCTGCCATTAAGCCCTAAAAAACCCCCAAACAAACAAACCAAAAAAAGGGTACAAAATGTACAGAGCCTCCCAGAGCCCAGAGAAACAAGTATCACAAGGAACATCAGTGCTGTTGTTTACCCATGCACTCCAAATGCATTAATAGGTTACGAAATGGAGATGAGTTTAGGTTAAACAGACAGCTTTGTCACTTTGCAGAGACAGGTCTTTAGACTCACAAGATAAATAAGACAATTCAAGCATGGCTTTACCACTCCACACACTTCTTATGTTCTTACAAAAGCTCGTGCAATTGTGTATTAATGTAAAAGGCGCTTTCCTTCCTGTGATTATTTATGTAATCAGTAGGAAAAAATTCATGATGAACTAGACTCTGCGGGTCAGCCTCTGATCACTCTAATTTGAATGTTGGATGAAGAAAAAATGTCACAGGCAGCCAATATCCTGCAAAAGAGAAGATCTGCAGGGACACTGACAGGGGACTGGCAGTGAGTTGTCACAGTAGACTTTGCTGGTTATTTGCTGTCTTTCTCACTGCGTATCATCTGGTCTTTTGCTCCTGAATTACTAGCTTAAGCTCCCCTGCATGCAAGACAGATGCCTAATTTGTGGATACCAACAGGAGTCATGTCCAAAATAGATGTTCAGCTGCTCAAACCTGTTAAAACTGAGAAACTTCTGGGCATGTCTGAAAATAAAACATTAATTGCCTCAGAAGCACTGGTGCTCGAGGCTGTGATGCCTGCAGATTTTTAGGTGCCACCAGGTTTCATGAAGGAATGTTTTTTGGGGTAACACCTTTTGGGGCCTTAAGCCTTAGAAAAATTTAGTCGTGGTGTGGGCCTATAAGTCCTTAATATTTCTGTGCAGCTCACAGGGAATCACCTCCACCGTGACGGCTCCCCACTTTTGCTCACTGCCCGGTCGTGGTGAGCGGTGGGTTACAGGAGTATGGCATTCGGGCTCCTGGGTGTTGTGTGAGGAGCCGAGTTGTCTGACTTGAGGGGGGGCATTCCTTCATCTGGCAGGGTTCTGGGATGCAAAGGCTGCATCAGTGCCATACTGAAGCAAAGCACTTTACCCCCTTTCGCTGACAGAAAGCATAAATGCATTACTCTTTAGCTGGCACAGAAGTGATTGATTCCAAAGTGGCCGCAGCAGCCTATATATTCATTTGTTGAGTGATAATAGGCAAAACCTTTCCTAATCCTACATCTCCTGCTCTGCTGTCACCGAATCATGCAATCACAGAATAATTTGGGTTGGAAGGGACTTTTAAAGGCCATCTAGTCCAACCCCCCTGCAATGAGCAGGGACATCTTCAACTAGGTCAGGTTGCTCAAGGCCCCATCCAGCCTGGCCTTGAATGTTTCTAGGGATGAGGCATCTATCACCTCTCTGGGGAATCTGTTCCAGTGTTTCTCCACCTGCACTGTAAAATATTTCTTCCTTATATCTAGTCTAAATCTACCCTCTTTTAGTTTAAAACCATTACCCCTTATCTTATCACAACAGGTCCTACTAAAAGGTCTGTCCTCATCTTTCTTACAAGACCCCCTTTGAGTACTGAAAGGCTGAGATCAAGTCTCCCCAGAGCCTTCTCTTCTCCAGGATGAGCAACTCCAACTCTCTCAGCCTTTCCTCTTAGAGGAGGTGTTTCACCCTGAGGAGATGAAGACAGGGACTCCTGATTCCGACCAGAAGACTCTATTAGCCCAAAACCTGCATTTATATATCCTAATGCACCATACTAAAATATCATCAATTAATCAATACTGTTCACAGGCTTCTTGGCTATATTTCGTTGGTTAATTACTAAGCTACAAACACACTGAACTTCTTGCATTTTTTTTCTCTCTTCCTTCTTATCTCTGTGAGTTTTATGTTCTCAGCCAGCCACCAATGTGGCATGGTGCATCCGCTCCAGCCTTGCTTCATATCCCGTTTCTCTTCTGGGCGTTCAGCCAACCTTATCTTACCTTCTTTCTTCTTTAGCCTTCCAGGTCCTTCACAGGCATCGTGGCCTCCAGCACTTGCCATAAAGCTCTCTACACCACCCCTCTGATAATTTTTTGGCTGTCCTCTGCACCTGCTCAACAGGTCCTTGTCTTCCTATGCTGGGGGGCTCCAGAGCTGAACTCAGCACTCCAGGTGGGGTCTCAGCAGAGTGAGTAGAGGGGCAGAATCACCTCCCTCGACCTGCTGGCCACACTTCTTCTGATGCAGCCCAGGATACAGTTCTATGATAAAGCTGATCATGCTGTTTATGCTCCATCCTGAAGCTCTCCTCAGCTAGAGTGGGAGGATTCTAGATATGACAGTGGCAGAGTTTAACAGGATCCTTACTAGAGTTCAGGAAAATAGCTTTACTGACACTTCTCAAAGGGGAGTAATCAACGGCTTGATGGCCAGCAGGTGACCAGCAACAAGCAGAGTACTGGGCTCTGGTGGGATCCCATCTGTGATACTGTGTCTGGTTTGGGCCCTCAGCTGAAGAGGGACAGGAAGAAACAGCTGCAGGTCTAATGGAGAGTGGAGAGCTACCAAAATGGCACAAGGCTGGGAGTTTGTGGCTCACAAGGAGAGGCTGAGGGAGTCGGACCTGTTCTGCCTTTGTGGAGAGAAGGCTAAGGGACACACTTGTAACAAAAATGGCTTGATGGGCAGATGCAAAGATGGAAGACCTAAATCTTTCTTGGTAGTGCCAGGCACTATAAGAAAGGCAAAGGCCGCAAAATGCAATTTGGAATTTCAGTTTGGACATTAAGAAAAAATGTTTCAGCAGGAGGGCATAACAGAGGAAGACTCACCAGAACTGTTGTGCAACCTCCATCATTTGAGTCTCAGCTACACAACTGATGGATCTGGTTCCGTGTGGGTCATAGTCCAGGTGAGTAGGAAGCTGGAGACTAGACACCTCCAGTTGTCCATTCCAACCAACATTTCTGTGATTCTGTGATTTAGACAGAAATTCTGGGAATTTTTGTAGTTGTTATCTATAGCACAAATGCAGTTCCAGGCTTCTGAAATAAGACTGAGTTAGACCAGGAGACTAGAATAAAAAAAAAGTCTCAGAGCAAAAGTTTTCCTCTAAAAACCAGTACACCAGACGACTGGAAGAATTTTTTCCCTATGCTGGTATAAGATGAAGAGCTGTGCGTTCACCATGGCATTGAATGGGCTGACTGTGAGTCTCCTGTCGTGGTACAAAGAGATGGGGATAACTTCAGAAGGAACCTGCTGGAAGAAAACTTTGCATGCTGAAGTGGTGAAAAGCTGCCTCTCAGCTGACAGCAGAACAAAGTCTTTTTATGCTCTGAAATGATTCTTATAGAGACTGAGGAGCTACTGTGTGTGGGGAGCCCCATCCAACTCTTGACAGTGGTAGTGCTCTGGATTAACATGTTAGGAAGAAAGAAGGAAATACCCTGAGGAAAGAAGTCAGCATTAATTTTACTGTTACTGGGTTTGGGAGTGAGTAATACCTAAGTCTCAGGCTTGCAGTCATCCATATAGCAATAGCCACCAATTTAGTCTGCAACAAAGAAGTCTGCTGTCAACACACACACACACGCGTGCATACGTATCTATACCATCTTTCAAATACCTTCTAGCACCACTCACCAGTTACTTCCTATGTGATTAACATATTCCTGGTGAGCAGGCAAAAGTAGCATTTCCAGTTTTTGCTGTAAGACAAGCCTTTGACCCTATACGTTAGCTGCTGCATGGAGAGCAAAGAGAGCACTGCCATTTCACCTAATCCTGTGTGTCGAACCAAAGCAGCAGATTGAAGTTATGGCAGGCACACATCAGTGTGCATGGATATGAAATCTAAAAAAGAAATAAACTTGTATATCTCCACAGATCTATTTAAATACAATATTTTATTCCATTCCATGTAGCTTTTTATACAGTTCTCATCACCATAGCAACAAAGGTCCAGCTCTTCAAAAGGTATTTAGGTACCCTTCAGCACCCAAATCTACCAACTGGGTGCTATGGCAGTCACAAAAATATTGTTAAGCTTCCACACACTCCTCTGTGTGTGTCCAAAGTGCCTGAATACAGGTGGTGCCCATGGCTGAGAAGCTGCTAAGGGCTCCAGCTTAAAGCCAAAACAGGACTTGAAGACAGATCCTCAAAGTGAGAATTTCCCCACTTGATTCTCCAGTGCCTTGGAAACACCATGGGGAGACACTTGAATGCTCACCCAGTGGACAGCTTAGGGACAAGGATGGGCATATATTAATTTCTATATCTGTCAGCGTTGCCATCTTGGCAGCCCCGTACAGCTTGTTGGTTAAAGCACTGATGTGTTGCAGACGGGTTCATATTTTACTCAGAACCATTTGAAACAGAGAAATACACCTCCTTCTCCCACATCCTACCGTAACCCTACTTCCAGTTCTCCCTGTTTAGATGAACAGGCTGAAGCAAAAACATTTCCTCTGCAGAACACCTTCCCCCCAGGGAAAAGGTTTGAATTTTGCCTCAAATGAAGCAAAAACAGGGAACAGAGCTAGAGTTTCCTGCAGCACAAGATTAACAATCATCTGTCATGGTTTGGTTCCATTATCTTTTTGTAAAGGGAGATATGTGTGCAAAGGGATTTTTTTAAAATATACATATTTCTGTGCACATAAATTCTGTACTCCTTTGCATGCTTCTACTTAGATGAATAGTGTGTGTATATTTAGCAGCATTGTACAGATACTGCATGAATAAAGGCTGTTGTGTCTAGTTTTTATTTTCCCTCTCTAAATACCTAAATATATGTTGTATACAGTGATATTTATGTTCAGACATGTGCAAGGCTGTGTGTGCATGTGCTCGGTTTGATGGGGGAAGGGGATCTCCTTGGCACAATACTTATTAGTATCATCAATCATCGGGGGTGTCATTTCCAAATTCCCTTTCCCTTACCTAATTTGCTAAACCTAATTCTTTATCACACTACAACACCCAGCATGAGAGATGGAAGTGATAATGAGAGGTGGCTTGCTCATCCATGCTCTACTGTACAGAAGCAATGTCAGCTTGGCATCTTCTAGAGGGATTTCCCATTTTCTTTCTCTTCCCATGTAGGGTGCTCTGTATCTGCTCAACTCACAGCAATTAGCAGCCCGTTGCATCCCTATTGCACTGTGGCTTTACTTCTGGCTCCTCAGTGTGCTCTTCAGCTGCTGGAGTCCCTAAATCAAGCATCTTGCTTGATCTGTCTGCTGGTGCTGTCTGCCTGTGCTTTTTTGGCTTAGATATATTTGCTAACGCATCCAGTTCAGGACACCTCCAAAATTCACTTTATTAATCTCAGCAACCTAAGGCTATGTATTTTGTTTCCAAGTCTGGTACTAAATTAGTGAAAGACCTTTATCAAAAACATACCTTATTGAATTTGCCAGTCCTGTTCTACTTGTGCAAATAATTGCATGTCTTTAAAACTTCGAGGGAGGAATACACCAAACATGAGTGGAATCTAAAGTACTGACTCAAAACTCCCATCCCTGACATGGACAAGGCCAGGATTTCATCCTGTATGTGCTGTCACTCCCATCCCATACGCAAGTCCTGTTCTTGTCAATGAATTTAACTCACCAGAAGTCATTGATTTCCCTGGGTTTATTCGCAGGGTTGTCCTACACAAAGACTGCTAACGGAATTAGTGGATCTTCATCCTGCACACATAGATTACAGCGCTGGGTTGGGGTTCAGTTATTCATGGACAGGGCTTTGTTTCACCAGCAGACCTTCAAAATATGCAGCAGCTTCTCTCAGTTGTTGCAAAGAGGATGCCATAGAAAGAAAACAGCAACATATGAAAGCACTAATAAAGCAGTTCAGGAGCCCTAGCAGGAAATGACCTTCAAAATTTCATGCACATTAAGGGAAAAAAAAATACAAGCTCTGTTTTTCATAAGATGGGGAAGGTACGTCCAGTGTGTAAAGCTTTTAACACCAACACAAAGAATCAGTGAAGCCTGACTTTTCTATTTGATGAGGAATGAGAAAGACTCAGAATACAAAGATGTCACCAATTAGCAGCATCTCAGCTAGAAGTGTGAATATTTTTAGAAAACTGAAAGAACGGGAGACTTGTTTTTAAACAAAGAAGAGGTTTTAATCAGATGGAGAAACAGATATTATGGAGGATGCTTTACAAAAATCCTTTGGGAATTTGGTTGCTTAGTGCCAGGAGGAATGGTATTTAAATCTTTTTTGTTTTCTTTTCTTTTTTTTTTTTCATTTTGGACATCTATGATTACTCCAGTGACAACACAGTCCCATGAGTTAGACCACTTGGGACTCTCTGTTCAGATGCTGTCACAATGACATCAGTCTTTGTAGGAGCGCAGGAAATAACACTGTGGATCAAGGCACACTGTACTGAGGTTTGACTAAACCCAGGATCTTTATACAAGTCCGGTAAAACAGACCACTTTGGGAAGGACCTGCTGAAAAGGTGAAAAGTCACATCAGTAACTCAGGCCGGCAGCAGTCAGGATTTATCAGAAAATTGGAAGAGAACATTTTCTGACACAGAAGTTGTGATAACAGGAGATGTACAGTAAATGGTCTGCTTTGATAACTGGCTTCACAGTGGTGCACCTTACCCACCGTGCGTGTCCTCCTGAGGCAGGCAGGCAGATGCGCAGCCAAAGCTGCAGTACTTGGATGCCCCTTGTGCAGCAGCCAGAATCCCAACCATGAATGTAGCTATTTACTCAGAGGCCCGGAGACCTCAAAGACTGCTTTCTGTTTACAGAGGAGGTACCTGTTTGCTCAGCTTCCTGACTGAAAACTGTGTTCAGGCAGCTATAGCTGTAAATAAAGGCATAAACAATGGTATTTGAGATTGTTAAAGCTCCTCCAAGCAGAGATTGACTACTACACAGACCCAGTGTTCCTTACTCTAGCATAGGGCAGCTACAAGGAATGAAGTAAGACTTTGGCCCTGAAACTGCAAGTTGCTGGTCAATGGCTATTTGTCTTCCCAGAGTCAGCACTACAACTCTCCCCCTGAGTAAATGCCCCAATATTCAGATTGTCTGAGAAGTGTGAGCATTTTTTTAGCCTTTTGTAGCAGACCTGTAGAGGAAAGTATCATAAAATAAATTGTAAGTGTAAAATTAAATGTGATTAGACATAGGCAGTAAGCCTCAATTCCTGCATATTCCCTGCAGGCTGGGAGAAGTCATTCTCCTCCCTTAAGCTATGCTGTTGACTGTGTCCAGCTGTGTGCCTCACTGACACATACTGTACAGCTACTCCCTGGAGGAGCTGAAGGACTTGCAGCTTGAGCTCACAAGTTTTGGCAGCTCAACATGTCTCCATGTGTCTGTCACGTTATAGTACCCTCCACATGACAACAAGGTAGTCAGTCGTTCCTCTGATGCAAAGTCAGATGGTTGCTATGACAAAGCGTGGTTTTTGTTTGAATGCTATTTTGAGGCTAATGTATACCCCTTGCACCAACATCTAAGGAAGTGTCAGTCAAGATTTGTTTTAGGCTCGCTATCTGAAAGGATGTTCCCTAACGGGTTGGCCATTCCATTGTATCTAATATTTCTATGGATCCTATCAGTACGGCATGTGAGTTAGCCCTCCTGAACTTATCCTACTCATTAGCAACATCAGGAATAGCCATGCGTACAATCTTATATAATATAAGATTATAGGAACATCTTACTGAGTGATGTGGCCATTTTCTCTCACACGTCTATCAGAGGCAAAGGAGCAAGCCCTATACAGATGAACAACTCGAGAGCTATTTAATTAATATAGACCATAACAACCACCTGCAAAGATGGTTGAAGCTCTTACCCCCAGTGACCAGGTTTCCACTCCACCAAGGCAGGCAGAAGTTGGCCAGTCTCAGCTTTTTTTAGTCTGTAGAATTTTAAAGGAGTCATCAAATTATTGCAGGGATATATATTTCTTGCATGCTTTGAAACTGCAAAATATATACTTCATGGCAGAGAATTTTTTGAAAGGTAAGTACCTTATGATTCTCATTTGACTTTAACCAATTACAGTAAAAGTCAGGTAAGGCCAGTCTACCATGCCTGGTAAATTTTATCAACAAGTCTGAAAGACTAAATGTTTCTATTACTGTATTCAGATAATTACCACAGCCACTTACAATTGGATGGTCTGTAGTAGGAAAGATATTATTATTTTTGCAAATCCACCAAGTTATGCACGGAGGTGCCATTCAGGCTAGGACGGTTAGGAAGGCAATTGTCACAATCCTCCTGCAGCTCAAAGGGCTGAGTAACAATTCTGGCCCAGGAGCAAGCCGTATACTGGGTTAAAACACCAGCAATTTTCACCTTGGGGTAAGGTTTAGTGGAACTCATTGTTTTTAATTTGCAGCTTTGAGAAGTGTAACCATCTATGTTTTATGGATTTTTCTTTTCCTATGAGGGAACTCATCAACTTTGATGTCTCTACCTATTGATTCTCTGTATTAAGGGATTGGTAAAACAGATTAACCACAATAGGATGTTAATTAAGACCATGTTTCAGCTTTCCAAAATTACTCTCTTTTTGCAGAAAGCTGATGAATTGACTGGCAGCAGAGACCATCCAAGCCAAGGAGTTAGAAGGTATAGATCGCAAGGGAAACTGTCCACATATCCAAGAGAAAGTCTGGAGACAATGCAATCCTGTTTTCACAACGTGCTGCGTGGGGCTGTTGCATCCGAGTGGTGCTAACAGGGTAAATAACACTTTCCAACAGAAAGGTAAATGCAAATGTCGTGTGTTGTGTTTTTCCACCCTGGTGCTCCCAGAACCCTGCTCTGGAGGAAGAAGCCTCTGCCCACCTTTTACTCTGGCTCTGCTCTGCCTTTCCCAAGCCTCATTTTTGACTGCACTCTCACTGAATATTTTTATTCAGAGTCTGTAAACGTCAGTACCAGCTCGGCTCACATTAGTGTCAGAGAAGTATCTCTTGGCAGTTTACAAAAAAGAAAATAGGAAGTCAAGCATTATTTAATGTGAATGTGGTAGAGTGCCTATGCTGAGCTTCTCTTGGAGGTCTGAGGCTCCAGCTACCTGAAAAAGCTGATAAAAGCTGCTGTCATCCCGTGGTTCAGCCTCCCTCTCCCCCATGGCTCTGGCCCTGCTCTGCTGGGGTGACTCACAACACACGAGAAATCTGGGCTTTTTTGCCTCAGCCTTCACTGGCAACTTTTCTTCCCACACCTCTCTAGTGGATGGACCACAAGGCAGGGACTGGGGGAACAAAGTCCCTCCCACTGTTGGAGAAGATCAGGCCTGTGACCACCTGATGAACCTGAATATACATGTCTGTGGGACCTGATGAGATGCATCCCCAGAGCCCTGAGTGACCTGGCTGATGCAGTTGCCAAACCACAGTGATATCTGAAAAGTCATGACAGTGAAGTGCCTGGTGACAGGAAAAAGGGAAACGTTGCACTCCTTTTTAATAAGGGTAGAAAGGAGGACACTGGGAACTACTGACCTGTCAGCTCATGCTGGTTTTGGCTGGGACAGAGTTAAATTTCTTCATGGTAGCTAGTATGGGGCTATGGTTTGGATTTGCGCTGAAAACAGTGTTGACAATACAGGGATGCTTTAGTTATTTCTGAGCAGTGCTTACACAGCATCACGGCCTCCTCTGCCTCTCACCTGTCCTGGTTTCAGCTAGGAAAGAGTCAATTTTCTTCTTAGTAGCTGGTGCAGAGCTGTGTTTGGGATTTGGTGTGAGAACGATGTTGATAGCACACTGATGTTTTTGGTTGTTGCCCGGTAATGTTGCTGCTAAGTCAAGGACTTTCCAGTTTCTCAGGTCCTACCAGTGAGAGGGCTGGAGGGGCACAGGAAACTGGGAGGGGACACAGCCAGGACAGGTGACCTGGACCAGCCAAAGGGATATTCCAAACCATATGGTGTCATGCTGAGTATATAAGCTGAGGCAAGAAGAAGGAAAGGGATGACATTCAGCATTATGGCGTTTGTCTTCCCGAGTAACCGTTATGCGTGATGGATCCCGGCTTTCCTGGAGATGGCCGGACACCTGCTGGCCCATGGGAAGCGGTGAATGAATTCCTTGCTTTGCTTGCATGCGTGGCTTTTGCTCTACCTATTAAACTGTGTTTATCTCAACCCATGAATTCTCTCACTTCTACCCTTCCAGTTTTCTCCCCCATCCCACCGGGGGGAGCAAGCAAGTGGCTCTGTGGGGTTTAGCTGCCGACAAGCACTAAACCATGACACAGCCTCACCTCTGTGCCTGGGAAGATCATGGAACAGATCCTCCTAGAAGCTATGCTAGGGCACATGGAGGACAGGGAGGTGATTCGACAGAGCCAGCATGGTTTCACCAAGAACAAATCCTGCCTGACCGACTTAGTGGACTTCTAAGGTGGAATGACTACATCAGTAGACAAGGGAAGAGCTATGGATGTCATCTATTTGGACTTCTGTAAAGACCTTTGACACGGTCTCCCTCAGCATCCTTCTCTCTAAATTGAAGAGATGTGGGTTTGATGGAAAGACTGTTTGGTGGATGAGGAATTGGTTGGATGGTCCCATCTAGAGGATAGTAGTCAACACCTCAATGTCGAGATGGATATCAGTGACAGTGGTGTCCCTCTGGGGTCCATGTTAACACTAGTACTGTTCAATATCTTCATCAGTGACATAGACAGTGGGATCAAGTGTACACTCAGCAAGCTTGCAAATGAAACAAAGCTGAGGGGTGCAGCTGACAAGCCTGAGGGACAGGATGCCATCCAGAGGGACCCAGACAAGCTCGAGAAACGGGCCCATGGGAACCTCATGAGGTTCAACAAGGCCAAGCACAAGGTCCTGCAACTGGATCGGGGCATGCCCCCAATATCAATACAGGCTGGGAGGTGAAGAATTTGACAGCAGCCCTGACAAGAAGGACTTGAGGGTACTGGTAGATGAAAAGCTGGACATGAGCTGGCAACGTGCATTCACAGCCCAGAAGGCCAGATGTATCCTGGGCTGCATCAGATGAAGTGTGGCCAGTAGGTCGGGGAAGGTGATTCTGCCCCTCTACTTGCTGTGCTGAGACCCCACCTGGAGTGCAGAGTTCAGCTCTGGAGCCCCCAGCAGAGGAAAGACAAGGACCTGTTGGAACTGGTCCAGAGGAGTGCCACAAAAATTATCAGAGGGGTGGAACGCCTCTCCTAAGAGAGGCTAAGAGGCTGAGAAAGTTGGGATTATTCATCCTGGAGAAGAGAAGACTCTGGGGAGACTTGATCTCAGCCTTTCAGTACTCAAAGGGGGTCTTGTAAGAAAGATGAGGACAGACCTTTTAGTAGGACCTGTTGTGATAAGATAAGGGGTAATGGTTTTAAACTAAAAGAGGGTAAATTTAGACTAGATATAAGGAAGAAATATTTTACAGTGCAGGTGGAGAAACACTGGAACAGGTTTCCCAGAGAGGTGATAGATGCCTCATCCCCAGAAACATTCAAGGCCAGGCTGGACGAGTCTCTAAATAACCTGACCTAGTTGAAGATGTCCCTGCTCATTGCAGGGGGGTTGGGCTAGATGGCCTTTAAGAGTCCCTTCCAACCCAAACTATGCTACAATTCTGTGATTCTGATGCAGACTAGAAGTTAGTGGGGCTATTCACTCAAGTTTCACTTGCATTGAAGTGTTGGCTTTTCAACTGCCCAGTGCTCTTTTAAAGCTGTATTTAGTCAGGAAAACGAGGAGAGTTTGCTTTTTATGCAGCAATATGGATTGCTTTTTGGCTATTCCAGCTGTGAGTGACAATAAATTGGATTGATGCCCAAGGGACATCTCTGGGGCTTGGTCAGGCTGGTGTAGTACAGTTTCAGAGAGAGACAGTACCATGTGGGCTGAGTCACCAGAGGCAAAACCCCCATTACAAAGGGATCCAGCAGACTCTTGTGCCTCATAGCATCATGCAAGCTGGGGTCCATCTTGTAGTTGGGTTTCCAGAAAGAAATGTTGGCAGCACAGCTCTTCAGAGTCATGCACATGCTTATACCCAGTTAATTTCATTTTCTGTGTTGAAAAATTGAGGAGCATGAGCTGTACAGCTTCAGAATACTGTTTAAAAGTGCATCTTTTCTGCATAGGTGGAATATGCAAAATGTGGATACCTTTTTGAAGGAGCATCACTTTGATTATTGATAGGATTTCCTACTTTCAACATTTTCTGGAAGGAAGAGGGATATTTGGTTCAGAGGCTATTTTAGCTGGTTCTATCCATTTTGCTGAACAGAGTTCCTCCCCCCTCCCCAAAAGGCTTTCTTTTTAATAACAGCTGTTATTTCTTTCCAGGTGCTGGGAAGAAAAGTCAAATAAACCCCTCCTTGGGTTCCTTCCAAAGATAAAAAACCCCAAAACATTTTGGCTGTCATTCAGGCCTGCCCTTTCATTAATTCTATTTCAATGTATTTTATATGACCATGCGTCTGTCTTTGCAACAGCAAGGAATCTCAGTGGGACAGAACAGCTTAATCGATCAGCAATCCTGGTCACCCAGAAAGAGTGTTAATTGGCCTTGGTACTTGAAGCATGTGACACCGCCTGACCTAATCATCAGAACTGGAGAAGTCAATAAATTAGAGGAGAAATGCAGATGAATAAAATAAGGACCCAATTCCATACAACGTGCTGTGAACATCATTCCTGAAACCAGTAGCAGTATATGGAAAAGCCAAGTCAAGCATTCACTGGAGAAGGCCCAGGGGAGCTAAAAGCAAGAATAATTTTGTTTTCAGAGTTTCACCTTTTAGTCTTCCATCATGTACATTTGATATGTCTTAGCAATTTGTCTGAAAGCTCCTAACCGAATCTGTGGAAATTATTCATTCTCCCACTCACCTTGCCCCTGCACTCCCCAGGGAGGGACTGAGGCCAGCGAAGCCAATGTGACCTGGTCAGGGGACTGGCAGGGACATGCCAAGGCTCACCTCTCTCTAAGAGAGGGGCAGCGTTCACACAAAATTTGGTGTTTCTGTTAAATGCTGCAGGTGAGATCTCAGCTCCCGTTGCAGCAACAGGAGCAGGTTTGCTTAGCCCCCGGCTCCCGCATTTACCTCCAGCCACTGATGCGCTGATAACTCCAAGCTGCTAATTCAGGCCTGTAATTTAGACACATGAAGAAGCCAGTGCAAACACCTCCCATGGCACCTGCAGCATTAGCCTGGTGAGGGCTGAAGGAGAGTGGATCACCTTCAGAGGCAGGGCGGTGTCCTTTCAGCCTTAATAAAAGTGCTCCTGTCCCTGTGCTGCAGATGAAGAACTTCAGTCCCTGGAGCTGGCAGGGGCAACTTTCCAAGCGTTGACTGCAAGGCATTAGCATGTGCAAGCAAGCACACGGTGCCCACGAGCACGGGGAAGGATGACCCTACGTACACAGCCAGGTTCGAGCATGTGGGCTTTGGGCAGGCAGCCAGGGCAGGCAAAGGCTGGCAAGGGAAAAAGTCTGATATCCCAAACCTGCGTGGGGGCAGAGGCCAGCCCTCTTGTGCTGTGTGGCTGTGTGAGTAGAACACTTAACGCCCCTCCCGTGGGGCTAGGTGGTGTCAGGACTGGGTCTGGAGTAAAGCAGCTCTTCGTCCTGCCTGCTCCAGAGGCAGCATGTACTGCAGTGAATCCTAAGCCTTCTATTAAGCATTCAGAAAAAGAGGGAAATATTCAGTAGACATGTCTCACAGGCAATCTGGTAAAAGGAAGATGGCGTAGAGAGTACCCCTCCCCTCTCCCTGTTGCATTCATGGTGAAGCCACAGCACTGGGGGGCACGAGCCCCTTCAGGGACAACCACCCTGGGACCCTCCTGCGGCAGATGCTATGAGAAAAACTAATGCACACCCTGCCGGGGGTATGGTCCTCCCGACAGACAGCTGTGCATGCTAGCAGCTCTCTGGTGTGCTTAATGCCCACTGCTGTCCTGTCAGGACATGGCAGGTGGCACAAGATCATCAGATGTGGGACAGGGAACATGTCAGCCCCCAGGTATGGAACCATTGGGACTGAAGTCCCAAGGATATGGATGATTAAAATGATGCCTATCACAACCTTTTGAGCACCCATTTGGATTCTGAATTACCTTCTGGTTTTTGTCTTTAAGGGTAATGGTAGGCAAAGTATTTGTGACTGTCCCTGCAGCCATGAAGCTCCTCAAAAGCTGAGCTGATTTTATGATTAAATGTTTCTGGACATAGTAGATGGTAATTTTTTTCCCCTCAGAACCCAGCAGGTGGGAAATGCACAGAATCCAGCCTGATTTTTTTATGCAGCGAAAACTGAAAATGAAAATGAAGAGTTTCCTATTCAAGCCAGAAGCTGCAGGGACTGGGCTAAAGTCTCCGTCTGGGGTAATGAAGTGTCAGAAAAGGGTCCTTTGAAGTAGAGGGTCATGAAGAGCAGATTTTCAGTGAAATTTTTTCCATCTTTTTTTCACCAAATATTGGATTTTTTCAGTAGAAATCTTTCAGTTTTGCTGCTGACTCTCAAGCTAGTTTGAAGGTGGACATCTTCAGTTTTTTTTCAAAACATCCAATTTCAAATTTTCCAATTACACCTTAAATTAACTCTGGACATCCTTACAGCAACTCTGGTATCTCTACTTCGTATTTTGCATCCTGAGCCACTCAGTAGAGCCACACAAGGGATGGAGAAGCATCAGCTGCAGACTGCCATTATCTACATGCACATTCCCATACTCAATGAAAATGAACATCACCATCCCTATTTTATAGGTGGCATAATTAAAGTATTTATCCTTGGTGTTCCATTAGGAAACCAAATCTCCTGACTTTCTCCTTAGAAATTTGTCCCTAAACACCTCCCTTTTATTAATTTATACACATCAAAAATCACAGCTACAATGAAAGAAAGCTTACTGGAAGGCTATCAGGTTTGCAGTTTCCAGCTAGTTAGAACCACCTTGTGTTGGTGCAGTCAGTGGAGGGAACTGGTGGGAGAAGCACTGCTGCCAACCAAGTGCAGAGACACCAGTATCAGCAAAATGACTCCCAGCTCCTAGCAGAGCCAAGATGGTAGCGAAGGGGTGGACATCTCCTACACCAAAAGCTATAGATGCCCACCCATGAGCAAGCGAACATGTGCCTGGTAGGAGTGCTGTGACACTATTTTATCCAGTACAAATGTCTGGAGGTACACTTATCCATCTGTTGGCTGTCCGCATAGCTGTGCTCTTATTCCCTGCCCCGTCATTATGTATATATAGATATATAGAGCTGTGATATATCTCACAGCTCCAGAGATAGTTGCACAGATAAACATCTGTAGGCAAGGTATGGTCCACAGTGGGAAGACTCACTGTGTTAGGAGAGAAGTTAACATAAATTTGCAGTCAAAAGTCACAGATTCAGTCCTATTAGTTGCAACTCTCCAGCAAAATGCATTTTAAAAAAATAAGCAAAGCTTAAAAAAAGATATCAGGAAGAAAGTTAACAAGGCACTAAAAACTCATTTTGTTGCCCTTCAAGTGCCAGAAGGTGTTCAGAGACAGCAGAGCTATTGATGTTAACTCAGATACGGGAGGAAAGGAGACCAGATTACAGTAGCCTGGCAGACAGGAAGGAGAAAAGACATAAGGAATAGGAGCAATAAGGATCAGGAGCAATAAAGTCTCCAGACCAGCCAGGTGAAAAGTGCAAACCTGTTTTGTCCCCTCCTTCCCATAGCTCACTTTTTCCTATAGCCAACAGAAGTGATCTGTACCACATCCTTTATCTGCTGGCCTTTCGCTGGAGAAGACAGGGTTTTTAAATAACAATAATAAAACTTTCCATTTGTATTTTAATAAGGAAACATTTCTTTTTATCAGATTACCAGGCCTGCCATGATTCACCTCCAAGCCCTTCATTTGGCTAATGAATTTATGCCTCTCTCTAGAGGGAGAAAATCTTGTCATTCACAAAATGATGCCATTATCAGCATATCTTATGCCGAGGAGAGGCAGGGAAAGAAATCCCTGCTCAGCTTCATTGGTGCCGGTCTCTCCTTCCTCCTGTGCTTGGCGCTATAAGAGGGAAGGTCATCACTTAGCTTGGACACTGCTCTGCTTGAGGGCTGCTGCCCTGTCTCAAAGCCTTTAAGGTCAGGAGGGACCACAGTGTGCTATGATGCTCCCCCCCCCCCATTTGTCCTCTCTCAGATCAAGGGCTGCTTACTTCGTTACAGCGCAAAAAGCTCCGCAAACCAAGTGGGATGGCCTCCCCAGTCCTTCAACTAAAGGTCAAACAAAGGTGAAATTCTGGCCAGAACATGGTCAAAAGAAGGCTGGACTTTGGTTGCTGTTGGGCTCCTCTGGTGTGGACAGGGAGCTAACCCATATGGCCACAACATCAGTCAGGTGGCTTTGAACTTTATTAGACAGGCTGCCTTCCATCCCCACCGTTCTCTGAGCCATTTCACACCATGCCAGGGCAGCTTCACAGATCTGGCTCAGGACCCTGGGCATCCTGCTCACCACCTGCACTCCCATCATGAATATCTGGCAAACATAAGTTTGCATACAGCAGAGAAGTAAACCTGTGCCCCAGCACGTGGGACAGCTCTAAGAGCTGCAATACAGTCTGGTATTGTTTTTATAGTCTCTGGCTAAAAAACCCACAAAAGTATTTTTTTTTCCTATGCAACTTCAGAATGTCTGTTCTTCATAATCCTCACACAAACTTAGCCTAGGCATAGGCAATCCTTGCTTTCAGCTGTGTGTTGCAGCCCTCCTGGTGCATCACAGAGGGTCTGTGGGAGCTGGGTCTAGCAGTTGTCTATCAGTAGCCCAGCACTCCCATGAGGGATGCAGTTTCCCTGACCAGTGCCCCAGGCACGCTGGGGAATGGCAACTTTCAGGGGAGACCTAAAGCCCACAGCCAGGTAGGAGTCCTTCCAAATCTTGTGATGCTTCCCTTTCTGCAAGAGACACTATTCAGTAACGTCCTGCCTACCTAACACCCAGCCTGTATTTTCCACTGGGAACAGTATTTTTCCACTTTCAGCCCCAAACAATTCTGGGCTAAATACTGTACCACTGCTTCTCTCTGCTGACCTGGGAGGAAGCTGAAAGGATTAGCTGGGACATCCACTTAATTTTTAGCTGGTTGGATTAGGGAAAGCAAATCCCACCCTCTATGCCTACATTAGAGACTGAGCAGTTGGGAGCAGATGGGACCAGGAGAGGAAAGTGTGTGTAGAAGTGAATACTTAGAGGGTTTATCAAAATATCTGTTAGTGGTACACTGCCACACTGTTATCTGCTGTCTCCTGGGAGGTCTAACCCGCACTGAGGCATCAGGCATTCCCTGGTCCTGGGTACGGGCAGGAGAAGCATATCAAGATCGTGGTGCTTCCTTTCCCTCTTGCCTAACCCTTCATATCTCACTGTATATTAAAGGGTAACTCAGACAACTAATTAAATTACTTTCCCCTGACTTAAAAAACTTAATATTAAATAAGCTTTCACAGATGCCAAAAGTAAAAGCTGTAATGGCATTTTCAGCCAGCACTAAATGGATAATTCATTGACATACACTAGAAGTAGTGTAACAAATGCAGCATCAGCCAGCTATTCAGAACAAACCTTTAAAATTGTCTCAGTGACTCATACGGGTCAGACCCAGCTAGACTTGTATATATAGATGCAGGAGTCTGCTTTAGGATGGGGGGGAAGCATTGGTTATGCATGGCAGGGCTGTTTGTGCCTGCCATTTACATAAGCCCTGCTTTTGCAGGGCTGGAATTCACCAAGGAAAATTGCAAAAGCTTTTACAAGCCAGCATACTGCTAAAAAGAAGCCTTGTGAACATTTATATGGTTTTGTGCACATCAGGTGTTGTGTTGGCTACTTTCAGAAAAGCAAGTTTGGGTGGATGCAGAAAAGGCAATGCTGGGAAGGTCTCCCAGGGTAAACACCTACAACACCAACAAAAATTACGGTCTTTTTTTTTCCTCACCGAGAAGAACAAGATTATTAGAGACTGGAACATGTCCAAGCAGTGAGATGACAATACTGGCAGATCACTACAAAGGTGTCCATCCATCCCATTCCTTGGTGAATGGGACAATACAGGGCTACTGCTGTAACCACTCTGCTCTAAAGCAAGGACCCACACCTTTCCTGCAGAGAGCGTGTTAACAGCAGGCTTATCTTGAAGATTTCTATCCTTATGCCATATACTCTCATGTCAGAGGAGCACCAGCCTACAAACCATGTCCATCTCGATTTGGCATCTCGGCCATGGGGGATAAGGGAGGTGGAAGTCAAGCAGGGAAGGAATTTGGCACAACTGAGATTCCAGGCAAGACATGGGATGGAGTCTGTTTCAGCAAGCACAGCTGTAACAAATCTTTCAGAACAAAATACTTGAAAGTGTATGAACCAGCAGTGCATCAAAAATATTTTCTTTCCCAAGTCATCTCATTATCTCATCATGTTGTTATAGTGTCTTTACTCCCTCAGCTGCATGAAAAATAGAAAGAAGGTGATTTAACATAACAGACATAACCTAAGGGTTTCTCCAAAGGGCTCAGCATTCAGTGCTACAGCTGTACAGAATGCCAGATCCTATCTAACTGCTTAGGAGCACAACTTGGTCTGGTTGCCTGTTTTGTGGGTCCTTACAATGGAAGTGCATGCAACGGGCATAACTGCAATTCTTTTCAGACTAATCTTAATAGATCCCAACTTGTTACTTCACCTTCTATAATACCTTATTTTTTTTAAAAAATAAAAATGCAGGCTCTTAGAATGAGCAGTAGAACAGATAAAAAAAATCAATGCTAAAGACCTTCTGTTCTGTAAGGAACATCTCTGAGTCAGGTCACTTACCCAGCTCCTTCAACCATGCATGGCTAAACACACCAGATGTTAAATTAACCTCCCTTTTCAAAAAGACATGTGTATTCCTGTTCATGGAAACAAATCTATAAATAATCAAAAGGTAATTTTGGAAAAAGTGGTGGTTTGTTTTTCCCCTTCAGCCACTTACAAGAGCTTCTTTTCAGCCTCGGCAATGCTTTTATCAGGATTGCAAAGCTGTGGGTCCACTTTGGCTTCTGCCCAACAGATTAGGTGTAGCATCAGTAACACCGCAAGAACTGGTCTTGCTCATTCTCACTCTATCGTAATATCTGTGCGCAGGAACAAACATTTCTGACTTGGACAACACAAATGAAATCTGCTGGAAAATGGAGCAGATTTCCTGCGTGAAGGAAATGGATGCCACATTTAGAAACAAGTGCTACTAGAACACTGCTGTTCACTATTTTTTTTTACATGAACTCAAAAGTCTAAATACCATGTTTTTGGCCATTTTTCCCTTTTTTCCCCCTCTTGTGCTGGAAAGCAACAGTGCCTATGCTCCCACACAAGTGTCACTGGCTGTGAGGCACACAAAACCACTAAGCACTACCCAGCACCAAGGCTACTCTCCAGTTATGCCCTGCTGTGGTCACCACAGCACCTCCTGCCCAGGCTTGGCGTATGCTCAAGCAATGCTATCTGCTGCTGAAGTTATAGCCCTACCTGGAATCCAGTACCGATAGATGTTCAGACTGGCATAATGAGGGGTTTCAAACTGTGCTGCCAGTTTGGGAGTGGCGAGTTACTCCTGGGACACTACTGCCCTGTGAAATTCCCTCCCATACCTTGAATTTTGGTAGAAGCTGTAGAATCCAACTAGTAGGCACACGATGTGGGAGTCAGTTCCCTGAATACAGGTATCCAAAGTCATGTGAGGCACCTCAGGAGATTTAAGCCACCAGCACAGGGCTGGCAAAGAAAACACAAGACTTTGGTCCCAGCCATGTGGCATGAGTGCCAGAGGCTAGGCAGGATACTCACAGCATCTGCAGTGACAAACAAGCACTGAATCCTGCCCAGAGGATAGGATTCAGCTCGTGGATTAAGACACTTAAATATAAATGCTTCCATGTGCGCTACATGCCCAAGTGTCCACTACAGTAAATTACAACCTTGTTGGTGCAGCCTAGAGAGGGATTTATATGTCCAATTGTAGGTGTGTCCTTTTGGGAAGCTGATTAGTAATCAGTCTGCATCAAGGGAAACTTCAGTTAGGTCTTGAAAAGATACTTTTAACAGAGAGGATGCAGAGGAATCTGCATCTCTGGAGACACTTGAAACTTGTCTGGAGATGACCCTGAGCAATGTGCTGTATTGGGTGTGTGTGTGTGTTTGCACTATCTGAGCTGCAGAACTCCACTTTAAAGACCATTCAGTAGCTCTCCACTGACTTTGAAAGGATACCTAAGCTATTTTAGTAAGTATCTTACTCTGTAAGCTGCATCCACCCCTTCTTGTCTAGATCCCACATAACTGATGGCATAAAGCAGAGGGATGAGCAACATGACCATGGCTTTTGCAGGGGGAGGTCATGTCTGAAAAGCCTACTAAGAGGCTTTGAAGGAATCAGTGATTACATTGATGTGGGTGATTTACTTGATATTTTGTATTTGGCTTCCTTTAAAAGCTTTTGGCAAAGGCTGTCCCATGAAAGATTCTTACAGAAACTGAGCTGCCATTGGATTAGGGGGAAGTTTTTTGAAGCTTAATGAGTGATTAAGAGATAAGAAACAGGTTGTGAGGGAAGAGACAGTTTTTGCAGTGGTAGTGGTTCCCCAACAAGGAAGAGGTGATTGCAAGGCAGCAGAGTGTGAATAACACGTTATGTAGGGTCATAAAAACAAACATAATTTAACCATGAAGTGTCATGGAGAAACCTTGCGATAATGCAGAACTGTGAAGATGGCAGATGGAATCATTGATGACACACAAAGTAATGCACATCACGAAATACACATCCCTAACAATAAAGACAGAAAGATGACCTCCAGGCAAGCTATTGCCCTGAAGAAAAGGATTTGGTATCGCTGTGGACGAAGGTGGTTTGAGCGCCAGCTCTGTGCTCAGCAGTGGAGAAGGGCACTGGAGTGTTAGAAATTCCAAAGAAAAGGAAAAAATATAGAACTACACTACTTGACAGTAGGCTGCAGCCTGGCCCCTGTGCACCTCAGGGCACACACAGTAGAAACAGTAATGGACAAGATAAGATGAAAGGTAGCAAAGGTGACCAAAGGCAGGGGACAACTTCTGCAAGGAGAAACAAGTCTTCAGTGTGGAACAGGAAGAACTGAGGAGGAATAGAATAAGTATGTCCATAAAATCAGAAATTACTTCCCTGTTGCAGCACTATCAAAACTAGCTGGCTGCAACAAGGCTTTCACCATCCCATACCAGGTTAACTTCAAAAAGCAGTTCCCCCACCTCGCCCCAGCACAGCCACCAATGCCCCACAAGGTTTCAAAAGTTCACCTACCATCTGCACAGTTTCTCCATCCTCTTCAGGCCAGTCCACCCTGCTTCTCCTGGGGCCTCTTCTTGTCTCTCCTCCACCCAGGGCACTTTCCTCTCCTTCTTTCAGGTCTCTCTTCCTCCAGGGCTCCTCTTCCATCCCCCTTAGAGCTATTTAACTACTCAGCAGGAACCGGCCACAGCTGCACATTGTCCACATCAGCCAACCCACCGCCCCTGAAGCCAGCCCCCAGCTGTATATTATCAGTGTTAATTAACCTGCCTTCATTCCTCTACACTTCCCTTTTTCTCACAAGTGATTCAACCCAGTTATGAGGGAATGGGTTTACAATATCAAAAGGAAATGCTTTTCTACGTAACAGTTAAATTTTGAAACTCCCCCTTTCAAGGTATGGGGTGAATAGGATGAATCACCTTATGGTAAAGCAGACATCTAAACTAGATCAGATAAATCACAGCCTAAAAATGCTCGTTTTCCTTCACTGACTACCAAGGAACCTTATGATGAGTTGCTAGTCTGCAGAAGTCCATGCAAAAGCTGCTCAGAGGTTGGTCAAGATGAATCCCACCTCGAACATCTGCTGGAAATAACAGACTAACACATTTCTGTATCTTTGAGAACTGTGACCAAAGCTCCTGCAGGGAAAAATCTGGTGCAGGGCAATATATGAGCCATATAGCCCAAAACTTAGCTTAAGTCTGTGTCTCCCAGGATGGACGTCCATGCAGACCCTTTTTTTGGTGTTGTTGATTTACTTCTGTGTGTGGGATAACTGGTGCATTCTCAAGGGAGGAAATTAATTTTTGGCTTAACTCCACTGCAGTAAGAATTTCCCCAAGGATTTGGTTGTTTCAAGCACACGGTGTGCTGGTCCTGTCACTAAACCAAGAATAAACACAGCATACTTACCCCTCCCGCTGGGTGCGCGGTTCTTTGTATTTGTCCACCATGCAAAACAGAAGCACCAATCTCATCCGCACTGAACTTTACAAGTTTTAAAAATGAAACCCCCAGGAACTTTGGGCAACTTGAACTGGGTTTTACACCGTGTGAGGGGCTGCAGTGGTTCAGCTAGGAGCTGCAGAAACGAGTCTCTCCCTTTCGTGCTGGCACCAAGCAGGGCAGCAGATGGGCAGCTCTTTCCTCCTCATCCCCTTTGCTGGGTGCTGTCTCCCTGCTCATGCTCAGCTCATGCTCAGAGGAAGTGTGTTACCACAGCACGGGCTGTGCAACAGGAATGTTCGGGTGTGCTAGGCATGCTCCAGGCTCATACACCCAGCTCCTTCCCAAGCCCTACCAGAAGCCAGTACCCAGATAATGAGCTAAAGCCAAAAATACAAACCAAGAACACTGCCACCAAAGTAATGCCCCTAGCAGCAGCTGAGACGCTGTCATGCAGTCAGAGCACTGGAGAGCCGCGTGTATCTGTGTAGCATGAAGCAAAGCAAGTGCTGGCTGCATGAATCGACGTATGAGCAGCTGATGGCTTTCGTGTTTGGCCTAGAAGATACATAATGCTCCAATAGTTATATAGTTAAATACATTTCTCTTTTTGTCCTCTATCTGATGTTACCAGAGGCTTCAGAAAGCTATCTTGGAGATGAAAGACCTCCTAAATTACACCACTAGGAAAATAGTGGTAATGGTGCATATATGCCACTTCCAAGATGAAAGTCACCTTCTTACACTGAGCAAGGCATAGATATTAAAATGCACAACTACTTAAACAAGGTTAAAGAATGTAAAATGTGATTCTTCTGATGGGAAGGGAGTGACCTGGACCAGGATGTTTTCTACCTCTCTATTTACATTTTTCTAGTGATTTCCAGGTAAGCAGCACTATTTTAAGTCTTCTTCAAAACACAAGTGAAATTTTAACACACAATATAGGACCATGAAAATTGCCATACCAGGGCTGTCTAATCCCAAAGACTGCCTCTGATAACAGCTAACAATAGATATTTCATGGAAAAATATAAACCTTCATGTAACGGGCAGTGCTTATGGGAAAATTACTTCCTATCCTCCAGGGAAAAGAATGGTTATTTTATGCTGTGCTTTTGTAGGAACCTTAGACTTTATTCCTCTTAACCTTATTTAATATAACAGTGAGTATTTTCCATCACCCGTTCAAATCCTTCTGTGAATACAGCTACTATTTAAAAACTATACATTCTTGGGCAGTCTGTACCACCCATTATGTGATGCTGAACCACCAGCCTTCCCTCCCCGAAACCATTTTCCTGCCTTTATTTTTCCTGAAAGAGGGCATCACTTACTCCGTTTATTAACTGGTACACTCTGTGACACACAGTACAGGCCAATTTTTTCACTTCCCGGTTATACAAGGAGGGTCACTGTAATTTAGTCATTTTTTTGCCTGCTTCACATTCTGGTCTGAACACAAGAGTCTGCCTTGATCAGAATCCTGGAAGCTGCACCACCACAGCCACACAGCCCAGCCAGGGGCGGCTGCAATGACTTCTGCTCCGAGCAGATTAAACGTGCACCTCTAAGCTGTCAGCAGGTGTCTGTGCCCTCTCCGTCAGCCCCCTGAGCCCACCTCGGGTAGTCACAATCCAGCTCTCCAGCAACAGACGGAGGTACCACTCCCACCCCCCAAATAAAAGCAAAGCACCAGCTGTTAATGCTGTATTCACAATACCGTACTCCACAGACAACGTGACTTTATTCACAAATATGATTTTTACAGAGGTAGAACAAAATACTTTGTATAATCTTTTTTTTTAAACTATATACATATAAAGAATATAATAGAATGACAAGAAAGAAAAGGTTGTAAACAAAACAATATTATGCCATCAAATACAGTACAAACAGCATGCAAGAACAGCTTCAAATGAAATCTTGCTGGTGTAACTTTATTTTATTTCTAATGTGGTAAATGAAGAGTAGTAAAGAGTCATGCTCTAATTGGATTGAGTATGCCACAGCTCTGCAATTTTGTTTTAGTTTTTTTTTCTTTTCTATTACAATAAACCAACAGGATAGCTTTCTTTTCACTGTGGTGGGAAATGCTTTTGTAATGCCCAATGTAATCTCAACAGAAAAATATAATAATCAAATCTACAAAGTGTACTCTCATTTAAAAAGCAAAACCATAGAAACTGTACAGTTTTAAAAAGCGAATTATCTCAACTGCTTCTTAAGAGAATTTTCTAAAGAAAGAATAAAATATGCAGAATAAAAATTAGGAGAGCTATTGTTCTGTAACAAAGCTAATCAAATACTTGTTTTCTATTCCAATAAACAGTTTTTTTAATTAATTACTATTCTGGAAATTATGAAGTGGGCTGGGTTTTATTAATGTTCCACTTGAATAATAAAGCATGAACTCCTTCCAGGTACTATAGCTGTCATTCCCCTGGGGATGGATGGAGATTGGTTCTGCATGCACGCTAGAGACAGGAACAAGGTTTAGTCATTGGCATAGATTTTAAAAATATTTTAAAATACTTCATATTTTAGTAGCATCTATAAAAATAATCTTGCTTGTTTTGCTACTGGATTGAGATCTGGATATGGGATTTTCTGCTGAAATTCATTCTTGGCCTTTGCACTTGCCAAGGACTTCCACTGGATGTTCCCCGGGCTGCACCAGGTCCCCCAGATGGTGGTCAACAGCAATGGTTGGAGCTCACACCTGAAACACGTGAAGCCAACAGCAAATCCCACGCTGTCTTCACTGTGTCTAGGGCTGAACCTCAAGGACCTGGGGTTTGGGGAATGGTGCTGTCCTGCCCCTCCATCCCCCTAAATTCCAGCCCACGGCATGGGAGGGGCAAAGGCTGGAGAGAGTCCCATGAACTATATCAGTGCTGCTGACAGCCACCTCCCTGTCCCTCGCATCTGCACTGTGACTATGTCAGCGCAGGGTCTGGCCAGCTCGCTGCCCTGCTCGTGGCCAGCAGCTGTGCACACTGCCGTGCCTGTGGAAAAAGAGAGTTTTCTCCTCTGCCGCAGGCTTTGACCAGCAAGGAAGGAAACTGTGAGCACTGGAGTTAAATCACCCTCCCGCAGCTCCCCCCTTTAAATGGCATTTAAAGATTCAACCACACAAGCACTTGTAGATTCAATTTGTCTTCATCAAGAACATGAGGATGGTCAATTTTAAACACATGCTGTTTATGGCTATGGATCAGGCACCATCCCAAGCTTCAATCGCAATGAGTTTACTAAAGATCAAGCAGAATATTGGACAGGGAAAGACAGTGGGTCTCATTTGACTCTGGGCTCTCAGGTGATCCTGGCTTCCAGGAAGAAGCTCAGCTCCACCTGCCAGTGAACATGGAGCAGGACCCATGTCCAGTGCAAGTGGCTGTGGCTGGCCTGAACAACATCCTTCATGAAATCACCAGGATTAAGTTAACTGCAGTGAAAAGGGTAAAGAAATACCTGCCCTGCATGAGAAATCCATCTCTGTGGCTTCATCCATGGCTTTGGCATCTTCCCAGGAAACGGCCTGTCAAACCCCTCCGGATTGCCCTGGTGCAACTGAAACCTGCATTTCCCTATTAGGCCCTGCAGAAGATTATCACCCCCAGAAGCAGGGCGTTTATTGAGAGGTGTGAACAGTATACCACCTGCACAGACGAAATACTCTGTGTGATAGTTTACAGTCAACAGAACAAGCCTGGCACCTCTTTGTGGAAGAACTGTACAAAAAATGGCTGAAATAACAGGATTGTCAATGACATTCAGTGGGAGATACTCTAACCCTCTGAGTAAGACTGCATCTTTCTGTTGTGTAAACTGGTCTACAAGTATGAATAAAACAATACATCCCTGCCCCATTAGCCTTGGGGAAGATTAATGCCCTCTAATCTACGCTAAATAAACTCCGAAGCATGAAGAGCAATATTTAAGTCGTACACTCAGCTGCTTGTGAATTAATAGGGATTACCCTGAAATTGCTATTATGAAATGCAAATATTTGCAAAAGAACAATTAAAAAATATTCCTGAAGTGCGAACGAGAGGCTCGTCAGCCCTGTTTGTGGTATGAACAGGGACAGTCACAAGGCAAACGCTAATGAATCCCAGGGCAGAAATCTGTGCTAAAAACCCATCAGCCCGTTGGCAGCAGGTAATGGCACAGCGTCTTGCACAGGGAAATAATTCTACCTGGTAATCAGAGGGCTTGGCTTAGGATGCCCTAATTTTTGATTCTTTGGACAGTTTGTTTGGATATAACTACCTGTATTTTCAGAAAACTGCAGTACATGGCTCACAGTAAATCTACTTCAAACACTTGCTGATACTGCTCGAACTGATCTCATCTGCCCGGATCTGCAATTTTGTGTTAGCTAAAGTAATAAAAGAATCCTGCTAAACCTAAATTATCAAATGAAAAAGGCAATTTTCTCATTTATACTCCATTAGTTTTTTAGTTATTGCTAGGAAAGCTCTAAAATGCTTAGGCCATAAAATAAACATGTGGCTTAATGTACAGTATGTGTACTTAAGAGGATGATGGCATCTGTAGTAACTGCTCTGTACTGCTATAGTAACGGAATGCATGAATTAAGCAACAGCACATACCAAGTAAAGCATACAAAAACGTATGGCAAAAAGTAACAGGAGTTCTGCTTTTTTTTTTTTTTTTTTTTTTTTTTAATAACTCTTTAATTGCTAAAAAGAAGAAATCACCAATATCCACACCTACAACACAAAATTGCAACATGGTTGATTTCGATAGATGCCTGTTACCTCTGTGTCAGCAAAAATCTGTGATACTGTTCTAACATTTCACTGATTAGAAGTTTGTAAAAGCTTCCCCTTCCCAAATTAAATTAAACTACATACTTCCCAGTGCTAAATTCAAATGATTAACCTAATATGGTTTCAAGCCCACAACACTGTTAAGATTTTTGGAAAAAAAGCACCCCACATTCTTAAATCATGGAGATGTAGGATAGCATAAAAAAGCGTCCACATATTCAGTTTTGAAAATGAAATTAAAAGCCTAGATCACTTAGGTAACTTGTAGAATTTTACTCCCAGACCCTTCATTCAAACGTATCAGTGTACTTTTTATCAATAATGGAAATTCCTTCACAAGAGTACCACAACTAAACCTGTGAATTCACATAAGCAAGATTGCAAAACCAAACTGTTTCTGGACATATTTTAGCATTACTTTGCAACAGTGGGCATTAGGATTTTGTGAACACAAGAATCTCTGAAATTCAACCTGTGTGCTTCTTTATCCCTTAATGGTTAATTAAAATAGGTATCATTCAGAACAAGGAGTGAGCAGAGCCTCTGCAGAAAGGTGCAACAAACGTCTGGATCAGACAAACTCGATGAGGATCATAAAACGCAGACTGGAGATTTCTCCTTCAGCCAGGCTTTTACAGAAATATATTTTCCTGGCTACAAAGGATGGCACAGCACAGTTTTACAGAGGGAAATGCAAAAATATAAAGAGGAAAGTCTCATTTTCTTCCTCAGTAATCCCATAACATCAACAATCTGTTTCCGTAACAGCTCTGGACATTTGCCTGACTGCTGCCAGGGCCTTTCCCCATCACCCGAGGTGAGTCTATGCTCTCCTTTCCACTGTCAGTGGTAGGTACACGTCAGAGTTGTGCTCCTTATCCCCTGGCTTCCCATTAATGTGACCAACTTGTTATCCCCAGTTGCAACAACTGTGCAGGCCTATTTACTTATAGTTCAGATTTTCTTCCATTCACGGCACAAAGCTGAAAAGTAAACAACAGTTAAGAAAACATTTGCTTGCCGAAGCCCAGCATGAGGAGGTGCAAGCTCTCTTTGCCTGAGCCTGGACCTGTGTTTACTCACACCCTCAGCACTGTTTCATGCTCTAGCTTGGCATTGTATAGGAACAATCACCATACTCTTCAGCTCCCCCTGCCTCATTCAGCTTTTGAGAAGTTACGAAATATAACAGAACACTGTTTTCTGAGACTATATTGACTGCACTAATTACCCACAATACTGTATATTTGCTATTAAGAACATGAATGTGTGCTTTCAAAGTGTGACTGACATTCAGGGCTTTGAGGATGTGAAAGGCATTTGATGGATTGTTCTGTCACTTAATCCGAGGCTTCGATGTACTTTTAAAAATTTGTTTAAAACCCCAAAAAACAGAATACACATTTTTAACTGTTGAACTTTTACCAGCTAAAGGAGTTTTTAAGGACCCTATCACTATGTGGTTACAACAGAAGATACACAGTTAAGGTCAGGTCACGGTTTCCAAGAACATTCACAGGGACTGAGGATGAGGAAAATGAGGGACGGATCCTGCGGGAACCTTCGGGAGACTGAGCTGCTCACTGGGGAAGTGCCTTGAGTATTGCATTCACTTCCTCTGCAACCGCTGTCAAAGCAAACTCAAACTGCTCCTGCGGAAAGAACAAACACATACTCTGAATAATAAAACAAAACACTTTCCAAAGCGTACTATTCTGCAGCCGAGAATCCTCAAGACATTGTTAAAAATATGAATATGCAGGATGAACTGTAGACTGCAACGGAAAGGAACAAAATGTTCTGGGATTATTGATGCCATATAACATGTTTGACAGCATCTTGAAGCTGGAGTCATTTTAATGGAGAAAAATGTTGGTAGCAGAAACTAAGCTATTGGGACACAATGATGTATTGCAATTGCGTGGTCAGAAGGGTTTGGGAGTAGTTGATCGCCAGCCACTTCCTTCTGACACAGAGATGGAAACTCGTTAACATAATTGAGATATGAAATAGGTGAGATGCTGCAAAGCAGAGCCTTTGGCTTTTCTCAGGACTGTTTCTAGGTGAAATCAGTTAGAATAAATACCTCCTCACCTTATATCTATTATATAGAACAGTATCTGCTTTTTGGTTTGCCTGTTATTGCTCTTGCTCAGTCTCCCTTTTTAACAGCCTTTCCGTACCTACAAATCGCCTAATGATGTTTAGCCCACTCCTATTTAAGAAATACCTGGGATAGCTTTTCCCTGCTATTAATTTACTGTAAGCATAAAACCAAAATTACTGACAGGCTTCTGTGCTGGGTTGGCAGAAATGGGAAGGACATAGCCATGTATGGCCACCTCTTCTAAGTGCAACCCTAACACGCTCCTGAACAGTATAGTTCTATGGAAGGATGACAAGTTTTACTTCCTCAAGGTTAACAGGTGTTATATTTTCTAGGCAAGTAATTTTTCCCAGAAATTTAGCTTACTGAAATATCTGACAGGATGATTTGGCATTTATGACTTTTCAGATGAAAAAAGATATGTGGACAGTTTACTCAGAATAGCGGCAGATCAAGGATACCAGACAAGGACTGTGAAGATGTTTCTGGATTTTCTGTAAGTACTCCAGTGGGTTAAGCCAGCTGGGCTCAAGAGCTGCTGAAGAATTGACTTTGAGAATGAAGGTCAGAGACGCACCCTGCAAAGCATCCTGAGATCACTGCTGGGATACTGTCTGTGTTTCCAGTTAGAAAACTGGTGGTCTGGTAGGTACCTGAAGCCCCTCAGTTTGCACTGCCAGAGGCTGTGTGGGACGGCTGCAGGCATGTAAGCAGCAGCGGTGGTTACTGGACTAAACAGCATTTGTTTTCCAAGTGTTTCACCTTCCTGCAGAAATCTACAGGAAGGATGAAAGAACAAACTACAAATGTGCAACTCAGAGTTCAGAAAGGCAGCTGACTTCTAATTCCTGCAATTCAGTGCCAGTCTCCTCTGCCTTCTCTTACCCCACTGCAGAGTCATCTCTCATGTGGAGATGCCTCAGAAAGAAGCAATGAAGGGCACAGTTCCTGAGCAGAAAAGAAGAACAAAGCTCAGAATAATTTCTCAGAGACACTGACATTCAAGAATTTTGCTGTCTGCTTGGTGCTGTCAAAGCAGCATCCTTGTACATTTCCTGGACTGCAGCCAATAGCTTTTAATCAGACATCAATTCACCCTAAAGAGTAGGACTCATCCTCGTTAGGCACAGAAAATGGTGTCTATGCCTGCCTATGCCTCCCTACACTCCACAAGGTCTCTGCAATTAAAGAAAAGACTGGAAATGCTGGTGGCCACCCGGGAGCATCGGTTGTACTTTAACTGGAGTACACTGAATGTGTGAGAGGAGCTGGAGGGCAGGGGAGGCAGAGAGGGCATTCATCTGGACATGCTGTGCCAGAACCAAACCAGGTGCTTGTACTAGCTCAAAAAACTTGGAAATTTGCAAGGGAATTTGGAAATTTGGAATTTGGAAGGAAAAAGGAAATTCAGGCTTACGCATGAGAAGTGCTTGCCTCCAGGAAAAAGAACCTTGGCAGGGTTGGAGACCCTTGTGCTGGGGCTGGTAGCAGCAGGGTGAAGCAGATGCTCCCGGGACGCTGGTGTTCAGATATGAGTGGGAGAGTTGGTCCCCACTGCTGCCAGTCCTTGGAGCATGGGGAGCACAACAGCAGAAGAGGCTGATCTGAGCACTATGGGGTTGACATGGTGATGCATCCAAGTTTCAGAGATGTGCAGATGCCTCTTCCAAGATGTGGGTGTCAGTTCGGAAGAAACTGGTGCTGCCCATGGTAAAGAGGCTACCTAATGTGCTCTTCATCTGATTTTTTCATAGTCAGGAAAAGTTTGTAAGATCAGGGACTACAATACATTGATATTAGTCCCATTGGCGAAAACAACTCCTATTACTCTGAAGTTATTCACTGAGCAAATCTGCCCTTTAACCTTGTTGTTCCAAGATGTGTTCACCTTATTGTGAATATCTGTCAGCCCTCTGACCTGCGAGTGTCTTTGCCCCTCACGGTGGGGAACCCCTCCTGTGAGCACAGGGTATCACTGCATTGCCTGAGGAAAAGTCTGTCTCCCCTGGAAGATTGACAGACTGATCAAGATGAACTCCAAAGTTCAGTATGGATTTTGAGGCAAGTTTGGTGGATCCCACCAGCGAACATTAGGTGTGATCTTAAATTACTGAGGCAAAACCACTTACAAAGCATAATCTTTACAGCCAAAGCTCAACACTGACTGCCAAACACTGCAGTAAAGGGGACAGCAGAGCAGACACATGAGATACGTGAGGACATGGTCTTTCTGCGATGGTGCAGCTTTTCCCTTTCCTTCCTACTGCATAATATGCACAGGTGAAACACAGATAGTGCAGCTTCCACCGATGTGTATCACCACCCTCCAAAGAAAAGCCTTGACACACCTTCTGCACTTTTCCATGAGAACAACCACAGTTAAAGCAAATTAATTTCAGAAATTTTTCAAGGAGCTCAGTTTGTTGTTTTGTACAGCCACACTGTCATTCACATATGACATTTGCCTATACAAGACTGACTGGAGATAAATTTTAACGTCTAGCTTTGCCTAGAAAACAGAGCCGGACAGGCATTTTGTGGACTCAGTCCATATATAACACAGAGGTGACAAGAATATATTTAATAAAAAATAATAAGCTATGTTTCATTAAGTCTACAAATAAAAATTCCTAAGAAAACAAACAGAGTACACGTAGCATACATGAAAGAACCTTAGCTAATTATTACAGATTACAAGAGGAAAGATAAAGGAGAAGAGAGAAAAAAAGGAAATATATATTCCTCCCATCACACAGAATGCACTTCTGCCTTCATTACTTTTTCCTCTCACATGTGGCATATCAATTCTATTTTATGATTCCCCTGCAAAAAAAAACCCCCACAAAACCACAAGCCCTCTTATTATGCTTCTCAGAAATGTAGAATGTCGTTATGATAATTTCATTACCATTTATTTATATACAGTGCCTTTGAATTAAAGATCCCTTCCAGAAGACAAAATGTTGCAAACAAATCTTTCACATGCCTATTGAAAATGTGGAGCGCTGCCTGCTGGAAACACAATAACATTGCTGAAGTAAGTTGGTGTTTATTTTGCCTAGGGATATTCTGTAATTGGCATTTCTAACCTGACTTTTAATCCATCGTTTTAAATTACTCCAAGAGTCTAATATTCCTCATTTGTATTCAGTTGGGAGAGCACAGGGGTTTGTTTAAATCCATCAGAAAAATTCTCTGGGGATTCTGCATTGCTAGCATGTAACCAGATATTTATAATTTGCAACACATTAGCTTGAATAAGTGATTTGGGTGGTTTTGAGAAAATGACAATGATGGAAGAAGGAGCAAGAGGAGAGATAAGCAATATCCTGAGAAAATTTTTCATCCTGGATGAAAACACAGGATACATTTCTTTTCTGGAGCTCTTCCAGATAAATGGCCGAAGGGGAAAAACACATCTTGAGTGAGATTTTCATGGGACTTGAGTAACTATTTCTGAGTTAAGTAAGAAAAGTTGTTCACATAAACTCATTCTTTGGTTCTGGAGCTATGTTTTTTCTTTTGTTGAAGGCAACAAGCTGTAATTTCTCTGCCCTTAGAGGGAAACTGGAATCTGAGCTCTATATTTTTGCAGAGCTGCCACGTATTTTGTATGCATTTACAGGACTTGCATGTTCCCTCAGAGTAAATATATGTGACATTGGGTACTGTGTGCTATGTGCATTTTTCTTCCAGTCTGAATAATCAAAGCAGAAGAAAGATTTGTGCAGTGCGATGTCCTGCATGGAGATAAAGATTAGTTAGCTTTGACTGGCTCATCTTTATTTTTCATGCACTTAGTCTATTTGTAAATAATAACTAAATGTCCTCCCAACTGTTCTCCAGCACCACTTCTCCTAGTATTAGTGGAAAGATAAAATGATTATGAAGACATTCAAGAAAAGTTATGAACCAATGATTCCTGCAACACATTTATTTCACCTTCGTCCCTCAGCAATTTCAACTCCATAAATGCTGCAGACTCTCCTATCAGTTTCAGCCTGGCCAAGACAGAGTGCTGCCACATTGCTCTTGCTACTCAGTTTGGGGCTGTAACTCTCATTCGATACTTACATCGTCATATACAGATTTATTTTGTCTCCATGCCATGAACGATTTTGTTTATTGTCATACTTGCAGCTCTTAACTTGCAGCAAATACCCCCAAATATAATTCCATACATCACTGAAATTGTTAATAATAGAAAGTTTCATTTCTAATTTAAGGGACTACAATCACACCATCAGCTATCTTTAAAAGTTTTACATCGTGTCAAAACTATTACAACTGTCCGGAAATATAGAGCAAGATACTCACCTTACCAAAGGGTACAAGTATAATTACCATGCTACACCCATAAAGGACATGGATTTATGCAAGATGTAAGCTCTTCTGTTCAAAGATACTAAAAATGACACAATTTCCTATAAAACCCTATTTCCTTTAATTGTAAATATTTTTTTCCACAAAAAAAATCAAATCAGCAGTTACATTCTCTTTAATAACTTGAAGCTTTTAAAAAAATACTGCATTCACAGTTATGAACAGATACTCTAAGAAAATAATCCATATTTCAGGATGAAAGCAAGAACATTCTTTCAAATGCACATTTTCTTTAGTAGGCTATAGATTGTTGTCTTGACTGCCTTTCATATATGGTAATCAAGATAGATGCTGGAGATGTTACAAGAAGGAGCAGTAAACACCAAAGAAAGTAGCCTAGATAAATCTTCAGCATAAATAAACCTCAGTTGGTAGGGAGCCAAACAGAGTAATCAGCAAGCGACCTGCGTTAAATTAGGTCATACCCTCTCTCTTCTGTCATGAAAACAACTACTGTGAAAGACCTTTAATGTATTTAAAATCCCAGTGGATTTATTGACAGTACCTTTGTCTGGACCATGCCTGGTCTCTGGTCCCTCAAGTGCTCCAGGGTAGCAGCAATATCAATCTCTTTAGCACCTGCAACAAACCACAAATTGGGCTGAGTTCAGAGCACAAGATAATCCATGCTGCATCTGTCAATCTCTTGCTATCGGGTTCCCTTTGGGCTAACAGTACAATTGAAAATTATTACATCCATCTCTCAGCAGACTTGGCAGGCAGCTGCAATTTTTGTGTTCATATAGAAAAATAAGAGGTTGGGGCAGCTTTTATTAACATTAATTCAAGAAAAGCCAGAGAAAAACAAATTCTTAAAAATGCCTCTGCACCTAGAGCAGAATACATTTTGCAGAACCTAAGGGCCAGTTGTGGCAATGCCACCGAGTGCCCTTCTGTCACTTCTAAGAGTATGCACTGAACCAAGGGCCTGAACCACACAAAGATTTACGCTGTTAAAACAAGATTTAGGTGAACTTTTGTCATTTGCAGCTGAGATCCAGAAAACCTGTCTGTGGTTTCCTAGATCAGGACGTGCCAGACCATCTTGCTGCATGATCACTCTTTCAGCCAGCAAATCCATGGCATTTTCTTTAGGTTATACTTTGGCTGTCTGGACATCGCTGCTGTGTAGTGATCAGCAGCACCAGGATGCAGAAAATAGACATGCACAGCCTGACTGCCGCAGGGCCCGGCTCCCTTCTTGGTGCAAATGAGAGTGTTTTCTTTTAAGACATGATCTGTGGAGATCAAAGCAAGTCCTTGGTGCCTCTCACCTTTTTTAAAATAGCCCAGACCCTGGAGAACCAAAGGGGAAATCAGGGATGCTGGTTTCCTGCTCGATTTCCTCCGGTTTAAGATATTTCAAAACAACTCTCCTCATTTTCCTCAACTGCCTAACTTGAAACCTGTTTTTGAAGGCATTGAGAGGAAATTCGGATTTTGGTCCCTCCTGTATGAAGTTCATGAGTAGAAACTGACTGGAAATCCTTGGAGCTACACTCCAGCTACAGAGTTTGGCTCCTTCGCATCCTTCCCTTTCTGCATCTTTCAGGAACATCACACAGTGCCAAAGCATCGGGCAGATGGGCAGAGGGTCATCCCAGCCCAAGTGCAAGTGCCCCATCTCTGTTCCCCTATCCCCTACTGCCCTGGTTGTCCATGCATTCTCCAAGGGCAGATGTGGGTCCACAGCTTCTGAAGCTTAGAAAGATGCACACCTCAGGTCCCTCCTTTGTTGTACATACACTTTCATCATTAGATGGTTTATCAAGGACAGGGATCAGCTAAAATTCTGAAATCTGCTCTGTTTTAAAGGATACACAATGGTGTGCTCCAAAGAAAACTGTGGCCCTTCAATAAGAACTTTGACAGCTGTTTCCCATTGCCTGGCCCTAGGAATCTCCTGGCCCAGCCTGTGCCAATTTGGAACTTCCTTCTTGAGGTATTTAAATCTCCCCAACTTTTCACACGGGTCTTGGTTCCTAACTTGTGGGCCACGCACCTAAAGCACTGCTGCTGCAATAGCTAACTTGTACACATGTAGAACATATACTTGTTTAGCTCCCAGGACAAGATTTGGCCCAATGCTTACCACTCTTCCTACAACTTTTGCAATTTAAGGGCTTGAGTCTAACTGTAATTACGTTTATGTCAATGTAAACATCATACACCTCCTCATTTACCCAACTCAGCTTGATAACTCAGCATCATCTTACAAAAAAATTCAGAAAAGCAACTAATAGTGAACGATTTAATTTGGTGTCCTTTGATATAAGATATGAGAAGATATTTTAGAATAACATCAGCTCTACAAGAATAACTGATTTGCAATACATTGTTCATATTGATGAAAATATGTTCTTCAGCTGCATCAGAAATTGAATGAATTCATTCAGTAAATATAACAGTGACAATTTAAAAGAAGTATCTGACAGATATTTTTGATGATTACCATGGGTTGGGACATTGTATGGCTTTTGCTTCCTCCACTGCCCCCCTGCACTGTACAGGAATTTACTGGGATGAGCTTTGGAAAAAATAGAAAGTTTTATTTTAAAATAAAAACCCTCAGACCTCCTTACAACAGAGTAAAGCAATACATACTCATATATGCTGTAAAGTCTGCTAACAGGGACAGTAATTATACCTTAAGTCTGTTGCGGGTTTTGCAGTGGCAGATCATCTGGAAAGCATCAGTAAAGGTAAACTCTTTGTAAACCCTAGCACTCGTGTAACATGGTAGCTCATTTCAGTGCTTAGTATCACACATGCATTTGCCATTAGGTGGGATTTTCCTGTTCCACCACAGATGTCCACGGGAGCAGAGCTGTGTGAGTACTGTATACACTTAACAGCCTTACTTGTGGCCTCATTAGATTACCAGGAATTTGAATGTCCCAGTAGCATCCTGGCTCAGCGTAAAAGTCATTCTCTCCTTCAGAAATTAAGATACGAGAAAAATTTAAGACACCAACAGCCATGGATGAGGTTAACCACAGTCCTGAGCTGGCCTCCACGGTGTGCTGCGAGGATGAACCTGGAGATCCCCCAGTGGAGCTGGCAGGCTTGAGTGCCATGTGGGCTTCCCTGTGGTTGCAAATGAGTACATCCCCCCTGCAGTGAGGGACAGTCTTTATTTGAAAACACTTTAGCCTCAGGTCAAAAAGGGAGAAGGTTCATGACAAGACCTAATAACACTTTAATGGCCAGACAGGCTTCTGAGCTTACCTTTGAAAGAATTCATTCCTCCATTTCTGTGATGCAGATTGCAGGCATTTACTAGTGAACTGATGCTTGCTTTTTCATCATCATTAATGGAATGACATGCCTAATAGTATGAACAATGCCTGGTTATGAAATCCTGATTTTGTGAAACACCAAAGCATATGCTTTCCCTGGAACACAGGAACAGTTCTAGTGGGCCAATGTGATTAAGGGAAAGCTTGTTTTGAAGTGTTTTGCCAGTGGAAGTCCTTGAAACATCAGTTCTTACTGATTGCTGTCCCCCAACCATGACCCCCAGCATGTCACCCACAAGCACTTCTGATGTCCACAGCCATAGGTAATTAAATGGAAAAGGAGAGTGAGTATGATTTTGCCCAAATCACGTGCCTTGTTGAGAGACCAGAGGGTCAGAGGCAGAGATTAGTTTGCTACCCCCTTTTTTCCATTTTTGAATGCCTCTGATACTATGGTGATGGGAACTACCCAAGTGCCTAGAGAGGCTGACCAACAAAACTCAGTGCTGCAAAGATAGGCAGCTGTTTTGGAAGAAAAATATCTTGAACAAGAAAACTCACAGGAAAAAGGATGAAATCAATGGCACAGGATAAAGCCAGCATGACTTGTTTTCTCTCTACATAAACAAACCCCCTTTTGCTACTTACTCTGCATCTACTCCCTTATTGTGCCTAAAACAAATGAGTTTAAATATATATTGCTAGTCCACTATTAAATCTCATTTTTGTGATGAGGCCTTTTTTTCTATTCAAACTTACGCTAGATTGCTGTTATATTATGTAAATTCAGCTCACTTCCACTGATGTGTGCGATAGTAGAAAGTTCTCCGGTGACACAGACAGACAAACGAAGAGATTCTCAAGGCACAAAGAGGGGTCTGAACGCAACCTGCCTTCACAGGTGAGAGGAGCTCAGTGTCTACTTGCAGCATGAGTTTTCAACTCTGGAATTATTTGGTTGAAACCTGACACAAACTCAACATGTTCTTCACCACACTGAGGCCTTCTCTTTAATCTGAGCATACAACAGTATGCCATAACATTCTATAGTACCCAATAATGCTTTATTTATGATTTTGAGCCATTTCAAGTGACAAAAAATACAGCATATACTACATGACATTGGGAGAGAGGGATATTGCAGCTAAGGACATTAGGGTCAAATCATGCTCTTACTGAGATGGCTGCAAAATATTCACACGCTGCTAAGGTATTTTAAGCATTGCGTATCTGCAAAGCCCACATACAAACTAAATTTGATGCAGTGGTTTAGAGTAAAAGCTGGAAGAACTTGATCCACTGATTCTAAGGATATCCCATTATTGGAAGTGGTTTTGCTCAGGCTACTAAACTATGAAGTCCAGTAATAGATGGACACATACATTTATTGTCATACAACAAATAATCTAGGGGAAACGTTAAAAATACTAGGCTGGAGAACACTGACAATTGGAAAAAAGAACACAAAATATGTCAAAAAGGCAATATTTTCTATCTTTTCTCCCCACCAGTACGTACGTTATCTGTCTGCTTAACAGTGCTACTGGTTACTGAAAATGAAGAGGGGGATAAAAGAGGAAGCATTTAAAGAATAAAGAACTGCCTTTTCACCTTTTGACTGTATTTTACTCTGCAGGGAATAAATTTGGCTTGTGCTTGTGACAGGTTCCTTTTTCACAATGGATTTCATTGCTTGTTTTAAATGAATGTACGAATGTAGCCTAGTGTGAGACTGAGCTAATGTTGTACCAGCAGTATTGTGAAAAATGACTGTGCAATGTGCGGTGGTGTTTTTTTTAACCAGAACATGCATTTGCAGAATTCACTGTGAGCTAGATACTACTAGCCTTCCCCCTGCCCTCAGCAGCTCAGTGAGCTAGCTGAGTAAATACCTCCAAAAGCACTTCCACACCAGTGCAAGCCAGATTTTAACTTCAGTAATTAACTATCATATTCCTAAAGGCTTGAAGCATTCACAGTAAGTGCACAGCAACCCACATCAGGAACATTAACTGGATAAACTAAAAGAAAACAAGAGAAGACGCAAGCTGAATTATATTTTGCCCCCAAGGAGAGAAGTGGTTTCTGAAGTTTAGGGTCATATCCTTTGCAACCCTTTCTCTCCCCGCAGGCACCAATGCAGGATGCACGCTGGCACTTAACAGCTGGTGCTCCTGATTAGCAGATCTCAAGGGGTTAAAGTGTTTGCCCTTAGATAGTCGCGTAAGTGGAGTATCCAGCATGTCATAAAAACATAGGTAAAAGTTGAATTCCCTCTTCCTCTTGCAATAAATAACAAGCTAGCCAAATTCTGCAATAGGCTCCATGAGGTGACCAGCAGCTCCCACTATTTAAAACCATCATGAATTACCTAATGTTAGTTTTATGACTATAATAATGGAAACTTCTGTCTCTTCTCATCCCCCTAAACATGGCAGGGGACCTATTTTGGTAAGCACAAGACACATGAGAAACACCCTGTGGAGGATAATCCCTTCCAGATTGTAGCAGCGCTGCTGTCACTGTGATGGTACAGGAATAGGACAGACAAAGTTTCTCGAGAGGTGTAACATCTTTTAATATATCAGCTGGGAAGAAAAAATGAAGGCATATCATTAAGAAGTGGGTTTCAGATTCAGCAAACTAGAGCTTCTGCACCTGAAAACGTGCTGCGGTTTTTATTTTCAGTTATAATAACAATCAGCATTTGTTAGTAAATGTACGAAAATTTTGGCTTAATTAAAGTAAGCACTGAAATTTTATTTTTTATGTAATAGGCTTGAACATACTTGTATTGAAAGCAAAATCAAAAGTCCTATTTTATTCATTACTAATGAAAATTGCAGCGTAGATTCTGTGAGACTGATAGAATTTTATATTAAAGCACTGTATTAAAAGGAATATTTTAGATGCTAGATGCTCTGAATTTTCTGTATATTTATAAAAATAAAATGATTCTTAAATACTTCATCAAAGAAGTTATTTGTGGGGGGTTTCTTTTTGAATAACCCAAACTGAAGAGTTTTCTTTGTGAATGTTTCACAAATACATATCACTCATAAATATTAAATTAAAAAGGATTTTTCTAGTTGGGAACAACTTTCAAATCTACCGACATATATGCTCAAAAAGATATGATTATAACTCTGCAGAACAGCTATGAATTTGTTACTGTGAGTTCTAAAGGATGGCTTGGTCATTAGAGGGCTATGTTTAGACACATTTAGATTCTCTTTCAGACTGAGACTCTGACTTCCTGCACCACTTCGGTTAAATCATTAAATTCACCCTATGTTTCACACCGTCATTTATAAAACACACCATTTTTTCCTACCTAGTAAGTTGTTATGAAGGCAAATCCACTAACGATTACAAGGTATTTGGACACCAGAGAGGCGAGGACCTAGATAGATACTCTTATTTTGTTTCTCCCCAGTACCCTTCACACCTTCCTTAGCCCTCTTTCTGTTCCCCTCCATCATAAAGTGATCACAAAGCTGGATATATGATGTAGGAGTCATGCTGAGCAGTTGTAAATGTGGGATTATTAGCACTGTTAGATTTTCTCCTTAAGGAGATGACGATGATCTGTATGGGAGTAAGCATTTATCCCAACAGAAAAAAATGGAGTACTAAGGGGAATACAGAAGTGACCTGTCAAGTGCCTCTTTTTGCAGCAGTAAGTATTCAGTTTCATTCTAGTCAGATATTACCTGCTTGATGCATCTTTTTATATTTATTATATTGTATACATTTTTGAATTAGGCCTTGAAGGGCAAAAGGGACTTGTTAGGTCAGATTAAAAACTGGCTTGTTAAAATCTCGAAGGAAGAGTCCCGAATACAGTTCTTTCCACTCCCGTTGCTACAAGCTGAAAAAGATCCAATTATTATTTGCAAGATGCTGCTGATCGGCAGCCCTTTAGTCTCAGAGTCATACATGGTGCAGGATTCGCAGGCAGTCGGGAGTGCTGTGGACGAATCACTTGTAATATTACGAAACAGCAAAAATACACGTGAAAAAAACTAAGGGCATAAACCACAGTGTCAGCAAGGACAATGAGCTGTCTCATCACAGCGCGTCTGTGTTTAGGAAGACTACAAGTGTTATTCATGTTTGGGTGATGACTGCATGACTCATGCCTAAAAGCAGTGCTTCATGGTCAAAGCAAACTCCGCACAGCGGCTTTATGCTGCCTTTCTTCCCTCCCCGTGTAAAGCCTCTGACAAATAAGCTTTCTTGGGTTTAGTACAACATTTTCTGGCCCTTTTCCATGTTTAGCTTTGCCTTAGAAAGGAGGTAGACAACTGAGCTGGGAGATCCAAGGACAGAAGGCTCCGGCTGGAGAAGGACAGGCGATGACTAGATCCAGGTCTGCCAGGAGCTTAACACACAAAAAGGGCCCACCTATACTGCTGGCTGTGACAGTCTATAGAAACAGGAGCAGGCTCCCTGGGGAGTTAGGAGGGTAAATCAGCACTCATGGACTATTACGCTGTCGTAGCTATGCTGCTTCCAGTGCCCAAGCTAGCTGGATGTAGCGCAGATATCCATTAGATCTGCAGTGCTCCTAAAGCCCTAGATGACTCCAGCTTCCCACTGGCAACTTCTAAAGGACGGCCCGGGTAGCTGCTCCAGCAAGTGTTAGCCCCATTGAGTACTTAATGTTGCAGCAAAACATTTAATCACACCATATGAGGGGCAAACTCAATCTGATTAAAGAAGAAAGGGTCATAACTAGGGGGAGTGTAACACCACTTCTTCACTGACCATTAGTTTTAATGGCATACCGGTAATATTTACTAACTAGCTCAGTCTCAAAGGCCCAGCCTCATCTCATCTACTCCAGCCATCCTTGAAGTTCGAATCGGAGTTAGTCATCTTCTCTCCCAACAGCTGAGAGAGAGGGGAAGCTCTGATGGGCAATTCATTTGCCTGAGAATTACCCTCCAGAGGTGCGTATCGTTCTCCATTGATGACTGAGGAGACCTGGACAACTAGGTTAGGAGAGATGCTTAATGCTAGATGGTTTATATGGCTGAAGTTAGCTGGAATGAACCTGGGCTGAAAAAAGCGGAGTTTCTGCTCTGCAGTTTCGGGCTCACGAATGCTAGAATCTGCCAAATCCAATGGTGTTTGAGATCTGTGTTTTGTGTCTGTTGCCTTCCCCTCTTCCCTCACCTGCCCAGTTTGGCAATTTTGATGGAAAAGACAAAAGAAAAAGCTACGTGCAACCACAGTGAAAAGATAAACCAGTTGCAGTATTGTGTAGGGAAGGCCATGGAAGTGAAAAACGTGCTGTAAGAGTAACTGCTGTTTATACAGTGCTCTGCTGCAAAGAAATGAGTATTTTCTTCCTTCAACTTACATTGTCTGAATGCCCAATAAATAAAAACACTTGTAAATATTAGAGTTAAAAAAGGGAGCTGAACAACAGCTAAAACCTACAAAAATAAAAGCGATTTTCATTTGTAGTTATCCAGATGTCTGCTGCTCTAGCTGCTGGAGTTCTGCTATTGGCCAGGAGGATCATTTGATGCTTTTCATGGAAAGAGAGAAGCGTCAGCAAAAACCTAGTGAGGGACACACTTTTAAAGATAACAAAAAAGAGAAATGTATTCAGGCTGGCATTTTCATTAAAAGCTTATTGTCTCTCTGAGATGAACAAATTTGTGTGCATGTGTGTATGCAGTTAGGGACTGACCCAATGCATACCTGAATCAGTGAACTGTCTGTAATTTCAGACAAAATACGTAAGTGCTTTTATACACCTAACAATGACCCTAATTAAAAATTCACTACTTTATTAAAACAAAAGAACTCAATGGGCAAAGCAAGCATATCTATGAAGAAGGGAGTACTTACAGTAATGAAAATGAAGCAATGAAAATTATTGTGACAGTCATACACACACAGAGTATACATTGTGTGTTATTGTTTACACATTTTACATTAATACTTGAAAAATGCATGTCATAGATTTATAAATGTAAGTGATACCGCTTTGTCAGTACACAATCCTAAGGAAGGTGATATGGAAGATGGAATACAGCCTATTTAAAAAAAAAATTCCAAAGCAAAATAATGCTTCTAAGGTTACACTAATTTTAACAGTCTTGCAGGGATAGAAATTCACTACTGCCATTTCAGCTTTTAAGCTAATATCCTTTGTCAATGGAGAAAAAACATGCAGAAACCACTCACTGTAACTGAATGCAAATGGATGCTAATTTGAGGACCAGTCCTTGCTCACTTCCACTGTGCATGAGAATATGTCACATCACATTCCATACAGTATAGAAACTGTTTCTCTTTTACATCTGGATTTCCTCCATCCTCCCCCAAGTTAAAAGTAAAAGGAATATGCCTAAATTACTACATGCAAGAAATCGAAGTTAATGAGTTATATTCTATATAGGTTAAGATACCCCATAATCACCTGTTGTCACTCTAGAAAATACCAGTGCACACATCTAAATTCAACTTACACAGGCATGCACACACACACATACACACAACATACAAAGTCTACATGTAGCAAGAATTGTGGATGTGCTGCTACTGCCTACTTAAAGGTGTTCCCCAGTATCAGCTCCCATAGAGTTCTACACAACTTCCTTCTTTTACTACCTCTTCCAGAAACTACTGGCAAATTACCTAAAAGGCAGTTCATCTCCACATGCTGAATCAAACATGAATAAAGTTAAGATGCTGCTTGCAAAGATGACATTTCTGAAAACGTGCCTCAGCTGGCCCTAAAAATTCTTGGAGTCCCCTTTGGAAAATGTGAATTTTCTTCAGTGGGGACACAGAAGTAGCTCACCCACATGAATCTATTAAATGGTAAGAACTACATTTTACATTACTTTCATTTTACGTTGCACGTAGGTGGCAATGCTTTCACAAGACAGTACATGCAGTGACCTAAACAAAAGATGAATTCATTCTTTAATGAAGTTTATCCTTAAAAGTGACTAAACTGGTCCAGCTATAGAAGCTGTGGAATAATTACACTTCAGTTAGGTCATACATACATTGTAGCCTTTACAGCCAGAAGACTACCATCTGGTCAATTAAATACTTCAAATCCTTCTATGGACTGCTGCATGAGATTAGCTACAAAAAAAGTAGTTCTTTGCTCTGTATATAAACCTCCTTTTCCAAACATTTGTCTAGCTGCTTCTCAAACCGATAGCACAGTACTTCTATGACCAGCTTTTTCACTTTTCCATATTCTAACCTACCCATTGTGTGAAAAAATGCCGCCCAAATTCCTTATCTGCTTGTCTCCTCCCTAGTTTCAGTCAATGACTTCTTGTTTTCAAATTAGTGACTATCTCAAGCTGCTTACTGACATCAATACATTCCTTTCAAGGTCTTCTAATACTCTATGGGGACCCCCCTTCGTGTTCCCTTTCCCAAGGAATAGCCCATGTCTGATCAGTCTGTCTTCACAATTCATTTGCCCCAAACCCTGGATAATTAGGATTGTTTACAACCACACTTTCTTAGTCCCAATTCTTTTCCAATAAAATCCCAGAACAGCAAATAACTCATGAAATATGTCTCTTTTAGAGTAATCCCTGACCACTAAACTATATAAAAAAGAAAGAAGCCAATGAAATTACATTAATAACTTGTTTTCTTTTTGTTTGAAATCTCTAGATGCCATAAAGGAAACCATCTGAAAATGCAGTCCATACAACATACACCAGGCAACCAACACCTTCCCCGTGGTCACTAATTCATTTCACAACAGAAGCTTGTAGAACATGCTACATTTTTATCCTCATTTGATGAACCAGTAATCGATGACTCCACAGTGTCAATAACGTGCCAAAAGCTTTAAAGCTTTATAAATCAGAAATGTGTTTTGCGAAGGAAATAAACACTGTTTTATACAGCTTGTTCTAAATCGTGAGAGTTCGCTAAGCATCACAGGCTGGACCATAAAAAACTGTCTTACACATTCCCTATACACTTTTGCATGTAGCTGGGGGCCCAGCTCTCACTGTGATTAATTATCTGCTGGGAAAGGCTGCAAGAATGAGCACTATTTGCCTAATTGTGTTTCCAGGGTAACTCATTACATAAAAGTTACAATACATAAATGCAGCTCATTTGAAAAACCGGCCTTATAACATATGATATGTTTACATGGACACTAAGAGCTTCCATCAGAAATTGAAATAGCAACATTTCAGATTTACTTGGTTAGCATTATTGCTGCTGAGAACTGAGGCAGCCTTGTGGACAGCAAAACAGTGGACAAAGCAAACCCTAATTTTTAGGCTTTACTGGCCTGTATTTCCCCCCCCCCCTTTTCCTAGAGATAATAATCTATCTCACCCAAATCTCAAAGACCATCTATATGATCAATTCAAACTTAAAACAGGAAAACAACTGAATTTTTAAGTCCTGAATTTTTCTCCAGAATACCACCTATTTCTAATCCCACTTTTTGCTCTCTTAACCATTAAAAAAAATCCCACCAGTAATGTCTCTTTTATACTATGTATTTTTTCAACCACTGGATGACACACAGTATGTTAAGTTTTATTTTCATAGGAGAAGGTGGATCCTCAGTGAAAGAAATATCCCCTTGTTCACCAAGAGCATGTCAGAAATAGTCTGGTCTAGACTTGTATCAGCACAACTGAACAACAGAATTTTCTCAGACTTTGCATAAGGACTCAAAAATAAGCAGATTGAATCCATTTTAACATGAATATGGGCCAGCATTTTCTTTCATAAAATCCTTTCAGAGAGGAGCTAACCCCACAACTTCATTATGATTGTTAAATCCACACAGCAGATAAGCAAAACCTCAGCAAGGGTTCAGATTAGCCAAAATCATTTGATCACGATGAGTCAGAAGGCGAATTAAGGAATCTTTTGTTTTGCCTTAAAATGTCACGGTATAAACTGCATCTGCTCAGGAGCTGACTCACAAGACCCTCAGACAATAGGGTAGCGGGGGCAAGGAAAGGACTTGGGGAGATAACCTCCGCAGCCAGCCCAGGCCAGAGTGTGTGCTCATCAATTATAATCCCAGCTTTTGAACGCGAGAGAATAAACCGTTGGTTCAGCTTTACTAAATCGAATCTTTTTGCTGGGTTTTAGAATTCGGAAATCAATACTTTAAAAGGATTTTAAAATTCATATTCGCCTTCCCTTTGACTCATCTCGTTCCAGCTAGTTCAAACACAAGAAAATGGATGGTCAGCAAACCCTAAGCAGCTGCTGGCTGGATTAATATCTAAAAATCAAACTATTATCTACCCTATCCTAGCTTCTCAGTTCAGAAAAATGAAAGTAGGAAGACTCATAATCCCATTTTTTCTCTTTTTTGTGCCAGAAACACTCAATAAAAATGTCTTGCAATATATCAAACTTTTAGTCACTACAATAAGCCTGCAGGAAAGACAAGAAATGAGAAAATTCTCAATTTTTCTCTAGTTCACACAAAAAGAAAAAAACCTGATCAGCTCAGAGTTACTGTGAGTTTGGGGTGAGGAAGGAATATCAAGTAGACTAAATCTAAATCAGCTTATCTTCCCTAGTAACAAAGGATAAAACTTGTAAATACAAGAATGTTGAAATTCTCAGCAGAAATCAGCCTCAGAAAAACAGTCTGTCAAAAATCCAGCAAGCATTGTTATCTACAAAACCAATCCAATACCATTTTCTGCATTTATTTAAATCATGGAAGCACACACGGAGTCGAAATAAATCACTTCTCAGCTTCTCATTTAAAACTAAAGCTTGTCCTAAGCTGTCTGTCAGGGAAATGAGAGGTGACTTGGTAACTGCCTTAAAACTGTAACACCCATGTAAAAATCATTAACATAGTTAATTCATTATCATAGCTAAAACATGTCAAACAATTTTTTAAATGTCTTACTGTAAGGCCATATTCAACACCACATAGTTTTTGCTATTACTTTGATGAGCACAGGATCAGGGTTTTGTAACTACTCTGCATATGAATCTAGCAAGAAAAATAAATCTAGAAATAAACTACATGATCAATAGCAGCATGAAGTTACTGGAACAACTAAACAAAAGGATACACTTGCATTTAAAACTTTTTGCTGACACAACACAAGAATGATAGTACTGAATAGACACTGTTGTTCTCTGACTGCCCCAGGAACTAATAAGATTATTTAATGTGGCTGCTTGGAGTGAATGTGCACAGATACAGACATTACATTTACTACACAGAGGACAGTGAAATTCATTAAAAAACCCAACCCAAGAGGAGATCCTTCCTGATGCTGCGCAGAGCCGGAGGGAGTCCCGCAGGCCGGCGCTGTGTGGCTCTCAAAGGCAGCTGGGGGCCAGAAAGGTGTTTGCCGAGCAAGGGTTCCTGCCAGCCCTTGTGTGCCCTCCTGCCAGCTCACCGCACACACACACCCACCCCTCCCAGTACACCAAGGGGGCATTTCTACCCTTGGCACCAACTTTTAGCATCCTGCAAAGTGCACTGACACAGGGTGCTTTGGTTTTTTTTAAGATTTCATTCCTGCTTTCTCAAAGGGGCTGGGGCCGTCAGACTGACATGGTGGGTGTCGAGCACAACCCCCTCCCCATTTTGATGTCCCCTGCTTTACGCTCTAGGAACAGAGCCCTGGCCGGTGTTTTTCAGCATCTAAAATAATATGAGGGACAGCAACAGGCAAGACAGTAGAAGATATGAATTTATAACGTGTTTAATAGACTAAGTATTAGCATTAATTCAATGAGCAGTAGGAGAAGAAATTGTAAATGACAAAGGCATTTACAGTTAACTGTCTAAGAGAATGCAGGGAAGTAAATCATTACATGAACAAGGAGCTCCTTTTCTCAACCCACCCTATTAAAAACCCCACTAAAGAGCCAAGGCATTTATTGATTGCTTTCTACTTTCCCACTGCCGAAACTAAGCACTCCTCTATTTACTTTGATTTAAAAATGCATTATTGTCTACTTTCTAATAAACCAGACAGTGGAACAAGAAACTCAAATTATTCTAAGTTTATTCCTAAAAGTCCGTTTTTTTGGGTTTTTTTTTTTTTTTGAAAGACTGAAGGCCCTAATCCTTAAAAGCCTTTTTGAAAGAAATGTTACTAGATGCTGGCCTTGCAGCTGGGCCCAGATTGAAAGTGCACTTACATTTTTATGTTTAGCGCTGAAGGACTCTGAAGTTAGCCCTCGCACTCCACATAAAAGCTTTGGAAAGGGCATTCTTTGCCACTCGTGCAATTCATTCTCTAAGAAAAGGAAATGGAAAGAAAGATTTCATGTCCAGGGCTTCAGGCCTTTGATCATTTGATGAACATTGGATCCTCAACCTGGGCCTCCAGCTTCTCAGGCCAGACAAAGAGGGCCCCGGCCGCACAGGCTGGGCCTCGGTTCCCGCCCGAACAAAACCTTTGGCGGCCGCACAGTGTGACAGCCTGGGAAAGGCCCACCTCAGCAGGGCTGAGATGCCCGCTCTGCCCTTTGATCTTTCATTTAAACCCCGGCCAAAGCACCAGGTCAGGGGATTTCGCGTCGCACACCCCCATGGGCAGAGGGGAGCAGGTCAAGAACAAAATGGGGGTGACCGATCTCCAAAAAGCCCTGTGACGCCTTTCTCTGGCCAGTTTCACATGACTTGTCTGGTATTGTGAAGCGCTAAGCCCACACTTAAAATGGAATTTGACATTACATGGTACAATGGAGTCAATAAATGGCATTCTTCAGTGCTTTTACAACAAAGTCAACCCTCCCTTAAGTGCCTGAAAGCCCCAAGCTAGAAAATACTTCTCATTTACTTCTTTATGCGAGTAAATTGCATATACTTAAAATCTAGTTTTCATCATGGCTTCTCATTGCTGATGACTGAAATGAGCCGAACAAATACTTAACAAAGGTCTACATTAATTTTACGATGTACCATTGCTTCTATTTTTAAAGACTAGGTTGTCACGTGGCACGTAACAAGCATTGGGAATATCTCCATATTCCTTCACAGAGAGAAAACCTGTTTTCCAACGAGCATGAAAAACTAATCTCATCCCACTGAAAAATTTATTTTCAGTACAGTGCTAAGGAGAAGGCAAACACCTAACTTCTTTTAACATCAGCAGCCAGTTCCACATGGTGCTCGCAGGCAGAAAATTGAGTCCATGTTTGATGAGACATGTTAACAGAATCTGGAGAGAAAAAAAATGCTAAACTCTTCTTTCTAAAGGGATGGGACCCTGCTACGCCCCACAGGACTGGGACGTGCAAGATGCAAAAGCAGATGACTGCAAAGCATGGAGTGTATTTTTAAACTAATATACAAATATGTCTATGTTAGAAAAGTTTAAACAACTGTAAAGTGGTTAGAACTCAAAGAACTAAATATTGTTTCTCTGTATAAATTAACGTATGTTTTTACAACTAATTCTTTCTTTAAATACACGTATGTGCATAATGCCAGATCAAGGTGACTTAAGAACACAGGTTAAGAATTAAGAAAGGCAAATGACTATTTTCTATTTACTTTCAACCTCATAAGATTTCTCTTCCTCTTAAAATGCAGTTCTACGAAACTGTGATACAAACATGGCCGAAGGCACGAAGAATGGGTACAATAATACACAAATAAAGTGACTATGATGTCTTGACCTTGGTCAGGTTTACATGCCCACTTTTACCCCTCTTCCTTTTGAAGACACAGTATCAGTATAAAAATTTTGGTTTAGCTCTAACATACAAAGATTATTTCAGGGTATTTCAAGTACTTCCCACCATGAACCATTTAACAATAAATAAAATGCAAAGGGAATGGTCCCAATCTCTAAAGAATCTACAGACTTCATTTTAAACAAACAACAGTATAGATTTATGTTGAAAGATAACTCCCCACTTCATAAAATTACATCTCACAGATAAGGAAACTAAGGAACAGAAAAATTAAATAAATTGTTCAATATTGAACAGGCAGTCGCAGAACCGGGAACAGAGCATTAACTGATTTATTTTCAGTCCTCTGTCCTGTTCACTACAGTCTTTTTCCTCCTAAGAGACAAACCTGTGCAGCGCAGGAGGCCCTGTCTGGTACCAGGTCTTCTAGGCAATTTAGTGGCAACGGGCAGCCACAAAATGAAGAGTTAATGGTTGTTTGACCAGGTGACAGAGAACCAGGCAACAGCCATAAAGCAGTCCAGCACCTAACTCATGTAACCATCAAATAAGGATTGTACAGTCCCAAGGTATCTTCTAAAAACTCTAAGAACTATTTTAAATTACAAATTTTAAAATTCAAATACTTCTCAGCAGCACAAATCCACCTGCTCATTCACAAAGCATTTGTGCTTGGGTTTGTTGTTTGAAATTGCTATGAAAATAAAACTTAAGAACATTCAGGAAGGAGTACAATTTGCCTTTAATTTATTCTCAGATTTTCTGTGAATATTGTTCCCCGCGTTGCCACGGCAACACAAGCACATCTTCCAGTACTGAGGAAGTAACAAGCCTTTCGATTCTCACCTTTGGCCATTTTATTGAGAACCATGTCAATTAGAATGTAGGTTCCACTTCTTCCCGCACCATTGCTGCCAACAGAAAGGGAAAAAGAAAAAATAAAGCCTATCAATGTGTATCTAGACTCAACATGCAGGTACCTGCCCTCAATGTTTATACTTTTACACATGGGGGGGAGAGGACAGAACAAGGGGCTAAAGCATGGTACTGAGAGGAGAGAGAAAGCTTGCACTGAATTAATGCAAGCTGTTTGTGGAAGATTAACTATTAGTCTGCACGGATAACAGGGCTTTGTTTTGATTTTTTAAGCCGAGTTGTGTTTCTGCAAGAAAGCATTTTAAACAACAGTGGTAAAGCCATTAACCCTAAACCAGGATACCCTTCTGTTCAAGAAGTGCCCATACAATGAGCTTAGAGTCACTTGTATGTGACATCAAGAACCACAGAATAAGCTAGAGCAGAACATTATCCAGAATGGTCTCAAAATGTCATGGGTTGCGTTTGAACACAGTGGTCAGAGGGAATGCATACTGACACGCATTTGAGAACCAAAATATTTGACTACTGAGGGACTGCAGTCTTCCTTCACTATACATCATGAGTGGTTTGTTTATTCTTTTAACCTTTCCCTTGAATTCTTCCTTAGTTGCAATGACCAGAAAAAATATTATCATGTAATTCCCAAGAAACAGCTTTAACTGTTGTGTGCCATCAGCCCTTCCTCAGAGATGTGAGACCAAGCCTGGGGAGGGGGAAAGCTCCCTAATCTGAATGCAGCTTGTGTCCCTTTCAGAGAGCAATGTGTAATTGCCAGCGTGATGCTCTTTTAGAGCTGCTGTTAGCAAACATAATTAAGACTTTAAGTAAAAGCTTTTTTTCTTTCCCTCCCTAAAATTTTTACAAAGGTGCATGTGTGACCAATTAGACTGGTATGTAGTTTTATTAATTAAGCCATTATTTTTATTGATAGCTCAATTTGTGTACAAGAATTAATGAAAGGAAAAATAATAGAACAGCGTGAAGCGCGTTATTACATTCTGTTTACAGGCAGGCTTTGAAACTTAATTTTTGTTAAGTCTCTGTGGACAGAGGTTTTTTTCTTTCAGTTACTAGATCACTGCTTAGAGAAAAGGAGGTAATGGTAATAATTTTTTTTTCTGCGTCCATGAAAGGAACAAAGACACAATCTTATTAGTTAAACTGAATAATAAGAGACAAAGCAGCGATCAGGCCCAATAAAAACAAAAACTACTGAGCTGATGGCAGGCACTTCCATCCATCACAGTAAGGAAAAAGCAAGAAACTTGAAGGTTCTTCATTCTGCATCAAATGTTCCTTTTCCCAGGCTTCCTCAATGCAATGCAAACAAGCCTCCTCCAGAGCATTCACCTCTGCAGAGGGCCTCCTAGCATCCAGTGGAAGCTAATTCTGCTGAGCCACATGTGAAACATGTCCCCTTTCTTCTCACTCCCACCCGAAGTGGAGTACCCCATGTTAAACAACCTGCCTCTTAGCAAGGTTGTTTTTCTGTCTTCCTTATCGATAAGAATATTTTTGATAAATAGGTGCAACATTCTCCTTACAAGTCAGAGCATCCAATAAGAAAACCAACCATTAGTGTCATTATGGCAAAGTTTTCCATTGACCTGCCCGATAGCTTTTGTGTGCATCTATCAGACTGTCAGGCCCAAAGATAATCTACGCTTAAAGGATCACTTGATCTCTGGGTAGATTTCCACTCCCTGACATTGCCCTCTTCTTACCATGGTCACTGAAAGCAAGCAAAGAAGAAATAAAACGTAACTGAGTGTTAATAAAATAAAGACAACTGAATTGGGAGGAGATGCAAGGAATCACTATCATTTTGAAGGAGATTTATGAAAATGAAGTGCTACTTATATTGGAAAAGACAGCCATACATTGTTAAATTGTGGCACAACATCTATGAAATCACAGGAAAAGATAATTTTGTTATTAAAACAGATCCTCAGTATTAATTAGCATTAAAAACAATTGAATTATATTTAATACCTTCAGCCTACCTCACTATCTGTTTAGTGATTCATCTAAAGCTTTAATTTGCCCATTAAAAAAAAAAAAATAAATTCTTACACATACAAATCTCTCTAAAGCTATTTTAGAAATTGTACTTGCCTGCAATGAACAACTACTGGACAAGAGCGACCCCTGTAGCACTTGTTTACTTTTCTGAAATAAAACAGACACAAAAAATTAATTAAGCATATTACTATTGTTTCTTTAGCCAACTGTCAAAAATACGCAGTAAGAAAAAGTACATATTAACAGTCTTTAAAGAAACAGTCAGGTTGATAATTTGCTAGTACAACAAGCAGTTGTTACATACATGATCGTTTTTAAAGTTTGATTCTGTAGAAATTTTGCCACTGTAGAAATCCCAAAAAACATCCCTGTTTTCAGTTATCACTGTTGGCTAGGCAAAATAAACGATCTCTTTTCTCAAATGTCCCGTCTTAGCTCCAAAACTAAGATTATCTTGAGATGCTTTAATTTTACAGCCATCTTTGAGTTCATGAGCTTGCTCAAAGAAGTATCAAGGGGCATCAAACTGAATCGAAAATCAAAACTGGCTATGTCACTATACTTTGTGCAATGCGTGCTGATTTGTTAAGCCAGTTCTCCCCAGAAAGGCAAATACCAAATCTCCTGAAAAGCTTCTCACAAAATCCTAAAATGTAATCTATTGTGATAAAAATAACTAAAACCATCAGAAAGCTTTACTGCTTTGGTTCTAGTGTAGAAGTCTTGTATATTTAATATTTACAAATTATTCTCTTCTACAGCTTCCTGGTTAAACATTCTCAGTGGCAAGAGAATATATCCGAAGTCAATCAATGAAAGTACAGCTATCAAACAGGTCTGCTGATATGTAAAATCAAGGAAGGAATTAACCAGTGCTGACAAAAAACCAAGATATTCAGTCTAAGAATAGAGCCCACAAAATTGGTTTAAATCTATTTAAATTGCCTTACAAAAACCCAAATCCCAAACCCTGTCTTCTGCTCTAGGATATATTTTGCATGTCAAGTATGTTACAGGCCCCCAAAAAAACATAAAATATGCACACATATGTTATCAAGGCAAGCTGAATAAAGGCTAAAATGGGAAAGCATTGCTTCAAGAAATCAAAACCTTTCATTCCATTTATTTGGTGAGATGTTTGAGGTTACCAGAGCTAGAAGGTCTCCTGTGAAACCATTTCACAGGGCAGCTTCCAAGGGGTGCCCAGACCCCCTAATAGTCCCCAGCTCAGCACAAGTGTTACACAGGATCCTGACTGCTAAACTGAAGTGAGCTGCTGGAATTTGGCAACTGCGGTACAATGTTATTATGAATTTTAAAGCATAACTAACCTACTGAATCATTTAGTTCTTGGCTGTTCATCTATTCACTAACATCTGTGCTGTGAAAACATGCATATATCTTTAAACATTGCTTACAGTATAGCCTGAAGATGCCTAAACTTCTAACTCTGACAGTGAGTCAGGATACCTGGAACTCAACCCAAACAGGCTACAGAGATGTTGGTGATGTCCCATGAAACTGCATTATCACATTCTGCTTTTTATTATTTAAGATTCTAACTGGACTTGATAACAATATTAAGTTCTTGTAATGAATCCTTTAAACATTTGAATTCAGGAATTTTTCACAATTCTTACTCTTTTGCTTACTGATGTAAATCCTACTTACAGAGACATTCTGTCTTTATTCATAATCCTTGGATATAAGTAATTAATGCAGTAGAACAATGTTCTATGAAATAAGTGGTAAGTCATCGAGAAGCACCTGACTTTAGAAGTTAAATGGACCATTTATAGGTCCATAAATGCATATATACGCAGGCACTACCAAGCAAAATTTCAATGACTTAAGCTGCAGTAGAGTTTTCACATGAATGAACCATTCATTTCTTGATGGTCGTATCTGAGGACCAACTCCTTCTACACAATATAAACCCTGATATTTATTTTTTGTATTGTACAGTAAATTATATTTGAAATGTCTGTAACAACATCAGACACAGTCAGTCTGCATTCCCCTACGTGCAGTGCAGCTGGTCATCCTCCCCCCACCTCCCACCATGTGCATTAGCAAAGTTGTTTCTGCATTTAACATCTTAAATAAAAGCTAGTAACTATGGAGGGTATTTACCATTTCTTTTTCTGCTTGTGTGGTTCCTTTGTTCCTTGTATGGCACCACTAATATGATATTTGCATGTTGTGACTAGCCATCTACCAAAGTCCTAATATAATTTCAATGACAAACTCGATCTAAACCTCTCAGTAAATCAGACCTCTCAGTAAATCAGACAGCCAGAGACACATGTTAGGGAAAGACACCTTATGTTTGTCAGTTTTATTGAAGGCGTTTCAAACATTTTCATTATCACACATTTCAGAAAACACATTAAAACAAAGGGTTTCAATCCAGCTGGTTCATAGCTTTGTCTATATATAGCTTATGAAAATATTTAGAAGTGCAGCAACATCTCATTTCGTTCTTAGTTCTGGCTAATGAGAGTGAGCTGAAAATTCATCAGTAAGCAAAGTTCTTGAATGTTGAAGAAAATATATATTTTTTTATATATATATATATACATATACAGGAAGAATTAACTTAGAAAGAATGATTAGTAATACAAACCAACCCTTGGCTCATTGAGTGAAAAAGAAATCATCATGCAAACCATCAGCAAGCAAAGGTCAGAGGTCGTTAGAGGCTCAGAAAAGGGGTTTCCCACATTGTCCCTGCAGCAGAGTCACAGTTTCCAATGATCACTTTTGTGACTATGCAACTGGGCTCATATTACTAGCTGCAACATCACAAAAATGACACTGGCAACCGCTAATTAGCTGGCAAAATAAGAATTTGTCCATTTTTAAAGTGAGCAGTGTTAGTAAATGCCATTGCACACAGCGAGAAGTGATAGCATAATAGATATATATTTTAAGCAAAGCCCTCACATGTGATGCTAATTATCTTTTAGCTTAGCAGTCCCTCTTTAAAGTGTAAATGTGCTCCCTCTGGGCTCAAGAAATATTTAATTACACATATCAGTGCATGACTAACAAGCTAGTCCAGAGCAATAATGATTGGTCTATTGTTCAAAATGAAATTAGGACTCCAGAAGCATTTAAAACTGACCAGTGGTTTCTGTAGTAGCCTCACCTCTCAGGGACTGTCTTTTGTACAGATTTTTAAAATATATAGAATAATCTCTTTTTGGCAATTTATACCTACATTCTGAAAGTACGATAGATTATTCCATAAGGTTTAATGTATCTGCTAGATGCAAAATCATCTAAAACACTGATACATAGTAAGAGAACTGTAAGCTTTCAAGTTTTCAAAGAGACTTGCAAAATTTACTTCAATAAAAATTTTAAGGTCCATATTTCCACAGACTCTGGGCAAGGTAATTTTGGGAATCCAATTTTTCTTGGTGATGAATTATAAAAAATAGAGGGTTGGTTATGTATATGCTTAATTTCATATATGTATGTGAATATATAAATATACACACATATCCATATATATATACAAACACACTGAATGCACATAAAAACATAGATAAGATTAAAAGAAATGAGAGCAGCCCCTTCCTAGCACCACCCTCTATGAGTATGGTAGCGCTGCCAGACATTTATTCTGGGGGCTTTATGACTCAGCTGTCGTAATCCAGCGGAGTTTGTACTTTAAATAGAAAGCTTCAGGTGCAAAACATGTATTGTATAAATGAATTCCAAATACATTATTTTGGCAATAGTGCATTAGGTTTTTTTGTCATTAAAAAAACAGCAACATCAGATGACCAAGAAAACTGAGATTCATAGACCAGCTATTGTGCATGCCAAAATTCCTTTTCAGACGGAATTTTACTATGCATTCAGTATTATGAGTTCATTGTACAAAATCTGCACGTAGCAAATGATTACAGTACCCTACACTGGACTGTGAATACATATGAAACGAACACTCAGAATTCAATTAAATCTTAACAGGTTCATTCCCATACTGGCTTTAAATACAAAGAATGGCAGCTCCGCTACTTTTCTCTATCTACTTATAAATTTTCTTTTTCAAAGTATCTGCAACAGTTCTTCAACATGGCTATCTAACCCTTACACAATGTCACTTTAAGAAGTGCTTTCTTGGTGATGTGAACTGTGACTTACTGTGGATCTAATCCTGCAGCTCATGCAGGGTCCTCAGTTCTTACTGTAGCAAGTCGGAGTTGAGGTGCTCCGAACTTCAGATGTCCTGGCTGTACAGGCTCATTTATAGTCTAGTTAGAACTGCTAGCAGCTTTCCCACTAACTTCAAAATGAGCAAAATCAGACGTTGTGTTGGCTCCGTGCTGCAGCCTCACATGGCTTGATAGAACCAATTCAGAATTTTCACTACAGAAATTCACTACAGGCAACTTCCTCGGTACCACAAGCAAAGGGAAATCAACCTATAAAAATCACATTAAAGTTTGAACTCAGAGAACAAAACCTTGAATATTCAATTACAATTTCAACTCCATCCTATGGCCATGCTTCCTTCCCCTGCTATCACTTTTGCATTGCGAATCTGTAGCATATCCTTATATTCTTACCTAGCCATAGCTCCTAGTGACTCAGCACAGCTGTACTCCGTTACTTGACCCGCACCATGTCAGATGACTCTCTGCTTTGAGAAGCCTTGCAATACGTATGAGAATACTGATGGATGAAGAGTGCCATTTAGTCCTAAATTTTTGAGGGTAAAATTCTGCCAACAGGCAACCAGCTTCTCCGCTCAGGTGCAGATGCACAACTCTGGCATCAGTCAGAGCTCCTAGCATGTATTGAAAGAAACAAGTTTGGACCCTTTGAGCACTGAGCCCCTTATAATCACTTTGGGGGGTTGTATATAATATTGTAGTACAGAGGGGAAAACACGCGATCCCACAGGCCGCTTGCGGATTGAGAACCGACTCCCCAAACCTCCTGGAGATTCTTTTCATTAGCCATAAGCACATCACTGTGGATTAGCTGGCATACGCTAACACCTACACACGATGCACTGGGCACGGTTTGCAATCAAATGAAGATTATTTCAGTCCAGTATTTATCATGCATGGCTTTAATTTTCAAATTAAAATTTAGATAGACACAGCAAACACTAGAGAAGGTGGCAAGGACTTTCACAGGTTTTGCCTTTGTATATTTGTATTTTAAAGCCACGTTGACTTCCCTTAAAATTCCAGAGGGTATGCTTTGTCAACATTTTCATCTGCTTTCTCAAATTTCCACCTTCCTGCAGCCACAGAAGGTCTACAGACCTCACTGTCTCATCCTTACGAGCAAACATTCCCATGGGAATGCTGTTATTTCCATATGACTCCACCACACTGGTTTGTTTTTTTTTTAAGTGTACTCATACTACACTATTTATTTGTGAGATTCCTGCAATAAGGATCATAGGGGAGACATATAAAAAAGCCTGGAAGTTGCAGAACGGATACAGAAGCACCAAAGGGCTGTACAGAGGGAGGAAAGGTATCGATCTCTAAATGGGAAATGAATACGTCTTAAAACCAGGCAACATCTACACGTGAGACAACACTCAACATCAACCTACTGCAGATTTTGGTGTTAGTTTAGCATTGTGGCATCACAGGCTGAGGAACCTCCTTTCAAACCAGAAATATTTAAAGGACAAGTAAAAGGACTAGTTTAGTTCCTCAGATCCGGATTGTCTTAAAGAAACTGTCATACTTTGTGCTTTACCTGCGGAAATCCAGAAGTGATCTTGTGGAAGCAGGAACCCTCTGATCGTTCCAGCTGAGGAAGTGGAACTGCGTCACTGTGCGGGTCTCATTCGTCTGCAGGTTCTTCAGATAGAAGCTTCTCACAAGGAAATCCTCGCACCAGATATGCTCAGAGACAAGGTTTACCTACACGCCACAGGAAGAAACAAACGGAGATCAGTAATTTTGGTTGCTAGCCACATCTTCAGGACTGCAAGTGTAAGATGTCTGGGATGAAGGAATTGCATGAAAGTTTTATTTTTATTAGCAAATTGGCGAGTGCTGGGAAAATTTTTTTTTTTTTTTAGTTTAGCAAGCAGTGTAGTTGTCAGGAAAGGGTTAGCTGTCCCTGCTAGTCTATTGAAAATGTAAGAAAAATTCTTGACAGTTTTAATGCAAAAGGAAAAATCACTGAGTTGAAACTTCATATCATTATGTGAATACAAAAGACACTGCCTGAAAATATGTTAAGACTTCCAGTCGCTTTCTACTTGGAAATGCCCAGAATGCACTGCCCAGGTCACTCGCAGAGGTCTTAAAAATCTGAGTTGAATTCACATGAGAAGTTAAAAGTCAGCTTCTTCTGCTACGTAGAAAAATAAGCATTAAAAAATGCAGCTTATTTGCACAGTTCATCTTTTCAGAAAATTAGTTTGTTCCCATTTTACTTTAAATAACAGTATTTCCTCACGTTTTCCTATTCTTTGTATTGTGGTATTATTTTCTCACTCTACTCAGCTGGACAACTGGGAAAATCTAACAGCCATTGTCAACGTTACATAGCAACAAAACTGGTGATGTCAAATTTTGGAGTAGAAATGTAAAGCAGAAAAGAAAAATATATATTTGCTGTTGTGACTGAGGCAAGAGGTAAAAATAGATAGCATTAATTACTAAAGATATAAAGATACTAAAGATAATATAGGCTTTTCTACAAAGAGATACATATAGCTTTCCTAAGGCAAATTTCACTAGTTCTAAAAATACTATTTACCTATAAAATATAGATACATTTTTTCATATTTCAAACACTTGCAAAACCATCTGAAAAACATGATTATTGTCCTTTTTTCATTGTAATACTTGGCTCATTATTTATGGGATCTTATTCAGTAGAAACTACATGGCTATTAAAACTGTGTTCAGATTTTCTGCAAACCTAAAACTACTCGAAGGCACACAAAGTGTATTTAAGAGCCCTCAGCTCAACCTCCAGGTTAGATCAGCTTGAACCCCATTTTGCCCTGTATAAAATCAACCCGTACACTTAGTGTCACATTTAGAACCAGATATTTTGTTTAGGTACCTCGTAGATGTGGTAGAGGTTTGACCCTTCGTCCGGCCAATAGTGGTAGCACTGTTTGACTCCGTTTTCCACGAGGGGTGTCAGCATGACAATAACGACACAGCCGTTCTCCCAGACCATCTGCAGACAAAGAAAGACACCGTGGCCACATTGTGACTGCCTAATTACTGCGTGACATGTATAATTACTGCACTCAGACACACAATCAAAATTTATTCCATTCACAGGAAATTTATTTCATTTTCATTAGACACTTTTACTCTGCAGCTGCTTTCAAATCCCTGAATAAACTGGCACCGTATTTTGCAGGCGTCCATGAAATATTAAAGAATATCCTGCTATTTCAATTCGGGTCTTCCACAAAATCTCTCCTCGTTCCCGGTACCGTGTTCAGCTGCTTTTCTGTCAAACTTTTAGATCCACAAAGGGAACACTGAACTATGCTCGCAGAACATACAGATATTTGGGTTTTGATATTTAATACTAAAGCAGCATGGACCTACTAAAGTCACATGTATTGAAACCTGTTTGTGTCCTCAACCCTGTGTCTTTTTACAGCTTGCCATGTAGCAAAAGCTATTAAAGCGCTGCATTGCTGAAACAATCATAGAAGTTGCATCTGAACAACAGTAATGAGGAAAAAGCAGGAAAAACCCAAACCAAATCTGTCCTTCCAGAAACATTTCAGATGGGGGAATCGTCCCTCCAAATGCACATTTACAAAAGATTTGTTGCAAATGTGCATTATTTTCTTTCTTCTTCCTCCCTTTCTTCCTTTTTTGTTCCCTTCCTTCTTTTTTTCTTCTTTTCCTTTTTGTTTTTCCTTTTCTTTGTCTAGCTCTGTTTTCCCCTTTTACTTTCCTTTTTTTCTCTGGAGGTAGAAGTCCAACTCCTGCTGCAGACTGTGCACTCACAGAGCACAGGTACAGCAGGAGCAGAAGAAAACAGTGTATCTTCACCACCAGCATGATCACTTAATAATTGAGGCCAGCCACAAAGTAGGATACAGGAATCCAGTGCATCCTCAACTAAAGGATTTGTGGATGCCTCCCACAAACAGCAAACAAGCAGAGATGCTCTGGTCTGGCGTATCTCTGTTCCAAACACAGCCCATGGCTGAACAAAAAGGCTCCTATGAATTAATACCAAGCAGCATAATCACTAAAAACTGTTATTATTATGCTGTACATTGATGTTATATTTGCATACAACTTTCATTGTCTTTTTGCTAGCATATAAAATTACTGAATGAAGAGTAAACTGCGCTTTTTGTGAAGGGTTATGTTTATTTCACAGAAATATTTAGAAGCAACTGTATTGACATGTAAATTTTGTAAACAAAAAAGGCCTTTGTCTAAACTGTGCAAAGATGAGATGATACATTCAATTCAAGGATTATTTTTTTTAATTACATATCAAATAAAAAGGTTTCCCATTCATGGATAATGATGTTGTCTTCTCTTTTAAGAATAGCTTGCATATAGAGAAACAAATAACATTTCTCTTCCTTTTTTTTTTCCATTTTGCAACATAATTAAAACAACTTTTAAAACAAGCTTAGAATTATTTAGAGAAATTAATCTAGGGTTTGCACAGAATAGGGTTATTTATAATTTTGAACAGAAGTGGGGAAAAAAATTACAGTTGCCTATATGGAATAAAAATAATCTTTATCTTCTTTCTCTTCTCCCCTTAAAAACATTTTAAAAATAAAAATATCTATAATCCACCCATCCTCCTGTTAAAAACTCATAATGCCACAAAACCAGCAAAATTACTTTAAACTGATAGATAGCTTATTTTACAGACAGACGTAGATTTATCACTTGTATCTTTTTTGTCCTGCATTTGTTTTAGGCCACAGCTGGGAACCTTCTTTGTATGTAAGGAAGATGATAAGAGATTTCATTCATTCTAACGTAGTTTCACCTTTTTCAGTCAGCAATCAGACTAAGATAAGAATTCAAAACATGCATCTTACTTTAAAACTAGCCCCACTAAATCAGTACTTTCATCACATAACGATTTAATGTGCCTCTAGAAGGTATAGAAGCTCATTGAAGCCATTACGAAAATGAGGAGAAACACAGTTTTTATGAGTGTAATAAAAATACAATGATCTAGACCATAAACTAATCATCTAGCACTCTGCTTGTGCCACCCAAGTGTAACATTATAAAAGCCCACTCATTTAGAGAGGAATCCTTACAGTTTGGCAACCCTGTTCATTGGTTCAAAGATACAGCATTTCATTAGAGAGGGGCTGTCTGCGTCTCTGAAGATTTCATTAAGCATAAATCCAAATGAAAGTTAATTTAAACAAACAATTTCAAAGTTACTCTGGGGTATAATATTTCTTTTAGGTCATTGTGTGAAAATGTAGAAGTCAAATCTACTAAATCAAGAAGGCAATACAATCTAGTGCCGTCCTCCCTGTTACATGCAATTGTCACTGCATCTCCTGTGCTTACCATTGAGACAGGATTTTCACTAAAACTCCCAGCCTGTGACCGGAGGAGTACAGCATTTTCTTTGTTTCCTTGATAATTTAAATGTTAGACCATCAGGCTGTTACCTGGATTTCTTCCCAAATAACATAGAAGTGGGATGAGTCAAAGGCAGTTCACAAAGTTTTATACTGCTGCCGGTTCACCACTCCATCTTTAACCTGCTGATGGGTTTTTGAGAAGCCGCTGCTCCCAGCACCTAACACTTTGCTGTGCTCACTGTCAGACACAGCCACGTGCTAGAAAGTGGCCCCAAGGAGCACGTCTTTGTAATGAAGGAACAGGTAGCACAGACCTGGCCTGCACAACCCCTTTGGAGAAGCACCTCTGGTAACCTAAGACACGTTTCAGCTGGGCTTGGAGAACAAAGGAGGAAGTTCGGTTGCAAATCCACAATAATGCACGTAATTCTGAAATTTGTGTGCGTGCACAGTAGAAAGTGAGTCAATGCATGTGATATAAGAATAAAGAGACTATCTGGTCCTCAGGGCTGAGGTTTTTCTTTTTAGGTACAGCCTAGCAAAATTAAGCCTTAAACTCTATATGTCCATAAAAACTAAATATATTTTTCTATATATTATGTTTAGTATATAATATATACATATATAGCTCTCTAATATATGAAACTAAACTTATTTAGACCATTTAGCCCAGGCAGCTTCATGTTTGTAATTTATGGTAATGCTTTCAGGAGAAGAAGAAATGTTGAATGGAGTCTCCTGAATGGAAGTGATAAAGTCTGAGTTACATATAGGAGCTCACTACAGAGCTCACAATACATGCTTTGCTGAAAAGGGAAGGTAGCGTATAATTTTGTGTGACACGTCTACCTTCAGCCTATATGCCTAGAGAGTAACATGTTAATGATCTTTAATGAGGTTCTGCTGTATGCATCATTCTCAAAACATTTCTTAGACAAGAATAACAGCATCCCATTCCATTTATTGCAAATGAAAGGCTGAATCCTGCAACCCAAAGATGAGCAGTGCGTTTGACATCTGCAGGATTCCCTGTTGATGAAATCCGCCACGTGTAGAGACCTCATGCTGTGGTTATCCAGCATGCCAGTCCTATACAAAGGACTTCCACATTGGGATGAATTATATTTAATAGGAATTACTTGCAAAGGAGCACAGAATTGGTTTTTCAAGTAAGGAGAAAAATAAAGCCATAAATAGGAGAAACAGTGTTGCAACACTGCCACAAAACTGATAAAACACCAGGTTTTGAAAGCTTGTATTTTAAGATGTCCTTTTTTACTAGCTTGTAAATAAAATGGTTAATACGGATCCCTTTATTCTTTTCAGACATTTCATCATTTTGAAGCTTCTTTTTTATAATGAATGATTCTCCTGAACCCTCTTTTCAGTCATTTTCTTCTTTATTTTAGTGATGGGGAAATGACAAGATACATGTTCTGACCAGACACTTCTTTTGATGGGGACTGGTGGAGAAGTTTCTAAAATGTGATGATTTCAAAGTAGAAAATAGATGGGATAATCAGTTAAATCCAGCCTGTTCACTAAAAATAACAGGCTAATCACACCAGCTGCTTTCTGGGGGAGATCTCCAGCAAACTAAAGAATTCACCTTTTCAGTCTTTTAGGCTTCCCAAGTAACCGGTAAATGCAACTACTTGGAAAAGCAGACAAACAAGCAAACAAAACCCAAATAATTTCTAATGATAATAAAACCTCAACATGAATAAACACAACACCCAAAGCCACAACAAAGCAAGGTACTAACTCTTACAGGATCAGATAATATTCATCCCATGACATGTCTTGGAAGTAATTAACACAACCGTGACTTCTTTCATTCTCCACTGGAAATAGGAAACACTGTACTGAATGGAGAGAATCAGCAAACGGTATTTTCTGGAATATTTTAAAACCAAATGCCAATGTTTTAATGGGTTAAAAAAAGGGGAGGGAGGAATCTTTTAACTAACAACAAAAAAAAAAAACATTGGAGGGGCATTTAGATGTTTGTTGTTAACTAGAACTTCACTATGCATGCCAGTCAAAAAGCAAGCTCTTTTGCAAAACATTTTGGTTGAAAATGACTTATCATCTTGATAGGAAATGGGTCAAATCTAGCAAAGTCAGAATTGCCATTTGCAGACACTACTGTGCTGGATCACTAAGCAAATCTGTAGGTTGAAAAAGTGACTATCAACAATCTGTATTTAATTAAAAAAATAATCTGACTCTTGCACTTAAAAAGACGTCTCTAGAGAGGACCATATATAAATACGTGGTCATCAAGACTGGCTCCATGTGTTATGTCCCTGGTGCTGCGGCAACACTTGTTTGGAAGTCAACGGGAAAGGCAAACTCAAGATGACTGTATGTGCTGCAATAACTTCTGCTTTCTCAGAGAGATATAAAATGCTCTTATTCTTCTCAGTAGACTCCTAACTCAAGCCTTATTATTAAATAATTTAAATATGAGCTCTATTTAGTATTGCAGTGCTGACAAAACCACGTTAAGGAGGGAAAGTCCACCAGAATTGCCAGTAATTAGGTTTTCACCTTAGTAGTGGAAAGGTGGAACCTAAACAATAAAGGGATAGAAATTTAAAAAGGATCACCCCTAAGTACCTTCCTCAACAGAAGCCATAATTAGAAGTGAGCATGGTAAATGCACACTCCTTTACTGAACGCCTATGGAATTCCTAATGCTATATTTATTTCACATGGCTTGACAAGTTACTAGAGCTCTAGGGGCTACTGTTCTGTGCCTATCTCTCCCTTGCTGTTTTTCTTTTATTAAATTAAAATATGCATATTTTACACATTGAATTGCTTTGTGTCGCTTTTCATCTGCTCCTCTTTCTGAAGGTGAGAACTGATTAGACATGCAGGAAGTCCCATTCCAGGCAAGGAAAATAAAACTTGGGAATCAAGACTGCTTGAAAGCACTCTGTTCTGCACAGAACAAAATGCAGGAAAATAATTTAGTCTGTAAATTAATTTCAGCACTCACAAAACATGCTGAACTGGGAGCACAGAAACCAGCAATTAGAGCAGAGGAGGGTTTGGTACAGTTGTTCTTACTCTGCCCATGGGCTTGGAACACTGATTTTGCAGGGAGACTCATTCAGCTACTGGGACGTGGTCTCCTGCCCACTGGGATTTGCCCTTGGAGATCACTGATGACTAATCCCTTTTTACACAGGAAACAATCAACTGACAGTATTTTGTATTTCTTTTGCTGAATTCCAAAACTGCAAGAGAGAAGCAAGTGTTGCCAAACAGACGTGCAAAGATTTATCACATCCTCAAGACCGCAACTCAGAAATGGGGTTCTTAACATGCTGGTGTGATCTGGGGGGGAAACAACAGTCAGTTTTTGGACTGATGCTGGTAATACACTCCTAAATATGGGTAGAGAAAAATTGTTCTAAAAATAGTTATAGATTAAGAAATGCAGGACTGAGGACAATGAAAAGCAAAAGTCAACTGAACTCCCTGGCTCACATTAGGGCTCGAGTCTTTACTCTCGGGGTCCTTCTGCACTTTGCATTTAACAGTCTCGCAATAAAAACAGAAAATAATCCAAGGAACAGAGATGACACCCTATAATCACAACAGCGTAAACCTCGACTCCATTCTTTTTGTTTGTGGGCAACAGACACCTAGTTTTAACAAGGGTGAAGAGTGTTCCCAATTTCAAGACTATTTCAAGTATTGGTGAACAGTGAAGGGAAGATGGGGTACTGAAAGCATGGGTTTGATTCAGAACACACAGGATGAAGCTTTCCCACTTCCCAGAGGAGCATCCTAAACATGAAGGCGCAGCATCTGAAGTCTTTCTGGTCCTGTGTCAGACACAGTGCTGTTCATGAGTGGTATCTGCTTCATCACCCTTGCCAGAATGGAGCCTCTCAGGGACTAAGGCACCTGGGAACTTACCTAGCCTGAACTATACATATATTCAGGCAAAAGCCAGGGAATTTTCTGGTCCAAACTACAAGTGTTGACTGTATTTAATCTCATGATTTACTGTTGTAGGTACTTTAAACCTTACTGAACATCTGCAAAATGAGGAAAATTGTATTTATCTACTCCTTCTGTAGAGGTTACATAATGCTCATATACTTATTAATTATGTTGTCGTAATTAATGGGTTGGTAGGGAGGACATCACAGAAACACAACAAATACTTACAAAAACATATATGTCACATGTGATTTCATTTTGTAAGGCAACTAAAGGGTATTCTCTTAAGTCACTTGGCAGGAAATCCCTGATCCCTCCCTCTATTTCACTTAATATGATAAAATAAAAAAAGATACAAATGTACTTTCCACAAAGGGAGTGGAAAGAAGGGCAGATGTCGCTAGATTTATGAAAGCAAGACATATCTTGGGGTATTTTCTGGAGGGAAGAATTATGGCCTCCTACAGAAATCTCCAATTGGAGACAATGCGCTTAGCAGACACGCCATTTATAAAATGGCATAATTAAGAACAATTTTTCACTGCAAGGACAGTTGGTTCTGAATATCCTAACTCCAAGGAATAGTTTCTTGCATATTATCATCTCTTGCTTCTTAGAATACTCTGCAAGTTAAGACATGTACTTCATGTCAAATACTTCGTAGAATTATAACCCAGCACATACGGAAAATAATAAAATTTTATGCCTCCAGAATTATTCACAACATAGAACTCCTGCTGCGAAAACTTGTTATAGATCAGAAATATTCTACATCCTCTTTCTTTTGAATTATGTTCAAAGAGATGTTGAATTTTAATAGCGTTATGTGGAAGAGCTGAGTGAAATCTCACTGAAGCTGCTGGACAAAATCATCACCTTTCATTCAAGATAAATGTAAGAAACAAGCAAACTCTTTTATGGAGCCTGTAACTGAAATTACAGAAGTTAGCATCAAAAACAAGAGAAATGTGAAGCATACGGACCCATGAGTTTCTCTAGAAACTGATATGCTTAATGCAGAGAGAGAGGCATTAATCAAGGCAAGATGATTAATCCAGATAAGCAGCAAAAATGTGTAAAAGGAATAAAGAAACCACCAGCACAGTTCAACAAACTAGCATTGTGATCCTGCTAGAAGAAAAGCTGAAAGAGAGGTTGGGGGTAAAACACTGGGCGAATGAGGTTTGGAATAAAGAAATTATTCCCTGTTATTTGATTCTGTCTTTGTTCAAAGAAATAAAACTCTCTACTTTCTTTGTAAATAAAATGGAAATATATCAAAGCAAAACCCTATCCTCAGGATGAATTCTCTTTCCAGCTGAGAAGAAAACAACCCACAACCTGGCAAATTGTTTAACCACTCAGGTAAAAATGGATTAATACCATGTGAGGAGAAGCATCCAGTTTTCAAGAAAGGGAATTGTGAGGTGGAATTCCCACTGAACCAAAATAGAATCAATGAAGGATGTATCACTCAGAAATAGTAATTGGTAAAAAGAGATGAAAACAAGACCAGATGAAATTAAAAGAAGACTTAAATCAGCTGGAGGCTTTTCAAAATTAATTAAAGTAGTAGCTGGAAAATTTCCAGAGCGGTCTAAGAGATGACATGCAGGCAGAGATGAAATCTCAGCTTGAGCCGCAAACACAGAGTAACCAGGCAGATTAGGAAGCCCTGTGGCAAAACGGATCAATGAGATGACTGACAACACAACTCCTGCAGGCTAGAAAGTTTTCAAAGAAATAGGTAAGCCAGGAAAGTTGGAACTAACTTGGCACTTGCTGACTTAGAGGAGCTATGCCAAAAATATAAGGAGCTGGAGAAGTAATCTGGAGGGACACAGACAACTGTGGAAGTCTGATGCCTGGAATTGTTCTTACGCCCTTAGAGAAGCCAGAGTTAAGACTCTTGCCTTTTTTATCATTCTTATTTTTACAACATATACAAATTTGAACACAATTTGAAAATGACCAATATATAGGAGTTTGGACTATCGCCAGCTCAAAGTCTTTGAAAGAAAAACTCCCATCAAGCTGATCTCTCTCAAGTCAATATGAAAACCCAAATGACTAGAAAGGTGTACAGAAAATGCTGAGTCTAATGGCCAGCTCTAGTGGCTCAATTTAGGTGGTACTGAAGAGCAGTATTTGCTCTTCTTCCTCACCTTACCAAAAAGGACATAATCTTTCAAGAAGTGGTTACTAGTGAGATGACTGAAACTGGTCCCTCTCCAGTCCCATAGTGGTATTAGGCATGGGTCTGCTCAACAGTAAGTAGTAAGAATGCTAAACAAGATGAGATTGAACAAAGCATCATAAATGTTTTACGAAAATGCTTTGCCCAGTTTGGGAAAGAGAAGATACTGAGCTAACCATGATCTTTGTTCAGATCTGGGCAACTCGAAAACAGTAAATGGGAATTTGATTGCTAAGTGTCTAATAACACTTGCACAAAAACACTGGGCACTGGATCAACATAACAGGTTTTAAAAGGGTTTGCCAATAAAACTAGGAATAAAAGATTATCCAAAACTAAATCATCTGTTTGGTCTTAAATAGAGATAATAGATATGACCACATGATCATGAAGATGACAGATATAAAGAGCAGCAGACACTGCAGAGTAGTGTTAGAGAGCTCAGGAACTAGGTTCCTTTTGGAAGAAGCTTCCTCCAGATGCGTCTGTAGCCTTCTCCCTCACCAAGCGGCATTTGGTCCATTGGACCACGGAACAAAGTAAATCCTAAAACGTAAGTAAAACCTACAAAGTACTGTGACACACTATAAATCTATCCCTAGCGGGCCACGCTGCTCGCTAATGTAGATGTAGTCACTGACGGGTGGAAGAATCTAATGCAAGTTTAAGGGAAACTAAGTTTAGAAAGTGTCTCTGGAACCTGAGCACAGAATCTAGAGAGTCAGGACAAATCAGAAGCAGTCTGGATTTTGTTGCGGATACCAGCTGTGTTGAAATGCCAAGAAAGTTGTCTTATACTTCCAAGTAAAACAAATACTTTGTAGACAAGTGTTTTCTAGGAATCAGTTTGAAAAGCCTACAGGAGTTGAAACAATTTTGTAAGAGTTTCTTCCTGGGGTAGCCTTTCAGCCAAGGTAAAATGGCCTGGCTGATGTCCACCCTGCAACTAGGCTCTTGGGAATCTTAGCGGTTAAGTCGCTGCAAAAATAAGAAACAATAAATCTAGTACATATTGCCATAGAAGATGATGCCAAGCTCCAAGAGTTTCTGTTGGACTTGCTAAAGCATGACATTGTGCATTTAGACAAGGAACAGCAGAATAGTCCCAGGTCTCTCTGGAGGCAGTCACTCTTCCATCAGTCAGAACACTGCTTCACTGAGCACACAAAAGGGGAAAAAAACAACACATCTCAGCAACAGCTGGTATTAAGTGGAGGAGGGAGAGGGAGGAGAACCACTGAGAAGACATATCAAGGATGAATAATTGAATCTTTAAACAATCCCTGGTGGAAGCACCATGGTCTTGTATAAACTACAGAAAATTGTATTCAAGGATTCAAGAATTGTATTCAAAGGATTCCGCCCTGACAGGAGTTAATACTCCATTTTCCATAGCAATTTCAGGTTTCCCATGCTTTACCTTAATATAGGTACTACCAGGTGAAAAACGGGTATAAACATTGCTCATGCATCTGGGCATACACCGCAACAACTTCAGGCCATGGCTTTTGACTTGTACAATGGACCTACTACATTTCAGTGGTTATGGATGCGGCGTTCTGTAAGGAGTTAATCTCTCTCTCAGCCTGCTCATCACACCTGGCTGATACCCTGGGCCAAGTAAAAAGCTTGGGACAGGAGCTGGCACATTGACATGTGATCTGTAGGAAGTTTAACTTAAAGAAAAGTGGGTGATGGACCAATCTGATACAGGTAGATTGTTATGTTGAAGTGACAGGCACCATCAAAATTTGTAAGAAACAAACTTTTGTATGGAACCTAATAGAAGAAACCACATAAGAATATCACATAAAAAATGGATATGTAGCCACACTTAAGCAGAAGCTGAACCATGGTTGCTGAATGGTTTCTGTTTACAGCAAATCTGGTAGGGAGATGCAGTGAACTTTCACTGAAGGATAACCGGGAGGAGAAATAGTTAAAAAGAGCAGAAAGCAAGTGAAGGAAAGTGAAGACTCTCCACTCACAAACAGCATGAAGAAAGAAAGTCAAGGAAGAGACCTTCTGAGGACAAAGTTGGAATGAAGACGGTTGGATCACAGAAGAAAGAAATAATGTTCTATCTCTGTGTCTATGCGAACAGGTTGCCTAACTGTTCAAATTAGAATGGGAGAAGAACAAAATATATCCTTCATACTATGTTTGTATGATTAATTCTGATTTCTGCATCAGCAGCAATGCTTCTTTAAATGCCTCCTTTAAAAATTAGAACATACATTTTTTCCAACATGTAAAGGTGCAGTAACAGGTGAAAATACACAAAATCTAAATACACAAATATGCAAAAATATAAAATTTAAAACCCCTGGGCCTTCGGAATCATAAAATACAATTACAGAATAGCTAACATGGTCTTTGATTTTGCATGTTTAACTTAAGAAACACATTCTTAAGCATCATGCCTGTTATAAGGAATACTCCTGCCAAGGGAAGAAAGATCAGTGTTCTCAATTGTGTCTAATTATCAAATAGTGAAGACAAAAATCACAAGTTACTTGAAAATTTAGGCCAGACCAACAGCTCAGCTGACTTGAAGCAGAAAGCATTTACTCTGCACTTTTAAAAACCAGTCCCAAAATATCTCAGACTGCGCATTTGAATATCCAGGCACCCAAAATCAAACAAACTTTTTGAAAATGTCCTGATTCCTCATCAGAAACAGTAGAAAATTGTGACATGAAAAGCATCTTCAATAGGGATCAGTTAAGACTTTCTAATCATAGACCAAATGATGCAGATGAAGAGACATGTTGATTTCAACTGATGCAAGCCCCTAAAATACAATGGCACTTCTGACATTTTTACATAGATACTCTTTTCCTTCAGAACAAATGCTTCTACATTTATAAGGCAAACCAAGAAATAAAAACATACGTTTGTCTTGATAATAAACCTCAGTTGGCCTCTTCCCTTCAGTAAGCTTCAGCAAGCTTTCAGTTGCACTTTCACACTTACAAAGGAATTTAACGCAGCATATCCATCACACAATTGCATACCCCAGCCCAGCGGTGTGTGTGTATGTCCAAATCTGAGAGCTGCGTAAGCACATAAAAAACCTCCATGCAAAGTAAGCTCATATTTGTGCATCAGCAATCATTGCCTTCAGCCCCGGTCCTGCAAAAAGTTATGCACCTACTTAGCTTTATGCAGCAGGGTCTTAACTCAGCCTTTAACTCAGCTACCTGTGGTAGGGAAAATACATACGAATTTAAGCATTTTGGGGAACTGGGACATGTGAGAAATAGGTTTCAATGGAAAAATTCATGGCACATAGTGTTAGGTCCTTTTGATCTGGAGAGTGACAATGAATTCTGGCTACACTCTTAAGAAGGTCAGGCCCTCTGAAAATCATCCAGTCCTTGGCAGTAGCTTAATTACAGAGACCTGGCACTATTATACGAATACATCAGCCTGAGGTTTTCAATATAATTTCCAGATCAAGTATTCTTTCGCAGGGCTTGTCGTATACATAAATGGCTTGAATATCCATGCACCAGATTTGAAAAAGACATGTGAATGGAGGTTTTTCCACCTGTTGTGACTCAAGCACAACATATTTTCATACATCTTACATTTCTAGAAGCACACGACAACATTTGACTTGTCACATAAATTCCATTTTCAAAGAGATGTTTAACTTACCTGCCAGAAGTCAGCAACAGTAGCAGGGAGAGGGCCCTGGGTGGCAATATATGCAGGGTTTCGAGGGTCATGGTCCATCTGGAACAAGGGAAGAGGACACAGACTGGATTTATTTAGAAGAAAATCCCTTGCTGTGTTAGAGACAGAAAGTATGCGAGAGCAGAAACAAGGGACTTCCTAAAGGACTGTCATGGCCCTCCATCCTTTATTGGCAAAGAATTTTATTTCTATTTATAAGCAGAGGAGAAGTTTTTCCACAAAAGACTGATCCTACCAGATGATAATCGGCACACATGATAAGCCATGTCCTATGTCCTCAATATGCAGCATAAGATCATTTACGGTGGTTGACAAAGGCATTTATTTGAGATCAGTACTCGTGGTCTCATAGCAACCTAGGAGCCATTTGAAACATTTTTCTACACTGAGTGTTAAGAATGCTCCACACATCTAAATATGTTCTCCATTTCCACTGTGCCAGTCAAGGGCACATGTAACTAAAAAACAGCAAAAATAGGGAACAAATTCAGTTTCTGGCTTTTTCTGGTTAGCTGATTTATCTAAATGCATGGATTTGGCCTCAATAGAGGAAGTTCTGCTTAAAGACCTTAATTATTACATTTAATTCAAGGAGCAGAAAATTCACTGAGCAGAAAAAAAAAGAATCTAAGAAACAAAGCCATCAAGAGTAAATAGGATTAGTGTGTTACAATGAATGTTTTTGAACTGATGGGTGGTTTTCTTGGTTCTAAATCTTAGGACTCATTCTGCTGAAAAAGAAGATCTGCTGATAGGATTAAAAAACAAACAAACTCATTCTAACCCTGAACTGGGCAAGACAAAACTGAGCATAAAGAAAAGAGACCCAGTTCAGCTCTCAGATGAGTGGGTGTGCCTCACTGACACTGAAGTCGGCGAGAGTTAACTTATACCCGTGTAGCTGAAGGCAGAATTTGTCTCAATACACGATTCTGTTCTATAAGATCTGAATAAGAATGAATGTGAGTCACATTTGCATTAACAGGCATCTACTGAATTTATTCATAGCCTATCAAAATTTTCAGTGATGGTACATGTCAGTGTAAAAGAAGGCACCTCATAATTATGTGCAACATAAAAGAGGGAAGAACTATAAAAGAACAGATGTAAGTTATTCTAACAGAACAACAATATGATGAATGTTGCAAAAAGGAAGAGAACACTTTTATGTTTCTAATTTTCCGATGTATAATAAGCTGGACTTAATATTAAAATTCTCCATGACAACACAACACAGGTAAAATGAAGTCACTGAACCCATTTAGAATAAAAGCTTACTTCTGATTCACCACCCCTGGTTATAAAAAACCTTGACCAGGATGTCTATAATACCATCATTTTATTCTGAACTTCATTGAGATGCTTCTCTTATCAGCAAATAACTCTTCACAACAAGCAATTGCTCACAACAAATTTCAACCTGCCTTTCTCTGCCTTTTGATAAAAGCAATTTTGATAGCAGAATGTTTACTACTGTGGGTATTTTGAGATCAGGGAAAAACTAGCTTTCTTCAGAAAGCAGTATTAGCAAAAAAATCTTAGGAACCATTTCAAAATGGGTAACTTTTTCTGGTTTTGTAAGAATCCAGACACTGAAACAAACACAGCTGAAAACAACAGCAAATGTGATTAAGCAAAGTCAGGTTTAAAGGGGTTATTTTTGCTCCATTATGGTTGAAATAATTTCCGTTGTTTTGTTTTGAATCCCACAGAGATCTATAGGATTTAATCATGTGCTTAAAGGTTTTACTGTGCTGGAAAAATCTTAGCTTAGGAGAATCGACCTGCACTGAGCAGGACTTGCTGCTCCCAGCGGAAAGCATTGCAGGCTGCATCCACTCGAAGATGATGTCAGTTGTCTGACTGGCGAGAGGCCGATTTGGAAATGTAACCAATAGCGAATACACCAAACTTTAGAAAAATAATAATTTACTTTGAATTTCTTCTTAAACTAAATTCTTTTGTATGTAGACACGACAGAAAGTAAAGGCAGAAGAAATCAAGGATGATGTAAATGGTGCTGTCATGGAGGAAACACTTCTCAACATTCAACTGGTAAATCAGGAATAGGCCAATCTCGGCATTTCAGCATTTATCAACCTCTGTCACAAAGGTGCAGTTGGAACGTGGCAAACATTACAATAAGCACAGAGTAGTGAAGTGTATCAGCAGTTTAACAATAATTCAAAAGACAATTACAATTATTCCATTTCAAGCACATTGTGTTGCACAGAAAACAATTACGAGCAGAAACTCTTCTTGCTTGAAGCAAATAGAAGATGGCAGAAAGCCCTATCACACTATTAAATGATCTTTAACTGAGCAAAAATAAGCGCAAAGATTAAACTAATTAAATGAAATTCCTGGTTTCATCAATTTTCTATTATATGTACTGTTTTAAAGGCCACATATTTCAAGAACAGTGTGAAAAATCACTACTCTGGTCACATTCAATTTAACTTGAGTAGGTGACTGCAAGGGACAGTTCACGATGCTTTTATGTTCTTTTTTATTCTCTCAAGGTTACCAAGAACACCAAGGGCATCTTAATCTATCAAAGTTAACAAAAGTTTGAATAAAGAAATAAAGTCAGTAATGGGTTTTAAACTAACTAATCAAGGATCAAGTAAAAGGCTTTTTTTTAATGTCAGTAGTCATTATCTTCTTTCAAGGATCCCTCAGATTTCTCACTTCATGAAAATAAAACAGAAAATGTATTCTCCAGAGAAGAACAGAGAACAGCAGGCTCCATACTATCAAGTATTAAAATAAAAATCGACTGTTTGCTAACATTTTACATTGGAACAACCTTCAGAAATCACCCTAATAGCAGTAGTTCAAAAAGACCAAGATTTTCCCCTCTGTGTCCCCATCAAAGCACCAGGTTCGCAAGGCGTACATCAGAACTGGATCGAACAGCCATTCTGGAAAGAAAAACCTGCAATTATTACAACTGTTGTGCTATGGTGAAATTCTCATTTTCTGCTGAAGTACAACAAAAGCAAGTCTGGAGATGATTGTTTCAATCTTTTTTCCCCATGATTTTCTATTAGGAAAAGAAAGGGATTAAGGATTACTATCACTGATCATGCAATTGACTGTGGTAATTTCCATCACTAATATCAAAAGCAAATGGAAACAAAAAGGAGGAGCATTCAGATTTCTTGTTGGAAAAGAAAAACTACACAAAACATTAATGGCACAACTTGTAACTTAAGTTGACTTACAGTATCTTCCAGTAGGAAAATATATAAAGATCACAGTATCACAATTAGTTCCACCTTTGTTGAATTAATATCAGATCACCATTCCAACTTTGCTTTACTAGAGAATAAAAGTTACTCCTTGGTTTTTCCTTCAAGAGTTCTACTGCCCCGTTGCCTTATCCTAGGACTTTGCACTGATTCCCTGAAGAACTCTGAATTTTGTTGAGTTTTTACAGAGATTGCGCTGCTGTATGATTTCACTGATAACACTGATGAAATACAGCAAAATCAATACATTCTGGCAGTAAATCCTCGAATTTATTGTATTTGGACTTGAGAGTGGTACATACAGATTCTTGTTAAGTAGTCTTGTAAAACCGTACACAGTAGAAGTGTCAATAGGCATCAATGACCATTCTGAAATCTCATGTAAATGATACACCGATTCACTCCTGCCCTTCACCATCATTCTCAGCTTGTCAGATCCTTACTTCCCACACAGAAAAATGCTGGGTGAGATGTGGTCTGACACACCATATTTACCCTGATCTAAATCCTCTGAGTCCAGCTGAAATACTCCTAAATCATATGAGATCAGAATGAGATCCAGCGTAGACCAAATATAACAGAAAGAATGTTGAACCCTGATTAAGACCTGAAAAATTTGTATGGATTCAAGGTACTGTGTGGTTTCCAGGTTTAATGTGTTTGTAATACTGATAAACTCTACTTTCAAGCATGTATTTACTACATAGTAAAGGAAATCTCTAAAACTAAAGAGAGTATTTGTTTTTGTAAAATAAAGCATATCCAGCAAATGCAGATGAACTTTGTAATCACATTCATCTCAGCATTAACATTAAAAAGGTAGACCAGTCCTCATCTTCATGTTTGCATTAAAATTTAAAACAATTTTTAAACCCTTCCTTTAAAACCCCTAATGGAATGAAAAAAGTAAATCTGGTTGTGAATGCCATTATGAATTTCAGAGTCTATTCTTGGTGATGAAATTTGTATGCTGTGTTTGAACAAACTGTCATGGTAATGACATTCCTCAGTCTGGTGTCTTCAGTAATAAGCAAACCGAGTTTTTAAATGTAGTTGATGGGATTTTTTCTCTCAGACACCCTATGAGGAGAAACAGAATTCCCATTTACTTTCATGACCTCTGATTTAAAAGCAAAGATTGCACATTATTTACTACTGGATGATTTTCCCGAAGTTTAATGAGGACTAAGTACAAATATGACAGAAGTAATTATCACAGTTTTATTCTGCACAGTCAGGGTCTTCTCGTGCTGTAATTGCAAGCCTTTCATTCAGCTGCCGATAGCAGAGTTATTATCATAGTACTTTATGTTATTTCAGAGAGGATGGAAACAGATTTCTACCTCACTTCTACCCTGCAAATTTATCGCAAGGACTCATTTTGCCTGGCCTCACGCTACAGTGAAATTAAAGACCTACGGGAAGAATTCAGGACTAAATCTTTGCCGATTCTCCTCACCTACTCTCAGCCACGGTGAGACCATCAATCTAACCCCACTTTTCACAGCACATTGCAGGGAAAGGAGGTCTTGAGGGGGGTAGCGTTTTTTAAAAAGGAGAAACATGTGGGCAGGTCGCCAGCTCATTGTCTAGCACGGAGATTTTTTTATGGTGTACTGCTGCACTCATTTAGACTTAAGTTAAGGTTGAGTGAGCCCCAGCTGGAGACTGGACCACTGACCCAGAAGCTGGAGATACCCAGCGACATGTACACGACTGGAAGCCTCCCTTTCCGAAGCTCAAATATAATTACTTTATTTTACACTCTTCCCTCACCAGACAGCTCACACACGCAGGGAGGAAAAAGCCTCTTCCAGTCAGTACAGACCATACTGATCCTGTGCTATTAATGCCCATCTTGCAGCTCACTACAATGCTCGCTCCTAACCCAGGCGCTGCAAGGCGCAAATGCACCAGGAACATCATTGTATTGACATGATAATTACTGAAGTTATTTAAGTTGAAAGGCAGCAGTCTGAAGGAAAGAAATGGCAGGATTTTTGCAAGAGCGAATAAAGGCACACTTACTGGTACTCCACATCCACCGTACACTTACAAAGATGTTGATTAAATGTGTGTCTGCTAACAGAAAAAAATCTCAATAGCATGTATGTCCAGCTCAGGCTGCAACAGCTGTACAGCCACAGTAAATATTGCAGAATCAAGTGCCCAACATAATATTCCAGTAGGCTTCTGTGGTGGGAGAAACAGAGACTGAATGTGTCTGCCACTCCTATATTTTACCTCATTATACAAAACCTGTATCAGATCAACAAATATGTTTACACTAACCTGAAGATATTTAATCTGTTTTGAAAGGAAACAGTTTTCAGGGAATCTTTCCAAACTATGGACTTGCAAAGTAGTGATTTCCTCCTACTAACCTCCCACTGCATCACCTTCAGGAAACACACATTTTATCTACTGCTCTCAAAATAGCAAAATGACTATTGACTTAGTGAAATGAACTCACAAAACCATCTGGAGCATCTCTTTCCTTGGAATAGCAGGTCATCTACACAAATGTGGGCTGTGGCACTCCTTCCCACACAATAGGGTCCCTATACTACCATGAAGAAGAGGAACTCAAGAGTTTCTCTGGGCAGTTTTTCATGGCTCTGCAAGATACTGGATGCTTGTTCCAATCCAATGAAAGACTTGTGCACCCACTTATCTCTGGGCATACAAATATTTCTGTAAAAGATTTAGAGACAACCATAAGATTTTTTGCTTCATCAATGTGATTTGTTTTATTGAACTAAACTTTTGAGTCTGGGAAAGCTACAAAAAAGAAAGTTTCTAACCTTGCAGAAGAAAATACCCTTATGAAGCGCTGGATGGAAAGGCAAGATTACAATCTCCTGTAAAACCATGAGAATTAAAGCTGCAGAAGCAGAGATCCTCTGCCTGCATTAGCTTCGGACATCATGACAAAGCAAATCTTTCCCAGTTATGTCAGTGGGGTATATCTTGGTCCTGTCTCTCCACCTCCAGCACTACTTAAAGTAATACTTCTCACTTCAGCATAATTAAGGGAATAGATACACTATAATCCAGAATTACAATTGCAACAGGCATACACACACATGCAAGAATTTACCCCTTCCCCAAATTTGTTTACTAAAAAGTTAGGCTGTGCCTACACCAAATTTTGTGCAGGTTGCAGAAACCCATCTTGGTTATTTGGTAAAAACACAGTATTGGTATTGCTGCCAGCATTGAACCTGGCTTAGCCCTGTCTACAGATGCTGTAATTCCACTCCTGCACGATACTGTAGTCATGTGAATTACAACCAAGCTCTTTCAAGAATACAGTATCTCACTTCCACTTAACACCTCCTACTCCATTGCTTGTCACAAAACCTCAGCTTTTACTATCAAATTAAGGCTTGACCAACCATAACTCACCAAATGCGCTCTGAAGACAGGCAAACAAGAGCACTGAAGCCCTGGAGCTGGACCTCTGTGAATGACTTTACAAGCAGTACACATATTCCTTGGAGGACCAAGGTATTCTGATCTCCCGATCCAGGGGCCATCCAGAGCCCGGTCCAGTCAGAGACATACTTAAAAGTGGTCCAAAACCTGCTCCAGTCTGTGCGCATCTACCCCATCCTCTAAAATGGCAGCTGGCAAGCCCTGAAGCATCCAGGTCCTTTGGTTTCCCCTCTACCCTAAGCCAAAGAAAAAAGCATCCCCAAGATATTTTTGGGTTCTGTGTACTTTTAACTCTTTGAATAAAACGTTTTTCTATGTTGAAGGAAACGAAGCTTTTGAACTGAAAGTAACAAAAACAAAGCTTAGAGAACAGTTTCTGTGTAGTTGTGGTGTTTTTTTTTAAGAAAAAAAAGTATTGTCAACAACATTGGAAGGAAGCAGCCTGTAATTTCATGCTGTTGCAAATTGTCAGCTGCCTTGCCCACACAAAGTGATTTAACTGGGGGAGTGATACTCCCCAGGAAAATGAGCCAGTAATGGCATACACAGCCCACTGCAGTGAGATCTAATTTTCCATCCTAAGTTCTTTCTCATAGTTTCCCTGCAATAACTTTTTAGTGCCTAATTAATGTGAGTAAGAACCATGAGCAAAAGTGACTCCGATACTAGCAGTCTCATGGAGGTCAAGGACGTGGTGCCTTTTTCCCCCTTCAGATGGGTATCGTGACACTGCCATTAAGACGCTATGATAGGGCAATGCTTCTGGCTGTACCATACCTGCTTTGTGTCTAAAAATAGAGACCTTTTCTCCCTATCGTCTTTCAAAGACAAGGAAGGATTCATACACAGCTTATGTAGAGTGAGAAAGGGCAGCTGGGCCACACTGGAGTATTCGGATGCAAAAATTGGATTGACCTATCTTGCAGTTTGAATGAACACACAAGTGGTAAGGGACCTCATTCTTGCTTTCAAAACAGCAAGCTCTGAGAACTGGGAGAGCTACAGAAATATCAAGCCATGCATTGGGAGGGCTACAGGGGAAGAGAGGTAAGAGGAAATTTCAGTTCCTGATGCAGAAGTTCAGAAGCCTGTGGAGCTCAGCTCTCCACGCCTACAGAAACCATTCCTCCTACAACTGCAGCTGGCAGGACAAAGCAATAAAGAATAAGCAAGTTTTACCTCCTCAGAGAAGGAAAAGCTCTGCTAAGGGTATATCATTGAATTTTATAATCTGTAAGTTAATAATATCTAATAATAGTATCTATTGACTTTGTTCTCCTAGTACATAAACTTCAAGGGTATTGCATGTACATGTAGAAGATTCATTTCTCTTCGGTTTGGAAGGACAGCCTGAGACATCAGAGTTGTGAGGTGCTCACAGTCTGCGGCTGCACAACCTAAGCAGTGAGGTGCTTCAGGTTAGCATCTTTTAACAACAAGGAAAGACAGGGACTGACTATTTTGATTATTTCTCATAGGTTACCATACTTACAATTGGGCTAGCGTTGATGTAGTCTGAATTGTCGTGGCTACTTTCACCTTTTAGACATATCCTGGAGTGATCATCTGCAAAGGAGAAAATAAAAGGAGAAAGTTTCTATACAAGTATTCTACTCATTTTATGTTACACAATTCAAAGTCAGATTAATGTGCATTTTAAGACAGCAACAGTTAATATCAGAGAGGATACTTCCTTCTGGCTCCCAACCTCGCATAGCCTTCATACAGCCACAGTGTCACAGCCTGACTCAGGAATGAAACACTAAGATACCTCAGAGGCTGAGTATCAGAGAGATACGCATTATGAGATGCACCATAATGTGCTAGAACCTCTCACAGGAAAAGGAGGCATCTCTGCTGCTCAGGTAGTTTAAGAGTTAAACTAGGCAAATCACTAGAAAAAAAACAGTATTATGGAAAGCATTCCTGTATTTGCAGGGTCAGGGAAGAAGTAAGCTGATGGACTTGGTCCATCTGGCTTCTCTATAAAATGAAAAGCAGAAACATTGAAGTATGAGAGCTGGACAGCGAGTTAATCTGCCCTGATCAAAGACCAGTGCTGTGTGGTGCTAGTGACGTGGGGTGATGATATGACTTGTACATGATCGTGGGAGAGAGAAAATGCTGAGAATAACTGCATCTACAAGTACAACTGCAGCACATATATCTTACACTGCTGGTAATGTAGCTAGTTCAGACACAACTAGCAAAGAAAACAGCAGCTCCAGACATAGGAGACTTACTCATTATTCTCGCCCATTGACAAGATTCTTTTATCACTTTTTAACTTGCATTTTTACTGGTGCTAGCTCATTTGTGTTTAGAGCTGGTACACCCCAAACTCTAGTGGTTGTTGTTTTTTTTTTTAACTTCAGGACATATGTAATGGATGGGTTTTATTTGTCTGTATTTAGACAGTGACAATACAGATGTCTGCATTTCTTCCAGTCATTTAGACTCACTTTCTGCTAAGAGAAAAGAAGTATTTCTATGTCATGAATCATCTCATCCTGATTTAGCTGTCTCAAACGGGCCAAATTGCACTCGAAAAGCGCCTGTTTCTTTCCATTGACTAAAGAAAGACCAGACTACTTTATGTGAGAGATGTCTGTCTTTACATATGAATCTTAAACAGCTTGTACCTGATTACATAATCAGCACAATTTATACTTCTCAGGAAACCTACCCTGCACAGTACATAGTGGTGAGAAATTGTGGAGCTGCCCTTTCTGTAACCATCTACAGCTGAACATGTATACCAATGCTTTGAGAGGATCTTTCCACCAATTACTCAAAGACAAAATAAGAGCACAGGAATACACCCTGTCCCCCTTTGGATCTTGTCTAGTGGCCTGTGGCACCATCCTCACCAGCAGAATTACAAGTTGGCTTTTTTAAACTACTAAGAACCGATCATCATTTTAATAATGAGGAGCAATAAACGAGCCACCAAACATTGTAAGTACCACACAGGAGAGACAGAGGATTTGGGCCCTGCTTAGTTTTATTGCCCAGTAATGTCATGGCAGTTCAGTATGTGAGCACGACAAAGGTGTGCTTGTGTAAGGGTTGTTTATAGTCACTCAATCTCATCAGCAATACTTAGCTTGCCCATGTGAGCAGCCTTCTCCTGGAATAAGATTAGAGGTGAACAAGTTAATTTCAAATGAATGAAGAGCCATTCTTTACTATTAAAATAAAATTATTTCCTCTAATAAGGTTTCAATGCAATAGGAGGATGAAGACGAGGAGAAAGGAAACACATTCAATGCACATTATTCACTTCCACTTTACTTTAGCACCACTGCACAAAAAATCTGATACATAAAAATGAACCTGTGACATCTGAGATCTTGGGGCTACCCAAGAGTTTTTACAGAAAGCTTTACAATGAGCATTGTCATAGAGTGCTTGAAGAACTCCAGCTCTGAAACCTTTTGGCTATGTGCACTAAATGTGGTCTCTCACGTACCTCAGTAACCGCTCAGGATAAGCCCCATTCATTGGACAGCAAAAGTGTTTGAACTAATCACCAAAGAAAATGTGTGAAATTTTTTCAAATGGATGAGCGAGAGAGAACGGACATTTAGCAAACAAATGCCAGTGTGACTCTCCAATGGAAGTGTCAGATCAGTAACTTCAGGATCCTTTTTAAAAAAAACATAACGGTTTATCCAGACCCTCTGATTTAGTGTGCCATGTCATTATCCTGCTGTCTTGGAGGGTTTAGCAGAGGGTGAGACATGTTAAGGCTTTGGTAGTGAAAAGGTGGTGAGACTTTGTATTTGCACTCAGGAGGAAAAAAAAAGTGTGCAAGAAAGGGTTGTAGATGTGTTTTCTGCATATATCAAGAGTTTGCACCCATGTGTGCTTCAGTTGCAGCATCAAGCGTTCATATTGACAATGAACAGATTGTGCTTGTCTATGCCTGTTATCACCTCAAAGCTTCTAGGAACTAGCATAATAGCTCTTCAGAAACAGGCGGAAAAAGAAGGAAAAAAAAAAACAAAAAAGGAATACCACGGACACCAGTTTTTTAACAATAAGAAATTACAGGGAAAATGCTGAATGTACATTATTATTTTTTTTATATAAACTGCATATTGATTACATTAGAAACAAGGAAAGAGAAGCAGGAGAAGCAGGAAATAAAAAGAATGAAGAGGGTGACAGAAAAGGAAGATATATAAGATCAATCTAAAAAGTGAGAAAGAAAGATGGATGAAGAAATAGGAGGAGAGGGACGGTAATCAGGAAGTGAGAGAAAAGACAAATGATGTTACTAGCTACTGCAATCTGGCCAAGCTACAACTAGACATTATTTCAAATACCCACAACAGCTACTGCTGAATGCTGAAGTACTTTGCATTTGCTATTGCTCCAGCCAAGCCACAGCTGAAAGAAAAGCAAAACATATAGATGGATATGTGCGGCAGAGAGAGGCTTCTTAAACAAGAAGGCTAGTGCTAACCTATAGCTGAGGAGAAATGTAGCACTACCATATTTTATATATATATAAACTATAAAATATAAAGAACAGAGGATAAAGGACAAAATATAAAGCAAACACACATGAGTTTTATATAAATATAAAACACAAATGAGTTTTATAGCATTATATAAAAACTCTATTTCTAGACTGAGAAACCTAAGTTTTGGTGTCTACATACAGGTATTTTCATGTGGACCAGGTTAGACTTAATGGAGCTTGATTTAATTGGCCAAACATGAACGTGTTGTACTGTTTGAGAAACTGTAGAGTAGGTGAGGCACTGCACAAGGCTAACGAGTACGACACAAGATCTAAAGGCTTGCACTCTATTGGACCAGCACCTGAAATTCACACAGGATACACAAGGGCATCCTAGAGCTATTAATTTCCCTGTAAACCAAATACCAACTTCTGGCCATTGCACAGCTCTCCTGATGCCACTGCACTGACTAGCCCTTCACTGGCTGTAACAAGTGCTTTGACACCTGGCTCGTATGGAGGCAGCTACATGGAAACACTTACATCTAGGCATCTTAATCTATAAGTTCACAGAATCATGCCCGGAGAACTTGACTCAATGCCTCCGTATTTCTGAGGTGATATCTGTAGGTTTCTGGTGATATCTGAGGTTCCCTAAGGACTCTCAGGACAGCAGCTAGGGGGGCACAGGTCTCCCACAGGGTCTGTGTTATACCTGCTGGCTCTGCGTGGGTACCTTCGGTACTTTAGGCATCTCAAATGGCACTGGATTCCTGTGTGTAAACAACTGAGTTGGGCACAAAAGGCCATACCTATCTGGATTATTTAAACAGTGACCAACACTAGAGCAGTATGCCATCTCACAGTCTCACAGTGGCTCTGCAACTCAATGAAGATCTGTTACTTGTATTGTTTTTCAGATGAGGGTCGAAGGCTTGGAAAAATAAGACTCACATCTTTTTCCTCACATCTAATTCCCTCTGTCTTCTGCCTCCTTTCAGTCAGATACTTCTGAAGGAACAGAACCAACAAAGGCTGGAAACAAGGCACAGGGGTGACTTTGGGTGGTCTGAATCCAGGCATCACAGAGCAGAGCAAATCTCAAAACAATCAACCTGGCACATTCTGCCCAGATCATTATTGCTTCTAGATTTAGACAGATTTCCTTTTCCACCATACAAAGCATGGTACAGAAATACACTAAGAAAGTGAAGAACTACTGAGGAGCAAAAGAGGAGCAGTCTGAAGACTGTGAAGAATCATATTTGTTGGTTATCATTACTTTCCCATAGGTTATTTGCACAAAACGGAACTCTTCTTCTTAGATGTGAACTGAAATCAAGTTCATTTATTCCAGAGCACTATTTGTACATGCGTTACCGACACGGATAATGCGCACACCCAGAGCAAGCACCCCTGCTCAGGTGTTCCCATCCTCGGCACATCCCCTGGCTTTGCTGGAACTGCACCCCAGCCTCCGAGCTGGGCTCACACTCTGCCCACAAATGCTCTGCCTTCCTTTAGAGGACAACCAAAGCACAGAGGTAAGCGTGCTGCTGTGATGTATACCATGACCCATGGACACTGCTATGGTAGACAGCTTTTGACAGATGTTCACTGCAAACAGTTGTCTGCCAAATGTTTAAAATACCTACAGGTATTTATGGTATACATAAGTAAAACCATATAGTGTTGACTCTATTGAGATGGTTTTATTTTGCAGAGATGCAAGAAGAGAAAATAAAGTCTGGAAAGCTTTTTCTTGGGCATCAACAAATTGAGCTGCTCATGTATTCAGATGAAAAAGAAAAAGGTATCCCGTTTCCCTAAATTGCATCAATCTGCCTGTTGGTTGGATAAAAGGATGCAGTTTTGTTAATCTAGAAGGCCCAAGTTACTTCAATAGTTAGAATTTTTCAAACTAGTCATTTAAGTGCAGTGTGAAGGTGTTCTGCTACCAATTTTTTTAAAAGCTATTTGTAAACAGAGAACATAGGTATAAGAGTAAACTCTGATAAAACTGTGAGATTAAAGATAACGTTAATCTAGAAATTATATCAGTTATGTAATCAGTAAAAAAAAAAAAAAGTCGTATTATTTTAAGACTGGTTAAGAAAGGAAAATGCAAAGTAAATACAACGTGATATTAAAGCTTCTTTGAAGCCTTCCTAAGACGAAATCTTTCACATGACTTGGCAATCTTGTTCTACCTTGTCAAGGTGATTATGAATATGAAAGGGATAAGGAAATGCTAACAAGGCATTACTCTGTGAGAATACTTTGCATGTAGCATAACAACTTTGTAGCATATCAAAAGCATATCAGTTTTGCTTCTTAATTTATTATTAAGCAAATCTGTGAGTTTCTGCCATAGTTTTATTGTCAAATATAGTAAAAAAAAATGGGCGAACTGGGCCCTGATCTCAATCTAATCTTAAAGTCTACAATAACCATCACCTTATCAAAACGTAATATTGTTTAAACTCTATGCCACACTTTCCACCCAATATCTGAGTAGTTTTAAGGATATAACATGACAGCTGTTTACCAGTGTGCAGCAACTTCAGAAAGTGAGGCCAGGTAATTTTGTGCAATTCAGTCAAAAAGGAAAGTTCCCAGTCCTCTAACGGCTATAAGAGAAACTTCCACATTGTAACAAAGCCAAACCCCAGCATTTTACACTTGCAAAAGTACTATGGGTTTTTAAATGTGGCAAAATACTTTTAACTAAAGCTTCAGGAAAAATTGCAGCCAGCCTGTCCATGTCCAAATACCTTCCCAGGCAGTGCTGATTCAGTCTAGGCTCAGCCATGGGAAGAACAGGCGTAACAATATGCCATGGAAGAAGCAACGGCAGAGACTTGTCAGCTGAAGGCTGATCACTGTAGGCTGTTCCATCCACATGGTACAATATAATGAAAAGAAACAGACCATCTTAGCTCTGAAAATACTTCCGTGACACCCAAGCTAAAAACCTCTGCTCTTTAGCACTGCTGCAGCTGGATTCAGAGCTAGAACTGTCTAGTTTGAGGGTCCCTATCTCACTGCTCGTTGTATCATGCAGACTCATTTCCTACATCGCCTGAATAACCAACATCAAATTCTGGCAACATCTGTGGCTCCCATGCTGTCTCCAGGGCAGCAACCAGAAACAATCCGGCTTAATTTATGAGCAGGGACTTGGAATAGCTCAAGATGGTCTGACTGTAAGCCCACATTGAAAAGAACGTTTTAAGCAGGAAGATTAACTTGGATCAATACACATTATCATGGAGTAATTTTCACTTCTTATCATGTCAGTTAAATGCTATTTTTTCAGGATGGAAAAGATCACAGAACTTGCACTCCTTTAACTCTCATTGTGACTCCTTTTAGAACTTTTCTACAGACCTGATCCCAAAACACATGGAAGTCAGCAAACTGCTGCCGTTGCCCCAAAAGGCTTTCAACCAGCACCGTATTTACTCAGGAGAATTTGTATCACCAAACTAATGCAGTCCTCTCCTAAGCAGCAGAGTATAGCAAAAAGAGCCACTACATAAACAAGACAGCAAAACCCAGCTGAAGGTAATATGCAAGGACCGATGGGCTCAGTTAAGTTATCATGTACTTCCAAAGAATCTTCACTCTAAATCTGGCTCTGACATTTACTTAACGTGTCACCTGTCATCTCCCCATTTCTAAAGGAGGAATAGTACTTACTCAAGGCTCTCATAGGGAAAATTAATGTTTTCAGGGCACTTTAAAAATTAAAATAGCTACGTAAGTTTGCCAAGCTACCCAGCTGGATTGTGGGCACACTGATTGAGAGCATCTTTGTTGCTGTGGTCTGTGCATATATTCTCAGTTTCAGTTTTGTTTCATTGGTTGCTTAATAAAATGTGTGGCCATAGATTACCAATGTAATCTATGAGATACATATATTTGCATAGGAAAAATATGTTGCTTTTATTTCAAGCTCAGAAAGGTGGCTGCTTACAGGAAAGAGCAGATTCTAGGAATATAAACACTGGCTGCTTTTTTTCTTTTTTTTTTTTTTTTCTCTTTTTATCCTAAGCCTAGCAAAGAGAGAAGCCAGTTTGCAAGCTTATCCACTGAAGCCTAAAGGGGCTCATTCAGTACAGCTGAGTATCTGATAAACAGATCATCTAGCTCTGATTATAGACTGCTGGTATTACTGTTGGATGGACATGATACCAACTTTAAACACAAGCCAAACTTCTTTCTGTTGAATGGCTACAGATGCCACTCTTGTGCAGAAAATGCATTCCAGCACTGAAAAGCACTTTGGCTACTGAATTTCTTGAGACAGCACAGCTGCAGCAGCAGTGCTATGTGACATAGTTCTGCATGTTTGTAACATATATGCAACTTACAAGTAGATAAACAGCATCTGATACTAGAACAGGACATGCACCCAGCCCACAGCTGTAGCTACAGTTTTCTGGTACACGTATAAGCTACTCTGTATTCTGTTTGCCTGTCATCTGCAGCTTTCAAACCCCTGCGCACAGGATATTGAGAAATGTATTAAGAACTTACAATGCAATCATCCAAATTAAGCATACATACATGGTACTACAGCCTGTGAGCGATTCTTCTGGATGTTTTCCTCCTGCTGTGCAATGGCGGTGGCATTGGGTTCAGCCTGGTAAGCACACAGAGCTTCCCATTCTTTCTCCAGACGATTCTTGTTTTTCAGATGATCTTCCATGTAGGACTGGAATTAAAAGAATACTGTATTAAGCACTGACTTGTCCAGACTCAAAGCTAAGCTAAAGGCATGTATCTCAGGATAGAAAGCATGAGAATCCTGAGCTTTGGGGACAAAACACACTCAGTCTTATGGCTAATTCATTCACTTAACAGAGTTCAAGCTTATTTGTGCCATACAAAATGAGAATGCTAACATGTACCAGTGCTAACAGAGAAGAAATGCTTGAAAACCCCAGCTACCGAGCTTCAGGAGAAAACTATTTCTTCTTCAGCACCCAGAAAATGTAAGCCCAAATGTCTCTTTCATCAGGCAATGAAAAAGAAACAAGAGCCCATTGATAAAAACTACTTACTACAACAACAGCTCACGTCAAACCAAAGGCTTTTAAAACTGAAGTTCAAGCACATATGCAAGTCATAACAACGATACAGCTGTTGAGGAGAATTAAAAAATTGCCAGGCTGAACTGTCATGGCTCAAGTACCAGGTCATTAGGAACTCGTCCTGCACATGGACTGGCACAGAGGGTGCCTTGAACTGAGAAGGTGCTGTTAATTAATATTAATGTACGTTGTTAAAGATTGTAACTGGCATTCAGTAAAGTCAACAGTGTTAGGAGAAGCATCACCAAAGAAAAATTAACTGGCTGTGGCAGGAATTGTCTGTTGGAGTATACTGGTGCAGGTCACTGGTGCAGGTCTTCAGTTTTTGCAGAGCTCCCAAAGCTAGAGATTCAGTATTGTGTTGGGAATTCAGTTCCAAAGGTTTTCCAAAAGTGAACTAAAACCCTATTCCTTCACCCCACAGACCTGAAAATCATCCAGGTAAGCGAGGGGAAGGGAGCAGATAGGAGGAAGGGTGAGGAAAACCAGAAATCTTCCTTTCCCTTTAACATGAAAATTAAGAAAGTGATCACCTGGTGCTCTAAGCCTACTTACACAGCCAAATTTCCTTTCAAAGACTGTCATTTGCTCCTAGAGTAAACACCAGAATAATCTCACATTACATCCAGTTCATATTTGTAACATCCCTACTACCTTTACAAGGTAGGTTGAAGTTAACAGCCTTAACCAGATTAAAACAGACTGTTTAGGGGGACAGGCTCAGGGTCTGGATGGGGGTCGGGAGCAGCACTGTGGGTGTCTCTGGCCCAACCATCCGTCAAAGAGGTTCCTGCCGGAGCACTCACTAATACAGCCCAATCTGCAGCAACACTTGTCTAGAAAAAGCTCCTGGAAAGGATTCACTGAAAAGTATAAAAAGCAGTTTAATTGCTTAGAAAACCTTTTTCACAGACAATCTCTGTTATGTCAAATTGTTCTTCCCAAACATGCTTTAAAGAAGAAAGGCTCTCATGCCCTCTCAGCAGGTTTAACAGAAGGTGCAAAAAAGCTTGCAGCTTGTCTTCCACCAAATGGGAGCTCTGCTAAAGCTGTCGCTCCACCACGCTTCCCACCCCACCAGCGACGCAGGATACTGCTCTCTCTTGCAGCTTGAATGGTTTTTCGGTTATAAAAGAGCCCCTGACACACAGCTTTGTTTTGTGCAGGGTTTGTCGGGTGTGTGCGTCTTTACACGAGATTTGTAAATCAAACCTGTTACTGAAAAGCAATTCAAGAAGTGACGCTTCCAGAAAGGATATCTTTAAGGACATAGAAATATATTGTGTTAGAAGAAAGGTTTCTAAAGGAGGTAAAAAATAATGGTGGCCTAGATACAATCAAAACACCTACTGTGTGATTGCTTCTTTTCTATAATGAAGGAAAAAGCATCGTGGTGGACAGAGCCGTGACCTGACGGATGGGGAGCTGGGAGAGCTGGGCGGCCCCGTCATGTGTTAGGGGAGCAGGTCAGCCAACACGTTCCCAGCCTTAACCTGCGAGGTAATGGGAGGAAACCATCCTCTGATAGTTTCCTTGTCCTTGCCAAAAGACTTTTTACTGTGGAAAGGAGGGAGGCTAAAGATCCCATTCTTTTCTCCCAGCAAATCTGTGCCTGGATATGTATACTGAATTTAACAAAAAAAGAGATAATCCTTCCTGAGCAGAGACTAGTTGGTATATAAGAATTTTTATGAGGCCAAGGCGAAAAATAGCAAAATCTTACAATAACACTGAGCCAAGAATCCCGGCTTCAGAGAAGCTGTTTAGCATGCAGCAGGCAGAGAGCAGGCAGTCAAGGACCAGCCCGTAGCATCTTGCCATTTTAAACCACAATTTTATAATCTGATTCATTTTGACATGCCCATCACCAATGTCCCATAGACTTCAGGGACATTTTATGCAAATATACAGATCTGCCAACACTGAATCTCTCCAAAATACTGAAAGATCCATGAAGCTGCAGGAAAAGGGGCATGAACATTTGATTGCTAAGGCAGGGCTGTATGTAGCAAGGAGCCTCCTGTTGGCTCCAACTTGTCTGTTTAATGATTTCAAGGACTGTACTAAAAAAAATAATAATTTCTTTTAAAATCATCAAGTGTGACAAAGTTAAGGTTATTTGATTGCTTTTAGTGCACACAAATTTTTCAAAACCTCATCTCCCTCTAAAAAGGAATACCCTTTTCACTTTTACGTTTCTTTTTCAGGGAATCCTGAGCGTAAAGATTAATGTTCAAATGAAAACACACTAAAATCTTTAACCAGACAAGGACTTTTCATGCAGTCTCAACACCTGCGCTGCATGGATCAGATTCACAGGGCACTTCCTGACAGATCTTGAAAAGGTGTTTCGACTATACGAACAGACCCATGGAAGGCTCTGCACAATATAAGTATCTGCTTTACACACATTTAAAAAAAGCTACCGAGAAAGAAGCTCACTTTAAAACATTCAGGAGTCAGACAATTCCCTCAGAGTTAAGTAATCTTTCATTTACAGTCCTTCAGAGCCCCTACGCTCATCCCCATTTTGCTAAACAGAAGCTTAGTGATTTTGAAACACTCTCTTGGGAGCCACTGGATGTACATTAAATTGAGTGGAACTTCTGATATTTTAGAGTATGTATGTCTACTCAAATCCACTCCTTAATTAGGATGTTTTCATGAGACATTCTGCAGCATTTGCCTGGTACAAAAGAAATTCATTACCAACATGTCAAACATGCACATGATTTTCCATGTCCCAGAGCAGCAGGTAAAATAAATAGAGGTTGTCACCACTGTTGTAATGCTCCTCAAAAACTGCTGAAAAAGATAGAGGTCCGGTCTCACCAATATGCCCACATCAAGACAAGTCCTGTAATCCCAAGTATATGCTACTATTTAAACAAATACGGTCTGCTTGGACAAATCTCCTGATGTATCTTAAATTTCATTAAGTCTTAATTTTCCTTCCACAGCACCTCACCTGCAGAGACAACTGGCAGCCCAGTTCGTACTTACTCTTCTATACACAGATGAGACACTCTTGCTACCAAACGTGTTATGGAGATGAGGATGCAGCGACATTACGTGTGGGGGGGGGGGTGTTATGCTGTAAAATCTATTACTATTGTGTGATTGTAACCTATAATTATCATGCCAGTCATAAGGCAAAAGATGAGCTTTCCGACAGAGGATGAAAAACTGTTCCAAGGACAATGAGTCTCTGGCCAAGAGAACCATGTCCAGCAGCAAATATTAAGACAGCATGCCCGAACACAGGCACAAGGACACAGCACATAAGCTTGGCTTTGGTAAAAACTTTCTGAACTGATGTTGTAATATGGTGTCAAACCACTTTTGGTTTTCTTTACTTCTTTCTTCACTCAAGGAGTGGCATCCAGTGCATGCTCTGTGACTAAATTAGCATTAACAAATTTAACAATTAAATTCTAATTGTCTGGTTGGTCTCCAAATACCTTCTTCAGAGATAGTATGGTTTGCATCTGTCAAGATATTTGTTTTTTAAACACCTATTTTATTTCCTGATGTTCAGCTATTACAAAAAGCAATTATTTTTGACAACGTTTCCAATACAGTACTTGATCAGACACTCTTTGTGACTGAGGATGTCTCTTTTAATGAAAAGATGAGCAACTGTTAAATTGACAGACCTTGACAGGTCTAATCGAATCTCAAATGTCATCTGAAGAAGTGGATGGGACATTACCTTAATCCTGGTGAATGGTGACCACTCCAATCCACACCTATCACCTTACAGTGTGACAGCCACTGCTGCCAAACTGCTGCCGCTTCTTCCAGAGATGCAGAGGGCCATGCAGTGTTCTGGTGCTTCACTGGACTCCTCAGAAGGAATTTGGAAAGCAGAGAACTAGCCCAGCTACTATATAGCAAATTGTGCGCTAAATGACCATACTTGAAAATTTGTTTTGCTGTTTTCTCCAATTCACTTAAGTAAAGGGTGTTTTTTCTCCTTTGTTCCTTGCTAACTTGTAGGCTACACTGCTCTGGCACAGGATGCCCAAGCATTTCTGCTATTCTGCTTAAACTTGTCTTCTTCAGCACATATTGCATTGACTATATGCAAGAGGAATACTTTTCTGCATAAATCCAATTTACTTTCAACACAGCACATGATTTTCTCCTTCCTTTTTCTGGCTTAATACCTTACCATTAGTGGCTTCACAGTAAATTTCTCTGTTCTCACTCACAGTACTCACAGTGCTACAGAATTTAGAGACAGAAGCAGCCTATTTGATTCAGGTAATGTCTGGTTTCTTGTACTTCACTATGAAACTTTCTAACATTTAAGTGTCCTGTATCTGATGGAGAAGCCTAAATCACCATTCATTACTACTTTTCGGGATACAAACTGTTCTAACTATACACTGTATTCCTGGAAATACTTAAATATTTTCAATAAGGAACAGAAGTCCTCATTTGAGATGGCTTTTTCACAGGGATGCCAATAGTATTGCTTTTCTATTGCAAAATTAATTTGCTACCCATTGTTAACAATCCATTTACTTCATCCCTGGTCTGCTTATACAGACCATTGCGGCTCTGTATAATTTCTGCTTGTATGTATTTCAGTGTCTTCACAAATCATGAATTGATGCATCTATGCAAACTATAGACATCTCTTCTTGTGAGTCTTTTCTTCAAAGATAAGTTATTTGTTGTACGTATTTTCAGGTCTAAGGTTTTCAAACTTTTTAATTACTCCGTCATCACTTCTGTGCAGAACTTTACACTGTGGTACCATACGTAAAAGCCACTGTCAATTGCATTCACTTCCAGATCATTATTTAAAAAGTCAAATATAATTGGATCTAACAGCAATTCCTGTACTCTGCCAGACACTCCCATGCCTAGCTTTTGATCACTACTTTTTCTATATCATCCTTTAGCCACATTTCAATTCACTTAATTGTCTACTAGAAATGGACATTAATTTATCAATTAAGTGTTCATGAGACAGTTTCAAGGCTTTATTAAAATCTGGACATATCACCTCTGTTGTTTTCACTTCATCTACTGGTTTTGTAGTTTTAGTTAAATACAAAGCAATCAAGTTTGTCCAGGCAAGATTTATTCTTCATAAAATTAGGCACATTCTTACTCATTGTGCAGCTATCCAAGGGAAAGGATGGAGGAGATTAGCAAATGCACAAAGGAAAGACTCCAGCCTTCCCCATCCTCTTAAATGAGACCCTCACACTTATCTCCCTTTCATGCCCTTGAAAAATCTCTTGCTAGATAATCAGCAATTTCTTTTTTTAATATGTACTTCCATTATCTTCTAGGGCTGGAGTCTGGACTCGGGGAATAGCAACAGAAAGGTTCATTTCTCTTCTCCTCTTTCCTTCTCCCCACTCCTCTTTTATAAAATTATGATTACTTTATTCTTCTATTTGGTGCACCCACACTTGTCCAGACGTGCTCAAATAAAAGTCCCTGAGCTTTTAGAGTTTTTAGTCACTATTAGAATCCTGAGCCACAGCCAGATCATGCAGTGCACCCCAGTGTTTCTTCATATCTTCTAAGCATTTCTCACATCTCCTAACACCGTCTCATAGCAATACTGAGGTTACTTTGGGCTCTTCCTTGTTTACAGAAAGTTGGTCTTTCTCCCTGAGCTGCTGTGGTGTTCTTGCAAAGACCGAAGGCTGGGAGCTCATCACCCGTGTTTCCAAGAAGAATGCTCTCAGCGGTGGCCTACGTAGAAGAAAACACAGGAGCAGAGCCAAACTATGCCCATACCTTTCTTATCCTTCTTCCTTCACAAAGCATACTTTATTTAAAGAGAGGATGCACCATCCCAAAACAATTTAAGTCTTTTGATCAACTGACATGTTAAGAAAATCAGTTTTCTCCAACAGTTCTAATTCTATGGAAGCACCATAGATGTTTCTGATGCTCTGACACAACCAACCTGCAGTAATGCAGAGCCTACAGCTGTTAACCAAGACCAGCCCCATCTCTGAAATGTCACTGCGTAACTGCTGCTAAAAGCACTAGCTCTGGTCCTAACACAGCCATTCAAGTTTTCAATGCTAACTGTCAAGTGATTTTATTGAGCTAGTTACATGAAGTTTATATACATGTATAAAAATAAAAATTCTGTTGTGGCAATTCATTGTCATTATCTCACAAAACTCGTTATCTGGAAGAAAACTCAGTAAATTAACATCTGTCTATAAAGCCTCACATACTTCCACTCCTGGGGAGCATTCTGCATCCACTACTGCCTATGGCAACGGTACTGACTTTACTGGGCCAGGATTTCATCATCTGGTTAGTCTGTCGTTTCAGGCTGAAGGCTGCTTCTTCTTTTCTAACTTGTGCCATCCCGGATCTCCTGATCTTATCAGCAAGAACTGTCTAAGGTAACCAGAAATGAAAAAATCTAGGAAATAAAAACCTGGGAATTTGTACTTTGTCTTTATAAAATACACCGAGAAATTATTTTTCCTCCTCAGTGTTTGCAGCCACATTACTACCATAATGTGTTCTCATCTAATTTTTCTCGTATTTCTCAGTACCTGATTACACCAGTGAGAGAGCAGTTTTGAAGCCTTTTCAATTAAGTATTGAAAACTACGATGAAACTTTACTAGTAATTTGCAGTAAAACACTACTAATATCATACATAATATGGTAGGTGATGAAGGAAAACTAAAGAAAACAGAGGGAGGCAATTCTCTGACAAAGCAGCTATTCAGCCTAGTTGAGAATAATATCCCTAGATTGTTTCAAATAGGTTGTATTATCCAGAAATAAATTAACTTCCATGGTGATGTCAGCCAACAATAAAGAATGGTATTCCGTAGTTTCAATTTTATATTTTTAGATGTAAAGATTATTGTAAACAACTAAGCATGTGCACAGAGAGCAGTCATGCTTTAAGCACGCCATCTAAAATAATTTTAAGTGATTGTCCTTGTGTTTCTAGAGAAGTGTCATCTTTGCACGAGCAGCGTATGGCATTATCTACCAGACTAGACTATTGTGCAACTTTTGCAAGAATGACTGTAATTCACAAGTACATTAAATGGCAACCTATGTTCTGTTTACCTAAATTAATATACCCTTGATGTAGCGTATAACACTGCCTCCCCCTCTCTTAATGCTTTGATAATAGAGTTTTGTAACTTGTAAAAGGATTACTTCAATCCAATCAGCAGGTGCTGGGATCAGTGTGTGTCAGACAAACACTCGCTAATCCCTTTTCTTACAGCTCCCAGCTGCCAAAGGTGCTCAATGAAATCCCAATGAAATGACTGGATACAACCTGGTGTGGACTGACGCAGGTTTTCGGCTCTGGAGGAAATCTTGGAAAATACATGTGATTGCTAAACATTGCTAGAATTGGAATGATGAAGGCAGATATGCCTTTGAAAGGAAACATAGCCAAGAAATTAAACATTAAAAAAATTTAGAATGCTTAACTGAAATATTTACTCTACCTGGCTCTCTAAATTTAGCAGAAGATAAAGAAATTCACTCTACGAAGAACTCCTTCTCAAGGATTATCAGCTACTTAATGGTGTCTTCTAGGTCTTAAAATACAACCACCCCCATCTCCTCCTCCTTACCCCCTTTCTTGAAATCTAAATTATGCCTATGAAGTTTCACCCCTGCAATTACTTTGCTTGAAATAAACCTCAAGAAAAAGGAGAAGATGATTACCATTAAACGAATATAATTTGCCCCCTTACAGTCTCTGTATTTCTATAGCTCCTTCTGTCCCACTGTCTGAAAGTACTCACATTACTGGGCAGGGGGGGGCAAGTATCACCACTGTTTACAGATGGGAAATGAAAGGGCAGAAACGTCGAAGTGAATTTCTCAGGGTCACAGAATATGATCCTAAACCACTTATTTTTCAGGGGAACGCAGAACTCAAGTCTTCTTGACCGCTGGTTTTTCTTTTTCCCATGACAATTTTTATAGAGAGGACTGAAGGTCGTGCAACCTTCATGAATCCCTATCTGATAACATTTTTGTAATTAGACCGCACCAAATGTTCTGACTCTAATGGAATTAGAACAGGTTTTGGTTTGGGGGTTTTGTTTAGAAATGCAGGGTTTAAGTGGTTGATGAGTAGAAGTAGAGGAATTTAATTTATACACATGTTAAGATTCTATTTATACAAAGACATGCCAAATGAAATAAAAAAGATTTAAATGATGGATTAGCCAAAATTTCACAACAGATTTCACAATAAAAATCTTAAATAATAAATAACCTTTAAATAAAGGAACAATATTCTTTCAAAAAACAGAGGACTAAACCTCTTAGCCAAATACTACTATTTCACAGCACGGGATAAGTCTTTACATTTCCTAAAAATGAATATAAATCCAAAACAAGAAACCCCAAACCTCCCCATTAAAGACAACTCTGCAGTATAGAAACTGATGCCAAGGACAGTGTCAGCTGAATTTGTCAACTGAGACATTTTGGTAAGGGCTTCTGGTAGCTCTGTTAAAAAGTAAAAGCACAAGCTACACAGCTGAATAAAAACCAGCAGAAAAACTGCAGAAAAAATATACAAATCAAGTCCTTTGCCTCTTTGTCATAAATACTGACACCCAATTCCATTCTCACAGGAAACTGCTATTTTCTTCTTACACATTAAACCTATTTTTCAGATGATCCTTCTTCTCAATTCATTTTTTTTTACAAATGGTTTGAACACCGTACCACAATCCAAGACACATTTGTGATTCATTTATATGCCTGCTAATGATGTTGTGTGTCTGAAACAAAAACTTTAAAAATACATTACTACATGTTAATTATCTAGCTGAAAACACAAAACCAAATTCCCTGCCTTCTTCCTCTCCAACCCCCGTTAACTCAATTAAGCATCTAAATTTGGGTTCCCGGTTGGGTACTGTATTTGCAAATTTAAAATTTAATGAATTAAAGTCTGTGTTTCTTTTCAGAGCACTTCTACAGTCATCTTCATTTACTATATATAAAAATTACCAAGAGATAAATATAGAATTCTGAAAACGTCATGTTTAAAAATAATCTCTTCAAGCCTGGTCAAGTTCTTCAGAGATAATGAGACTAGGAAAACCCAGGCAACCATGACCAAGTACATCAAAGAGATTCAGCACATGATTTATAGATAGTCTGGCAAATTATGCCTCTGCTAGACAGTAGCCATCTTGAGGGCAGAAAGGAAAATATTATTTCTACAGACATAACATCCCTGCCACAGCAAAGGGATAAGCAGTAATACTCTTACTACTCTTAAATATGTGAATGAAAGTGAAAAGGTGCTTCTCTAGGAACAAATTATGACTCATAAAGAAAAGCCACTCTGCTTCTCAATGGTTTTTGGGGAAAAAGAAAAAAAAAGGTATTAAAATTGATAATGAGAGTCTGTACACAAACACACAGAGAGGTTTGTGTGAATATTGAGAATATGCAAGACGAAATCCAAGAACTCTTGCAATCCACGCCATACCCACAGCCTAGCAGCAGAATATGCATAAGCACAAGTGAACATATGGTCACCTGTGAGAAAAAGCAGGGAAAGAACAGACTGGATAATCAGCCTTTTCCTTAGAAAACATTCATAACAGTCAGAAACAGGAAACTTTAGACTCCATGAACATCTTCAATGGTCAAATCCTCACACTCAAAACCATTTTGGAACCACATACCTGACCTAGGAAGTTCCATATTTGCATGCTGCAAGCTGCAGAGAAGCAATCCATTACAGTAGCTGCCAACGAGGACAGTGAGCAGTGAAGGAACACTTTTTTCCACAGATGTACTTTCAGGACTTAATGGAGACGACTATGGGAGAATACATGCCTGACTCCTGCCCTATCCCTTCCACGTCGCACACTGGTTCAACATGGCTGTGAGTGTGGCAGGAGACCAAGCAACGCTGGCCATGAGAAAGATGCAGCTGGCATCTACCCAGCTCCCAAATCTAGGGGAAGCGTCCCATTTTTTAGGTAACCTTTTATCTGAGCTCCCTGGGATTCTCAGATGAGGTTGGCCTAGCTCAGTGATTCTCAAGTATTTTTCTCATGAAAGGATTCAAAAGGGATTGTGAAGAGATGGTAGAAAAGCTTTAGAAGTGCATAAGCTGAAGACATCCTACCTACTCCTGGGACTTTTGGGTTTCCATGGAAGCCAGTAAGGGTTAACACTTTAAAGAAGTTTGAGGAACATTGGTCTAATCCACAGACGAGAACATATGAAGTGACAGAGGGCAAAATAAAAACAAGGGAAAGACAATGTGAAAGCGGACAGAAAGAGAAGCCAGGAACAGACTGTAGAGGTCAATAAAGAAGGCAAATGATGACACTATACTGCAAAGAAAGAAAATCAGAAGAACAAAAACCAGAACACAGCAAATGAAGAAAAAGCTATGGGAAGAAGCAAATGTTGGTCATAACTGGTAACTGTCAGCATTTCCTCGTGTGCTGTTTCTTTTCCCTGGAACACTTCCCTTCACATGCTGACCAAGGAGGAAACATTGAGAGGGCGACCGCAGCAGTTTCCAGGAAACAGTACAAGTACGGCTTACTGCTAAATGGAAGGAAAAAGCAAAATAAAGAACTTAAAATTCAGCGTGTGTGTGTGTGTGTGCAATGGCTAAGGATTTAGCAGGTTGGCAATATATTCCTGAAGAAAACTGTTACCAATTCAGATGAGACTAAAAAAGTGAGTAGATGGCATCCTTTTCTATCACGGAGGTAGCAGACCATAGATTGCCCATCCTCAGTTTGGTTTTCACAAGCTTTTCCAATGTGTATTTAATACCTTTCAGCCGGCTCTCCAAACATGGAATAGGTTGCTCCTAGATAACGAGGCCAAAACTAAACCTGCAGAATCAAATCTGACAAAGCCAGGTGCAGAACTCCTTTATACCTTCATGTTTTAAAAAAGACTAATGAGGGACAAAAAAGGGCAAAAATATTACCCTTCGATACAATCCTTTTTCTATTAAAGCCAATATGATTAGTCGTGAAAGCAGAGCACTGGGACACCAGGGAATGGAGGTCTACTGGCTCTGCTTCTGACCTTAAGGTTAGTCTTGGTCAAGACAGTTCCCTGTCTGTGTCTGAGCTCCCTGGACTAAAAAGACAGGATAATGATATTGACCTTTAAAAAGAGCTTTGAACCTACTGATCAAAAGTGCTATGTAAGAGTTGGCTTATTATTATTTTGGTTACTGAAGTGAGTTGAAAGGCTCTGGGTGACTTTAATCAAAATTTCTTATATCAGGCCCCAGAATCCTACCTGAAGGACAAAGTTTCTCAAAACTCAGTTCTGAGGATACACATATGGTGTGTCCATGGCTGGTGCATAACCTTAGATACTGCAGAGTTTTCCTGACTCCAGCAGAACTTTAAATGACACAAAAATAATTATAGGACTTCCAGAAGAAATAACGTAGTAGGCACCACGAGTATATTCACTAGCAATTAGACACTACTATAATGCTTTCAGTCAAACTGGTCTAATGCGAAGACACTGAGAGGTGAAAGGAGGCAATGAGGAAAGAAGAGAGCACTGTTCTCAGGTATCACACATGCCCATGTGAGCAACAGCAGCTCATCCCTCCTGCTGCGAGCCAGCACTGCCTGGGGGTTTTATGCTGCTGCTTCCGGGTGGTCGCTGTGGGCACCAACTCTTCTGGGCGCCTTCCTACTAAAGCAGTAGATAAATACCTGCATCAGAAATACTCCTACATATTGAAAAGCTTTGGGTTTGGATTCTGCATGAGCTTCATGCTCGACAAATTCCACCTCTTAACTACACCAGCCTACCATGCTGGCATGGGGGTTTGGGGGCTGTCTCTTACTGTTGTGGTCTACATGGTTTGTTATGATTCTTATAGATTAACACAGACCCTTGATGCTCTTGACCTAACAAATAATTATAATACACACAAAACATGATTTTATAATGAAACTGCTTCTCCAGGTGTTGTTACTGCACGCTATTCAACAACTGCTATGTTTAAGCTAAGACCCCTTTGGTTCTGCTTGATGACTGAAGTGAATGTACAGCCTGTGGCACCTCCTGCTACACCACCACCCTGCCTGCAAGACCGTTGCAAAGGAACGCCTGGAGGACTGCAGACACAAGGTTAGTTCCGTAACCTATAATCTTCTGCACAAACCCAATGAAGTTCCAACATGGTCCGCACACGGGTAAAGCTTGCAGTAATCTCATGGTAGAGCAGGTACGTGGGGGTTTGTTGCATGGATACAAAGTCCATCTACTCATGCATATAATGCTTTAATCAAAGCATTTAAATGATCTCTTCTCTATTCCGCTGGTAAGATTTGTCACTGGCAAAGTCGTGACATCTCTTACATTAGCTTTTTTCTATAACAGGACACAAGCAAATTAATAATGTTCTTTAACATACATCTCCTCCAGTATTCATGTGGCTGAGACCACTGCAAATTAAACTTCGTAAATTATCACTGCTCTGCTTTTCACCATTCATGTCACCACATATTCACAATTTCCTCAGCCCGAGGAGCGAAAACAGCCTTGTCAGCTTCATTTGTACACTCCTATAAGAAATAAAAATTGCAAATACTGCAAGGAAAAGTTTTAAAATTTAAAATGCCAAGCAGTTTTTTGTTAACACTTCAAAGATGCATATATTGTATCTCTGCTCACAAATATTTATCTAAACTTCTATGAGGATACTGTTGCTGTACATGGTATTTGTACACAAGCATACATGTGGGTACAAAGCACCCACCGCTGAATATTCATCTCAAGGCACACGACACTAATAAAAATATACAAAACTGAAAATATGTTTAGCATATTTTATTAACACCTGGTGAGCAGGTGGGAGCCGGGTCGGAGTGGGGCCCCAGATCTTGTTGATATTTTTGTTACACAGAAATAGCCTATAATTATATTTGGTAACAATGTTGCTTCATGTTTAAATAGTGGTATATTTCAAAGTAGGGCTACCTAAACATGAAGCAACATTGTTACCAAATATAATTATAGGCTATTTCTGTGTAACAAAAATATCAACAAGATCTGGGGCCCCACTCCGACCCGGCTCCCACCTGCTCACCAGCCATGTGCAGGCAAAGCCTTGGGTGCGATTTCCAGTTCTCAGATGTTTCTGCTGTAGCATTCTTCTGTGGTTATCTCAGTAGACATCTTCGCTTTGGTAAGATGGATACTGAACTCCCATCCTGCTACACATTCCAGGAATATGCACACAGCAAGCAGCTCAGCATCAGCTCACACATGAACAGCCTTAGCTCCCATAAAATATTCATTCATTTAAAAAATATTTGCACCCTGCTGTCAAACTTAGACAAATTCATACCGAGCTTCAGAAAATAGCTGTTTTAATGGTAAATGATGTTCCAGAAACCTCTTTCAGGCTAAACACTCTCGTCAAAATTATTTTAATAAGAAAGATTAACAATTTCAACATTAGCTGCTAATCCCCTTTCATTTGAAACTGTGCTGATAAAATTCTTTGCTTGTCATTCAAATAGTAAGTAATAATTATAGATTTGGGGCCTCCATCTCTTGCTTCATTAATAGTAAATTGCATGGAAGTCTGAAGCATAAAGTCAGCTTTGATACATCTCAAAATGCAATTTCCATAGCTTTCCTTAGCTACGTACAATTAATTACAGAGTTAATAAGGGGAATATGTTAATGAAAGGGAAATTATTTACTCAGACCACCTGGTCTTATCAAATTTCTTTAATATGTTTCCTTCTTTCTGTGAATTTGGATGACAGCAAGAACACAAATCATGGTGTGCACTGCTAGTCCTTTAATATTTTTATTTGCACCCAGCTAAAGTCCACTTAAATTAAGTATCAAAAGAATGTAAGAACTAGTCAGTACTAAACAACTGACTGTATTTGTTTTATCAAGTTCAGTTTTAATTTTAAAACAAAAATGCTTAAACAACGTTATAATTACCAGACTCTCTTCAATGCTTAGAGTATAAATACAAAGAATCCAATAAGGAGGCATTGTCATTTTTTTCTTTAAAGCAATGTGTTGAATGTGCACATATTTAATAAAAGAAGTACAGAAACATGCTTCAATTGATTACACACTGACAGCTACCAGCGCTTAGCTGCTGTGTGCAGCAGGGTGACTGGATGTTCATGGGCATATCTGAGCTAGTACAAACAGCCTGATCGGAAGGAGGCAAACCTTCACCAAGTCATCTTAAAAATAACGCAGCTGTGACACGCAGTCAGAGAAATATTTCTTAAAGACACGTCAAATCCAGAAACCAACCATCTTCAACAGACGTTAATGGATTTACTACTAACCAGAGGACAGAAAGATTTTAAGACCTGGATGCTAGCACTCATAGTCATTAAAAAAAAAAGGGCAGAGAATAATTGCCAGAGCAATAACAGGTCATGCTTGGAGGAGGCAATGCTTGTGAGCAGTTTGTCACCCTTCCCTTCTATTCATAGTTCAATGCAACGGTACAGCAAGCAGCCAGAAACACGAGGCAAATCGTAATTCTCCCCCTGCTACGAATGAGGTTTTCTTGGCCAGCTGGGCAACCTACAGCACCATTAGCATATGAGTTCAGGACAAGAGAATCAGCGAGACATGGCAGCATTGAGGGAGAGTTACCAACTAAAAATAAGAAAGAAAAGGTATTACTCCAGTCTGAAATAAGAGTTGCATAAAGGAGACAAATTCATAGTAGAATTATCTATTTCATGAAGAGATACTGGGGGAGGGATATAATATTTGAGGGTAGCAGACTTCATCTGGTTTTGACCAAGAAATAACACAGTCCTCCTTATGGAACAGCAAATACTGTCATCCACAAGCAAACTTCACAGATTATTTTAATGTTTATCTCCTTATTTAAAAATGTTTCCACAGCTGCGTTGTGGGTGCATATGCAAAATGTGATCATCACAGGAGCATTTTGTCTGTGTCCTACACATTAGATTTTCTAAATACCACCCAAATTCTTATACCTTACTCACAAAACACTGCCAAGTTAAGGCATAATCCCACAAAGAGTTGCAGAAAGCAAAGTATAATATTTTTTAATCTTGTCCTGAAAATAAGCATAAACAGATTTTGTTGAATCAATGGAGGGATTAAGTTGTCTTCATTATCAGCACCATCTTAACCAGACCACTTCCAGTAACTTTTGCTGGCACAGTCCACATGAAGAGAAGGAGCTTTCCAAAATAGCACTGGAGTTCTCCTGGGTGTCTTAAACTGCAACGGGTACAACAGTGCAAAACCACAGTGCCAGTATGGTGTCCCTTCTTCGTAAGTACCATGAAGCAAGTTCCAGCTTCATCCTGAACTGTTTCATGTTTTCAGAAGCTCTGAAGTTGTAGTTCCATTTACCAGACATCATTTGATCTCCTTGGTGCACCATGTCTTGCAACCATTTCTTTATCCCACAGTGAATCAAAATGCACCTCCTTCTCACGTCTGAACTCTGCCACCAGCTCAGAGAAATACTCTGTAACACGTATTGTCATCTCAGGCCTCCTGCCTGAGAAGTCTTCTTGAACCACCCTCTTTCTAGTATCCTCCTCCTTCTAAATAGGCATTTCCACTTGTTAGATGCACAACAGGATCAACTGCTACATCTGCTACAATGAGTTATCAATGACTTAATGCATGATATAAGCAGGCACAACAGGACAAACACAGTGAAGGGCACTTCATTATTGGCGATACATTTGGAGCCAAAAGACAAAACCAGTAACCTCCTGCATGAGAGTTCATCTGGTTTCTGCCACTAATGAGACTCTCAGAAGCAGCTGAGGACCCAGTAACATCCCTCGTCTTCAATCTGAAGTACCCAGATCTTTTTCATTAGACGACCTCCTAGCATCTCTTGCTGCTTGCTACAACTGGTACTTATCTTGCCTTGACATGAACTGGATGTTCTCTAGAAATGGAAAAAAGCTGGGAGAAACACAAAAAAGCTCAGATAGCCACTAAGTTTTGTTTCAGCCATGGCAATGATCTTTTCTTTTTACTTTGTGCACACAGTTGCATAAGCTAGTTTTGAGTCACATATTTCTCCCAATGTAATGCTTTAAAAATTAATACTCCAGAATATTAATAGAAATGTTTTGTTCATCTCTCTACTAAAAGCCTTAGGCAATGATATAAGGTGGCTGAAAGTGTTCAACCAAAGCAGCTTAAACAAAGCTGGAATAAACACTTCACAGTCAAAAGACAGACCAAGACGTAGTCACAGAAATTCGGTGAGTTATTTCTAATCATGAATACATTTGGGGAAAACAACCAACAGGGAAGAATTTAGGGGGAAAAAGAAGATTTTGAAATTAATTTCATACTGCATTCAAGAGAAATGTTATTCTTGATTTAATACTGGCTCTGTAATTGTCGTTATTTCCCAAGGCCCATTCAACAAGATTAATATAGAAAAAGGGAGGCAACTGAACATGAAACAAATAAAAATGGAAGAATCAAAGGATAACCTGTTCATGAATATTTTTCCTGAGTTTTATTGATGAAATCTATGTAGTACATACATCCATTTATGCGATTTATGGCTCTATCAGTATAGCTGTTTTCACATGCAACAAGATCTTTTGCACTTTAATTTTAGGCTTTTCTTTGTTCCTGTATCTCAAGTCCTGGCTTTAAACAGAGGCAAATGTTTAAAAATCACTTAAACATTCAGGGAGGGAAACAAAAACCTAAAAAGAAGGGATAAACACCTTTTCAACAGCAGAATACCTTTCAGGAGGCAACCAGCTCCACTTGTCCCTTAAGAGCATGACAACTCAGGGAGCGAGGGGTAAAGATCTTCCTATCCACAGTATTTATGTCTTTTTGGGATATCGGCTATCTTGTCACTGACAAATGCAATACACAGCAGCCTTCTCCCTTGTGACTCCTCTCATCTGACCGAGGGTGATGAAATGGCCTTTAGGGCCAAAGCCTTCTTGGGACTTACATTTCATGAGACTCCTACAACTATTTATACTGGCACAGATGAAAGGTAAGTTGAGATTTAGATCCACTTAGCACATGTGTAAGGACTTTATGCTTTCAGCTAAACTTTGCCACTGCCTTGTTTCCCTTCCCATGTGGGGGAGGACTTTGTTCTTCATTTTGTCAGCTGTAAGTGCTTTTTTAGACAGAGTATTCATGTTCTTGAAATTCATAAAGAACTAAAGAGAAATTAATGGTGGTAGAAGGAATTGGTGGAAAAAGAAAAGAATTTCAAAACCCACTAAATAATCAAACATGCCATAATTGTGAGAAAGACCTTGTCTTCCACACCTGCACTCCTCACCTTTGTCCTTGCCAGTATCAATCACCTCTGTGGCATGTGTCCCCAGGCAGCGGACTGCACTCATACCACGCATCACGTTCCTTCGCTCAGGAAATGTTTTGTGTGTACATGGATTAAGCTCAAGGTGGAAAGTATGCCTGCGTCTAGCACAGTGCTAACGGCCCTCACATGCTGGAGTCTCTTTCTTTATTCAGAAGTGCTTTTAGCTTCCTTCTGCTCCTGCTTTTTTGCAGCTTCAAGAATAAAACCAAGGAATTTCAGCAAAATGTGGTGCAAGATTTAACAAACACTTTTTCTTGTGGGAATGTGTCTTCTATCACTGAGTCCTACACTCTTCCATATTCAATTAAGAGAAAATCTATAGCAGCTACCCCATAGAGTCCATTTCAAACAGAGTTTATTTTAAAAAATGAGAGTGAAGCAAAATTGCTTATAAAGCTTCAAAAAGTTACCATGCAGAAATTACAGGATACCAATGTTGTCAAAAAACCCCAGGTTCAAGCTTGGAAACTATCCTCTCCTTGTTACCCTTCTCAGTCCCACAGCAATCCTCCCATTGATTCTGCATCAAAACTGAAGTGGATGCAAAATTCAACATCTTGGGTTTGACTGGTTTCCCAGTAGCGGGTCTCCATCCCATGTTGCCCCGTTCAGAAGATGACACAACCCGTCCCAGAACTTTCTTTTGACACAAAGTTCTCACAGGAGGCCATCTTCACTTCTCTGTGCAGAAAGTCCTTTTGGTTTTGCAGGCATATCGCCAAGGGCAGGGGGATCAAGAGGACTTACACCCCCCCTAGATGTGAAGCCCTAGATTTCAGCCTCTTGTTCATTTGCTCCCACTGCCTCGTTCAGCCCAGTTTACGAAACCTTCCTCTCCTCCTGAAAAGACCAGTATGCACAAACTATCACAGATCGTTCTTATTTCCAATATACACAGCAGTTTCACACCCTCCGGGAGAAGACTCCTCAGACTCCAAGTTTAAACAAGCATTGTAGAGGACCTTTTGTAAATTCACACTTTCTGAAACTCTAATTTATATGTAATGCTCCAAATTTTGCACATCTGTCTTTACAAGGAAAAAAAAAACAACCACCAACCCCAAAACATAGAAAATCACTTTTGCTTCTGCAAATTCCCTCTCATATATGGTATTCAGGTAACAACCTCAAAACATTATCATCAAAAGCACACGCTCCCTTCCTGCAGTACTGTTCTTCATCTAAAACCTCATAAAATATCATAATTATTTTAACCAAACAGGCGTGGTAATATATGAAGCAGATGTGGGATCCAATCTACCTAACTTACGTGCTGAACCTGTGTTTCAGCACGAACAAAAGAGGCTCCTTCATCTACACCGCAGATGTCAATGGGATGGTGCAGGCACCACAGGAGACCTCCAGGGAGAAACCCACCCTCTGACTTATTGTCTGGAGACCTTCACGGTCACCCGCTCACTTCACCAGCTAGACAGGGAATTTATGTACTCCAGTCAACGCCACCACTTCATTAAGTGCCTAAAATGTGGGTGTAAGTCAGGAGCCCAAGTCAGGGATACTGAACCTCTCCTGCACACCTTCAAGCCCCCACTGGTTTTCCTGCTGGACTGCCAAGGGAAGTGCCACACTTTGTCAGGACTTCTCTTGGCACTTGAAATACGGATGTACACATGTGAATACAGTGAAATCCAATTCTAGGTTCCTACTCTTTCCCTTGCTGTGACCTTCTGCAAAACAATTGTTTTCTTGCAAAATCACGGGTGACCAAAAGGAGGACACCTCTTTGTTGTTGCTCACGCTGAAGCCAGCCAGCCCCACAGACACGACTGCATAAACCAAGCTCCTCTAATTACACTTTCCAAGGTGCTTGGATCTTAGAAAGACAGAAGCAAAAAGTGCCATATGCGCCATCCTCCTGCTATGAATGTGAGGAAAAAGAACGTGAAAAGGAAAAAAAAAAGCAAAAAAAAAAAAAAAAGCAAGCTCTGAATGTTGTTATCGCTGTCCTTCTGGGCCTCCTGAGTCCTCCCTGCTTCTTCCTGCCAACAGCACAAACCACCTCATGCTACCGCCAGCAGCGCAGAGACACTGCTGTGGATGTACAGGGAAGCAGCAGAAATGCGGGATTTTTCCCTTTGAAAGGCTGGTTTCAGTCTAAGCGAGGAGCCCGCCCCACAGCCACAAGGGTTGGGAAGATTCCTGGTTTCTTGAGACCTCCAGCACTATAAAAGATGTGCTAACCAGAAGTCGCAAGTCCTCCAAAAAAACAGTACCTGTGCCCAACCACCAGCTCCAATAAACCCAAAGCTGAGGTGGCTTGGAGATCGCTTCAGGTATGACCTGCCACAAATTAAACAGCTTTACAGAAATGTTTCTGACCAACGCAACCTCTGAGCAAGATTACATGAAGTCTTTCAGCAATTGCACACACATTTCTTTTAAGCTACTTTCATTAAAGATTTATCCTGTTTATAAATCAAAATAAAATATTTTCTGCTGCCACTTTATACAGTAATCCATTGTTTTATTTTCTCTGGGGAGGTCCTGGCACCTATGAACAAGAAAGACTGAGGAGCCCTGGCTCAGCTAACTGCTACTTCGCTGCACACTGTGGAGCTGAAAAACACATTTACAGACCTGCAAGTGCATTTACCCTGCAAAGCAGATGGTATTTGCCATTCTTACCGGGTCCCTTGCTAATATTTCTTGTTGCTTTTTTAGGCACTGAGATATTTTTCACAGAAAACATCTACAAAATTTAAAAGATAAGAGGACTGTGGCAGCAGGACATGGGAAGACCTGGAAAACTTCTTGTACTGAATGGTATAAAAGTTACAAAGTGGCCCCTCGCCCTCTTCCACCTGTAGCTGCAGGGCAAGGAGAGGAACAGCTCACCTCTGGTGAGCCTCTTCTGTTGCTGAGGTCCAACAAGCCACAGCATCTCCAGAGGGAGAGAAATTCAGGCAAATAAGTATTACAGATATGTGCATTTATTTTTGAGCAAAACATAAATTGGGTCAGCTCTCCGGTTTCAGTGTGACCCACCGTGACACAAAACATGAGCATTTCTGATCAAGTCCAATCATCTGCTTCAGCGCTGTGCTGAGCCATGCTGATCTTCCCATGTAAACCTAACCCAGCTTTGCCTTCAGCAAATCTTAAATTTATGGTTTAACTACTTCCCTTAAGTAAACATCCCACTGCCTGCCTGACCCTCCTATTAGGCTTGCCCTGATATCCAGGCTAAATAGATCCTTTCGATTCTAACCCATATTTTCTTCCTAATTGTATCATCTGCATCCATTAAGAACAATTTTTCCCCATCCTGTATTTCAAAACACATAGGCAGACTCCCCTGAATCACTGATTTTTGTTTGTTCCGTTTAGACTAAACAAATTAACTGCTTTTACGCTCTCTGTGTGGTTTGTGCTCTCCAGACACTACAGCATTTCTTCTACCCTTCTCTGAACCCTCACCATGTAAGATGTAACACATGCTGTTAGATAGCTAACATATGCATGAGTTCATCCAGGGTTAAACAGGATTGACTGAATTATGGACACCCAACACCGTAACAGTGATCTTGACCAATCTGACTACTTTTTAAAGTTCATTTATCGCCATATGAAGACAATTCTTTCTTGTAATTTTGCAGAAATTCCCAGAGCCAGAGTAAGTGGCTCCCATATGCAACTTTCTCTCCTTTAAGCTTGATTTTGTGATTTTCTATTTTTCCCAATAATATAACTGAAAACAATTTTGCTCAATTTTAAGTAGTTGAAACTGTTTGCAAATGTTAAACGTATATTTCCATCTACATAGGAAATTTTGCTCTTATTTCCATATAAATATATTGCCTTAGAACCTTACAATGGGAATTGGTACTTATTTTGCGGTTGGGCAATTGGAGACATTCCTTTTTCCCCCAAGCATTTCAGTTAACTATGAAAGGAAATCAAGTGAATTTTAATTCTGGTTAGGCAAAAGTGGGACAGTAAAAACTATAACAAATGATTTTCTGTCATGGGAGCAACCCTTCCAAACTGTACTTGTAAACTAAATTTTAACATAATACTTAAGTAACTCCTTATTGGGGAGGAATAGGCAAGGGCAGGGGAAGAACTGTTTACTCAGGATGACATACTCTGATGAAGCATCTGGTTTACAATCCTGCCCTGTTTTTGCTCAGTTTTATAGCTGACCTGATCAAGGCTGAAGGAGGTCAGTGACTTGGCTGAGGTCAAATTAGCTCTTTGGGGTTTGCCTGCCTTCATTCCTTTCTCCATTATGTGAGGTGGCTTGTAAGGACCTGAGAAGTATCTGAGAAGAAGACAGTACTTTCAAATAGAGGTCCAGAAAAAGAAAGAAGTCGAAAAATTATGACCCAGAAGCATGGCACAGTGGAGAGAAGTTTTCTCCTAAGAGATCCCGCTGGTAAGTCCTCCCAGTGGTGCGTAAATAACTCAAGAAGGAAGTTTCCAAAAGCACAGCAACACTACCAGCTGGAGAGGGTGCTTACTGATGACCAACCATACTGATAAATAGCAGAGATCAACTATAGAGAGCAAAACAACACCTGACCCATCGTCTTCACCATCACCTAACTTCTCAGCTCATTTCAATGCATTCTACAAAACCAGCAAATATTTAAAGGAGGAGGAAAATAATGCACAAAAAATGGGGGATCAGTCTACAGCTCTCCCAGTGGGACACTAACAGAGAGACAGAAACACGCTGCAGCCAGCCCCAGCCCCTAGGCTCCATTACACAGACACTTCTTGTGCCCATCTTCTACACGGATACTTGTTGCAAGTTGTGTTTGGAAGTAACCCAAGCCTTCCAATGCAGAGGCCATCAACAGAATATATTTGGATCATCTCAAACATAGAAGAGAACCAGCTTGGAAGAAATTCAGCCAAGGACAACAAAATTCAGGCAAGGCTCAAAATTCAGATCCCTTTTATAAAGGTAATGGAAAACAAATTGCTCTGTTTTCTAGGGTTTTTTTCCTTCTCATTTCTACTGGAATCACTAGCATTCTGCTGCCTTCCCAGCTCAGACACCTCTGCACACCAAAGATACATGAGAAAAAGCAGCAAGCCGATCAGAAATTTAGCAGTTTTCTTCAGTTGTCCAAGCTGAGGTAAACACAAATTAACAGGACAAAAGGACAACATGGGGCTTATCTTTTTTGAAGCACGCAGACAAACAATTCGTATGTCCAAGATAAAAGAACGTTCCCCAGAGAGAAAAAAAAAAAAGCATCCTAATGAAAAGGAAATGGAAATAAAAATCCCCTTAGTTTTAATTAAACAAAACTAAGATTACTAGCAAAGCTCAGGAATATTTTTCACCTGTGAAAAGACAGCTTCCCTTTCTTTACAAGTTACCTCTCTCCCAAAGCTGAGCAGGTACCTTAAATAATGATGAAATTTCTCGTGCCGTGAAGACAAAACCGCCTTACCAAGATCATGTGACCGGTGGAGATGTCCATGTTGGACTGGACCGGCTCCTCACACCAGGACGACGTGCTGCTCCGGGCCGAGGGGCTGGGAATGGGCCCATCGCTGAACTGCGAAGAAATGCTGTTGATCCGGGAGGCGTGCAGGGGCTCCGGGCGATCAGATGTTTTCACTGCCATGCGCTGGCGGCATAGCTCCTAGAGAGAGAGAGAGAGGAAGAAACAACCTACGGTTAAGAGTAATTACAGGATACAGTCTACTAAAGACATATGATGTACAATATGTTTCCAGGGCTGTAAGTGGTTTCCCCTTCACTGCAGTGATTTTTGGGAAGCTGTCTGTTCTGTTAAGCGCGTCTACAAAGAAATACTCAATGAAAATTGCTCTACGGTGACTACCCCAACCCTTCAAAAGTGTTAATTATGACTGCACACACATCTCCTTTTAGATAACCGAAAACAGTATTTTGGAGCTTGACTTCTCTAACAGATGGCCTCTTTTCCCCCTAACATCACTCTGCGTTCTGCAAAGCCACTTTTGAACTGCACAACCTCCTGAAGCTAATGGGGTTGCACAGGAGTAATTGAGAGCGGTGCTTGGCCCTGGGTATGCAAACTCAGCAAGCTCAAGGCAACTGGATTGATGTGCTCTCCAGTATAAATCCTAGTTGATAGATGCCTCATTTCTCTTCATTAAAATAGCAAACTCACAACACTTCCTCCCTGACGTGGGGCAGAGAGGATGAAGAATGACATTAACGAAGAATAAAAGCAGAAATCTGTCGCTGTATTGTTTAAGCAGCTTCAGCGAAGAAAGAAAACTCAAGCTATCACACACCCTAATGCAAGCCATGTTAAAACACCAAAATAGACCGTGCTGGGAATACGTATTTTCAGTTGTTCCCATGCAAAAAATTCAGGCAAAACCACAGAATTCTTGTTAGGTAACAGAAAATCTTGCTGGCAAAACCAGCTCCTTACAGTATAAAATTCTGACTCTAATGGGATAAACAGACCCCCAGTTACACTGTCATCGATACAATGCTTTTAGAATCAGTTACGTGCGGTGAAATCCCAGACAGTATTATAAAATTATCATTTTTAAACATATGTCTATTGTCCGTAAGAAATACTCAGCTGCCTATGGTGCACAGCAAGACCAGCTAGTCCATAGTATCTGGACATATTGCACATGCAGTGTGGTTACACATTTGTCTCAGATTACTCATCTGAGTACTAAGAGCACAGTCTCTTGCCTCAGGCTAACAAAATAATACAGTCTGAAGAATTCATACTGTGGAAATGCCATGGCTTCTGTTTTCTTATTCGTTGATAACATAGTTGCAGCCCAAGTGCCATCAGTAGGATGATCTGAAACCCTCCATATATCAAGTGCAATACAATCTTTTTTTCAGACTGGAGTTAGGAAAGTAACTTTAAGACTATGTTTTTCTTTTTGAACCTTGCAGACTTTAGGACACTGAAGAGGGATCCTAATCCATGCAGTAGCAAGCATTCAGACAAACCCACTGAAACCATTATACTGGGTCTCCTCTTGCCACCACATGGCAATGATTAAAGACCCCCTCAAACATTTTCTTCTACCAAAGCTTCTGTTTGACTTGCCATTTGAGATGCTTATGTGGAATTTTACTCTTCTATGGTGTGCAATGCATTTTATATATATACATAAAAATATACACACACAAACGTGCAAATTAAGAATCACTGAGACAAAATTTATATATATATATATAAACAGGCTATATTTTGTTGTTTATTACAAAAATAAAGTCAACAGAGGTTTGGGAAGCACAGATTACTCCTTGCATGTGGTCTCCATTGTTGGAATAACTTTACAGACTGTCCCAAGGCTGCTATCTGACTCCATGACTGCATTTTGTACGTTTATTAATTTAATCCAAGCCATGTAAGAATTTTTCAATGTTTTACAAAAAGTAGGGTTTTTCCACACTTGACTAGAATATTTTCTGTCACTTGGTACCTTCATCACTTCCTACTGACTTTACAGGAAAAATATTAGGCAAAAAAATTAAACTTCAAAAATACTTTGAAATTGAGTCACATATATTAAGTGTTAAACAGGTCAATTAAACTCCCAGTATTAAACCCGAGAGTTTTTAATAAAGGAAAAAAAATATTGTATTTCTTGGTTTTAGATATAGGAGCAAAGAAAAAAAATCTCTCCTTCTCCTTTCCTCTGAAGGATCACACATGTCATAAGAAAAGATAGCAATAGTCCAAAATGGCTATTGCTAACCTCAGAATGACCTTGCAGTAAGTGTAATTTCAAATCACTGCTTTTAGCAGTTTTTGGGAAAAGTAGAACAGTGTGGAAACTTTTTAGACAGAAAAAATAAATCTACAGAAAACCAAAAAGCTGTTCAGATGTCTAGATCTCAGTCATTCTCAGAGGGAATGGTTTATCGGACCAGGCAAAAGTATTATAAGTAAAGGTATAAAAATATGTAGTCTATCCCGTAACTGCTCAAAGGATGTCTTCTGGCTAGCATTCCATGTGGCATAGATACAAATTTATTATATTCTAATAGACATCCTGCCACTTGACTCACCCCAACTCTGTGCTAACAATAGCATTTGTACTTAAACAGGATCTTTGTTTTTAAGTTGATCTCTTCCTGCTGTTCATATCCTGCCTCAAGTCATAATCCTCTGCTTTTACAAGCGGTTGCTGTGGAAAGGATTATAGACCTCTGCTAACAAAAAAGAATCAGGATCAAGTGAACTCTAAGAAATTAATATACAATTTTTACGCAAATGATAATGACAGAAGAAGCAATATTACAGCCAACTGGTTCTCGGTAGATTAACCTCCAACTAAAACCAATGTTTTGGACATAAAATACTTAATACGCTACAAAGAAATGCTTTTTAAAAACTAAGTTTAACCCTTTTGTGGTCCTCATGAAAGAAGGTTGAGAAACACAATAAATATACGTTTAAAAAGTAATCTGATCTCAAATATTAACATATTTCTTTCCTGACATATATAGAACCAAAACAACTATTCCCAGAACTGCTGGAACTGTCAACTACCTTAAACAAAGCAACCACGTCACTGCACACTGCCATAAAAAATGTTTAATGTAAACAGGAAGGTCAGATCATAGTTGCAGCAAAAACACTACAGAATTTCTTGATTGGTGCTTTAAATCTCCAAGACAATGGGATTTCCCCTGCCTGTAAACACAAGCTTTTTCTTGAATTTATTTCCAGATTAGTCTTAACAGCTCTTGACAGTTCTTCCTTCCCCCACTACCAGCCAGGCCAGCCCAGCCTGAGGAACCTGCCCCATCCCCACGTGCAGGTCAGCAGTCTCAGGACACCTACAGCTTCTGCTTCTGCAAAGCCACCTCCCTGTTAGCCCAACCATCCCAACCCCCAGCTGGGTTTTTACCCTAGCACTCCAGGGATAACACAGTTAACACCATCACATATAAAAGCTTTGACCATGTGGGGCGTTTTGGGGAGCAACATGGGTTCCTCCAGGACATACAGACCAGGGAGGTCCAGCTCAGAGCAGGAAAATGTCTAAATGGGGGGCTCTGGGTTTGCTTCATCCTTGAGATGGTCAGCCATGTCCCCCTCCTGCAAAAGGTGCTGGGAATAGTGGGGTCTCACCGGGTGGGGTGTTTCATACAAGGGGCTCTCAGGGAAACGCCATCCCCCAGCACTTGCAGGGATGGCATCACTCTACAAGCACACAAAGCCCTAGACGGGTAAGAGCCTCATTAATATGGTATCTGTTACCTGTACACTTCTCTGCATGCTCAGGTAAGCTTTTCCCCGCTCTCCAAAATCTTTGCTCTCAGAAGCATTTAGCAAATCAGCCATCTACCAAACCACAATTAGAATTTAAACTTGACTAAAATGTCAAAGCTGCAAAACTTGACTAAAATGTCAAAGCTGTGAGTGTGACACGAGCTGTACTTCTGCATCGTCTCGGCACGTACACCATTAAAAATATTTTCTAAGAATGAATTCAATTTAATGCTGCGCTTCTATATTTAGCCGAGTGGCTGAGGCTATTTCTGCTGTACTGCGACTCAGTAATGTCTAGCCGTTGTTTGTGTATAGTTTGAGTGCCATTCTTCATTTAAAAACATCATTTACACCTAAAAAAGCAATCATAACGCATACAGTGAAATATGAAGAAATGATCCTTTTGACCCTTCAGGCTATGATCTAATGGATGGGTTGGACATAAACATTTATTTAAAAGGTAATTTGAAGTTTATGACATTATTTCCCATCACATGAGAATTGCTATCATACTGAGGCACTTACTCTGTTTTTTATTTCCCAACATTTATTATCAAACTTATGCGGTGGTCACATGCAGTATATAATGGAAAAGTAATATCGCTGTGTGACAAAAACTGCCATAACCAAGATAAATATTCTGTAAATAATGTCCAGTTAAATGAGTTCAAAGTACAGCACAATGATCATGTGTAGAAAGCTTTTTATTTGAGACATAGTTGATAACCTTAAACAAACCATAAACAGTATTCTCAGAAAACCCCTGGACCTCTTCCAATGAGGTTTTAAAGTGCTCCTGATACTTGGTTGTCCTCACGGAGACAGGGAGATGCACAAACCAACAATTAATTCCTCACATACAACAAATGGATTCTCAAATCCATACAGTCCGCTTGTGAATGAACCATGTTGCAGCACAGATGGAGTTTATCCATGTTTAAAGAAGGACATCAAGGGATGTGTTGTGCCAAAAGGACAACAGCCCTCATGGATGGAGACCCAGCCTTACCACTGTGTTGTGTTAGATGTGTTTCTGCACTTGAAGAGATGAGTAAGAAACTCTCCTCTCAACCAAGGAGGCATCAAGACTGTTCAGAAATGAACCCCACAGATACCTGCCCAGGTCTGGTTTAGGGATGCAACAGCAGAAGCATTAGGCCACCTCTACTGGATGTCCCCAGTCAGTGACAGCAGCAGCATTTGCTGCCACTTGGCTTTGTGATGCACAGCAGCCATCGTCATGGAAGGGCAAGACAGCACACAACAATTCGGAGAAATTTTTATCTTCCATCAAGTTCAACTAATACAGTAGCTATCTGGAAAATCCACCAAGACCACATAGTTTACTCAAATGTTTGGGTTTGGAGAAAAATCTATGTATACGTCCTGGTAAGGACTAAGAGTATAGGCAAGCATGGAACTAAAACCAGCTGGAACTAAGGCTTGAATTGAAATTGAATTAAATTGAAAAATTGAATCTTTTCCCCTGTTCTAGCTGCAAAAATGGGATCTGAAAACCTCAGCGTGGCAAGTTACCGGTGGGAGACCTGATCTGAGCATCCTGCTTAAGAGATGACCAACACGCACCTCAGCTTTCCACTCATTACTCTTTAAAAATGAGCCACTCCACCACTCGGTCAGGATGTTGCTCTTTAATAAAATACACCTACTTCATGTGAATGCACTATGCAGTGTCTTCAGGTAGTCCAAGTCCAGCTACTGACCATGGCCCATGAATAGTTCTCATCTAGCTGACACCAGGTGCATTACAAATGGAGCTGTTTAGTCCAAAGTAAATGAAAACAGTTTTCTATCGAAAATACTGCTCTTCTTCCCCAGTCACATTTCCCTCAGATCTGCTTAACAGGAGCCTGGGATCTGAGGGAAATGCCAACTCTCCAGTTTATTATATAAAAAAAAGAAATATAATTTCATTCTTTTATATTAATGAAAATAATACAGTTTTGTAACTGACCCCAAATTTACATAACTCCAAAAATAAACTCCAGGAAATAGGACTAACATTTCCACACTTTTAAAAATCTTTTGCTTAACAAATTCAAATGGAAATCACCTGAGCTAGTCCAGAAACAAGTGTGGCACAATTATTTTCAGTATTTACAAAATATAAGAGAGAATAAACTCTTCCATGGTATAATTATTAAGAAAATGCAGGCAAAGACAGACAAATAGACAAATAAATTACTGTTTATTAAAAGTGATAGCTGAGTGTTCACCAAGCCCTTTCAACTTGACCTGCCCAACAGTCTATCAGAAACAAATCTGCTTAAGCAGGCATGATCACAATAGCACTGTGTTCACTTTACATGCAAACCAAAATTGTTTTGTAGAAATTTTAAATTAAAAATGCTCACTATTCGAAAGGATTCAAGGCTGTAGTCTGTAACAAAATCTAATGAAAACTAAGACTATATGTAACCTTTTATATGCTAGGTATGAAAGAACAAGAGATCTTTAAAAGTGCTTTTCTTCTCAGCTTTAATACATTTAATTAAATAGTAGCCTCACTTTACATTAAGGTGGCATTATTCACAGGATGAGCTGAGGTCTGCGCGTACAGCATGGATTCAACTGTTCTGCTATGGATGCAGTCATAACACAGTGAGATTTAAAAAATGAAAAAATAAGGTAAGCTCATTTTTTAAGACAAATGAATCTAGGACTACAAACATCATTATTCTCTAACTAAATTTGCTTAGTGTTACTACAGGGTGAAGCTAAAGTCATTTGGCTGCCTTTGTTTTGCTTTTGCATACTTAATACGCTTGCAGGTGTTATAAATTTAACTTTAACTTATTTACTCTGTTTGTAGCTTTGGGGATAATTACAGCTTTATTACCATTTATTTTTGAGTTACTGAAACATACTTTCAAGCTTTAGTTTCATTTTAACATACTTTTTGTCCAGGAGTAAAAGAGCTGTTTACATAGGTGGCACAGCTGTACATCTATTCTCTGTCCTTGCCAGAAAAGGCAACCGCTGAGATCAGTGTGCCTTCAGAAAAGGAGCAAAGGGAAATAATGGAAAAATGTTTGAGAGTAACATTTTGAGAGACACAGCATCAAATGTATCGTTACATATCCATGCTCTGTACAATTCGTATTTATCTAGACTTGTATGTGATAGCCTTTGGGAGAAAAAAAAATTAAAAAAAGAACAAAGCAAGATGTATTTATTTGATTGTCAATACAGCCTTAGTCTGTCCAGTTCAGTTTATCGTCTGCCCTCTCGCACTGCAGTACCCTCTGTACATCTGGATACAACTCGGAGTCTTGGTGTTGGGGTTTTGCTTTGTTTGGTTTTTAAATGACCTAAAAGGCAAGGCTGCAGTTTCTCTTTGAGAGCATTGCAGTCAAACACAGGCTTGAGACTAATTTTCCTAAAAAAAATCCGACTTTGATTATGGTCTGTGAAATTAAAAATTTTAATTATTTTTAGCATTGCAAGTGTTTCCTGTAATTACAATTCCCCTTTCTTCATGTACACAAAGAAAGCAGAGGTCATGCAGGAGGGGAAAGGCAAACAAAACATGGGCATCTTTACATGGAAAATGACTCTTCCTTTATTTCTATTTATTTGTTTTATTCCCTCTCTTTAAATTCAAGCATTTGCACAGTCTTATCCTACCAAATCTAAGAAACAAAAAGCCATCATGGTCTTGTACACATCTCCGTAAGTCCAGCAGACGAGAAAATTTCTGGCTTGCACAGGACTGACTATGCAATACAGCTTAAGGAAATATTTTAACTTTAATTCTTTCAGTAACCTCTGATCAATGAGGTAGACATCTAAATAGCCCAGAAGCTCCTGAAGGAGGGAGAAGTCCTTTATGTGGCTCATGTCACCAAGGAAGATGTGACACCATAGGTCTAATGATATTTACCTGAAATAATGGTACTGTGCTTTCCCCGCTATCCATGCCAGCAAAGCACAGGCATTTTTGGGGATAATACCGCTTTCCAGAGGGTCAGTGACATTTGAAGACCATGTTTAGGTTACTCTACTGAGGAATTTTTTCCCATACAAAAATATAAAGACCACTCTATCTGGAACTGTGTATGAGTTTATAAAACAGTTGATATTCTTGATTTCTAAAAGCAAGAGTTTTATGAAACAATGCCTGCCTTAACGTGACTGGAGGGCACTGGACTTCACAGATAGAAGATGCATGAAGAAAGTTCATGTTTCTTTAAACAGATTTGAACTGGTATTTTCCCTGCATAATGACATCATGGTCATAACGACATCATGGTGTTTCTCTCAGGATTTAAAGAGACTATCTGGATGCCTCCAAGGAAACCAGGGACTATTTCTAACAGGAAAGATCTGCAAGCCATAAACCTGAAGTCAGCTGAGATTTACTTGTGTAAAAACACCCATTTTTTTCTCAGGGTGTCCCTGACAGTGTCTGAGCATTACTGGTCTTGCAAATCAGACAACTAATTCTGGAGCAGCGAGATATGAGACTGATCTACCTGCCACACACACACATACTCCCCCTCCAAAAAAAAAAAGAAAAGAAAAGAAAAAGAAAAAAAGAATATATTTTTTTGGTGGTTTCAACCAGTGCTGGTTTCCAAATTGCATTGCATGTAGCGTATATAGTACGTATGAAGATGGGAGAGGAAAGATTTCTTAAGGAGTAACTAGACAGAGAAAAACAAGGCGTAAAAAAAACTTCACCTTTTCCATACTTTGTCCATCTTAACTAACTCAAATAGATGCTCATGAGGGCACAGCTGCTTCTTAATATGAATTTGCACAGTAAATTCACCGCTAGCACAGTGAGAGCCATACAGCACAGTATGCGTTACAAATAAACCGTAGTAACGATTGAATTAACCTGAAAGGCCATATGCAGAACCATGTGCAAATTCATCATGTATTTTGACTTTGGCTAACCCACCCAAAGCCTGACCAGCTTCCAGCAGATGCCAGGGCTTTAAAAGATAACTGCCACAAATGTTTCCTTTTCCACTCCCAGTGTTTATAGTTGCCTGGGGCCCAAAGCAGGCAAAAAATGCAGTCCCAAGCCAGCTGTAGTTTCTCAGGAAAGCTATACATTAAGGCTGTGTAGTCCACTATTTTATTGCCCTGCAGGATTAAAAATGGGAGATCATTTCTGCTAGAAATAAGAATCCCCAGCTGCCAGCAGAATTCAGCATGCACTTCCAGCCTGAAAAGAAACAAACATATAGCTACAAGTTTATGTCTAAAAATGTTATTTTACCCCATTGCAAAGATTATTATCGCTTCTCCTTAAGTCCATGTAACTACGTTCATGGTAAGAGAGGTACTAAAACCAGTCAGAGAAATACGAAAATAAGTCCTAAAAACCTCAAATACTTTTTTTCATAGAAGATGACCATACGTGTAAGAGGTGATGCTGGGATAAGGAACTATTTATCAACGATGGCCATCAGCGACGTATTTTTTTTCAGAACATCATCTATCATGACATTTGAAACTGCCAATCATTACCCTCTCCTGATTTGAAAACTAAAGTCATTGCTTTCCACCCGTTCCCCACTGAAAATAAAAATGAAATCACTCTAACTCTACTAGGACGAACAAACACAAACTTTGTGAACAAGGAAACTGTAAAAAAAAGAATCTATAAAGCACAAAGTTGCCACTAAGTCAGAGCAGGTTATTGCAAGCCACCTCTTTAGTAATACAAGGAAACTATACTAAACTATGGAAAAAATAGTATCTCTGAGTTCCATCGTGTCTCTGAGAACAGACATTCTTTCTATCACACACCACAAAAGTCTGCAAGGATTAAAAATGTTGGTCAGTATTTCTACACATTCACTTTATTAGTGTTACACAAGATACTGGCAAAACTAAGAGGGGCCACCAGTACTGATGGTCAGAGATAGAAGGAGACTTTGTATTTTGGAGAAAACAGCAACACCAGCAAAAACACCCATTTCTCTTGGGCCATCCCTTGTCTCTCCGTACAACCGTACTCTCAACCAAGATTGCGGTCCTGCCCTGGCACTGCTGGCCCAGAGCGGAGCTGCAGACCTCCCTGCTATCCCTGACCTGCCCCACAGCATCGCTTCCAATCCATCCTGCAGCAGGATAATGTGTGTGTTTTCTTTCAAAGAAAAGAACTTCCTTGGCCATTACTGAAGCTCCTGGGTTTCCCTCTGCCAACTCACGCAAGCACAGGGTCACTTTGGACCCCTCCACTAGTTTGTCTGCAAGAAGCCCCATGGAACACCACAGGAGAACACAAGGAAGGTAGGCATATTCCCAAAACGGTCACATCTTAATTTTGGACTATTTTAAGAATTAGGGCATGAAGTTACAGACATCTTCTAAAACATTATCAGCTGTTTTATTACCTGGGAGATTTTTTCTCACCTGCTTCTTTGGGTTTTGAGATTCCTGCTAACAACATGCTGCAGAAACAGTGCTGTGTGTTGCAGTTGTATTATGCAGACAGATTTTCCTCTATTAGTCCTTAATGGTATATATTTAACTGAATGTCTTTACCCTGGTACTAGGCAGAAGACAGAGTAAGAGTTTCACTCTTTCTTCAGTTCTTCACTTTATATACTTCTTTTCTACACTGCCACTTGTTACTGTTTTAGAAGAAATAACCTGTCTTTTCAATCTCTCTCATATGAGTTTTCATGCCCTTAATTATTCTTGTCACCTTTTCCTCACTCCCTCCACTTTGGCATTGTTCCTTCAGCAATGGCGGGACCAGCACTCACAGAAACCTCAAGCATTGATTTATACTTAATTAACTTCTAAAGCCCTCAAACAAGCAAATAAAATTATTAGTCAACAATGCCTGGAGAGCCACTGGGTTAACCCAGACCTTCAAAAAGAAGCTGAAGTTCGGACCAGCTTGCTAGGCAACCCTTCTGTATGCTTTAACTTCATATCCAAGTGCTTTCCGGTGTGGTTAATTAGGAATTGCAGCTCTTTATTTCACTCTTGTGGGTGACAGTATATGGAATGTACATGCTTACATTCCCATTTTACTGTACATATTATTTTCCCAGAGTACAGAAGGAGATGCTATATGACATAATTTCACTATACAACACAAATTTACATATGCAAATTGTTCTTGCTCCCAAAACTAAATTCAGCTCCATCACATTTCTCCTCCTATCCTTACGTGGACAGCCAGCCACTGGCAGCTTTCGCTGCGGTCCACTGCAGTGAAATCTCTTCCAGCAAATCACTCCACACAAGACATTTTTCTTTCCCACGAAGCCAGGATGAACTCCAGTTGAGAAGTTGGAAAAAGGTAAAATCCAAGTTTCTTTCCTCCAAGCTGTCAGAAAAGCAGCAGCGTACTGAATTTTTTCTTTTCATCTTTCCCTCGTTCTTCTGTTAGTAGTTAGTGGGAAAGATCAATACTTCTCTGACATGAATATTCCCCTCCATACAGTTTTGGAGATTAGGGGGATGTTCAGACCAGCAGTACAGGACAATGGGTAGGGCTTGTCGCTATGGCTCTATTGCAACCCACCTCAAACCACATACCACTGCTGTTGTCAGACAGCACAACCAAGGCAAAGCCTTTGCACCTGTGTGAAATGCATGTACCTCCAATTAGGTAGCCTTCCAGGAGGGGAAAGGGAGTGATTTTAATCAGCCAAGGTATGCATGTAAACCCAATACCAAAAGCGAGTTTTATCACACAATGATTAGCTGTTCCCACTTTGGAGGGCAAGATCAGCCACTTTGGAGATCTCTGAGATGCTGCCAGAACCTGGTTCTGCAAAGCAGCAGCAGCCCTATGTAGATGGAAAAAGAAGGAATCACCAAGAAGCCTGCAACTATGTTAGCTAGACAGGAAAACAGAAAAAGAAAAACTGTAGCGAAAATTAATAGGATTTACCAGAAATATTGAAAATTTAACAAACCATTTCCCTGATCAAAATTTGTGCTTGTTCAGAATGTGGTCATCCCCAGCAAACATCAATAAAATGTCACTCATTTGTCTTTGACAAAAAAGTGTAGAAACTGGTCAGCAAAGCTTAGAGAAAACCCCATGCACTTTCTCCTTTGGATAAGCCACCTACACTAAATTTGATTTTCTCCAGTTCAAAAGGTATTCTCTCCCACCCTCCTCACCAAATTAATTCTGGTTCTTAGAATGATTTAACTTCTAGGAGCATCCTTTTACAGTCTACCTTCTTCAGTCTTGGTTTGGTTGTTTGGTAAGAATACGAGTGATGAAAACTGGATCTGCATGCTGAAAGCTGAGAGCCTGGACTGGAATATGACGAGCTGCAGGAATGCCCCAGCTGAGTTACACTGCAGGGACACACACTGGTGCTGTGAGAGCTCAGAACCCGTGATAGCAAAAATCTCAGTACAAAGAAGTCTGGTGAGTTGTCTCAGTCCTTTACCATACCTTGCTGGTGGCATTGAATCACTCCACTTTTCTTTTACAGTTTTTTAAACTGCTAGAAAGCATTTAAATCTCTGTTGTGCACATAAATACATAAAAAGCAAAACATCTTGGATAGGAGGTCCTCATCACTGGAGCTGGAGCTTTGTCCTTGGTTGAGAGGAAAGAAATGAGGCCTCTTGTCCAGCCAACACAAAACACATCCTCAATGTTTAACTCTTCGTAGCTCTGCTCAGAGGTCATCCATGGGTCCCCCTGCCCTCGCATGTCACACACGCTCCCAAGGCCACTCGAGACAGCACCTCTCACTCCGGCCTTTGAGGAGACTGGAGTGGTTGAGCAGCATGACCCCAGGAGAGCTCCAATCTGCTCTACCCAAACTTATTTCTTCTACAGTTTATACCACAGTAAAACAAAATGAGCAAACACCTCACAGTCCACTCAGAATATTCCACTTGGTGACATTCCTGCAAGAGCTGCAGAACAGGGCTACAGGCAGAGGAAAGCTGACGAATTGAAACCTACTTTTATTCACCTGTCCCACCAAACCACCAAGTCCGTATGGGTTTACCCAGGTGAAACCTTGGGTGGCTGTGGTCAGCCTCAGATCCTTCACTGAGGCTAAGCACACACACACGGTGCAGGAAGGACCAAGACATTTGCAGCTGAGCTCTCGCTGGTGTTGGGCACAACACGGAGCTGCTCGGCCAGCACGCCACCAGGCACAGCATCTGCCTGCCCGCACCGAGAAGGGGAATGGAAGCGATGCTGCATCCCCCACTCTTCCTCCCTTTCACTGCATGAGACCGGTGTGCAGGATGAACAGATGTACCCAGAAGAAAGTTGTAAGAACAGCGCTTTTAATGTACCTTACAGACTTCAGAGAATAAACTGCGACCTGTTCCTGCTCGCAGGCAATGTGGTCCTACAAGAACTAACAAACATTACCTACAACAGTTCTTCACATACACAAAATTAACTTCTACTCTCTCCCAGGGAATGTGACCCTGGTACAAGATTCATTCTGCAAATGAAAAAACCTTCCCAGTTAAAAACTTTAAAATATATTTTTTTTTCTAGTGCAGCACTCTGAAGGAATATGAAAGGCTCAGCAAGTCAGATTGCAGTGTTAGCTGCTGAGTGTTCAGTGAATATACAATAGAAGAATGTGTCAAATCTAAAACATGGTAACAGAGCTGCTCCAAAAGAAAAAGGAAAACCTTAAAACAGAAAAAAAGGCAGAAATGTGTAGGAAAGACAGGCCTGATTATCCTCTACATTACATCAGGAAAAAAAAAATGCCACTGAAGACTGTATAGGAAAAAAAGAAATCGGGACACTTGAAATGACGTACAGCCTGAGACTACAAATCAAATACTCTCCAGCCCATTAGGCAAGGCTGTGGTTATCTTTGGCTTCTTTGTAACGTACAGGCACTGGGACATAATCAATTTACCAGGGGGAGACAATCCATTGTACTTAGCCAGAACCAGCCCACGCTCAGCTGGCAAACAGCCCGCGGCATGGCAGGGATGGGTGGCAGGGGCTCTGAGGTGGGAGTGGGAATGCTTGGGAGCAGAAGCATGGACCTCGGTGGTCCAAGACGAGCAGTTAGAACAGATGAAGCAACAGTAATTCACACCCTCTAAAATCGGGTGGCCATGGCCAAGTTAGTAAGAAAACTGCCTAGTGAATGAGTATGTCTTTTTCTTGTCCTGTGCTGAGAAATTGTCTGGGAGAAGGTTGGGTGGCTTGGCCTGAAATGGTGCCAGGGCCATTCAAACAATTTACCAGTTTAATTTACCAGGCAAGATGCAGCCTGCAAGTCCAGAGCACCTCCAGCATATTAAAAAAAAAATAATGCCTGTTTGGGTAAGGACTCTGGATTTCCCAGTAATTAAAAATGAGTCACCAACTTAATTTCCCCTCCTACTATTTTTTTCTTAGCATTTTCTTACATCTGAAATACACAGAAATTATACTGCAAGATGCTTGGAGCACATTTGTCCTTGTTCCACAAAACACCAAACTCAAACACCATATTCTACAGGGAAAAATAAACAAAGCTGAGTAAGAAGAGAGGGTCAACATCACCTTCCCCCTGCCACTCTGCACTAATCCTATGCAGATGACAGCCAACTACTTGAAAAAGATGGTTTATATTACTCAGACCTAAACTCACATGACACCTTCTCATCCAAGCACTCCAGGAGTTGCATCTATACTTATTTTCCTTCCATATCTGCAAAAAACCTCGCGCTCTACCTGCCCGTTCTAATGTAAAGACTCTTTTACTCAAAAGTGTTGCTGCATTGCCACTGCTGCAGCAGCCCAGGACCTGGGCTGCGAGGATAAAACCTCTTGTGGTCAGGGCCAGTCTATTTCTCCAACACCGAGTAATTTACAAAAGTTATTTTCTTAAAGAGGAAAAGCTTGCAGGAGAGCCATTCGTAACAAGCCCAATAAACCTCTGTCACCCAGCGGGTGCAGTTCCCCCAGGGCTGCCCCACTGCCAGGGCCACGCGTGCTGGAGCAGCAGACAGAGCAGGGCAGGAGGAGATGGGGAGGCACTGCTCCTCACAGACAGGCACGACAGTCTCAAATAATTTCCTGAAGTACCCTCTGCAATCTGTGCCATCGAGCTTTAGCACCTAGGATGAGCATTTCTCATTAAGCAGTATTTTGAAGTGGATTTTAAATGCTAGGGCTATGGTAGCAAACATGCCCCTATTTATTTATTGATATCCCGACTTATCAATCGGACATGTTTGGTAAATTTCTGCTGATTTAATAATTCATAGACTATTCTGAAATATTACTACCATTTAACTCAATTTTATGGCTACCACAGGAAGCAAGGTTAGGGAATAGTCCACTGCACCACAGGAATTGTGGATTGTTCTGCACACTAATCAGATAAAAAACAGATTAGAAATTAAATCCATATTTGCACACCTCCTGTTTTGCCTCATTCTGCTTTGGCCATCCACTATCTGACTTCAATAAAGTATTTAAGCACAAGGTAAACTCTCCTCTAATCACCTTAAAACAGACCCCACTTCTTTTCCTCTCCCATTATTTCTATACATGACTACTCTGTACTATATTTTGCACATTGTGAAAACTGCCTCACCTTTAAAGTACAGTGGTTTATGTAACAACATTACATACAATGTATTTGCGGGTTTCTGAAATTTTCTTTTAAGGCAAAAGTCTAATTAAAAATAGAGAAAACTGTTCACATAATACACAATAAGCAGACTTAAATGGACAAGAACTCTTCTAATACATATACCTCCCCTTGTATGCTTTATTACAAGCCATTATAGTTTGTCCTGTTGCTTTACAGAGTCACGTGAGATAATCTTTTTTTTTTCTCTTTTAATAAGGACACAGGAAAAGATTAGAAATGTGTTATATCCTTTGTTTTCCTAGAAGACGACACAAACAAGCCCTTCATGGCATCCAGCCTTATGGCAACATTTTAATCTATCCAAAATCCTTACTAAATGTATTTCTTACTGAAATGCTTGCTAAATACTCATGTACTGAATACATTTAGTCTTCAGTGTTACCTTTTTTGTTTAAGTGTAGGAGGGTCCTTAAAAACGAGGTTTTACATAGGCAGGAGGTAATACTTTCTGGTACTGACTGTCCCCAGTTTACCAGCTTTCCTTGGTCCCCATCCTGATGTTTATTGGAGGGCTACTGAGAAGCTGATAAATAAGAACAGCAAAATTTTCCTCCCCCCTCCCCCTCCCCCCCCCCCCCTTCACTTGGTTCACAAAAATCAATTTTCTAAGGAGCTGATATACGGTACTAATGTAACACTAAGGTCTAATACTGTAATAACAACTTTGCTTATGAACGTCTAAAGTGTAAAATATGAAGCTATATTAGAGGTAATGAATTACCTATATTTAAACACACAAACTGGGTGATGGTTAAATAGAGAATATGTTTCCAGGGGATTCTTTCACTTGGAGCCTTTTAAAATATGTGCAGCAAAATTTTTATCGTAATTGTTGAAAATACCGTGCTCTTAAAATCTCTAATAAAAAATACCAGCAGGATCAAATCTATAAAAGCACAGAGAAATTCTTACTGGCTTTGAATCCAGAAAGATCATATAATTAATAAGACTGTATTTAACAAAGAAATATATCATTTATATATAATACATGTAATAACGTAGAATTTAACATATAATTTACAATTATATGCCTGACAAATCAAATTATTTGAAGAAGTTTTTAAAACAGCTGATGATGTAATACAGCTGCACTGACAGTGCACGGCTCACGTAACCTTGAATACTAAGGCAGTTTAAGAAGGAACTTCGGTGTAAACTGCCTGGTCTTTGCCCCCTTGCTTTTTAAAGGAAGTTCGTTTGGCTCAGATGAAGGAAAATTAAAAAGAACATTATTGACATAAAATATTAAAAGACAGGCTTTCTGAAGCCAGCCTCAGTGCATTTTAACTTTTGCCTTTAAATTCCATTATGGGCCACATTTTGCCGAGCATTACCAGTGATGCAGAAGGCTATGCTCATAGGAAAGTTCTGCAGCACAAAGTATAAAATATGCTGATGATTTAACATCTCGCACAATGCAGCGTTCTCCACAGGGGGGTCAAAAGCCAGGGTTCAGCTGGACTCACAAATACATCACCCTGAATCAAACAGAGCATCCCTAAATAGTAGCAGTCGCTAACATACACTCATTACATTAATAAATTGCTCGCTAATGGGAGCAGTGACAAGTAAGATGTGCACTTAGTGGCCCTGTTTGCAGGCCGCCCCTGATATCTGACTGCCCGTTTTTCTCTGGGTTATGTTCCAAAGGCTTCAAAGTGCATGAAGAAAGTCTGCTCAGTGTTGTGAAATAAATCAAAGAGTGTCTGCTGGAAATTCCTAAAACACTCCTGCCCTAATCTCCTGGACCAGAGAGTGGGCTTGCAGAATGCTAAACTTGCTTTTCAAAGAAGATCAAAGCAACATGAGCAACAATTAAAAACACGGGTGCAGGTGTGCGCATGTGCAGGGGCACCACGGAGACACTAAGAACCTCTTTTTAGTCATCCCTTAATGCTAACGCTAACTTATCTAATCATTACACGTGTGATTTGAAAGGACAGGAGACGTGTTTGTAAGGTACACAAAAACTGTCTGCCTTTATGTATAAAATGTGGCTTATGCACATGCAACATCTTACGAGATACACTATTTCCATTAATTTTTAAAAGCTCCTTAGCCACCAATTAAACCATCCTAGCATTTTGCTGTTTAGTGATTGAAAGGTAAGTGAAGTTGCACTTGTGCTCTCCAGTTCCTAGTGTTACTCAGTCCTTTGGCCGGGTTTAGCCTCCCAGACCTTACTTTAACACCGTGCAGGCCAGCTGCTTGCCTTATAAACACCTGAAGAGCCAAGATACCTCCTCAAGTGGCATTGGGCTGTTTGGCAGCTCACCACGGAGATTTCATTTGCCTGCTTCAACTTTTACATGGTATTGGCTGTCCCACCTAAGACTGGTCACTTCTGCACGCACTTACACAAGAAATACTCGTGTTAGTAGATGTGTGCTCACACCAGAACTGCTTGTGCTGGCAGGTGAGTGCCCGAGGGATGGTGACGTCGCATGACAGGTGCTAAGCCTCTGGTGCAGGGGGACACTCAGCAGCCAACCTCTTATCTCCCTGACAATGTGGTTTGCCTGTTTTCTGCTTCTCAAGCCAGTATGCTGCAGCACAAACACGAAGTGGTGGTGGTGGTGGGGAACAACAAACCCGAAGCTGTGGGAAAAAACTCTTCGAAGTTCACAGGGTGAGTAAGGAAGGAGTAAAACCCAGGATGAACTCTACTAGCTGAACTGGGTTAGGATGAAAAATACTTCTGCTAAATGTTGAAAATTTAGGTCAGTCTTGTTTATGTGAAGATACAAACCACTGACATTTTGAGAAGCATGTGAATCAAAGTGATATTTCAGTGTTCTGTCTGAATCACATTGGGCCACCAGACCCTTTTATACAAACCAATTTCTCCCCCTTCAAATTAAAAAAATAAATCTGAATTATCACTTAACTGTAAGCAGCAACATATTGGAGTATCGTGCTTTAAGGTCTAGTGGCAGCAGCTGCTGAAATATTTCATATTTTTAAAATACACTGAGTTAACTGAGTAGATACTTGGGAAACAGAAGAGAACAAAGTAGGTACAATTTTGAAAGCTATCTGCTTTTTCCTCCCCCTGTATTAATATGGGTTACATTATTCCCCTATGAGTATCAGAGAAGATGAGGGAAAAGATAATTGATGCTTTTCTGAGACCTAATTGATGTTATCCAAAACATGCATCACACCAGATATCCATTACATTTAACACAGCTCAACATAAGGCGATTTTGATGATAGGAATAGGGCTCAATCCTATTTCTCTTCAAATCCACATGAATAGTTTATTATATACAGAACCAGGCTCAGTGATTCATTTCAGTAAAACGTTACTTAGCAGCATCAAAACTGCCTGAGTATTTTGTCTGCCTATACTGGGGCCTCCTACTGCTGCCATTGAAACAAATGGCAAAATTCCCATTTACTTCCACGGGAGGAGAGCCAAGCCCTTAGAAACCTTTGTATTTAAGGAAAAAAATTTTTCCTCCCACTCATGACTACAGTTCCCCTGAAAAACCAATGGAAATGTTTAAGAAGTCAGGTGGTTAGGACTGGGCCCAAAGGTCAGGAACAAAGAATACAAATACAGTCTTGCTATTGCAAAACTGCGCAGCATCCTCGAAGGGTCATTGTTTTTAAACAGAAAATGTCACTCTGGGATCTAACTAAGAAGATTTTGAAATATATATAAATCTGGGACGAAGAAATGAAGCATACATTTCATTTAGTGTCTGGATTACAGATTCTTATTAAACAAACCAGAGCTCATTATAAAATCAATATCAACCACTATACTCCCAGGAGAAACGGCAAAAAAGGTCACTCCAAGAAATTCAAACAATTTTCCTGCTGGAAGGGCATGATTTTAATTACAGATACTATTAATTAGAGCTGTCAGTAGGAAGATTGTCCTGTTAATTATCACAAATTCAGTTTCAAGTGTGATTTTGGAACCTGAAGGGCTTTTATTTTTTTAAATTAAGAATTCTTCTATGCACGTTTAACGGAAGAGGAAGACTACCTATCACTTCTGTGGTTTAAACAAGCCAACAGCAAGTTCCCTATTAAAATCAAACAAAAATATTTACGGCCACAGTCTCTTTGGCCAGCAAAACTGATCTGACAAACTGCTGTTTTGTTCACACTTTGCCCTGGAGGACACTCCTTTCTTGCACTGGAAATGCTCTTGCTCTCAACTCTCTTGCTTTGGTAGTAATTAAATTTAAGGATGTAAAGTAATTTTTTTAAGTAAACATTCCATTTAAGCTGAAAACCAAAACCATTCCTGAACATACTAACCGTTACAGAAAGATTCGTATTTATCATTCTCTACTCAAATCTCCCTGGACCCTGCCTGTGGAGACATACTTAATACATTACATCTTTAACACGTAAGAGGTACAGACAGACCCAAACTTTGTGAGGAAATCTGAGTTTATTCCTGCATGATTTCCAGCTGCCAATTTGACTCTGTCTCAGCACCACAATACAGAAAGGCCATAATGTCTGATCCTCAGCAGAACAAGAAGGTAAAATAAAACCTGACCGAAGAGTGCCATTAGTGAGACCCTATGGGCGCACAGCAGAACCGGATACTACAGCAACCATGTTTACACATTCTCAAATTCTTTTTCCTGGTCGCACTCCAAATATTTTGGTATAGCAGACCAGGGCTGTGTGGTATATGACCATAACACATGCATACCACACCGCCAACACACCAAGAAGTAAGTGCCACGATCTAAAACAAACTTCAGGAAGATGCAGAGTGTCTCTCCACCCAACACTTCAGAAACTGAAAGAGAAAGCCCGAGGTTTCTGATTTATTTCAGGAAATCTGAGCGTAGTCCTCCTGTATCGCTGGGTACACATCTGCTACCATTGTTCTCCCAGAACCAGCCCTGGTTTACCTCCCCATCTATCAGCATTAGATTTCATTTTATCTGAATAATGGCAGAAGGTGGCAACAGATCGGGTCAAAGGCTCTTTTCATATCAGACCCCGAAGAAGTCGATTACTCAAAAAGAGAGACATCTTCAGATAACCGTGCAATCCATTCCTCATAAATGTTAAAGATTTTTCATTATTAATAGTGGCAAGGGTGACAGATTATGGATATTAATGTTATTTTTCAGAGAATTTCAATGGCAAGGGCTTTTTTTTTTTTTTTTTTTAATGTTTCTAATTAGGCACGAATTTACAGCAACTACCAGAATAGCCAAGATTAACACCCAGCAGTAAAAAGCCGCTCCAGTGAATCCGCGGGAATATGAATCGAGCTGGGGGTGGCAGCGGCGGGGACAACCCGCCCCCCCCCGGCTCCCAGCAGAGGCACGATCGCTCCTTACCTGGTAAGCGGCGGGGGCGTCAGAGCCGGCGTCGCCCCCCAGGGCCGAGAGCTTCTCCTTCAGGCGGTGGTGGGCGCGGTGGCGGAGGCAGTAGGCGACCCCCGATGCCGCCAGGACCCCAGCGATGCAGGCGAGGGAGAGGAGGGTGAGGAGGAGGAATTTGGCGGACTCTGCCTCTTCCCCGCGCTGCGGGAGCGGCGGGACGTTGCTTTTCTGCAGGGGAGGAGAGAGAGGCAGCGCCTGAGTTGCGCGGTCGCGGAGCTGCGCGGAAAAGGGGGGGGGGGGGGGGCACCCCGTCGAGGGAAACACCCGGCAGCGCTAACTTTCAGCCAAGGCTGAAGGCAAACGGAGGGGCAGGGACAGCGCTGCTGGCATGTCCCCCTCCGTCCCCTCCCCTCCCGGCGGTGGCATTTAACTACCGAGAGGCGGAGGCGGGCGCGCTGACTGCGCGCAAGCACCGCGGCGCGTCCCGCAGCTCCGCGCCCCCCGCAGCAGCGCGTCCAGGGCCAGCAAGGGAAAATCCGAGCATGGTTTTTTTTTTTCCTTGGAGTGAAAAATAAAACACGGAACGACCGAGAGGAGGAGAAGAAGAAGTAGTAGTAGGTGGCGGTCCTTCCTTTTGTCTGTTGTAGAAGTAAAAGGATAAAAAGCAGCCCGATAGTTCCAAACTCCTCCAGATTACTATTATTTTTGCAGCAATAGGAGAGAATCCTTCTAGTGCATTTCACTTGTCTCCATGTGCTAAAAAGTTGTACAATAATTTCCCCTCATTAGCTTCATTATAAGCTATATTAGCAACAATTAAAAACGCAACATGAAAATGAAAAGACCAGGCGCGCAAATTGCAGCAAGACTCATTTGGCCTGCATTCCCCCTTTCACAATTACCAGGGAAATGAATTGAAAAGCACGCCCCTGCCTCAGTCCTGGTTGCTACAAGATGAGAACAATTAGCAAACTCCTTTCCACCACCTAATTTCGCGTGGTAACAAAATGGATTTTTCCCCATGAATGCCTAGCCGGCCTATTCATTATCTCTCCTCTATTAGTAATTTTCTGCTCCGCATTCAGCTAGCCAGCTCTTAATTTCCTCCTGTCTTGCAGTGTACACAGTGGCTCTTATGTCAGACCCGGTCCATTTTTATCTTGTAATCATAAAGGCCACCAAAGCAATTATCGCTGGTCTTGACTGTAAATGCTTGTCATTAATTAGCCTCCTTGCCTTCAGTGCTGCGGATTAGCCGGGGCTGAGGCTGAGTTAATGGAAACGCAGGTTCAATAAGACTCCCGGATTTTCGTGCCTGGATGCGCCGCGCGGAGGAGGGCGGCCGGGTTTGTAAACCCCGGGTGGCGGGGGGCGGGCGCCGGGGCCAGGCATGTGCGCCCGCCTCCGCGCCCGCGCAGCCACCGCCGGACCGCCGCCTCCCCTCCCCTCCCCTCGGCGGCGGCCGGCCCCTCCTCCAAATCCCAACAGCCACCAGGAGGATGGGGCTGTATCCCCCCCGCCCCGGCGGGCTCCGGGGCCGCCCCCCCGCCCTAGCCCTAGCCGGGCACCTGCCCCAGGCGCGCCGGGGGGAGCGCGGCCTCGGCCCGCCCCGGGCGGGGGAAGGGGGGGGCTTGCGAAGGGAACCCGGGAGGGGCAGCACCGACGGCAGCCGCCGCCTGCGCCCAGCTCCCGCCGCCGCGGTCCCGGGGGCCCGGGGCGGGGGGTGAAGGGCCGCTGCGCTCTGCATTAGCATCTCCGTGAAAGGCCGCCGTCCCCCCGGGCCAGAGGTCGCAATCTGCATCTAAATAGGCAGCTCCCGCGAAAGTGCCGACCCTCTCCCTCCCCCCCCCCAGCCCCGAGTGCTGCGCCCCGGGACGTTAATCCGCCTCGCCGCGGTATTCGGCCTCGCATCGGCGAGGTAGGGACAAGCGTCCCCTCCCCTCCGGACCCCCCGGGCCGCCCCGGCCCCAGGCTCGGATCGTGCGTGTGGACAGTGGCACCGCCGCCGGGAAGGGAGAGGCGGGTGGGCAGTTTCGGGCACCGCTCCCGAGTCGCTCGGTTCCTTGCTTTCGCAACCACGGCTCTAAACCATTTTCCTTCTCCGGCTGCCGTGTGAGAGCCGCACAAGCACGCCGGGAAAGGGCTACACGAGAGAAACCAGGAAAACGATGGGAGCCAAGTGCTGTCAAATGCCCCGAGCAAACACAGGGGAGAGAAGGCGCGCTGGCCTTTCTCCCCTTGTAGTTACAGTGACTGTCGATGTCGCTTCCAACTTTGCCAGGCAGTTGTCCCCACAAAGCCGGGGCTGCCATCCCTAGAGCTGGCTGCCCTTAACAAAAGCACTCGCCGAGACACCCTGCATGTCCCCCGCGACAGTGATACACGGGGACGGGTCGGATCCCACCCCCCTCCCCCCCGTGGGGTGCTCTGCCTCGGTTACACCTCGGTAAGCACCCTCGGCGGGGAGCCCGTGTAGCCGGGTCCCTAGGGATGGGCTGCAGGCAGGCGAGGCTTGCAGCAAACCGGCCCCGGCCCCGCCGCGGGCGGGAAGGGCCGGAGGGGCACGGCCGCTGCCCGCCGCCCTCCGCCTGCGCGGCCGCCCGGCGGTGCCCGCCACGTCGGAGCGGCTGCCGGGGAAGGGAGAGGGGCTCTGCCGCGGGGCCGCCGGCCCCTCTCCCCGCTCTCCCTCCCTCCTACTTCGCGGGAAGCACCACCGGAGCCGCTGCCGTCGGGGCCCGCGGGGTTCCCCTCTCCCCTCCCAGCCTCCGGGGACACCCGGTGCTGCGGGCCGCCCCGGGCAGCACCGGTGACTGCTGCCGGCTGCACCGCCCCGCGTAAAGCGCCGAGCAAAGACGACGGCGAAGCCCCGGCCCCGCGTGGCGCAGCGGGCTGGGCACCCCTGGTGCCGCGGAGGGCAGCGGGGCCCAGCAGCCCCAGGCGTCTCTTGTCGGGGGGTGGTCAGGAAACAGCCCCACTGCCCCCAAGTCAGCTGGAGACACCGGCTGCCCTTTCCTCCTGCTTGATGTCTGACCAAACACCACATTACAAACGGGTAAAAATTAACCTGACGAGATAATTACCAGCTCCCCCCCTCCCCCCGCTCCCTCCAGCAGCAGCACAGCTTTCCCCACTTCACCTAAACCCCTCATTCCTCCCCGCAGTAAGGCCCCAGCCTGAAACCGAGCCCAGGGTTAATTAGAGGCGTCCTGTCAGACTTGACTTGAAATTGAAAGAAAAATGTTTAAATATTTATGAATTTGACATTTACAGTCGGATGTCTTTTAAAGCAGAGCACCTCTCCCTGTGCTGGGGCTGCCGGGTGCGGGGGCCGGGGTGGAAGGGGAACAATGGCTGTTGCATAATAAGAAAAACAAATCACCTCTTCCCTGCACCCCCCCCACTCCCCCAGCTTCACAAATAAATAGACCACATAAATTACACATAATTAAACATTAAACTCAGCTACATGTAACTATGCATTTTCTAAACTTTATAGAACAGAATATACTGATGTTCCTCCGAGTGACTTGGAAAATTGTGTAGTGTCACAGAATCCCAGTGAAGGAGAAACAACTAATGCCTGAACGGATGCCTTAGGATGTTACTCCAAATACGACGGCTCTGGAGATGCTCAGCCAGTCTTTACTTGCTTCGAAATGGCCTGGCCTGCATTTAAATACTAGAAGGCAAAGATTTACCCTGTCTCAGAAGACCGTTACACCTACCACTTAACACTCCACAGTGTTTGCTTGAAGTGCATCGCTTCTGTGGGGGGTTGTGGTGGTTTGTTTTTTTGAAGAGGGAGGAAAAAATGCTTCGGATCTGATCTCATGTAGGCTTTCCTGGTCCCTCGACAGAACGCATTTTACATACACCCAAAAGTGAGTCAGTAACTAGAGCAGCCATAACGCTGGAGTCACAAATCACTGTTCTAATCAGAGCAGCGTCCCGTTCCGCGGTGTCATCCCATGATGCAGCAGAACAGCCGACATTTCAAACGAATTCCAGGCAAATGTCAGTAAATATTTAATGTATGCTTTCATGTAAATAAGTTCTCACACCTATGCTGCAAGTGTGGGAGAAAGTCTTTGTAAGAGCAGAGAGGAGCTCCCCATGCAGTCATGTAAAAGCTCACCTTCCAGATGCTTCAGTAGAATTACACTTTATTATTTCCTTTAGGACCCAGGGCCTGATTCTGGTCCTTGCTGAAACAAAACTCTAACTGAAGTTGAGGTTTTGTTTTGCTTAGTAAATGTAAAAAGATATTCCTGGATTTAAAACTCAGTTTGCCAGTTACTGCACCCAACCTCTCCTCCAGTTTGCAAAGGAAAAAACACTACAATTCATTTTAAAACAACACATCATAATTTTTTGCAATTTTTGCATGTCTTGGTTTTTACATTTATATTACAGTTTTGTTTCTGAGCAATAATAAAAACCTGCAGATTTCTTAGTAAACATGGGCAAAAAGAGGAACTCCAGAATATGACTTGTTTCAAAATATTAGAACGTTAAAAAACTCAAGAGGTGCTATTTTTAATTTGGAATTCACTATAGAATCTAATAAATGAGAGAAGTGAGGCGGAAATAATCATGTATTAATTCTGTGCATTACAAAATCTTTTCAGAAGCTATTATCAGAGCAAGAGGCATTGTGGTTTGGATTCAGGGTGGGAGAAATCCTTTGTGCAACTGAAAGCTATTGTTCCTCTGTGCAGATGAAATTGTACTTGCAAATCTGCCATTCAAGGAGGGAAAAAAGTGCCTAGGCAGAAGAAAAGAATTCTACAAGAAAATAATTATTCTTAAAAATAAACTTCACTAAAATAAGTTTTAGTTCATTAGCTTTTTTTTTTAAAGAGGATCCTATGCTAATAATCACAGCCACGGACATTAAAACAAACCATAAAAGATATGTGTATTATTTCCTTAATATAGAAAGCATGAAGAAAGGGATGTGTGTGGGTGTGTATGGAGATATATATAGATATATAATATGTATTCATATATACATCTGTGTATGTCTGCCTGCGTAAATAATCTAAACTTAAATTCACTTCCAGTGATTTCGCTCTGTAAGTTTATCTGAAACATAGGTTGAGATACACTATGCTGGTTAAGTTTTGATAGACCATTGAAAACCAGAGGAACACTTCACATCAGGAGGAGCCTGGCTACCCTAGTCTGTCCCCAGGAAACCTACAGATATGATTTTTTCCTTTAGTAAAATACGAAAGCAAACAGAAGAGAAAACAGCATCTCCTTTGGTTTTGGTTCCTGCTTCTCCTCCCCTACTTTGTGCTCCCAGTCAGGTTAGACTGGGGCAGCAGGGCCTGGGCATGTTCACCTTCAGTTCGTATAATGTTCCTTGCGTTCAGCGCTGCACTCCCAAAGGGTATGGTCCGGGCTACTTGTTGGCGTTTTAAAGTACTATCTTTAGAGTTAGTATGAGATTTTTCTCTGCCTCCCTCTTGACTCCCCCCCTCATCCCCGGGAAAGCTCGCCTGATGCCAGGATCACTTTCAGCAGATGTCAGTTCATCACCTGAAATGAGGTCAATGTAATGCTTTTACTCAGGAGGATGAAATCGGATGGGAAGGTACTTTTTGCTTCTTTTAGGGGTTGGAAAGATTAGACAAATCGACAAACACAAAAGGCAGATGGATTTCTGGGAACTGCAGCTTATTCAAATCACTGAGAAAGGTCACTGCAAGAGCCACAGATCTATTCATCTGTAGGGGTACAATGATCTTTCCGCAACCTTCAACACCACAAAGCACTCTGGAGCGTCTCTATACCTTTTAGTAGGATTAATACCACGAACAATGACTGAATACAATCAAGAATTCAGCGAGTTCAAAGATCCCTTGATAAATGGTAGATATTTTCTGCTGGCTTCCTAAAGGCAAACAGAAGTGAAGTTTCTGGTTAGAGTTACAAGAAATTATACCTGTTAGTCTGAATCCCACTACAAGGTGATGCTGAAATGGCAAAATGTCCAAGAACCCCAAAGAAGTTTGTGGTGTGGAAGGAGTCAGGTTGTGAAAGAGGAAATTTAAAGAGCTTCAAGATTTTCCTGAGGATCTGGGTATTTTTTTAAGTCAGCTCTTAGTTGAAGAATACAGCCCAAGAGCCTACAGCATCACTGAGGCATTGTAGGGATAAGACACAACTCAGGAGCACAGACAGCCACATCCATGCCTGTGGAGGAGGCAGGCGAGTCGGAGCTGGAAGAGTGCGGCCTGTCCTGCCCGGAGCCCGCAGCACGCCTCTGGGGTGGCAGCAAGAAGAAGAGGGAGCAGAGGCACTGCGGTGAGGAAACTTCAGTTCCCAGCTCTAAGAACTCAGGAGCAATTAGGGGAAAGCAGCAGGATGGGAGCACCGGGAAGCAGGTTTCCTCCTCAGCCCAGGCTTTGTGAACCAGAGTGAACCAGATGAACAGAGAGACTCGGCAGGTCCAAGTCCCACAGTGTCAGAGCCCGAGCCAAGAGGACGGTCAGCGATAGCCGAGCTTAATCAAGTATCTTCAGCAAGCAAGACAAACACAAGCCGTAGTGCCAGCGCTGAGCTAATGCTGATGCTGAAGGCACATAATTTAGGGATTAGGTAAAGCGCCCTTCAAACCGAGTGCCAGCAAGCGATCCGCCTCTCGGTAACGCGCTGGCACAGCCGGAGGCCCCGTCAGCGGAGCAGCCGCCCCGTCTCGCAGGGAACCGGGACGGGTCCCGCTCCGAGGCCGCCCCCGCCCGGGGCTGGGGCTCCGCCGGCCGCCTCCGCGCAACCCGCCGCCGGGGGGGGGGGGGCCGGCCTCGGGGCCCCGACCCGGCAGCGGCCCGAGGGGAGCGGCGAGGGTGCGTCCTCGCCCCGCCGGGCCCGCCGGGCCCGCTGTCCCCACCCGCCCGCCGCCTGTTCGACGGCTCCGGCCCCAGGGGCACCCCCGGGGCACCGCCGGGCCGGGGGCGCCCGGGGCTTCGGCAACCGCGGGGCCGGGGGGAGGCGAAGCGGCCCTCCCTCCGCGGAGACCCCGGCCTCGACCGATGGGGCGGGCGGTGGCTGCAGCTGCCCCGCGTCCCGCCCGCCGCTCCGCCGCCCGCCCGGCTCCACGCAAGCCTTGGCCAGGCCGCCTCGACAGACGGCGCTGCCCCCCCTCCCCCCCGCCGCATTTACCTGCTGCCATGGCGCTGCAGCCGGCGTGCCGGGACGGGCTCCTCGCCGGGAGGGCTCCGCGCACCTCGGCGGGCTCTACCAATCCTCCTCCGGGGCCAAAACTTCCCCCCCCCCGCCCACCCCTCCCCTCCTCAGCGGAGACAAAGGCGGCGGCAGGCACAGGCGCTCCCGGCAGCCCGCAGCCGCTCCCGGCGCGGCGGGGGGGAGAAGCGGGCCCGGGCGGCCCGGGCCGCCCCGCGGGGCGCGGGCGGAGGATGCTGGCGCGCCCCGGCGCTGCCCTCCTTATATCGGGCCGCTCGCAGCCCCTGCCGGCTGCCGCACATGGCCCATCCACCGGTTGCTATAGCGATGCCTCCCCTCCACATGTTGCTGGCAGCAATTGGCTAAGGAGGTCTGGGCTGTTCAGAAACCCTTCGCCGGAGTGAGGCGGTGAATGGACACGGGCTGTGTCACTCATTTGCAGAAGCTGTTTGGGGTTTCTGTTGTGGATGCGTGTGTGTGTGGTTGGTTGTTGGTTGTTGGTTTTTTTTGTTGTTGTTGTTGATCTTTTTTTTACGCCGCCCCCCCATCTTTTTGCTTTTACTTCCCCCCCCCCCCCTTTTTTTTTTTTTGTGCCACTCTTGCAAGATGGAAGCGAAGGGTGGAACAATGACGGCAAGCCAAAAATAAAATCAAACAAGGAGAGCCTATGATAATTTACATGACAATACAGCAAAGAAGTCCACAACGTTTCTTCCTGAAAAGACTTTCCTCCGTAAAAAAAAAAAAACCCACACAGTGCCCAGCAAAGGAGGTACAAACTTTTCCCCCTTCCGTCCTCATTCTCCAAATAACACACGAAATTAGGCAGAAGCAGCATGCTGCCACCAGCCATAGGACAGTGGCGGAGCCCGGTTAAATAAATCACGGCGGGGGCTGCCGAGAGCGGGTGCGGGGCCGCTGGGGCCGAGCGGCGCCGCGCTGTGCCCGGCGCTGCCCGCCCCGCGCTCCCCGTTAGAGCCGCTTTTCCGCGCAGGTGCCCGGGGCAGCACTGACTCTTCCAACCCAGAGGGACCCCGCAGCCTTCCCCGTCCCCGCAGCCTGCAGCATGCCGCCGGCAAACACGCAGCGGAGGCACCCCCGAAGCGTCTGCCTACGGGTGCCCCGGCTGCGGGAGCGGGACCAGAACTAGCGGCAATGGGGGTGGGGGGGGGGGGGGCAGGGACTACCGGTTGCAGGCGACAGGGCCTTGGGGGGCTCCTTCGGACCCCCTCCCCGATGAAGCGCCCTCCCGCTTCTCTCTTCCCATTGTTTCCCGTTGCCACTACGGCTGGGGTGGCCGGCCCTCCTCCGTCCGGCGGGGCGCACCCCTCTTCCCCTTTCCCTCCGCAGCCCCCAGCCATGCCGCCCCCCCGCCGCCGCTGTGCCCCAGACTCCCCCGGCTCGGGCGGCGGCAGTCCGTGCGCGGACCCGGGGCAAAACCCTCCTGAACCGAGAGAGCCGCAAATCCGGGCGGGGGAGCGGCTCCCCCCGCGCCGCCCGCCCCGAGGGGACCCTCCCCCCCGCCCCGCCCGTTGCCCACCCGCGGCGGGACGGTGCGGAGGGGGGCGGCGTGCGGGGGTGGGGTGGGATAGGTTGGGATGGGGTGGGTCGGGCCGCTCCTGTCGCACCGGCAGCCGTCGGGGGCTCGGCCCGCTGCAGCCTGGCCGGCCCCGACGGGCTTCGCCTTCGCGGTGGGCGCGGGCGGGCTCCCCGAGGCTGCCCCGCTGCCACTCCACGCAGGTCCCCGCTCCCCGGCAGCACCCCCCCACCCCCCGCAGCCGGCGCTTTGGCAAGCACAGGGGCCTGCCCGGGAAGCCAAGGAAGGGCAAGGGCAGCCTGTGTCCCCCCAGCGTCCCTCCTCCCCCGCCCCAGCGCCACGCTGCACTTAAACCTGCAGGACAGCACCAAAAGTGTCACCGGCACCCTCCGTGCAGGGTCGTTCTGCCGTGGCTGTGCCCCCGGCTCCCCCGCACCCCCACCCGCGCTGCACCCTCCCGTGTCACCCTGAGGAAGATGCTGTTCACACCAACACCAGTTTTGGTAAGGTTACCAGGGGGAAGAGGTACCCCTCGTGCTCCTACCTGGCTGCTGCTCATGGAAAATCCTTCACGTTCCCACAGATTAACACAAACTTGGCTTCTCCAAACATTTAATCAGCTACATTTTTAGCGCACGGTATGAACTTATTACTTTGTCAGTCTGTCAGCCTGATAGCACTCTTTTCCGTCTAATATCATCCCGCTCCGGTAAGAGCGATAGCATACATAATTTGCTCCCTAACCTGTATTACTTAAGTTGAAAGATAAATGAACCCGCCAAGAGATTTCATTAAAAGGACACGTGTGTTTGCATATTGATCCTTCTAATGAACTGTCTGAAACTGATAAATACTTCCATTAGCTTTGTAGTTTGTATTTCTTATTTACAAATAAATTAATCATCATTTCCCGGGCAAATACTGCACCTTTTCAGAACTGTCAGGTGCTAAACATGCAAATGACTGTCCAGGTGTCAAGAGACAGCAGAATACAATTTAAAATACATTTTATTTTTTTTTTTAACGGTGAAATTTTGAGACATTTGTAATGAAATTTAAAATACTTTAAAATTTTTATGTAATTTTCACTACTTCTATCACGTGCTAAACACAACCTTTGCAGGCATGGCGAATATCTGTGAGGGTTACGTCACAGGGAAAAATTATTTAAACATAGATTATTTAATGTGCTATTCATTAAAAACATAGGATGTGCTGCCAGATGGAAGAAATAATTTCCAATAGTTTACGAATTTAAAACTTCAAAACCTTCTGAACAAAACTTTCATAGCACTGTTACTCTCAGCCATTACTAGTGAATAGCTTTACTGGTACTTGATAAAATCTCATTTTCAATTGAATAACTTACATTTAGGTGATCTAAATACATTTTCTCATAGGATTCAATGCATTTGTGAATGGAAAAACAAAACATCCCTGATACTAGCAGCATTTTGTTATAGAATTGCTAGAGTGTTTCATGTCTTTTTCTTGGATACCAATTGAAATCAAAAGTAAAAATTACTTTGAGGCAGTTTCTCTGGTTGTAGTGCATTTAAAATACCAGTATTTCCAAAATTTGCATTAACATTCATCCAAATTTAAGAGCTCTATTTGAACTATGCCTAAATGCAAAATATTCTGAATCTTGCCATTTCAATGAGAATGATGCTGAAATATATTTCCATTTTGCACAGAACAAAACTCTTGTCTGAGAACCAGCAATGTTTGTCAGGACTCCCTAAAAATCTGTCCTCATAACTGGGTGCTGAAAACCACACTGACCTTTTTGCCTTGATTTCTGACTACAGCTCTGTCTGCAATTTTAGATTTAGTCACTTCTTTCTGCAACTGTGTGCACGATGTATAGCATGAAATAGATTTTCATTCTTTTAAAGGATGTATGATAAAGCTAAACCACCATTTAATCTCATTTGTTGGTTTTGTTTAAAAGTTTTATCTCACATCCTCTGGAGCCCCGCTCCTTAAATACAAATCTAAGTATGTTGCCGAGGATTTTCCACAGATTTTCCATCTGCCAGGATCTTAAGATCAAAGTTGAATTTCCTTCACTCCTATGAACAAAAAGTATTTTCCAAATATTAACTTCCTATCCAAGTTTTTGCAAATTACCTTAACTTTAGGAATACATGTATTAAGAGGCAGAGCCCCCCTGTCTTGAAACCACCACACCTTTCTTATAAAGAAAACCAAAACCTAGGACGATAATTTGAAAATGGATTTAGCAGTACTTTAACCACTGCACTTCCCCGAGTTGTACATCTTATCTTCTTAAGCTCATCTGTGAAGATCAACACCAGACACTTTCTACTTCCAAGTAAATTCTAGAGCTCTTAGCTTTATTAAGAAAATGATTTCATTCTGGCTAAGATTTGAATCTAATTAATCTGTCTTGCGGTTTAAAAATGATAACTAAATTCAAGCTGCATACTTTTCTTCAGAGACAGCTTAAAATATTAATTAAAGAGTGCATTTTCCATTTATTTTAATTACATTAATACAGTTTCAATAAATAAAATAGTTCTATGCTTCATCAAATCAAACAAACTTGAATGCAAATTTTTCTATTGATTAGTTCTCTGTTCACATCAGTCCTTTTGGCTCTTTACTTTTAAATAGGAAAGAGATGCAGAAAGGTTTGGGGGTTCCCATTAGTGAAATGAGGTCCAGCGGTCAGAAAAGATCAGCTCAGCCTTCTAGGAGGCTGATACAGCCCTGTAAAATTGGCATTCTGATAATGTGTTGCTTGTAAAGGTAATCAGTGATATAGGATGGAATGCCTTTACAGACTTTTTTTAAACAAATGAAGATTTTCTTTTATTACGTTTTCCCAGGTAAATTCAAAAAAACCTATTTGATCTTTCTGATCCACTTGCCTGTGATGCTTACTGATCCACAGACAAAGTATTACAAGACAACTGGATGAATTGTGTTTTAATATTCAATTTAATTAAAGCTGACATGTTCTAGATTTGTAGGTGAACCTTTCTTGAGATAAAGCACAGGACAGAGGCAGTCTTGTTAGTAGCTGCGTCAAAAAAAAGTGCCATTCTACCTAAATCAGTAATAATTCTATCCTTCAAATATTTGAGCAGCAGCAGCAGCTAAAGAAAAACTGAATATTGAAGAAAAAGGTTCAAAAAACCTTGGGAGACACAGCAGGTGTTTTGAAACATGTCCTTTATACATTTCTGAACAGTTTGAATCTCTTTGTAATTTAGGGCCCAATCCTGCTCCCCTCAGTCTGAGGAATTCATTATGAATCAACAGAACTAATCAGAATACCAACTGGAACACAATAGTAAATGTTTTTGGGGTCAGGCTTTGTGTAAATCTATATTTCACAAAAAATACGTGCAATATTAAAACTAATTACATTGTGATTAGGTTTATATTCACAGAATAGAGATAAAATGTTAATTTAAGTTTTAACATGAGACTAAATACTGTTTTTATGAAAGCCTGATCAAGAAGCCTCTATAAAAGTGCCAACTCAAAACCTGTTTAATGGTAAAACATTATGAGAAATGCATGATTTTACACTGTGATCTTGTTATAACAAAATGTGGCTATCATTGAAATGCTGGACTTACTTTACGCATCAGTACTGTACGTGCTAAGAATTCAGAGAACTGTTAGGTATCAGTTTTCTCTAATGTAATGTCAGCAGTTTAGTTTTGTTCAAGTGCTATTTTAATATTGTCATTTTCTGAGATGAAAAGAAACAGTACAGTTTACATGTGAGAAAGTATTTTCAGAATAGTAGCCAGTGCTGCAAATCTGTATGAGATCTGGAATTGAGATGTGTTTTTTCTGCCTTTGACACAAATATTGCTCTTTCTAGCTTATCTTCTAATACCGGTAGCCTCAGGACAAACATAGATTACATTAGAAAACTGTCCTTCATTATATTGATTGAAATGCACTTCCAGCCTACCTGAATCTAATGTTAGAACATTTTTATTAGCTTTAAATTGTTTGCATTATAAATTTAAAATAACAAAATGCTTTTATAGTTTAAAGTTCTAAAGCAGGTGGTTTACAAAGTTCTTATGAGCTTTGTACAGTCCCATCGAGTTTCTTTTTGCACCAGCCTCCCATTTCTGACCACAGAGAAGGACTGGCTTTGTGGACAACTGGCGATGCCTCTTAAGAAAACAAATGAGGACAGCATTGAAAATGGTACACAAAAATTTAACAAAGGTCATAATTACAGAGCACTAAATTACTGAATTGCTAACCAATTACAGTTCATGCACCAGTAGTACTCCACATTATTTAAGATTTCAAGGTGGTGCTACCATTGCTTTAGGGTCCCTGATAAGGGTCTTGCCTTTACGTTGTGACACATAGAAACATAGAAACTGGAAGTCTGAACAGCATTAGCAGCATCACCAGTCCTGGAGCTGGGCTCTAACAGATAAATTGGCAAAGATGGCAGACACCCAGTAAAATCCTTCTTATACTTTCACTACATCTAATAAAGACACCACCCCACTCCCACCCTAATTCCTTCTTTTAGAAAGCGATTTGCCAGGGTTTTCCTCTTCTTTTTCTCCTCCTACTGAAGAAATGACAAAATGCCCGTGGAGTGGAGGCAGACCCTTGGTCAGTAAAGCAAATAGGCACTATGTGTGTGGCATTTTTAATACAATTAGATTCCTACAAGTATGAACACTTACCAAAATAAGAGAAAGAAGACCCTGACACTTACAGGAAGGAGGATAGAGGCTAGATAACTTTCAGAAAGTCCCGTTTCTTCTCTGAGTCATACAAGCATTCAAGAACATGGAAAAATTTTGCCTTTTCTGGCTATAGAAGCAGGAAGGTGATTACACTGGTTTATGCAACCACAAGCTATAAAACCTAGATAAATAATAATGTGTGGTAGCATGCTAAAATGAATGTATCACACAGCCATTTTAAAAATACATGCCTTAAATTTATGCCTTCAGATTACATATGAAATCAGAAAGATTGTTGAAAAAGTACTTATCCTATGTCTTGTATGTAATGAGGCATGCACACACACACTCAATAGATTTTGTCAATTAACTTCAAGACAATGTTCTATAGATTTTAGTAGTCCATTTAAGACTTTAGATACACTGCTTTACAGACACACGTATGTCAATTTACACTAAATGTAGGTATGGGCTGTAAGCTTTTACCTATACTCAGACACTTGGTGTTTGAAACAACTATCACTGAAGCCTCAATATTTTAAATGGAAGAAAAGCAAGGGTGCTGATTTATACAAACAGGACCTTTCACCTTCAAACAGTGGTCTTACAAGTGGCACTGAGAGCTATGTCCACATGCCTATCACTGGATTCCCATAACTTTGTCAGAGTTTTGGAAGGGCAAAGAATTAAGGGGTCACGCCGGAGCTTGATAAGACGCACAGTGACAAGCCTCTCATGCAAAGCTAATTGCAGGGGGAAAGTCAGAACTTCTGAACAGATCTTCTGTTTACTACTTTTTTTGGTGATTTGCTCAGGCTTTTGAAAGAAAAGACCTTCCTGACTCTTCCCCCCCCCCCCTTTTAGTCTCTCAGTCTACGTATGATAAATTTGTTCAAAACATTTTCTAATAAATGTGAAAGATTTCTCTTAAATCAGTATAAACTTTTAAATTGTCAATAATACTGATGATACAACTCTTTCAAACACAGAGCTCAGGAAAATTTAGGGGTTCTTGCACCATCTCAAACTATGTATAAAATGTAGTTTTCTGCAATTAACTAGATACTTTCCAACATAGCTGCTCCTAAGTTCTACACGTTACATTTCCCTGTGAATTTAAGGAAACTTATGAGAAACAGTACTTATAGAAAAACTTCCTCTGGAAGTCTTTCCAGCCTCCCACCGATCCTGTCCTCAGAGCTCCTGAGGGCAGTGTGGGAATCTCGGGGTGAACTTGAAGCATGCCCAGGGAAGGGCTGCAGGTTTGGCACTTGGATCAATCGCTTTGTGCATGAAAGTGTAACTCTTCCCTCGGGCACCTCTGAGGCCAGGAAGTGAGTGTCACGATCAAAGCTTACACCTTTTCCTACTACCTCGCCCTGCTTGTAGGACAAAAGCACACTAGGACCTTCACAGGAAAAAGAAAAGTATGCCTTAAAGTATTGCATTGTTTAAAACATAAATGTATCAAAGTTTTTAGAGTTATGATTAATAGAAAAATTCTGCTGTTCAGCTCTCCGAGCAAATGGAGAAGATGCTGTTGAGAAAAGAACGTGTGATAGCATTCTTTGAGGTCTTCATTTTCCTGCATGATTATCTCTAACTCACTATTTTTAATAGTTTTGTTTCTTTAGCTAAGTTAAGCCTTGGGATTGATTATCTTGTCTTCTGTTTCACTAACCCAAACATTTGACCTGGCACTACTGGGGACTACTTTGCTGTAACCCCGCTCTCTCTGTTCCCTGGTAGATGCTTGTTGTGCCTTTCACCCTGCTTTCTTGCTTCTAAAAACCCATCAAGTCCATGAACAACAGAAGGTCCTTTAGGCCCCTAGTTAAGGGCTTAAGCCAGGTGCCACCAGTCCCTTGGTTTCCTACTGGTCTGAAAGGGCTCGTAGCAAATGTAATTTCTTTTCTTTTATGTTCGATATATTCATTACTCTACTGTTGATCACAATTTAAAATCAACTGAAACAAATATCATCTCTTTAGAAAAGTTACCATAGAAACAACACCAGAGAATTCCCTTTAAAAATGTCAAGATTTCCCTCGCATTTAAATACGGACTCCCAGGCATTACTCATGCACCATTAAAAACTGCAACAAAGCCAGTGAGTCATTAGTTTAAAAATATATCGGTAAACATACACATTTCAAAGATAGAGATGTTTTTGTCTCAGTAAGTATGTATCACGACATGACCCAACTTTTGATTTTATCTTGTTCTGTTTTACATCCCCAGAGAAAACTTGAACACTGTTGCCTCTTGTTCAAACACCTGATTGAGGAAGGAAAGAACAAAAATCAAGAGTGACAAAACACACAGAATGTGAGAAATACCAGCAAAAGCTAGTCAGAGAGGAAGAATAACTTTGAATACATATTTACATGGTAGTAGACAAGATGAATGGAAAGAAATGAAATGAGACATTCTCTACACAGAGAGAGAATTTTAATATTGTACCTTAAAGTAAGAAAATTTTAAATAGAGAAATTTCCTAATTTAAACTAATCAAGGCTACGGTACTGTGCTATGTCAGTCAATTTCTATTTCTTTGTGAAAATCTGTAGTATAACATTAATATCACATACTTTTCTACTCCACCCTTCTTCTGTGGGATAACTGGCAAACAGATTTTGGCTGAGCAGAAGAAGGTCCACCTGCATAAGACACTTCGATCATACAGAAGCAAAAGCAAATATGCTAGAGTCAAAGTGGAAGGTGCTCCACAAGTAATAATAATGCAAATTTAAAGAAAATTCAGAACTGGTCACAAAGAAAGCTGATAAATAGTTTATTCATAAACTCTTGCATATTTAGAGGAGATTATAATATAAAGGCATTGTGCCTTCCCTTTGCATTACTGGCTCTGCTGTAGATAAATAGCATGGCTGAATGGAACCAGATTAATGAAAATAAAGACAGTTTTCTCATTTTCTTTGTAGTAGAGCCAACCTGAAAATGAGGAAAAACAACAAAATTGAACTAATTTTTGTTCTGCAGGCTCTTATATAAATGTTTTATTTCTTTCATTTTCTTGATGCAAGAAGCCTTAGAAATTCACTTCTGAATTTTTAGTGGTAGAAGTCCTCCCATTCCTGCTTAGTCTTCTTTCCTTTTTTTTTATCCTTCTTCCTTCATTTTTCCCTCCTGTTTGTCACTTATTCATGGAGATAAATAAACATTGAAGAACAGATAGAAAAACCCCAATAAATCCAGTTTTTTAAAAAATAAGCCAAACAATTATTTCCCTATTTAATAATGGATTTATGTAATAATTTAAATTAATAATAATTTAATAATAAATAATATGCCATATTTAGATTTGTCAGAAATACTGCAAACATTTTCCATACTAAAGAGAAATTTCAAATACAGTATTTTATCAAAATTTTTAGCCACATTAATTTATATGATCATCATACTCTGATAGTTAAAATATACTTTTATTTTTTTGCTGTCAGAATTGTGTTTTCTGTTCCCACTTCAACTCAATGAAGTTGAAAAAGAAAGATAAACCCAAGGAGTTAAACTGAGACTATGTGAAGGTGAGGAGAGGTGCAGTATCAGGACAGATGTGTGTAGAAGGCACTAACAGAAAAACATATTCTGGATGTGACAACACATTTTAAATTAACTTACAGATGATTATAAATTTTCTGCCAAAGATAAACACCAGTAGAATTTTTCCTCCTAAAACCAGGAAGGGCAGTACATAGTACAGCTGTAACTGAGGTATCTTTGATAGCTCACTTCTGCTTTAATTTCTTACTATTTCTAAAAAGAAAGAGCAGGTTTTGGAAACATATTAGTTCTTGCCAACACTGGTCTGTATTCCCACACATAGCCCAAATCACGCCCCAGCCACACCAATAAAAGTTTTTGCTCCGTAGACATCTAGCAAGAGGCAGAAGCGTACCATTGCCAGCAAGGAGTGCAGGGAAAGGCTTCGGTATGAACCACAGGCATACCATGGCAAGTTTTCAGCTAGAAGCTGACTTCAAATCTTTTGTAATCATGTTTATATTCAGTGCCACAGAAGGAGTTTCACATAGAAATAGATCTGTTTGTTTCAAAACTGAGTTGTTCAGTGTTGTCTGGATCAGCAAAACATGTCCATGGACTCGGCGCCATGACATTACAGGGTGCCCATGAGAGCTGGATTTTGCATCTGTATATCAAAGGTAGGTGGTTAATGTGCTGATGCTGCCCTGGCAGAGAGCTCCCCACTGACCACACATCTGAGCATGGGCTATTTTTATGTGAAGTGTAAAGTTTGCTAAAGGGAGGTGCTAGTTTCTTCAGTAGACCTCCTCACCTTGTTTCTTTAGCAGGATGTACTTACTTTACTGTGAGAATTTCTCCATGTTCACCTCATTATTCGTCTGGCTTTAGGTAGGAACGACTGTGAAAGAGGACCAACACAAAAGCCTAGGTTCAGCCCTGAAACCCCTCCTGCATTGTCCTGTAGCTTTTTCACATATGAGTAACATAGCTTGCCCTAAAATCATGACAAAAATCTATGCCACTTCGCTGGCTTGCTCTCCAAAAGACAAGTTGCCGGAGCTGTAACAGTTTACACTGGGGAAGGTCTGTCCTCATCTATTTTTATTCACATGTATGAATCACACTTCCATGCACCACAGCTAGAAATAAAACAGTAGTCCACCTCAAAGCTTTAAATTACTTGGGGCTTAATTAAGAGTATGATAGAACAGATATGAAATTTAAGATGCAGTCAGTGGTTAAATTAATGTAGACACAAGATCATGTGTCTGCTGTATACCTCAGTCTGGTAGTTTCATGCAGAACAAATTTCCCACTCATTTTCCCCCCCTAGACATAACATAGAGTAGTGTAATAACTATGATTATCATTATATGAAGATTAAAACAATTTTGAAATTGCAGGGTTTGGAAACACGGCTATCATATGTATGCCAGAGAAAAATGATAACTTTCTACATCAGTTTGTCTCATACGTAGGTGAGGGTTGGATCCTGGCCTGCTCAAGTTGCTTTGTGACACTTGGCAGTTTTCAAGCAACTGCAGGGCTGGGGTAGGAAGGTCCCCAAGCACTCTCCTGCATCAAACAGGCAGAACAGTGGCTGTGGATTGTTTCTTCCCAGCCTTCGTAGAAAGTCCTCTCCTTCAGGATGAGAATACAACATGAGTGCATTAAAACAAGAACATCAAGCTTCTTTTTAGAGGGCACTCATTCACTTCAATTAGAGTGATGCTGGGTGAGTGGTCCCTCAAAAGGGCAAATGTCTTTTGACCAAAGCTGTCCTGTCCTATCCATGTGGGACAACCTATGAATCCTGTACACTCTTTACAAGTTTGAGCATTCATCCACATGGAAATAAGAGCTGGAATAAGGCTGCAAATTACTTCTTGTCCCAGCCATTGAATCTGGCGCTTTTTTCAATAGGACTCCTCATTCAAATTGGCTATTTTACAAGTATTTTCCCTGTTGCATTTGGTTGCCTGCAATAAATGCACACTTGGGTTAAAATGCAGCATATTATCCTGTTTCCTTGGTAGCACTTCGGTTCTGCCAAAGTGTTTACTCTGCAGTCCAGGTTACTTCAGCTGATGGAGCAGTAGAGAGGAGATGCTTAGGAACAAGCTCTGTCTCTTTGCCCTAATATCAGACCAGTTTCTAATTTCTCTTTGCAGTCCCCATTCTGTCTCACCACTTCTGTCTTTGAAACAACCTTTCCATACCAGTTTGGATTTTAAAAGGCAATTCATCTGCCTGAAGGATAGATAATGAGCAGAAAACCAAACAAACAGATCATCAAGATCATTATTTTTAAGCTGCTTCCTTTCTGTGAGCTTCCCCCAGAGCCCTGACTTTTGCTCTCTTTTGCTGTGTAGCACTGAGTTTAAGGAGAAGACCATGGATCTGAGACTAAGGTGGATCTGTTGCTTTATACCCTTTTACAACACTAAAAGAAGACATCCAGAACTTTGGCTTTAGTCCCGATTGCGTGAGTGCCACTGATGACATGTGGTAAGGAGGCGAAGAAAATTTCTTAAGAGTGTATTAACAAAATACAGTTTTGATTGCTATTTGTTAACACATTTAACAAAATGGATGTTAAACAAAATAAACTAAATTTTGTCAGGGAGCTGGACCTCATTGTAATCAAGGGCTAGAGAACAAGAATGCTATAAATTGTTTTCCAATGACTGAGAAAGGGAATAAATCTGAAGTCCTCTTTATGGGAGAAGAAATCAGGTGACTCTACTATTTCACAGTTACACCGTATGGTTTAGGGCTATAATTACAAATCATAATTTTTGAGGGAGAGCTCCCTGAATGGAGAAAACAGGCTGAGTGACCATGTCCCTCAGCTGCATGCTAAGGAAACATGCCCAGACTGACAGTGTCAGTACATCAGCTGCTGTCTCTCCCCTGCATCAGCTGATCACTGCTAATTGCAGGTATGAAGAGTGATGCTGCGCTTTCCCTCCTGCATGCTCAGAGCTGGGGGGCATTCCTTCCTTTCCGCTCCCTTACAATGTCTGGACAGGGAGGGCTCCTTAGATATTCAAGCTGTGCCCTTTTGCAGGAGAGAGAGAGCATTGCTGGAAGCAGATGTGATGCCTCTTGGAGGGAGAGGAACTCGCACACCTAAGATTAACAGACTTTGAACACTGGAGGAAGCAGGGATAAAGGCAGGGTCTGCAGCGTCCTGCCCACTCCTCCCTGCACATCAAGGCATTTGGAGCAGACAAGCAAAGGATCACCTGGGCGCCATCCTGTGTGCCTCTAAAAGATGCTCTCAGCCCATGCTCAGACCTAGAATTGACTTTTTTTTACACGCTAAGGCTCATGCATTGCAAAGTTGTGTAAGTGTGGAGTGGGGAGAGCTTGGGTCCAGCTGGTAGCCAGCCTGTGCCTTAGCACATACATCTTCAAGCTCTTACACACAGAAGTGGCCATGCCTGAGCACTGGAGCCCATCACCACCTCCTTGCAGAAACATTGCGTGACCATCATGAGGCAAGCTGGCCAGCTAGGCTTACTTGCAGATAGACCTGATGTGGATAACACAAATAATTGCAGCTGGTGGAGTTATACAAGCTGATATTTTCTTATAAATGCACAGATGCAGAGTTGATGCCATGCTCTTGGCTGCTGCAGACAAGCTTTCCCAAAACACACTGTGTCCTCGGGCAAAGCCCATGTTCTGGGCGCTGGCTGGAGTCGGGCACCTGTCTGCCTTCACCAGGCTAGATCTGCATGTGACCACTGACAAAACCAAACCCAAGTGCTAGAACACCTTCATAATCACATAGAGATGTGTGTAACAACAGGCAGTAATGGAAGGAGGGAGAAACGAGGACAGTTGGGCTGCAGTTTTGGATGTAGGCACTTCTCACTGCAAGCCCCTAAACCCTGCACTGAATTTAGCCCCAGATTTCAGGGGCAGCAGCTGCATTATGCATTTTTGCTCGGTGTCAGCTCTCAAGCTTCTAAGAGCAGGGACATTCATCATCTACAGAACTGCTGGATTATTTATCACTGAAGAAAATCAAGCACTTTTACTTATACATGAATTTAAAATATTAATATGAATCTATTTGTCAGCAAAACTCTAAATGGTTATAAAATATGTGTGGTGTAGCAGATTTTACTTACAGGAACACCAAACCATACCTTGACATATTTTTTGTTGGAATTCAGCTATAAACTCTGTGACTAAGATGTGCTTTGACTTTGACACCTCTCCAGCGGCTTGCTGCTTTTCTTTATTAAAAAGGATCCCAGCAGAGTGTTTTTTCTTGTTATAGATCACTTTTTGCCCCTCACAGTAGAAAATGTGTGCTCACACTAATTTCTATATACCAGATTATTATTTTTTTTTTTTCTGATGATCAGATCTGGATAACTTGTCCTGGCAGAATGATTTATGCATCTCATTTCAATAAGAATAGACTTCAATTTGATTCTAAAGGAAAGAAGGTTTTGTGTTTTGTTTTGTTTTTTTTTTCAAACAGCTGAAGTAAAATAGGATTACAGAGACCTCTGGAAAACTAAAAGATGCAAACATTTTATTTATTTCCTTACATTTGCCTAATAAGATCATAAACACAACAACAACTACAAAAGGTTTATTTTAAAGCCTAGAGGATTTTTAACACAGTCGGTATCATAGGCTTTTAATGGTAGGTATAAGCTAGGGCTGCCAGCTGGAAGGATGGCAGCAGGTGGGATGGAGGAGAATTATGGGTTTCATGGGATGATTGGGCCACTAAGAGGAGAAGTCAAGATGCTTGTCTGGGGGCAGGTCAAGACATCTTCAAGGAAAGCCCTGTTCATCTTCTCATGGCCTGGCCACACAAGGAAAATCACACTGACATAAACCACCTCACAAGCTGGACCAGTACACCCACAGCTGGGTTTGGTATCAGTGCACCTACTGCAGGTGAGTGTGACAACCAAAACTTCCCTAACTACAGGGCTTACCTCTGAATCCTCCAAGGTGCTCATCGCCAAATTGAACAATTTATTTTCAGTACATAATACCCTCCTTTTCAAACTAAAATATTTTTTGGCATACAATGGAGCAGGCAGAAATGAGAGGATGAGTGGGAAGAGGACAGGGTGATCTCCATCTTCTGACTCATGCCAGATCTAATCAGAGCAGCATACAAAGCCCTCCAGAGCTAACAACAACAGCAAAGCATTTTGCTCTACAGTTTTCCATAAATTTTTGGACCTTGGGAAGGTGAAGTGATAAGTGAGCATAGAGTTTCTAGTTTTCTTCCCATGTCTGTCCACAACAACTGGCACAATCTTTTGCAAGACATTACATTTATCAGTTCCCAAGTTTTCTTGGTTGTTAAATGGACATAGCAGAACTTCAGTGCCTCACAAGGCTGTTGTAGAGTTCAATTCATTAAAATTTATAAGATGCATTCAAGTTTTTAGCCAAAAGTTGCTGTATAAATTGCAAGGCTTCTAACATCTGTTTGCCTACACAGTTGAATACAAAACAGAAAAAAAAAATAATCTTGTATACAGGTTTCCTTGTGGTACCATAGGCATTTCCATCTTTTTGTTTATTGCCCAAGCTGAAAAGTTATAGGTAGGTATTCACAAATGGCACAGGCTTTTAGAACAAGGTTTGACTCTCCTTTGGGACCACCAAAAGAGACCTGCCTCCAGACTATGTAGGTTTCTAGCTAACAGAAATAGCAAGAAATCGCTGACTATGGGGTCAGACCTCCTGCAATACTTTGATACAATACTGCTAACAATAATTTAAAAATCAGACCAGGCACTGAAAAAATAAAAAGAAATTAAACAAGATGGTGAAGTGTTTTTGCCCTGGCTTAAAAATAAGAAAGAGGGGCACAATGCAGTTAATTTAAATATCACAGCTGATAGACAGATGTTCAGACAGATTCCTGTAACAAGTGCCATAAAGCAGGAATAAACAAAGGTGGCTTTGTGAAAAATGACAAAAATACAATGATAAGTGGCAAAAAATGTTTTTGTGGGGAGGAAAAACCCTCTAACTCATCTTCACAATGGCTCAAAGTTCATTTGTATCGTTTGCAGTGCCAACAGTGCAATTTCACGATCTTCCTAGGATTTTTTAATATGCAATGGATATGCGAAGTCAGATAATGTATTTCAGCTCCACCCATAAGACATGAAAAATCTAGAGTTTAATGAGGTGGCTGAAAAGGTATAGTTAGTTTCATAAAGCAACAACAATAACCTCTTGTTTCAATGTAGTCTTGGCAAGAATGAGGGAAAAACAGAGAGATATGAATTGGTTGGCACCCGCCAAATACTTGGACAATGAATTTGTTACCTGCAGGCTGGTCAGGTGGATGAACTGCTTGCTTTTGCTAGGAAGACCTGGTGTCTAATGAAACTTTTATATTCCAGTATCATGACAAAAAAAACCAGCCCCAAAAGAGAGGAGACATTGTATACAATCACTAGCAAATTTAAGTAGGGACCAGAAATCCCAGGCTCTATTGCTAGCTCTTGATGTCTCTTGGGCATGCAATTTAACCTCCCTGTGAAAGATTTTTCATAAGCACCAGAGGGATTTAGAAATGCAAGTCTCATTAATTTTCATTAGACTTGTGCAACTCCACCCCTTGGGTCCTTTGAAAATCTCCCTTCCTGTGTTTTTTAGTTGACTTCCCTGTTAAATAGGGATAGTAATTACAACTGATCAACCTGTTTAAATAATACAGTTATAATATCACTATTATCTTCATAGATTATATTCAGGACTGAAATAAATGTCTCATAATAAATAATGCAGAACTTTAACATCTGTTCTGGTTAGTAAATAATTCACAAGTCAATAATTAATTTTCTAGCTGTTCATTTATAATTCATAAATATTTGCCAAATATTCAGAATCTGAAAAATTTTATCTGAACTATTATGTGAACTTTTCCTTTTAATTATTACATACTCACAATTTGTGTCATTTAGTTTGGCATTTAATTAACACAGTATTATTTTCTTTCTCCTGACTGAATGAGTGAAATTTTTCAAATGTTGGAAAGTCACTGTCAACACTGAATCATTGATATTCGCTTAGTATGACTTTTCAGTGCCCACAAAAATTTAGTGCTGTGAGGACTCACCAGCATTTTCATGAACAACATGATTTATGGAGTCAGTCTCAGTGACTTCATTTGTCAGCTTGCCTACTTCCCAGTTGTTCCCTTAGCCAGTTCTCCAGTTTACTCCCAGTGCTTACCTAATTCAACTAATTGATGTCTGCATGATGATTTGATGGTCAAAACTTGGGTGGGCATATTTTTTAAACAGTACTAGTGTTTACAGGAAAAAAAATACACCTTTAAAGTATTCATTCAATAATTTCCCAAGAACTTTGATGCCTTTTATATCCCTGTTACATTAGAAAATCTAACAAAGACATCTTTGACACATCAGACTCTGGCTGTCTTAACAAAAAAAGACCTCAAAGCTCAATCTATGTATTCTGCAAAACATGTATCACTAAATATATCAAATAATCATTAACATCAGTATGCATTTGTAATGGAGCTTAGCAGCAGAAGACCTGAAAGACTGAGATTATCCCACCTAGGGCACCTTTCCTGACTGGTTAAATTTAGTAATTACTTTCTGTATGCTATTGGGGCTACAGAAAGTAACGAGTCTGCTCTATAGGGCAATTCTGGATGTGGGCTGAAATGTTTGGAAGAGTCACATCTTGCTCTTTCTGCAGTGACTACACACAGGGCCAGAGCAGCTTTGCTCTTTAATCACTTCATGGAGAAATCGAGCCTGTAACTGCTGACTGAAGATGTCCTTGTTGTTTTAAAAGCAGGACAAATAAATATTCACTTGCAACTTCCCCCTTGAAAGGGATCTCTGCATTCACCAAATGTTCCTGATTAAGCCTCTGAACTAGTCGAGAATCAAAATGGATAGTTTTAGTCTGGTTCTCCAGAGGACTCAAAATATGAAACTAATTTACATCTGGATTTGAATGCTTGTTCAGAATAACATTCTGCGTGCAGATACATCCAAGCAATGCGTGGATGCATGGGTAAGGGAACAGGGGTTAAAAATGGGGCTGGACCACAGGCTCAGGGCATAGCCTGCTGTCTACAGCACTGACGGCTGCACTTCTCTCACTAATTAGACTTGGATCAGATTAATCATGTATGCAGTCCTACTGAATGCAATGGGACTACTGCTGGGGACAAAAATAAAAAACAAGTTTAAGTGCTTCAGGTGGTTCAGATTGTCGATAACTAGAGCCAGAACCTTTCATATAGCAACTCAAGAGGGAGAAGCTATCTTCTACCCAGCAATTCCATACCTATTACTACACCAGAACCATTAGGATTGTTATACGGTGAATATCCCTGAAACAGCAAAGTATCATCATAATGGATTTTTTGTTAAGAGTTCATAGCATTCATAAGCCTATTCACACAGCAATGTGCAGTCATAAAGCTTTGAAGAGTGGGGTTTAGAAAGTGGAAAAGTAGCACAAAGGTAATTCAATAAGATGTTGGTCTCACAAACAGTATCAAAAGACTAACTTTTACATAGATTGTGACATTTACTCTCAAAGCTAAGAAGATTTTTCTTGTTCATATTATTTTCATTAGGAAGCTGCACTTGTTATGGATTTTTTTCTCACTCAGGCACAGATGAATGAGACAAACCCCCAGGTATTTAAAACATTAATATAATGGCCTGATAGCCTGTAAATAAACCTTTGTCAATTTGCCATTTGCTATAAGTGTCTCTTTTGTTAAACCACCATTTTTTTAGGTCATCTCTGCAGTTTAATCCAAAATAGCTGTAACAGGTACTAGCCCTTGAACATAAGCATCACCTACAGGTGTAGGAAGCAGATGGCAGGTTTGTTCTTTCTACTCTGCCATGAGGATCTTTGCACCTTTTAAAAGGGATTTCGTGCAACCTAGGATAGGGTCCACGTTGTTATTAATGCGAAAATAAATTAAATTTGCTTTGAAACAACCTAAATACTTAGGCAGATCCCACTATAGAGGCTACCAAAGGCACTGCTGCCAGTTTCCTTATACTTTATAGTGGTCTAGCCATTTGCATACTTGTTTAGTAACAGACACATACAGATCAGGGAGTTGGAACACCTCTCCTATGAAGAGAGGCTGAGGGAATTAGGTTTGTTTAGCCTGAAGAACAGAAAACTTTGGGAAGACTCTGCTGTGGCCTCTTCTCAATTAATTCTTAATTTAATTTAATTTAATTCTTAAAGAGGGCATTTAAGAAAGATGGAGAAAGACTTTTTACCACAGACTGTAGTGATAGGACAAAGGGTAATGGTTTTAAAGTAAAAGAGGGTAGATTTGAATTTGATAGAAGGAAGAAATTCCTTATGATGAGGGTGGTGAGACACTGGAACAGGTTGCCTGGAGAAGCTGTGGATGTCCCATCCCTGAAAGTGTTCACAGTTGGGTTGGATGGGGCTTTGAGCAACCTGATCTAGTGAAAGCTGTCCCTGCCCATGGCAGGAGGGTCGGAACTAGATGATCTTTAAACATGCCTTACAACCTAAACCATTCCATAAATCTATGATTTTATGATGCTACCTCCTTCTAGCCCAACAAATATTTATTTATTCTATGTACAATTCAACAAATTTAATAGAACAGCTTGAAAGAACACATCTGAGAGTGTGCTGGTGAGTTGCAACATCTACCAGGTGACTGGTTGTGTCAGTATCATTCTCAAAGCATGGAAACTGAATCTGGTTATTGCATGTTCTTGGTGATCTACAGGACAGATGGTAAGATATTGGCCATTGTCTTATCTAATCTAACTACTGCTGTTTTCTTTTTCTTGAAAACTGTATGGTGGATAAAAAGCTACTAGTAGAAGGTTCAGGGGTTTAATTCACATGCAAATCTCCTGATTTTCTGCATTTCCTGATAGATATGTGGTTTAATCCTCTCTGTGCCCCTTAGGCAGTTCCCTGGTCAGCATGCTAGTTTTATGGAGGATCTCTTATATACACCCCCCCCCCCCCCCCCCCCCCCCCCCCCCGGCTCATTGAATGGGTAACCTGTATGGTGAACTTCTCTGAGGCAGCGGACAGCCAAACAGTACCCAGAAGTGCAGGTACTAGACCTGTCAAAATGGGAGGCTTATGTCAATTTATAGGGTTAGCCTTAACTGTCTTCCCTGAGTCAGAGCAACATTGGAATCCAAGCCTTGTGACTACTGTGCTACTGTCATAACCAAAGGACTATCCATCCTTGCCCTTTGGAAATTCCATATTGACACATATAGACTTGGTTAATCAGCTAGTTAGTGTGACAGTGAGTTTTTTAACTAATAATAAGTAGAAGAAAGTTACTTTCAGAAATAGTGCTTATGAATCATGTCCCAGTTATTCTAACCACGTTGATGAGTTAAGGCTAAAACAGGATACACCTTGAATGGGTTGTATCTGAAGCAATAATCTAGGTCACAAATAAGTAACCTACTCCAAGGCCCAAAGTATCAGAACTTTTGAAAAAAACTGACAAATTCTGAAAGCATGCAAATTTGATAAAGATGCCTATTTCAGGCAAAAGTATAGGCAGGCAGGCTGATGTTAGGAGTGAAGGAATTCATGACAGTTTGCCCAAACTTCCTCTCATTTCTTAAAAAATTTGAAATCAGAGCAACTCAACACTTCACTATCTGATAGACCCTCCACTCACCAGTCACATCAGCATGCGGATTCCCAAAGTGCTGATTCCAGAGATGCAGCATACTTGTCCAAGCCATTATGAGTATCAAAAAGCGTTTTATACAACATGCTATTGGAACTAATTTCACACACGATGTCACGTTCATCCTAGGCATATTTGGTGGCAAGAGTTCCCAATAAATTATAAGGCTAGAGAAGCCTAAGGAAAAGGAGTAAATCCTTCACTGCAGAGGGACTAGCATTTTCTTTTTCTAAAGTTATGACATTTTGCCTTTGGATGATTTTCTTGGCAAATACTATAGACCAGTGTCAGAAGGGGAGGAGAAAAAGAAAGACTGTGTAATACTTTATATTATATGCATCACATGGTGCCTTTTGGTTCAGTAGACATAAACAGCTTTAAAGTTCAAGGCTAATTCAAATTGGATTTTAGAAATACAAAGTCTTAAAACATTTGCACCAAACTAAAGGATTACACTCTTATCTTATCCTTATAAAAGCTTTCAAAAAAAAATCTGGTAGCTCAGATTTTAAATTGGGTCTTCAAAACCCTCTTGTCTGTAGCTGTGTCATCTGCTTGGTTGCCTATTGTCAAAAGGTAAAATGTCTTATAGAGAGAAGGATTTGCATAAATTGCTATCACCTGCTGGCCATCCCAGGTTAATGAAAGTGAGAGAAAAAAATAAATGCATGATGCCTTTGAGCCTAATCTTTCTTGACTGCTTCTGTGCCAAAACAGATGAGAGAAATATTACTGTGGTCATTGTCTTAACTTGCAGATCATTTACAACCTGGGCCTAGTCTTGCCCTTTGCTATCATTGAAATCTTGTATCTCCACCTACTGAAATCAGTCATCAGAGGGTGGAGGAACTTTTTCATAGTACAGATGCTTTTAGCCTTCTCCTCCCCGCATGCAGCAGAAAAGATGTAGCACAGGAAACTGTGGGAACCAGCTGTACTAAAAGAAAATTATCCCTCAGCGGTTGGAGTAGAGCATACACAGCATTTGGACAATCAGGCTAGAAATAACACATGAACAAAAAACATATTAGGCAGATGTTCATACTCTAAGTTAATTCTGCGTCTGGTAAAGAGGACTTGAAGGGGCAATCTATAGCAGTGCACAGCTACCTAAGGATAGTTACAGAGGTGGAAGAACCAAACTCTTTGCAGCAGTTTTAGATGACATACCGAGGACAACAGTCATCAGCTGTGGCCTGGGAGATGAAGATAGCCCAAAGAGGCTGTGGAATCTCCACCCCTGGTAGTTTTCAAGACTTAGGAGGACCATACCAAAACTGACCTGTTGGCAATTGCTGCAGTTTGAGCTGGAGATTGGCCTAGACCTGCTCATATTCCTTCCAATCACCGTTTTTTTGATCCTATATAATGCTGAGTATGAAAAGTTAACGCAGTGAATATAACTATTTACACAAAAGATAATTAAAAGTACAGTGAGCAATAATTTTGTTCAGAGGGTTAAAGAATGGTTCTGACAATTTATTACAGCATAAGGTCTTTTACCAGCCACGTGAAATTAATTGTTTTTTATAGTGTCTGTTCTTGCCTGTTTAGAAAATTCACAGGAAACTACCATTAATATTCATAGGGATTTTATATTTACATCAGAAGAACAAATCACAAAATAATAGTCAATGTTCACCTACAGATAAGTCTTATTTCAAAAGGAATCTCCACACTGCACTCTCTTGTCTAACAAAGTTTCCCAAGTATTTAGACTTTCCCATGTTTACTCCCTTTTGTGCAGGAGAAGAAAGGGGAATTTGGCTTGTTGTGGAGGACTTCTAAACAGCTGTGAGACTGACCACAACATTGCCTAGAAATCTCAGAGAAAAAGTCACTGCACTTCTGCCAGCCTATTCTGTTTGATGTGCTATACCAAATATATTACGACATATATCAAAACACATTGACCTATGAATTATTACAATAGTGAAACCCTGGATTATGCACTGTATAGTTGATCTATCCATGAAAACAGTGTTTGATGTACATGTGCATTATTGCACATGGGCAGATCAACTACGTTGTGCTGATAGTGCCACTCCGTTTATCTCAAGTGCACCCAGCTCACTGCACATGCAATGCAATGCAATGCATGTATTTCTTTCAGGGAAAGATCTGTAGAAGACTTATACCTGACTGTACAAACGAGCGTAAGAAGCAGTCTTGTAATACATGCAGTGCAAGAGATGCTCACAGAAGGTTAATCCATTCTCAGAAGTTGCTAAGTAACAGTACCCTGAGCTCAGGATCACTAATTACTCAACAGCTCATCTCCAAAGACTTTGACTTGTGTTTTATTGGCTGAACATCACTATTTCTTGATAGTCTATTTGGGCAGTATGGGTTGAGGGGGGAAAAGAAAGCACCCAGTTGATTTAAATCAGCAGAATCTGACTTGTCTCACAATTTTGAAGTTTAGATTAACATTTCAGTAAAAACTCCTTAGTAATGAGAAAATGACTTCTGGACCACTATATACTAATATGCCAAAGATTCACTCCAGCTACAATAGCACTGTCTCTTTAGAATGCTCAGAATTCATTAGAAGGCAGGTGAAATAAATTTGATTTTGTCAAGCTATCATGTGAGTGCAGTATTACATAGAGAATGGAGTGCACTTGTGTTTTGCATATCCTAGGTACATCGTTTTGATTTGCAGAAGGTTATTTTCTAACTGCCAGGGATTTTATTTTTTCCCCCTTTTTTAAAGAAAGAATCAATCAAGTCCCCTCCCAGCACACAGGTAAATAAATTTGTACCAGCAACGGGATTAAGGTCAAAAACATAACCAACATTCCTCTGTAAATACCCAAGATTAAAATAAACGTATTTTTATTAATGCTGTTAGAAATCTCTCCAACATTTGAATGCCTTGACATTTGAACAATGATAATCTTTCTGCCTCTGAGATGTGCATTTTTGTTAGCAAATACTGTAATACATGGCTTTAGGATTCAAAATAAAGTTCTAGGAAACCTTTACATAAATTAAGAACAATGCAAAAGCCAAAGAACCTGCATTTGGTTCACAGACACCATTCTAATGTTAGGGAGTAATGATGTACAAAACAGAATATTAGCTAAAGCTTATTTGGTGTAAACATAATAACTATTTCAAAAGCATTTAGAAACAATATAAAAGATACCGATTCATGTAAAACATAATGAACATGCAGTTCCTTGTAGTGAAAAACGTTTTACAAGAGTTTGGCAGAGAGCATATCTGTAACTGAAATAAAAATCAGCAGAATTTGTTGCATAACTTAGACATAGCTTTATCCTCTTCTATTCAAATTAATACATGGGTTAGCAATTTATATGCCAAGTCTCAGCTCTCAGGGATTAGAAACAGCTGAGGTATACTGCAACATTGAGGTTTATGAAGTGAAAATGCTGACAGACTCAAATAAAATGGCACTGCTGCTACGTCAGGTGGGAAACTTGATCCATGAACTGTTACTGGAGGGGTGTAAGTGTCTGAATCCATAGCTTCAGTGTAAAGGGTTCCAGTTTGCCCAGAGGGTGTTGCCTAGCCTATATCTCTTCGTTTACAATACTCTTCAAACTAATATTGTACCTTAAGTGAGCTTCAAATCAGCTACTTCTAGAAAAAGTATGCTGTAGTGGATCACCAGCACAAGGCTTGCATGACAGCTGAGCCTGCTTAACACCTTAAAGAAGGGATTAACAAATGTATTTTCTCAAGCACTGTGTGTGAGCTTCCTTCCTTCTCCTTCACTTCTGTCTCAGGATTCACAGCACTGTGGTCCCTGCCCTGCTCTGATGCCCCCAGTGCCCAGCACACCTGTTTGTGGCAACCAGCTCTCCAATTCAAAGGCATCCCAATGGAAAAGGACGTTCTTCCTATATACAGGGTTTTTTTTTTGCTGTGGCCTCTGCCATAGCTGAAATGCCTAGGTTATGCAGGAGCTCATGGCAAGACCTCAGGCTAATCCCTCTGGATGCGGGTGTTGTGGCTTTCACCCTGTAAAGCTTGTTGTCAAAGTCATTTTACAGTGCAGCATGTTGCTCTCACTGAGGAGCTCTTCTCAGTGAGTCCCGTCCATCCTGGGAAGTTGTTAAGGAAAAAACCAGCCACAGTCACTGTATTTAATCCCCACAGAGATCATTACATTTTACTGTTTCCTCAGGCCATGGCTAAATAGGGCTTGTGGTGCCTTGGGACTATAAAGATGCATTTTTCTTTCATGGCACATCTCTGCTTCCTACAATACTTCCCCAAAGTACAAAAAAGTTGCAAAATAAAAACAAAATAGGAGGAAGTAGACTCCAAATGCTGTACTAAGTGTGAAATTCACCGAGGTGTAAGGTAATTGCAGCACCTAGCTGTCATGGTAACAGGCATGACTGCAATTAATAAAATTCAAAGTGTGCTATACGTGGAAGACGTTAGGTAGAAACCTCCACGAGCCTGTTTGTTTAAAGTCACTCCTGCCTTCCTGCTTATCCCGGCTGAAAACTTGCCTGATGCATCTCAGCCAGGCATCAGATTGTCTTCAGAGATTTCAAACCTTTGTGCAGAGCCACTGCCAGACCTTCATAAACAGAATGATACTAAACTTCTCTGCACCAAGGAATAATACCGAACACTTGTAATTTGGAGAACACAGCCTTCAGGTTTCTATAATGTGTGCTTGTGAATACCGGGAACTAATTTAATATTGCGTAAACCTCCTTTCACCGCTCGGCTTTATAGCCATCACATCAGCATGGTTTTCTAGCCAATGTCAGGCTGCCCTGAGAAAATCAATGAAGGTTAAAATCGCACACATGAAGGCATTGTGTTGATCTGCACTGCCATTAATTTAAACCATTTGGGGAGGCTAAAAAGCAAGCCAATTATTTTCTATTTGCAATTCTACTGTACATCTAACACACAGAGCAATACCTAGCATAAGGAAATGTAAACCTGTCAGTTTACTGCTAAGTGACCCAGCTTATACAGATGCAATTAGAAAGTTATTAAACCAGAGTCCCTTTAGCCATGGCTTCAGCTGAACAGCTCTGCTACTAATACTATCCATTAGATTGCATCCATTTATAGCTTGAGCACTATCACTTTTTCATAGCATTTAATATCATTATTCCTAACAATCAACCAGCATATGCTGTTTTGAGCATTAATCCTTGCCTGCCATTGACTACTTATAAACACAATATAAATTAAAATTAAAAGAATGATAGCACTATCCTTGTAGGTTGTGACTGGGAGGCGCACCCTCTCTTTCAGCTGTACAGGTGCCAAGGGCCAGACCTGCTCTCTCCTGACCAGTGCCTGAGGCTGGATGGACCACATGGCATGGCTGGATGTGGTAGCTCACCCGGGGTGATGTCCCACCTGGGGTGCAGCACTCTGCCATGTCACCTGCAGGTGAGCTGGTGAGCACCTTGACAGCTGTGTGGTAACAGTGATGCCTTCCCTGGATGCCTTTACACCTCCTTTCAAGTCTGTGGCTAAAAGAGAGCAAAGTTTAGGAGAAATTGGCCAGGTAACCCTTACATCAAGGTGCAGCTCATTTTTTTCTGGGAGAATTCTTGCCCCATATCCATCCTTTCTGTGAACAGCCCATAGGATCACAGAGGGAACCTGATTCAAAGGGCAAGTTAAACATGAGAATTTGTGCCACATAACCAATACTGGGTCTCCTCTGTCTAGTCCTTAAGAAAGCTGGAAACTTGTCCCCAGGGAAGATGTTCTCATTCCACTGACCCCTCCAGACATTTCTGAAATTCACGCCTCTACACAGGTCCATACAAGAGTTCATTAGATCCACAAAAAAAAAATCTTCAAACTAGGTTCAACTGGAATGCAAATGAAGGCCCGTGGCAAGAAGACAAATTCCCTCTTTCTTGAGTTAACTTCTGTATTGTCGTCCATACTGACTGATCTGTATTAGCATGAGAAACAGTATAATTTCAATTGCAGCTCTTTTTAAAATCAGGTATTTTCATGACTCCCTGCTTTATCTGTGGGAAAGTACATTTACTAGGGATTAAATCTAGAAACATCCAGGCTTCTGAGGTTGTACTGCATGCAATAGTTTAATTAGGTAATGGTACATCAGTATTTTTAGGAGAACTTTCATTTATTACATGGAAGCGATCATAAAAGTTGAATGAGCTCTGGAAATAACTTGTTCTTTTCTGAGACTATTCAAAACCTCATCTTTATTTTTAGATTTAAAATCTATCTTAATTTTAAACTGTATAGATACACTGTACTGTACTTAGAGCATATATAATTAGAAATGAGAAGTCTAGATTGCTGTAGATCAGGAGCTGTAAAATTTTCCTTAAAACTGACAGTTGCCTTGAATGTGGTTTACCATTGAAGACAAAATATTTCTTTCTAATAAAATGGCTTCTCAAATTCTTTCAGGTACAATCATCCATCAGCTGGGTCTGCTGGATCTAACTTCAATTCTGTAGATATCTAGACAAACAGAGATGGAGGAATCCTCCTCCTTTATTAGCCTCTACTCTATTCTCACAGCCTTCCTTCCTGCATAGGATGTGGTATTGAACTCTGCCTTGGTTTCAGCTGGGATTATTTTCTTCCTAGTAGTTGGTGCAGTGCTGTGTTTTGGATTTAGTATGAAAATAAGGTTGATAATACACTGATGTTTTAGTTGTTGTTAAGTCGTGCATATTCTAAATCAAGAACTTTTCAAGTTTCCCATACTCTGCCAGTGAGCGGGTGCACAAGAAACTGGGAAGGAGCAGAGCCAGGACAGCTCAGTTCAAACTAGCCAAAAGCCTATTCCACAGCATAGAATGTTATGCTCAGTATATAAACTGGGGCGAGCTGGCCAGGGCCTGCCGATCGCTGCTTGGGGACTGACTGGGCATCATCGGTGAGTGAGTGGTGAGCAACTGTATTGTGCATCACTTCTTTTTTTTTTCCCTTTGGGCTTTTTTATACACCTCTCTCTCCTTTTCATAATTGTTATTGTTATTATAATATTTTATTTAAATTATGAAATTGTTCTTATCTCAACCCACGAGTTTTACTTTTTTCCTGATTCTCCTCCCCATGCTGCTGGCAGGTGGGATGGTGGTGGCACGGTGGACTGAGCGTGATACTTAGTTGCTGGCTGGGGTTAAACCACAACATACTCTAAGCCCAAAAGGTTACATCAACTACTTGTGACTGTACCCATAGGTCCAAGGCACTGACAGTCTTGCTCCTACCATACATCTGTGGAATTTCTTTTGCTTTGCTAGATACTGCAGAAACTGTGTTTCTGATCATGTAGTTTTCTATACTGATTTATCTGACAGCTTCCTCATTTAGACCTAGGCTTTTTTAAAATGAAAGTATTCAGCTCCTATACCCCAAAAGTATGAAACACTAAGGTACAAAGAGAAAGCCTGTGTTTCTTAAAGCATGTCTAAGAAAAGACTGCAATTTCCAGTGAGTAAGGCTCCCCAGCATTACGCAGTGGAAGATCTTAGAAATAACAAATCAAAGAAGTTATGCAGTACTAAAATACTAATAACTGCACCAGTACCATAGGTTTTGAAGCATTAAGAAGTATATGTGTACTTTCTTATGAGAAACATTTAAGTGCATACTGAAAATATTAATGTGGAAAAAAACAGTACAGAAAAACCTCAGCGTATGGACAGCTTTACTGGAGCAGGCTGTCTTTAACAGTGGAGAGCAGCAATCTTTAAACACAGAAGTGAGCAATCTTAATTGCCCTGACTCTCAAAATAACAGCAAAACTACAGCACAGACCACAATATGGCATGATTTTAACTAAGCTGCATAAAGTTCTTGCACTGTTGGCTTACCATTACATGATCTTAGATGAGGCATGTGTCAGAAAACAAAATTCTGGTAAGAGGAAAGTCTCTTTTTCAATTTCTATTTGTTGAATAGTGATTGCATTGGCACTGAAGATGCTAAGTGTCTTGCTGGATTAGATGTTTTATGGTTCCTTATTATATAACATTTGACTATATATATATATATAGTCTAAATGTTTTATAAGAAAAGGACACAAAGGGTTCTATCCAAAAAGAACTCCTGAGCCTGTATATTACCCCATTATAATCCATATAAACAGGTCTGACCTAGTGTGGCAACTTGCTGATATATCGCCGTAACAACTACGTATACACGTTGTAACACAGTTCAGGCTATTACCAATAAAAGCCAGTTATCTGGCCTCTGACATTTATACAAGCCATAAATATCCAGAAATAAGAAAGCTAGATCCTGCTTTCCTACTTCCTGTCTTCCTAATGATGCAGTTTTTTTCAAACTTGCTAACAAGAGCTATCGAAGAGCTGTTCAGCTCTGTGCAGTCATTGTGCACATTTCCATTTACCCAAAATAAATGCAAAACTTCCAGTGAAGCCCTTTAACAACAATTTTTTCCCTCTGTGTTTTGTCACCTCAGTTATACTTTCTATGTTGTAAAATAAAAATTCTTAGGTGACCTCATACAAAATAGTCCAGTTTTGATGTTTGTATCGGGATATGCTTTCCTCCTAGGAATCCCTTATAGTATAAAGGCAAAACTGGTACAGGAGACCAAAATTGTTTGGTTTTTTTTTTCATACTTCAGCTAAAACATTGTAAAATAAAAAATAAATGTATAATAAAAATATTTTTTTTTAATTTTACAAAGTAAGAATGTAAGTTTTTTAAAAAAATCCCAAATGTTCTCTATACTGGGCATACTTTGACATATTCTGTTCTACAGCAACTTCAGCCACTGCAACTGTCTTCCAAAGTCTGCACAGGCATCCATGAAAATTTTAAATACTTCCATTCAGCCTTGGCACAGCAGCTCCTAATAGATGCACTTGGGTGGTTTAATACATTTACTAAAACATTTTAAGTCACTCGGTTCAGATAAAATCTGTGTAAACAGAGACAAGCCTCATGTGCCATACCTAAACTGTTCAATCTCAGCAGTCTGATCTCAGCACCAAAGCTCACATAAACGTGCCCAACCATCCTGATTTAAAGGGCTGGTGGTCACATGCAACTCATACCCATCCTAACTTTGGGCATGGGGTAATGAACACTTGGAGAACTATACCTATTTTAACACTTCAATACAAGCCTTGCTGCCTAACTTGATTGCCACAGTCACAAATGTGGGCTTGTAGCTGTAAACCCCACTGATCAGGCCTGGCAAAGCCACAGCCCAAAAGACAAAATTGCACTCCAGATCAACGGGGATTTACTTAAGCATAAAGGCTGTGTGTAAGGATGGTGAGCAGCAACCTATTGCCTACCCAGGGCTGCCTGCACATCTTCCCAGGTGAACAGTCACTCTCTACCAAGTTAGGTGGAGTGGATATCACCCAAACACAATTTTAAACTAGCAGACAAACAGGAAACAAGTATCTGTGTGAAGATTACCCTAGGAATTTGTGTCCAGCTCTGGAACTGGATGAAGCCTCAACCACTAGCTTCAGACCCTAACATTTCCTATTGTGGGTGGCCCTGTTCATCTGTCCTTGGTTTTTACATCTTGTCTTGTCTTCTGTGCCACCATCCTCATGTTTGTTCCTGCACTGCCTGTATTTGTTCCCAGGCCTCATCCTATCTTGCTGGTATTTAAAATCCTGACCTCATACCAGGTTCTTGTCTTGCCCTTTCGTTTGACTCTTTCATGATTTCTCCAGTTCTTGGTCTTTGTCAAGGTTTGCCTTGATGACTTCTTCACTCTGATTCAACTGAGTTTAACCAACAGACAGGGCCACCCGCATCCCAGTCGTGACAAACTGAGTCAGACTACAGCTTGCTGCATCTGCTTCCACCTAGTTGGAAAGGCCTGACTACTCTAAACATAAAAGAAACTTGTGGAGACTGGGAGGCTCTACACTCTGCTTGGTGTCATTTTTTTTTATTGAATCTAACATGATGAATTTTGGGAATGGCACATCTGCTCTCCTCCACAATTTAAAGGGGAATGTTGGAGGCAAGTTGAAGGAAGAAAAATGTATCAAAGGCTATTAAACACAAAGATACCATCTGTGGTTCAGGAAGTCTCTGGACTGCAAATCACCGAAAGCTGGGGAAATACATCAGCAAAGTGTCACTGCACACCGGCCCCACTCCACCCTGCTGTTGCCTGCAGTTGGATGCAGACTTACATGGTCCAAGAAAGATATTTTTATGTTCTCGGGTAGCCAGGGGAAAATCATCATCAACATTTATCATCAACTGTATTTATTGGGGGGAGTCTGGAAAACTGAAGGCAGGACTCCTACCATCTGCTTAGTAGAGCCACAGCTTCAAGTACCTCTGCAATGGCCTGAATGCCAGAGAACTGACTGATGACACCAGTAGACATTTTCCAGAACAGCAATATCCCAGTGTGAGTGTCTCCCCATAAAGTTTAAGGTAGTGCCTTTCCAAAAGACCTGCCTTCTAGTCAGAGAAGATGGTGGTGGTGGGAAGAGGCCAGAAGGCCAAGCACCCTGTGAGGGGGAAGGCAAGAGGGGACCTGCAGAGCCCACTGGAGTAACTGAGGGAGGGAGAAAAGGGGACAGCCAGAGTAAAACACACAGAGCCCCCCCAGCCAACAGCATATGTGTCTTCTGTGTGGGTTAGACACACCACAGAGCAAGCAGCGCCCCAGGCACGGAGGGAAAGCTGAAGGTTTAAGGCCTCCATAAGCAAAGGAGGCCTGAAAGCACAGCCCCTGAGCTGGGCTGTGAGCCTGGGTGACAGATGCCCTGATTGATGAACCTCCCAATAGATGGTGTATCTCCCCAGGGTCAGGAGATGTCACTCCTTGAAGCCCCTCTAACAGGGGGTGCAGAATCAAATAACACGTTGTGGAGACTTGCTAAAAGGGTAAAGAAGATTGCTCCATTTCTGAACAACGTGCAAAGTATCACAGTGCACTGGACTGTGTGCTGATGGAGTGGTGGAGCCTGTTTCGGCTTGTAGTAAAGAAGAAGATCTGGCAGGACTTGAGCTGGGCACCTGAGCCCTAATCCTATCATTTCTGAAAGCAGATGTGTTCCTTTTATGCCCTGCATGTGCTTGCTACCCAGTCCAGGCCCCAGGCGCTGAGGAAGGCAGTGTGCTGAGGGACCCAGCCAGCAGGCAGGGGGTGATGGCTGCAGGTGAGACCCCATGGCACAGGCAGCTGAGGCGTACCCCTGCCCGGAGCTGTCTGGGGGTGACCTGAGCATCTGACATGTCTATCCGCAGCAACATTCTACATCATTTGACCAAAATGCTCTCTTTTCTCCCTCCGTGTGACTCCGTGCAGTGACCTAGTGGACCCCTAGGAAAAGTCCAGATCCAATGCAATTAGCGCAAATATCAGAAAATGTCTCCCCATCACACCGCTCCATATAGCCAGGGCACAGCTTGAACATGTTTGTTCTGTGCAAAGCTTTGGGAGAATTTGCATTAGAAAACAGAGACAAATGGAAATTTTGGCTTTTGCTACTGTTTTTAAGGGAAATGTCACCCAAAGAGCTATTTACCTATTATCTAAATTCTGGTGTTGATAATGCTAGCTGTGCAATATAAATTTTTAGAATTTATTTTAAAGCAATATTAGGAAATGCATTTTGCACTATGTAATTTTATTAATAAATTTTCTTGATGTTTATTTATTCTTCTTTTGCTGTAATCAAACTTCTGATGCTGCATACATTTACAATGAAAAAAATGCATTTTCAAATGTCTTTAACCTGGTTTTATGATTATTTGTTAATCACAATCCATTAAAACCTTAAGGTTTTGAGTGGAGGAATTTTTTGGGGCTTTTTTCTTTTTTTAGAATGGTCTGTTTTGCTTTAGTTGGCACACTAAAAAGAAAAAAAGTAATTTGGGTTTAGCATGTAGAATTTAACTAAGCTTTATTTATTTTATTGTCAGAAGTAATAATAGGGAGTAATTTAAGTACTTTGAAGATGTGCATTTAGTGGTCTTTGAAGCATAATCCCATTAAGATTAATAATGAATTACATCTGAGAAAGACTATGTCCCTTAATGCTAATGTCTTTTGCAAGGTGGATAAATCGCTCAATTTAACAGCAAAGACAAATGTGCAAAGGAGCTGTAGTTACACTGGCTTATTTGATGTTGGGAGGTTCTCGTTTTAGTGGTGGTGGGTTTTTTTTTGTTTTGTTTTGTTTCTGTCTAGAAGACCCAGAGACTCATGGTCATTGAAAACGTTTGAGTAAAGCCATACCCAGGGATGACCAGCTCCCTTGAATAATCACCATCCACTTTGCATGACTGCAAACCTTGCTGGTAATAGTTCCACCATTGCTGAAGACTTCAGTTTTCCCAACAGGTCTTGGTCATGGTGTGCACAGAAAGCCTGAAGCAGCCAAGATAGGCTGAAGAGCTAAACGATGAAGAGAATGTAGGTGGCCTAGTTTTAATTAGGAGCATGGTTTGTTGAGCCAAAGCGTCCCATATGGTCTTTCGCAGAAACCAGTGTTCAGGATACTGACTTCAAACTTCATTCAGTGGTGCTGCAGTGCTCCAGAGGGGAAAGACTCTGCTCCTTTTCCTGGAATAGCATAATTTTTTGTAGCATGCATAGCTATGAAGTAAAAGGTAGATAGATGTAAAACATGGCCTGGCTCTTTTAAGAGCAAGAGGGATGCACCCAAGGACTGAAACAAAGCCTACAAAGCAAAGCACGAAATTATGGCTCACACTAGCCAGACCATGCCAAGGAAGAAGCAATGTCCCTTCAGCCTCCTTTCAGGTCCAGCCTTGTAGCAGAGACCAGGTGGGACAGATCTCTGTTACCACTTGTGTAAGAAAAACATCCCTGGCAGGACACCAGGCAGAACCTCCTCCTGTACCCTGCTATTACGTGTATGACAGGCAGCTAAGCCTTCATCCTGCTTAATTTATAAGAGCTAACGAGATCATGTAACACACTGGTACAACCACAAAATCAGTGCTGCTTTGTCCAGGAAATAATGATATATGTCGTTTCTGATTACAATCGGTTCAAGGGGGCAACAAACCTCACAGGTATGTGCAGCCTTCAAAGCACCTATTAAAAATATATTTTTATGTTGTAATTCCTTACTAAGATGGATGCATTGATTTCTTTCCCTCACATCTGAGAAGCAATTGCACATACTTATATTCAGAAGAATGCACATAATATATTTGAAAAACTAAGCATGAAGAATCAGTTTAGATTTCACTGAATATGAATTTGGGGAGAAAAATAATCCCTCCACCTTCTCACTACTAATGCAGTAGGGTTTATTTTTGAATGAAGGCAATATGAGCTTAAATTAAATGTCAAATATAATTTAACATTAAAGCATGAAGTGTCTGAGTGTGTGCGTGTCAAAACTAGAAGCTTTTCTGAGTGGTTAATTGCTATCTACAAAATAATAACCTATAAAAAGATTTCTCATTTTCAGTAGTGAGGCTTAAATTTACTGTACTGGAATAATGCTAACAAAATAGAGCTTAGAAGCCTTTTTAGTCACCCATGCCACATGAAGACACACAATGCCAAATAAAAACATCTGCAATCTGGCTGCCTACTTCTCTGGGAGATGTCTAGACTCCTTTTATAATCAGCAATGAGAAATAGGCACTTCTAGGCTGCAGTTCATCTTGTCCTAAACTAGATATCTAAAATAGGCCAGAAGAATCACATCTGAAAAGTGCCTATTTCTCTCCACTGACCGTAAAGGAAGGCAGGAGTGATTAGTTCAGAGGCACAGAGCTACAAGGCAATGTGTAGTTTTGATCATTTTCTGCCAACAGGACCAACTGACCAATGCTGCAATTATATTTTTTTTCCACTGACACCTGAGAGGTAACTACTGTTAGTGTTAGAAAGCGACTGCTTTATGCAACATGCCACCCACTTTACAAAGTAGTGAAATCCTTGCCAAAACAACCTCCAAGCCTGAGATTTTTAGTTCTAGGGCTGAACTCTGCAAAAGCATTACAACAATCAAAACAGCTAAAACTGAACAAAACCATCCCAACAGGAAGGCCTAACCTTCCATGCATTTGCACACCTGCTTGATTCTAGCCATACAAATAGTCCTACAGGGTAGATTCAGATGACTTTTTAAATAAATTGTTGGCTATAAGTGGGCAAAGGTCTGTATGCTGTAGTACAATGGACTGGCTGGAAACCTCCAGTAAGTCAGCTGAGTTCTACTGGAAGGAAGGGACAATAGGGGAAAACAAAACAAATACATGCTTTTTATATCGGTATACTTCCTTGTCATGGGTAACTTATGACTTAGCTTTTTTTTTTTTTTTTTTTTTTTTTTTTTTTTTTTTTTTGGGGGGGGGGGTGGGAGCAGTATTCCTAAATATGTAGCAGCATAAATAATACAGAAAATCTGACTCAAATCTATTAGGAATGGCTAGACAAAACCCAGATATGTGTGAAGTTAATGGCAAAACTATCAGTGACTTAAATTAATTCACAACTTCAATCCTTTGGCATTTATAACAACTAAAAATCTAAGGTGGTTTCCAGAATATGAAATAAAAATACATAATTTTAATGTCTCTATAAAACTATTTCTGCTAGAAGGAGGAAAATATCTGAGATCGAAAACAAGGAACCAGTTTTTTAAAGACACTGCCATTGGGCTCAACGAATATAGAAGCAATAAACTATAATTTTCATCATGATTTGTCATTTTTTGTTTGTCTTCAAAGTTACATTTCAGAAGCATAACACAGTTGTCCAATTTCTGTGGGGTGACAGGAGCTTTCCCTGTCGTTCCCATGTCATCTACCAAACATGTTCGTTTGGGCATATCCTTCAACACCGAAGTTTTGATATACAAGTCCACAAGGGTCATGCAAGTCACATGATGGAGAGCATTGAAAGTTAAGCTAACAGAGTAATCTGAACATCAAATATACCTTAAATAATAAGAATTACTATATAATCAGAAAAGCATTGAGTTAGATTTCTAAATGCTAGGTATAACATGGAGTGAGTGATATGGATGAAAGAAATGCAGGGTAAGCAGTCTGGAATCACTAGGGAAGGAGTAAGCAATTCCTGTCCAAACCTTTCCACCAAAGCAGATGCATCTAAGCCCTATGGAGCTGCCTTTTTACGTTAAAATGAACAACCTTGAAATGTGAGCAAGGCTTAAATCTCATTGAAAGTTACTGTTTTGTTTGTTCTCTTATGTCCAAAGTCAGTGCTGGCAGTGGGCAAGCAGCCTGATATGGGACACGGCCAGAGACATCTCGTGGCTTTGGTAACACAGTCACACTCTTCGCGGCCGTTGCCAAATGTGGAAATCTGCTGGAGAGTTTTACACAGTGGCATGAGCCTTGGGCACGGTGCTGACATCCTAGACTGCCTGCCAGCTTGGCCACTGCTTGCCCTCCCTGCAGATCATTGGTTGCCAGCCGAGAGCTGTTTTGAGTGGCTCCCAGCCCCTTCTGCCCGCTGTGTCTGAGATGAGTTGCTGCCATGTTGGCAATGGCATCTCAGCACCATCAGAGCAGCCCTGAACTACCTCATCTGCAGCAGAAAGAGCACGGGTCTTCATTTGCCAACACAACAGTCACTCTTTGTAGCTGGGGAGGCTCCTCACCCCCATGATCTCTGACTGATAACAGCAGTGAGGATCAGAGTGTTTTTTCAAGCCCTAGCACTGTGTGCACAGAGCACACCTCCCCTGCTGCCATCCCTCCCCTTGACATACCATGGACAAGCACAGAGGGGCTTGGGGTTATTTCATGCTCTCAACTGAGGCCTAAGGTACAAGATGTTGGTGTATTCCTGATTTCCAGTTTGGCTACTAGTAGGAGCTTGCAGATGTGGCTCCTCCTCCACACGTAGCTTCTTTCCAACCTCAGTGCCTTTCCTGCACTGTGACTTCTGCCTACCGTCCACTGTCCTGGCTCATGAAGGAATACAAGGACTATCTGCCCTGTTAACAGGTGCAGCTCCACACCACAGAAAGTAGAAGCAGAAGGCCATGATAATCACGTCTTTCTCATTTTGGAGGTATCCCATGTGTTGATGTGCAACTACTTTTGCCAGCTCAAGATAGAAAAAGCCAAAGGCTGATGCTTTGCTGCACTGGGTACAAAACGCACATATTCAGACCACTGAAAAAGAGTGTAACATCCAGGGGATGCCGTAGCACTATGTGGACAGACTTGCATTGAGCAAGGGGCAAGAATATCCTTGTGTAGTGACTCCAGCAATTACATTGTGAGAAGAGAAAGTGGGTCAGAAGGAAAGACCTGTGTGGAAACAGTGGCAGATGCGGTAAAACTCTGGCACGGGCAAATGTTACTTAATCTGGCATAAGGTCTGCTGACATCAGTCCAGCCAGGAATATTATCTATTTACTTGTTACTGATTCTGAACTGGTGCAGTGTGGTATAGGGTAATTACTGATTTGTGCCACCTGGTTGCTCCTTTTTCAGCAAGGCACTAAGAGCCCTTTTGCTACTATCCAGCTACAACCTTTGGTTCTTAGGCTACTGTAGAGACCTAGAGGTCTCCACACCTGCTATCTGAAGTCTTCTTACCTGGTCCCATCAGTGCCATTATACTTCTTTAACATAATCCATTCACCAGTAACTCTGCCTTCTGTGTATTTTAAGTCATAAGAAACATTTTAAGAAATAATTACTTTGCCCACCAAGAGAGGATCTGAACACATTATAATACCGGGCATCATATAAAACAATTTACTTGCAGTATTTGTTGTAGGGTCTTCTATTCTTCTGCAAGTTAAACTCCATCACAAATAATTAAGAACTTCCTCTGAAACCTCAAGATTTGTTGATTTAGCAGAAAAGATGGGTTGTAACAGCTGAACTCCAGCAATTTTTGCTGAGGTGGTTTAGATGTTACTGCTCTCAGTTATTTTTCCCATCCTTCTGCCAAAGTTACTGCCCCTGGACAGAAGAGCAAACTAAAATGTGGGCCTGTATCTCACACAGCCCCTTCAAACTGCTGAGATATCATTCTGCAAAGTGATGCCCTTGAAGTACAGACATCCAGTCTTTTTTTGTTGACCCTGATACAGGGCAAAATTGCAAAAGATATCTTCATCAGAAGCTTTAAAAAAAAAAGAAAAGGGATGGGAAAACAAAAATGTATCAAAACTATCTCAGTTTTCTCTCCTCCTTGTTCTAACAATGAATTCAAGTCACAGCCTTGTTTCTCTACAACTGTCCTGTCTCTGCTAGTTACTAATTTTAACCAGGGTCCTCCATTACACGACAAGATGAAAAAGAAAGTTATGAAAGGATGCAAGCCACAGCTTTGCTAAAAACCTTTTATAGTTTTTAAGTTCCTCAGTCAGCTCCCAAATACCTTCTCTGGTTCTATCACAATTCCAGCACACAGAATGGAAACACAAAGTACGATACAGATGCAGCTATGTGTAAGAAAAAGCCAAAACCTTATGTCCTCTCTCAATAATCTCTGACTTTCAGAATCTTGCCTGAGCATTCATCAAATATTCCCTTTGTCTGTTGTCATCCCTCTTAAATACATAAAGAACTCATTCATGAATGTATAAACTTTTGTCAGTCTCTAAAGTAAATGGAGTTTTCTTTTAAAATGTTTTAAATCAAAATCGCTCAGTACCTGGTGCTCTGTACTGTTATCCTCCTTTCTTCAGAGAGCATGTCTGCTTTTGATCCTTTATTCCAGACTTCTCTCCAGCACAGATTTCTCTGTCAGTTTGGGAGCTGTGCCCTGTGTTAATGTTTAGATGGCATAATTTGATGCTTTCCTGTCTCGCTTTTAAAAAGTATCTCTCTCAGAATTGGTGCTGATAAAGGTTAAAGACACTCAAGGATAATGTAACTGAGGCTTTTGTTCTTCATCTCCAGCCCCTACCCCTTGCCCCCTTCCCAATATGTGAAGAAATAGTCAAGTAACTGTTGATGGGCCAGAAATTCCATTTGAGCTGCATCAAGCTCTGCACCTGTGCACAGGAACAGACTTTGGTCCATGCTACTACAGAATAAGGGCACAAACTCACCAAGGACTAAAGACAATAGTCCAGTAAAAAGTTTCCCTTCAGTAATCAGAAACCAATCTCTCCATTTCCTACTTGGATGCCCCACTTCATCCCTCATATTGCATGCGGAGGAAATTACGATCTTGCTTTGATAAGCCAGTTCTGTTATGCTGTGCAAGGAGACCACCACTTCAGATTCAAAAGTCATGTCATCTCTTCCCAAACCACTTCAACATTCTTTGAACATTGCTTCATGTAATACCTTTCTCTAACAGTTGAATTGTCTTTATTCATCTAGCGAGAAGAGTGGCAACAAGGCAGCAGAGACCAAGGCAACTGTAAGACAGAATGTAGCCAAAAGAGCAAAGAAATCTTTCTCTGGTGTATGTGTGTGTCTCTTTCTTTAAAATAAACTTTTGCATTGCACTCAATTTCAGAAAGAGAGAAGTCTCTGTTAAGAAGCAATGGAGAACTCTGAGAGTAATTGGAAATGTGTCCTTCTGCAGCTCCTATTCACTGCTGGTGTTCAGCAATAAAAAGAGAATTGCAACCATGAATCACAAACACTGCCGTGCTGTCTTAATACTCCCTTTCAGGAACTGAAGAGACAAATACCACTTAGTCAAGGAGAAACCCTCATATATCTGATACACCTCCAAATGCTCTGTGATTAATCTTTTTCCTTAAAAACAAACAAAACAATACAAACACTGGTTGAACAACAAAAAAAATCCCACATCCAACAATCCAGATTTCTAAAGCTTTGATGGAATGAGGCCACTGGTGGGCAACAGTAGAACTTTACATAGAAAAACTCCTAAACACTTTACTAAAGCTATCAAAAGAGCTATTCTTTTAGGTAGTTTTGGAGTAAATAAAACAACACTTATTCCTTTAAGTGATTTGTTTGCATTAAATGATTCATTTGCATTTATTTGTCTAATCCCAGAGAGGTTATTGTGCTGCAGCACACTCACATTCAATTGGGCTATTCTTTAAAGCCAAGTGCTGTGGCTTCTAAAGTGAGAATGTGGATGCTGGATTTCAGCAGAGCTGGAATCCACTACATAAATTGAAAGAGTTTTCTATTCTGTATTGTCCGTATCATGCTTGTTTGCTGAAACAACACCAGCATTTCAGCAGTGGGAAGTGGGTAGCCTGGGGAGCAGGAGGGATTCCTGACATGCTGCACGGCCCTTTGGGAATCATTGTGAGATGCGTTCGCAAAAACACTGGTGGCTGCCACTGTTCTTGCTATGAGCATGTTTTGAACAGCTTCCATAAGCCTCTCCAGGATTATGAACCCATAGTGCTTAATCAGCAGGTAGTAAGAGTTTCAAGAGCAGATCCCCAGAGTCAAGCGCACCCTTCATTCTTCAAGGTGGGACTTGAGTTTTTGGTTAGGCTGGTTTTCACTGCCATTCCTGCCTACACGCTCTTGCTGCTTCTCTTGTGCCATCACCACTCTTGATCTGGATCAGGGAGCTGAACTGGTAAAAGGCTATAAAAAATATGAAGTAAATATTTTTTGCCCATTTAGCACCTTGAACCGTTTCACCATGATTGATCATGGCTTAATGCAAGAAAGAAAATGGAAGCAGATGGCTGGGGTAGGACAGAAGAAAGTTTTACAGTGGTTTAACTACATTGCTAAACCATACCCTCAGTTTATCTATCTCTCTATAAATAACTCCTTCCCCATGTGCAACTCTTCAGGAGCTGTGGTTGAAAAAGACACGTAAGCGTTAATGCAATCTGAATAAATGGTGGCATTTCGGCAGGGGCAGTGTGGGGGTGAGACAGCCATTACATAATATAATTGGAGATTTATCCATCAAAGCTTTACATTTTGAGTGGGACAAACTGGATGTCCCAGAAACCAGCGGTTAAACAAACACTGAATTTGTAAACCCATTCAGAATGTGTAAAAAGTATTGTTGTTTTATTACTGTTATTTATCTTGATCGCGTTTGTTCTGCTTAGAAGAAATAAAACACAGGCGCTCTTTGCTTTAATTGCTGGGCCTATTCTTTAGTAAACAATGAAAAGTGATTAGAGATGTTTTTTGGCATGCACAGTCCAAAACCACCTAGTGAGAGTTCAAAGAACAAAGCAAATGCTTATTGGAAGAAATTACTCAGCTAACTAAACTTGTATATCTTTGAGTCAGACATTTTTTCAGCATCTTTACCCCATTTATCAAAGCACAATTACTGTCACTATTGTGTTGTGTCATTAGGCGTAAGGTTACAAGTGCCAGTCGGAATAAAAAAATTGCAGTAATGTTGGCATAATTTTTCATTATCATCTTCATTAACCACAGCTAGTGGGAGTAAGAGTTTATCCTTGCTGTTGTCATCGTCATGACAACGCTTCCAAAGCTTGTCTGCCGAGAGTTCACCAGATACAAAAAACTGAATGTCCTCATTATTCCGCTTCTCACACTCTCACCCATGCCAAGGGTGATCCGAGATGCACAGGGCCCTTGATTTATCCCCTGTGATTTCTCTTGACAGCCTGGTATGGTGTCTCAGCTTAAGGCAATCGGTCTGATTTCACAGTTTAATTACTGCTAATCTGAAGGAGCGTGGCCAATGCTAATGAGCCAGCAGCAATCAAAGCAATAATGGCTAAACTCGTCCTGTTTCATTCTTCTCTTTTTATTAAAACACCCTTGCCCTGAAATAAGCAAGTAATATCTCCTTCTCTCTGCAACTGCACTGAGAGAACAGACGAACCTCATGTACAGTTTGGTGTTATTTCAGAAGCAGATCATAAGATTCCTTTACATTTCACACTTAAACTCTAGTTTAATGTTAGTTTCCAAACAGCTTTGATTCAAGAAAAGAATCAATAATTAGAAAAGACTCATTAGCAGATCACTGGCTCAACTGCAGAACTTCCATGGTGGCACACCAGGGCCAAATGTGGGATGGAGGCCTCCTTGATTTTTGCAGCTGGGCATCACCAAATTACACAGTGAATTACAGCACTGTGAAAGAGAACCTAGAATATTCAGAAAGGCCTTTATTGTAAAAGGAATTAATTATAAAAGTGGATAGCAATCTACCCTGCAAAATGATTGGTGCCCTCATTTAACACCACCCAACAACTTGCACATTCTCCCTTTTCTTGAGCTTCTCTCCTATTGCCAAAAAAGACAAAGAAAAGCATAGAAAAAAAATCTTCAGGACTGATTTCTCTCAGTCACACAGCCCAAACACCAGAAGTAACTCCAGGAAAAAAAAAACCAAAAAGAATTGGGCCCCACACCTGCCTTTCTGTACATCCCTCAGCTGCGTTACAAGTTCCTTCAGATAATTTTTGTTGGCCTTTTTCTTCCTCAGAGCAGAACCTCTATTTAAAAATATTTCCCAAACTTTACTGTGATGATTTGATTAACATACAAAACCTTTTACACTGTAATGATTCTCCAAACATGAAATACCTTATTAGAAGTAAAAGCCCCAACATCAAAGTAAATCTTAGATATTTCAGCAACCTTCATACAGCATTTTCATGTTTCCTTTGGTGAGCCATAAGTAGGCTCTTGCCCATTGTGAATTAAGCAGAAAAACTGTGTTTCAGTCATACTGTGTGATTTATGATAGATAAATAGAAGGTTTGGCAATATTTTTCTTGTTAAATGACATGAGAGGAAGAATGATAGAGAAATCAGCCATAAATAAGAGGTTTTAGAGCCAATTTTGAAGAATGTGAACTACTTGTCTTGTGCTTGTCTCAAGTTCATCTGTTATTACTTCAAATTTGGTGTTGCTCAGTTAACCTGAAGGAAACCAGCTTTTTACGAATTTTGTGGACACCTAAGAATACCTGGCCAGTGTGGAAAATCACATCTTTGCAGATAAAGGTGTTTAATAAAATGGTAAATACTAGAATGTATCATTTGCTTTTTACAGCAGTGTCATTTAAATGTGTAATATAGCAAAACAGTGACAGTTTATAGGATTAAGTCTATTATGAATCATTTTATCTCATTCATTCATTAAAGAGCTGTTCTATCAGTGATTGTTTCACATTCACAATGTCATATTTTAAACCAGAGAAGTCCAGACTGTAATGCTATGGAGAGCTGTGCAATGTTTGTAAACCTATTTTACATAGTATTTTTGTCTCTGTCTCAGTGCAAAAAAATAATGCTATGGGTACTCACAAAGTATGGCTATTTCCATAAGATACATGAGAGAGAGTGTCACAGGAGGGGAACACCATTCTAATAATATTTTGTACTTCATCATAGCACTGTCAGAGGATGCCAATGGAGACTCCAAGTCATTTTAAAGAATCACTTCATTTACAGGGAAGGAGTTCACTCCTAATTAAGTTGGAAAGCCTCTGGGGCTTTCTCCAGCCTTTGCAATTCTGATTTCCTTTGAGAACTCCTGGTAAATCTAAGAGATCCAGAGATTTCAGTGTGATTAAGACCCTATTGACACAGACATTAAAATGGCGCTAGTCAGACTATGCCATAAACCTTACGCGAAACCCCCTGTGCACAACAGCTCAGGTAAACTGAACTAGCAGCCTGCCAGTAATGACAATAATATGGTGTAACCGTGAGGCACAAGTGATAACAAGAAAAGAAGAAAAATCTAGGTTTAAGATCTTGTTTGTCTCCAATAATAGACCTCCTCGATATTCATCTGCTGAGGAACTGGGAAATCTTGGTGTAAAGCGGAAAAAAAGTAAAAATGTAGAGCAGGGAGCTACAAAATTCAGATCGCGTATGAAAAATCTACACTTCCCTTATCTTCTAACTTAGAATGTATCTATACGGCAAGAATGTAATCTGGTGCCACCAAACTGATGTGGTATAGCTACATGGAAGATTGGAAGCCCTGTAAATAAAACTGACATTTCTACATAAGGCTAAATTCTCTGATTTGGTTCACTGGAAAACTCCACAAGGTCTATTACTACCACAGGCAGAAGAGAAGGAAGGAAGGAACATGATATAGTACTTATTTACGCTGTTGTAATAATAATAAAGAATGTATATACAACCATAAAATGAGAACCAAGTGACCTGAATTCCACTTAAGCCCCTATGTTGTCCCATTCTGAGCTAAACTGATCATGTCTAACATGTCCATGTAAATGCACCCCAACATAGAAAGCAAGGAAATATCCACTCATTTGTAGCTGTGACTTGGTTCTCTTGTTTTACTGAATATCCAGCAGAACATCTAGGCAGATAAAAAGCAGTCAGTCAAGAGTAAGTAGCAAACATGGGGACTTTGGCAAAATTGAGGCCTTGTAAATTTGGGTCAAAGAGAGCAAGTTGCACTGAAAACCTGCAATAGAGCAGGGAACTAATTTTGTGTCATTCTGAATAATGGAAAGTATCACCACCATCGAATTATCCTTCTCTTCTTATAAATGGGAATTGCTAGCACAAGTGTAAAACCTTTTTGTCACTAAAGTGATACATGCATCAAAAGATGTCATTAACAAATTTAGGGTGTTTTAGTGAAGTGTGGTATGATAGACCCTGTGACAAAAGAAACACAATGATGAGCAAAGACTTCTAAAATATAATACAGGGACACATTAGTCATATGGAGGCAATGTGAATCAAAGAACAGACTGTCAAGAAATCAGAGTTGATTTCCTTCTGCATCTTAGGAATTTGGAGGCCATCAGTTTTGGTTAGCTGTGGATCTGGCATCCTGGTACTCTTCCTCCAAAAAAGGAATTTCTCAGAGAATAATCTACCAAGTGGTCAGACCCAGTGCTGCTGAGACTGCACTTCCTGCACAGTTTGAACTGGCTCAATTTTTAGAAGCAACTGCCTTCTATTATTCTAAAATAATGTTTCTACTGAGGTTTTTGCAAGACAGGAGTGAGGCAGCAGTAGCAGGTCCCTGCTGTGGAAATAAGGGATCTGAGGAAACACACAGAAGAATCGGAAGAGAGGGCATTTGAAGTGAACACAAAGAGAAAAAAACAAAATTAATAAAATTGGAGAGATCTTCAAACAGAAACAAACTTTAGATGCAAAGGAAAATAAAAGAAAGCAAACTTGGTTTGTTTAGCAACCAAGACTAATTCCCCTTCCTGTTAGAAAAGACCTTCATAGATCAAAGTATTAGATCACTCTGAATTCCACTTGGGCAACCAGCAATATCCTGATTAGATTTGTATTTAAACAGAATTCTCATACATTTCAATTATTAGAATCATTGGAGCCAAGTGCTCTTTCAAGTTAGACCTAAATTATCCATTCTGTAACAGAAAGTGAAAAGGCATACAATACTGATATCAAACATTGTTCTGTAGAGCCGTATATACTTTTAGCAGTCATGAGCATAAAATGGAAGCATTCTGTACTCATACAGTTCCACTGGCAAGCTGAAAACTTACTACAGCAAACAAAAGCAAGCATATTCTTGGGTTTTAATTGCTTTACTATTCAAAGGATAATCTGCCAGCCTTAGTCTTCAAAACTGTTCTTCAGAATATTTACTTCTGTGTGCTCAAAAAGAAAAAAAAAGATACTACAAAAGGTACTAATTTTCATCTGTTGGGCTAAGTACCTTTTAAAAACAAGTGCCCTTGATGGCATGCCATTTGACGGTGCAAAGCTAGATGTACCACAGACCAGGAGTCTCTTTAAAATGATGACGTGTGATCAGTTTGAATATCCCCAGCAGTGAAACAGGAATCTATATAACTATTGAAACAGCACTGGCAGATAAGCATATTCACTGCTACCGAAAAACAGCTTAATGGAGCCATTACTTAAATGCACAAGATCATACATAGGTTCAAAACATTCATCATTCACTTAAAACTCACCAAACCATGAATTTGGTAAATAACTGCTTCTCAGACTTCACACCTACATTCTGAATCTAGGATTTAAAAATTAGAAAGACCCTTATATCTTTTTGCCACTTTTAGGATAATATCATTGCTACTTGAAAATGATGATTTTCTAATCTCCTGCTTTGGTTTTCTTACAGTACTGTATGAGGTTTAATGTCTCAACTTATTTGTTGCTAGTCAATAGACCCTAGGTGTCATGCTGTTACTATGTCTTATGCTGTCTATAAAATTATGAAGTGCGTGCAGGATAACAGGGAGAAATCATCAACACAGGAGGTTTTCAGTGAATAATCTTCCAGATTCAGAGAACCACCTCCCTCCTCCTACCTTCCAGAATTTTACTGCTGAAAGAGATGGCTCTGAATCACCATACAGCAAAACAGATTTCATCAGTGCTTGTTCCTATCGCGGACCTTTAACCGCTCTGTGACTGCTCCCATCCTCCCTGCACTGCTGCTGAAAGCAGCCTGTTTGCCCTCACTGTGTTTTCTCACGGGTTCCTTCCATAGTATTTGCACAACATCCTACTTCTACTCCCAGACACTTTCCTTATTATAGCAATTTTCTCCAAAGGAGTCTATCTCATCTGCAAGAAACAATAGAAATCAAAGATTTTAAAAATGTCATGGTCATCTGGTTATATCCTTCTCATGTATCTCCCCCTCAATGTCATCTGTGAGTCCTAGTTTCTGCATTGTACTATATGCAGTTACCTGGGCAAGAGATCAAATTTTTCCCTATCTTACGAGAGGCCTGATATATCTTTGAAATCCTAAATATAACAAATCACTATAATACTAATTAAAGAGCAAAGATTGCTTGTAACTCTTCTCTTATCCTGATGAAATTACAAGTGAAACAAATCTACTATTTATCTCTAACACGCTACCACCAACATAACTGAATTATGGTTTTCTCCTGTTTGATAGTTTAACTAGTTTTAGAAAAATGTTAAGTGTACACCTGCTGTTTCCACTGAGTAATTTCTTTAGAAGGTAGGTGACCTTACTCATATTTGCAGTTCTCTTGTAAAGAAAAATAAACAAGAATTGTAGCATGAATTTACCAGTCAGATCCAGGTCTTATTTCAAGTAGGTAAGATGTCTGGGCTGGAAAATGTAGATGCAACTCATATGTACAGTGGGTAAAAAAATCAGTGGTCTGAAAAACATAAAAATTTGAAAGTGGTATAAAATTGGCAGATTGCCAGTCCATCCCATTTTCTGTCTGTGGAAATTATTGTTTTATTTCTTCAAAGGGCTCACTCATTTTACTAGCCCATATGCCTCAGTGACACCATTTTTAGCTATCAGTTAAGATATAAATATCGCATTGAATTGTTTGTCCTCTTGGGATCCTTTCAAAACTGGCATAATTATCCGTTACTCACCTCTACCTCACCAGATAAAATTCCAGAGTCAGGACCTCACTTAACTTTTCATCAGTGAGAAGGAGAAACATCAAAGGACCTTCCATTGTAGACAGAAATGGGGTCATCTTCATCATTAGCAGCAATGATGGATGTACAAAACCTCTGCAGAGTTGTAAAAGCAGCACTGACAAACCCAGATGCAAACTGTTTTGGTTTATCTAAAACCCTTGCACATAGTACTTTTCCCTTTTAACCCTTCTGTACCAAACAGCAAGTCTTTAAAAGGATTCCAGCAGTCTTCCTCCAATCCCTGTGGCAATATTCAGTATTTACAGAAGCACTTTTTGGGATGTCAGTAGCTGCAGCTGCGTTTGTGTGGTCCCAAAAACCAGGTCTGCATAAGACTTCTACTTCTTATAAGCACTGGTGAGTCTGCCAGCCTGTGGCATCCAAAGTCAGCAGACAGCCATGTTTAGCAAAAAAAAAAACACCCCACCCAAAATCCCTAATTCTAAACAGTTTAATCACTTCAGTTGAAATGATGGACTAAGTCAAGCCATTTTACCTGCCCTAGTATTTAGTTTTCTCACCTGACATCTACGGTGCCATCCTCTACAACAATCTCTGTAGGACAGGAAGAAAAACAAACACCCACCCTCCATTTCAAATTATTTTTAGGAAGGTACATGAATCATCTTTGTCAACATAACCCAGAGGATATTGAAAGCCTTTAGAAAAACTAACTCAGGTTACTCTTTCCATCACATCATTAAACATGTCTAGAATTCTTTAAATTATGCTCTGTCAAATGTTCTGGTTTCTTTTTTTTTTTTTTTTTTAAATGTTGTTAGGCTTTTTAACCATGTTCCTCAAATAAGAAGAGTTGTGACTTTTCTTATATATGTTATTTAGAGACAAGAAGCAATATGCACAAGTAATCTTTATGCTCCCTGTTTGGTGTCTTCGTATGATTCAGTAAATAGCAAGAGATGCAACACATATAAAAGTTAAAATAGCTTCAACAATGCCAGAGAATGATTTATGTATGGAACTTTTTGCTTTGCACTTTCCCATCTATGCTAAAACAGCAGCAGTGAATGGTAGCAGGCACTTGTGTTATATATGTTATCAGATATTATGTATAAATACTATCTACCTCTCTGCTTTAAAGTCTTCCTTTAGCAGTAAAGGAGGCAATATCATGCAACTGCACATCGAGTAACTCATCACTGCAATGAAGGCAGTCTGCTTCTGTCTTGTTTTAGACCATCTTCTGACTCAGAGTCTCATCTGGTTGGTTTACACTTTAATTTGACTCCTTGTTATCTTTTCAACCATAAAAAAAATGACAACATCTTTTTTACTTTAAATAGAAACTCAGGACATAACCAAAGACTCTCTGCAGACAAAGAACTCTATAGGTTAAGATGTTTTTAGTCTGTCTTTGTCTGGGCGGGGGAAGCCAGACCACACTGTAAGGCACTGTGGCAAAGGCACCCAGGCTACTGGACAAGTAAGTTTTCCCTCACAGATGACCAACTCTAGAGTTGTACTAGTTGGTGTTTGCTACTTGAGCCAGTTTAATCGCTTTTTAGCTCTTGCCAGAGGATATGCCTATTCCTGCCTCAAGTTGTCTTTCAAGAAGCCTCAGCCTAACAGAAAGTGCCCAAGGGAGTGCGATAGAAAGAAGACCCAAACCAGCTGTCTGGGAAGTCAGAAAGATGGGGAGAGGGCAAATAAGTTTGTGTTTCTTGAGGTTTACCAGCAGGACACACACTGAAAAAGGGTGTGCATGGAGGGAACCTCTTTGCTGCAGAAAGCTGGAAAAGGTATTAATATAATAATAATAATAATAATACAGTTTTCCAAGCTTGAGTCTCAGTGATCCATTCACAGGAAAGAGAGCATGTAAAATATCCAGATAACTAAAGAAACCTGAAAAGTGATCCTTTTGCTAATATCCATCCTCATTTAGTCCAAAGCTGTAAGATGATATTTCCCTAATGTAATCTTCTGCTTTTTGTCAAAGACTTGTGTTTCCCTGAACTGGAAGTTGTATCCAGACCACTGTATTTAATAACCTTTGATGATTCTTTCTGTCTTGAATTTGTCTAATAATTTATTAAACCTCTTTAAACATGTGGTATCCAAAATATCTTGTAGCAATGAAATCCTCAATTTATTTTGCATTATGAAGAAAAAGTGCTTTCCCGCTGCCTAGCAATTTCAGGGTGCCCCTACTTCTTGTTCTATGGCAACAGAAGATGATCATCTCCTCTCTGGATCCTCTGGATCATTTATAATTTTGTACGCCTCTGTACATCTTTGTTGTTTACAGTATTGTGTGCACCATGAGACTCCTTTTTCCCCCACAGTGAAGGGATGTGGTGCATTCAGTCTCTGCTTTACACAAAGTATTCAATTCCTTTGCTCAGGCTGTCACCTGTGCAGCTCCTCCAGCTCTATCACATCCCGCTGGAGTCAGACCTGTACATAATGTACAAAACACAGGAACGTCACAAGTTAGAGCTGGGCAGGCATTTTCTTTCTTGTTCTATTCCTTTTCTGGTAACTCCTTTTTGTTTGATGAAGTTGCATTTTCACAAGCTTCTGGGCTGCATGCCAGTGTGATGTGAGATGACTCGACGTTTTCAGTATTATTTTTCTAAACACTGACTTCTCTGCAGTCGGCTGTCCTGTGGGATGGCTTCCCAGGAAAGAAATGAATTTGCCACGACTGAAGAGTCGCCACTACCTGTGTACAAGCCATCCCTGCTATAGATTTAATCTCAAAGCAAGTGTTGCTGTTCTGAAGGGTCCCTCTGGCAGAAGGCAGGTCCACACCATGGCTGAGCGGCTGCATTAGGCGCCGCAGTATTCTAATGTAATTAGAAAACAGCTGTGAAGGAACAGTCAATTGTTTTTTGGCAGTCACGGCCAATTTTGCACCAATGCAAATGATGAATCAAATCCTGCAAGTTTACAAAATCTGTTGAGAACGTAATGGCAGAAGCCACGCTAATGATTTTAAATCTCATTTACAATTTTCGGCTGATGGAGTAGTCCCTTGTCCCCCAGAAGCCTCCAGGGTGAAGGAATTCCCATACACTGCACCATAACACCTACGGGGAAGGGGAGAGGAGAGCCAATGGATTCAGTATGGAAATCGGGCAGCTACCTTCCAGCTACAGACTAAATGCAGTGCAGTCTTCTTCCTTCCCAGAGCGGAAACCATGCCATTGAGACATGCATTACTCAGCCCACCAAATAAACATAAAACTGGCAAGAGAGAATAACACAAAGTACCCAGTTACTACCAGGCTGCTGCTCCCTGACTATCAAACCCAGTCCACCTGCAATGTAATAATGCATCAGAAATGCCCATCGAGGAGAACAGTGTTATTCCTTCGGACATATTCCTCATACCAGTTCTTTTAACAAACATTTAGCTCCCTTAAGGCTATCAAATATTAGCCTGTGAATTATCATCTACTCCTAAAATGTGTGCAACTTTACTGTCTGAATGACGATAAGAATCTCTAGGGCCACATTCTCTTGCTGAGGTCCCCCACAAGATCTTTCAAAAACATTGCATGTGTCAGCTGGGATTGGAAATGCTTCTTAGGGGGATAACTGCTAAAAACATATTTTTGTGTTTGTAAGAGTGCCTGTTAACATGAACAAATGGAATCTAGTTGGCAATATGTTTGTGTAAGTGCAAACTTTGAGATAAAGATGTAAGAAACAACATTTGAAAATGGCTCTTTGCCCTTCTTGCTCTGGCCTGAAAATAGCCACGTGTCACTCTTTAGAAGGCAGTATTTTTGGCCAGATAGTCAATAATTTTAATAGAATTAGCATGGGACAGAAATGCCATCCAAAAATGGATTCATGTTTAATCTGGTAATCTGATCCCATATGGCACTTTAAAGAGTGGGAGGAATTAGTGTTTGCTGCTTAAAGAAATTACCCAGAAAACGACTGCTGAAGACAGACCAAATAGTACCTCATCAGCATTCAGTGTGAAAAAGACCAAAAGCACAGGAACAAGAGAAGTTAAAAGGTGAGCCAGCAAAGAAAGCCAAAATTTGTTCCTGCATGGCTGGAAAAGGGATAACAATCAGATGATAAAGGCAACCTCACAAAGTACTCAATATAAATAAAGAAGAATTAGAATATATTGCACAGAAGGTGGAAAGCAATTTAAAAGCCGCACCTAACAATAAGCTAAGCTCTATCCTTAAATACCCATTCACCTTCTCTGCAGTTCTGAGAAGGTGTTAAGAATGCATCAGAAAGCACAGTTTGGTCCCATATTTATCTCTAATCATCCTGATAAGGGAAGCAAAGGTCTCCGGCACAAGGCTTGTAATGACACTTGACTGTGCTTCAGGTCACAGTTTCAGGGTGCATTTCTGGGAGGCAGAACAGGCCAATGTGGTTCTTTCTTCCTGCCTTCATCCCTCAGTCCTTCTGATCCATTTGTCTGTGCAGCCTTGTAATGAACTCAATTCACAGAAACTCAACGCACAACTAATCCTGCTAAAGAATTAGAAAAACGACTGAGCATATTTTTAATTCAGCTGAGCTCAACCAGTTCATCTCTAGCCCTGCAAAAAGTGGCAATGGCACAACTGAGGAGCCACCCCTGGAGTGAACAGTTGGAGATAAATGGAATAAACAGATGGAGTTGAAGAGGAGAAGAGCGGGAACAGCTCACGCTGCCTTTGATGCCAAGAGCGATGTCCGCAGAAACGCAGCCTCAGAGCTCCCAGTTTGAGCTGTCTTTGGAAGTATGTTAATATCTGCACAAATACAGAAAATATGGCCTTTGTGCTAAAAAAATATAAATAATAACGACCAGAGAGAATAAAAATAGCTGAAGGATGAGATGAACATCCAAAGCATTTCAGATAGCGGGCAGGCAGCTCAGTAATTTAATGATGCTTTTTCTATGTTCTTCTCCCTCTACCAGGATGTTCAGCTTCCCTGACCTGCCCCACACTGGAAAACCTCCTTTCGTGACATTGACCTTTCACTTGGCCCATACCCCCAAATCCTACAAGGTATGAAGAGCCCTTCTTCTTTTTCACTGAAATTATGGAAACCGAAGGGCATCAAAACAACGGCCACTGAAGTTGCAGCTAAACCAAAGCAGGGTTTGCAGGCTGCAAATCTATTTTTTGATTCTGTAACTTGACAGAGACATGCAGCACAGGTTAAAAACCAAAGAACAGCTATTTCCCCCCTTCCTACCTCCCTGGAAAGGAAAGCATTTAGCAGAACAAAGTGCCTGCTGTAAAATGAAATAAGATGTGACTGTTCCCATATGGGGATTACACAAAATACACCCCTAAAGAATTATTCTGTTGCTTACTTCTGGGGTAAGAATACAGGATTTATCTGTAAAAGCAGCTCAGACCAGGGCAGTGCAGTGGCTAATGAAACCCATGCCAATATGTGTCCAAATCCTTTCCTTTGTGTCACCAGTTCAAGCACACCAATTTGTGACAGAGCTACGAAATGAAAAATCACAGCCCAGTGCACAGAGATAATATAGACAATAACTAAGCTTTTGCTGCGTGCTTATGCACACATGCAACACCCAGCATTCAGCTCAGGCAGAGCCTGGCTGGCTCACCAAAGACAACAGCCCTGAGATAAAGAGTCCAAATTAGGGGGAGGGAAAAAAAAAAAAAAAGTATATATCTCTCAGGTGCAGTCTACAAACACAACAAAGCACAATACTTTTTGACTGTTATCCTGTGGCTCTGAACAGGCACAGACCCTGAGTCCTACACAAATAGCCAATGGCAGGATTAGTGCCATGGTATTATGTCCTTAATGGATATAGACTTTCCTCTTAATTCCCCCCTTAACACCAGCCATCTCCTTTCCTTCCTTTTAAAGTACCAAAAGGATGTCCAACACCTCTGGAAAACATATCTTAAGAAACAAAATCAATTGCACCTATAAACATCATTCATTTGCAAAGTAAAACATTTTTTGTTTTGTTTAGCTAGCAACTGAGGCAGAGGGAGAACTATATCCATTTTTCCTCTAAAAAATTTAAAAACTCTTGTGAGATTCCCTAAAATTAAGTAGAACTTAAGTGTGCATAGGACCTTAAGTGTCCTCACTTAGCAACCTGGTTTCCACAACTGGTGGCTAGTTTGGGTGCCAGAGCAGCAGCTACCAGCTCTCCATGTTACGTTTCTATGAATTACCACTCTATCTAGCATTTTTAAAAACTCTTTGATGATTAAAAAAAACCCCAAAAAACATTTATGAGAAAAGACAAGTACTTACCAACAGCATGTCAAGGGGGTAAATACAACAAAGCTCTCTATGCATGTTTCTCCTTGCCTAACTTTCCACACAATTTTCTATCTGTGCGATGCAAAATTTCAATGTGCTCTCAGGGACTAAGGACTGGCCACTTCTGGCAGCTCCCTCAGCCTCATGCCATTACTCAGACATACATGTGGTTTAGTATTTTATATGATTATAGGTTCAGACTGGAGAGATTACAATTTGCCAGGCTAGAGGGCTTCCCCAATTAATAGCAACCCTGTTGTTATCACCAGTGACCCCTTCCAGGCTGTGCTTGATTTCCCTTGTTCCACTTCCCCTTTCCCTCCTCTAAAGGCCTTATTTAACTCTTTGCAGAAAAATATCAAATAGGTGAACTGAGGTGACATGAAAGCAATTTCCCTACACTTGCCTGCTTTATGCTCTGGTCAGCCAGGATTTCCTTATTATACCTAAGGGAAAGGCAAAGAACGCGTTCCTAAAACCAGCATTTTATTTGCCCAGCAGCCTAGCAGGTTGTGCCACTATTAGCACGTCTAGCTCACTAACAGCACAGTGGTTGCTTCCCATCAGCTTTCACAAAAAAGTATTTATTGACAGGTCAGAAAGCAAAAATGGCAGATTGAATGTACTAGAGCAACTGTAACCACAATCCTTTACTAAACCTATTCCAGAAGCGTCCTTCAGATTCTGTGGTGTGATTAAGATGAGGATGTCAGTAAATTACTATTATTTGTTTTCTTCCGAGGACTTGGCTAAAATAAGGTAGACGGCTTGCCTTTTTGACTGCTATATTATTTTCTTGATGGTCTTTGCATAGGATCCCTTGTTTGTTTCCAAATTCAGGAGTAATCAGACCTTCCTTATGTGGGCACACCCTACAGTGCATCCTGCAGCAGGTAGAACAAAAGGACTCTTGTTTCAGCTCAGTTATCTAATTGCTGAGGCTTCAAGACAGATGCCCAAGGCAAGTTTAAAAGAGGAATAACAGTGCTGAACTCAATTACCTAGGTGCAAAACAGGATAGGAATCAAGTCACAGATTACTGGAGACAGTCTGGCAAGGCAGAGGACCCTGAGCTCAGCCCTTCAAAGGAGTTAGGCACCACCTTAAATTTAGCACAAGATTAAATGACTTTCAGCATGTAAATAGGAATATCAGCACTTTGCACCCCTGAAAGGAATCACATTAAAAAAAATCACGAGGTTAAGCTATATTATCTAGGAAGACCAAGTTCCCCTTGTATCTCTGCAAGCCAATTGCTTTACAGAAGTTCAGGCTATTACTTAATATGAAAACCACAGGCTGGGGATGGGACAGGAGATGTGTAAGATGTGTCATGAAAAAAAAAAAAAGCTGGGATTAATGAATGGGGTTTATCAATCTCAGCTTGTATTTGTGATGAAGACAGTGCAAAGTGGATATACACGTTAAATAAGAAAGGGAACGTCAAAAACATGACAGTTATAAATCCAAGGTCAACACTAGCCTTCAAAGAGTTTTCTTAAGCAGTTGTGATGGATTCCCGATTTGCTGAAAGTTTTACGCAAGACAGCTTGACACTTTATTGCCATAAGTTTCACGGCATAAAAAATTCAAGGGTTTCAGCTAACAGCAGGTACATCTGAAGGAGATTATAGAACCTTGACCTCATTTTTTGGTACCTATGTTAGTTACATTGTGAAGGGGTTCCCAAGTCATACAGGAGTGCTAAATTTTGTCAAGCAATGGCACTTCTTTCCTTATTTTGACTACTTATAAGCAACAGCTTAGTCTAAGCCAAAACCCACAAAAGTCTTGACAAATATTACCATTGACTTCCAGATAAAACTCATAAAGTCCTTTTCATCTTGAAGGCTATTTGAGCATTCTACACATTCATACACTGTTGAAGTTCAGCAGATTTCAAACTGGTACAGGGCAACTATTTAGCAATTTAGAGCAAACCCACATGTCTTTGGCAGAAGATGTGAAGTCTACTTTAAAACAGAATTTCCAGGGTTATCTTATGTAGGTACAATGAAATTGCTTTCACAGTTTAACAGCATACGTTTTGCCTTGTATCTCTATATAGTCCCTCTGAGAATATAACATTATGTGACCTAATTTTTAAATTATTTTAAAGCTAGTCCTTGAACAACAAGCTTTACCTTGCTCTCCCACAGCGCTCTCAGTGCACCACAAAGTCTCTAAACTTCAGGTAAGGTCTCCAGCCTTCAGGGAATGACACAGCAGTTCAGGACAGGCTTCCCAGGAAAGACAGCACCTTCAGTCTGCTGGCACGCAGCAGCAGTGTTTGTTCAGTTCCTATGGCCTTCCCAGTTTCATCTTCCTACCCCAAATCTGCCATCATTACCTCTATGGTGTTAACACTGCAGCACATTAGTTGTGGCAGCGGGCAGCCCAGCTCCACAGCTTTCCGTTCTTCAGATAAAGTGGTTTATCATTTCTTTGCCTGCCTAGCTATGTCTTCATTTGTAGCATTTCTGCAGTAGTAGTTCATCCACACCAAATCAGAGGACAGATGTTGGACACAGATGTACTTATATGTGGAATTCCTTCCAATGTCCTTCATATCTTGCTCAAAATGAGAAATTATTTTTTCTTCAGCATATATTGGGAATTAAACCAGGAAAGCAAACGTATAAAGAAAAGGTAACTGCAGAATTACCAGACCCAGAGAATTTACACTCATACTGTGGCTCACATGGGCATTAGTTGTAAAACAGCACATCTAAGAACTGCAAAATGTGTCATGGTCTCATTTCCAGCCATAGATCCTAAATTTTAAATGTAGTCTGAAAGATAATTTTCACGAGCAACCCACCTCCCACTTCAGCTGAAGGATCAGCACCTTTGGTGCAGTCTGTTTTCCTGGATACCTCCCAGGGGACCTGATCCTTCACCGCCTTGCCTAGATATCGATACTTTTGCACGAAAGGTATAATGTGCTATAGTTCTTGTTGTAGCACTCACTCCCACTCTCCTCTCCTGCTGAGCAGGTGAAAATGAGCAAAGAAGCTGCAAGGCTGCCGAGTAGAAATCCTTACACTGGCACTTTCATTAACAAATCTTTTCTGTTGGAAACATAATATTTAAAATCTTAGCAGAGAAGAAGTTATTTTTGAAGACAGCGAGATTAAAATTTTCAATTAAAGTCGCATAAATATAAAGGACCCTATATATTTTTTTGAATATTATTATTTTGTGCCTGATGAAACTAATAGTTACACCTTTGAAAGCAAACAATATTATTAGCTTTAATAAAGTTTGCCATATGTTTCCTTTCTCAGAAAGGTATTTTAGAGTTTTGGGTGGAGAAAAAAAAAAAAAAAAAAAAAGAAAGAAAGAGAGAGATCCCTTCCCAGTTTGACGTCTCTCTTGAGCGACTTTAATCCTCATCCCAACCACTATGTCTCCCACAGCTTCTTTGCCTCTCCTTGAAGCTCACAAAAGCTCTGCAGCGACCTTGGGAACAGGCTTGTGAGGTACCAGCAGTGACAGGCAGCAGGGGGGGCTCACACATCGGGTTACTTGGTCTGGCATATTTTCATGTTCATTTTCACTCCTTCCTGATGGTAATGGCAGAACAGAGAATTTCCATAGCCGTACTAAACTTTGGAACCTAAATTTTCTGATAATTTTCTTTGGAGTTTCTGTACATGAATGCTTTTGATGATAATTTATATCTATTTCTTGCATCGAGACATTCATCAGTAAATCTCAAAGCACTTTAGAAAGGAGATCAATGTCATTATCATCATTTTGAAATTAGCTTACCAAGAGATTATTATTTCTGGTACAACGTGATTGCTATATAAAAGCAGTATGAGTGCCATGGCATTTGCCTTTATGCCATAAGCTTAACGCTGCTCTCTAAAGATTTCTTTAACCAAATCAGAATAAGACAGCCTTAGTCTTTTCTGCTCTTTTGAAAAAAAAAAAAATATCCAACAAAAAACCTAACCAAAAAACAACAAAGGAAGGATTGAAAGAAATACAAATCTTTTTGACTAAGTTAAGAAATCCAAGTTAACGTTGCTATATATTTTACGTAATTCCAAGCATATGATTCCAGAAAGACTGGCACACAGGGAAAAAAACCCAAAACAAACAAAACAAACACATGCACTAGAGGAAAGCTTTGCTGCTTGCAGGCTTGCCGAGTTACGTGCCCTGTCCTCCACAGAAAGGGCTTCACTGACACTTTGTGGAAACACTGGCCTGATCTTGAATCACGCTGTGCTTGCTCTCTCTTAACAGAGGCCTTCAGAGAATTTCATGCTAAAATGCCATATTGAGAATTGTTTACTCTTGTCCATTTTGCTGCAACACATCCTTGACAGGGCTTAAACGTTGCCCTTACAACGCAGCACAGAGCTCAGGCAAGGCATGGCAACTCCTTGCAAGGGAAGGAGGATGGAAGGAAAATATTATGAATACATAACAGCAACCAAAGTATTTCCGAGGAGTATGTTCTTTCATGAACACATTTAGTACAGAGCACGTCTAAACTGCATTTTTGCATATTCTTGCAGTAAGCGTGTGAGAGAAGCCATTAGTCTGAGAAAGAGAAAACGGTAATGGTTAGCCAGAAATAATAATTTTTGCACTGCCGAAAGAAAAAAAAAAACATGGGCAAATGTGTGTTTCGAAACAAAATTGAAGAGATTTGTGTTTTAAATAGTACTGAAAGCCGTGGGTTTCAATAACTTGCCTGTTTCACCATTCAGGCATCAGCCTCAAGACAAAAAACACATAAAGCAAGAGAAAGTTCTGTAACCTTTTCAATATTCTTCATTAGACTTCACCATCCACAGCCCCTAGAGTGAACTGCATCATCAAATCAATTGCACCAAAGCCTCCTCTGATTTATGAAAGGCCTCACCATGGAGTTTTCATATACCAGTTATTTAAGTACTGAAAAGTCTTACCTATAGATCCTCAAGTAATTACACACTGAGAAAGCTCACGCAGAGCAGATTTTCAGCAAAGGGAGGCCACAAAAAGCCTTTTACAGCTGAAATCAGGCATGTATTACAGGTTTGTGTTTTTATAGGGCTGCATTAAGAGCTGAGCCCAGAGACTAGCACAAAATGAGAGCAAGGGGACTTTCCCAGTGATAAATCTGAGAAGATACAAAGGCATTTCCAGGACTATTGCTATGATGAAAGCCAGACCCAGGCTTTCCCTTTTCAACACATGCATATGGAAGGTGCTATAAATAATATCATCTTACTACAGTAGATCAGTTTGGATTTTTTTTTTTCTTAAATAATGATCTCATCACCTTTGTCTTCTCATCTCCCACTAACACAGGAAAAAAAAGAAAAAAGATCAACCAAGTTGCTGCTTGCAAGAGCATCTGCTGCACTCCTGCTTGTGGGTTTGGGGCAGTGGATTTGCATGGGAAGTTCCCAGTCTCCACAGTGGCGGACCACTGTGTCATGTTGATCTAGGTAAAAAGAATGCTCAGACCTTTTTTCTGAAACCTGTCCTTCAAACACAGCAGCAATGGGGCTTTTTAAGCCATTTTGCAGGATGGATGTTATTTTGGTATCTTGATCATTTCTAGCTACATAATTCCCACTCTGCAATATAATAAAATCAGCAAAAGTAGCATCAGCATCCTTCTCTTCACCAGTGGAAATTATTTCCCCCTTTTCTTCCCCCTGTTCAAAGTCTCTCTAAAAAACTGGATAAATGAATCAGTCCCTTCACAAAATGGAAAAAGACTATATTTATATGCTTTATTCTCTTTTAAAGAAAAGTATATCAACTTTATCAATATTTATACATGTTTATACTCTTTTAAAAGGGAGGGCAAACAGAAATTTACAGAGTCTTTGCACCAAAATCAAACAAACTTAACCCCTGTGCTCAGCTTCAATCAATTCCGTTGGTAGGCTGCATATTCACTGATATTTTGGGAAGATTGATGCATATTGTGTCTCCCAAAGAAATCTACCTCCCCACAGCAGCAACAGCTAAATTGTTCTACTCTGCTTCAGAGTTAGCTGCTGGTTACTGACAAACAGCCACACATAACCAACTTACACAGAAATATATTTAATACATGTTAAATCCTTACCAAAACACAACTACAATTTTGATACAGAAGACTCAGCCATTGCAACTCATGTGGGCAGAGTCCATAACACATATTATGAAGGCATTGGTTTAGTTCTTACCTGTGACGCTTGCATGCAATGGTATATTAATTAGGTTACAATTTCATTGATATCTCAGAAGCTACAGCTACTTTTGCTGGTGGCCTATAGTTTAGAATTGTTTTCAAGTAATTAAATATCACACATTGCATTTTGGTGGATTTTAAAATACCTCTTTGACAAAGTGACTCAGGTGCTGCATTGTAACCATTATCAAATAAATCCTACCCTGGACACCATTAGTTTAGCTAAAAATAAAGCAGCATCAACTCTTTGTACTCTGAAAGCACACACTAATGCATAATGGGGGGATTAGGAGGAACACGAGGCACTCAACATAAAAAAAGCTAAAAGGTCTAAAACTGCCTGCAGGTGGACTTAAGACATCCCTGAGTTACAGCCTGCCCTATGGACAAGAACTAGCATGCAGCCAATTTGAGCGTAGTTAGCAGAACACCTTTTATTTTAAAATACTTTTTGAACCTAATAAAGCAATTGTAATTAGATTGTTTAGTGAAAAGTTAGAGAAAATCAGAAGGAATATTGCTATCCTGAACACAAACCCTCCCTATAAACTGAAAAGGACAGGCATTTTGAAATAGTAAAAGGCATGAATTTATTCTGTACTTGTGCTTATACAGACCGCTGTCTTCCTCTGGATCACCTAGCAGATGCCCTGAACGCTGATGATCATATGTCATTCTTTGGAAGCTGAAACCTCATGTAGACTTAGGATTTTCAAAGGATTGAAACCCTAACTCCATTTAGGATCTTTTCCATAAACCCTAATCCTAGTCACTTGATGGGACATTTCACTGGTTACTGTATCGTTACTATTTTTTTAAATACAAAGGCAGCAGAGCTGAGGTTTGAGTTAATATGATAGAACTCAGAATAAAACCACGGCATTTGGTCACAAAGATTTTGCTCTCAAAAGTGGCTGATGTTTCTGATTTGTCATTGATCCAAGCACAATTTATCTTCCTTGGGGAAATAAGAATGACATAGTATTTTCCAACAGATGTGACTCACTAACTGTGTTCTTCCAAAGAACTTTTAGAAACAAAATCATCATCAGATTTGGCAATGGGTGTACTGGCTTTCCTACAACTGCTATTCTTACAGTGCTAATGACTTGCACTTGTGTTGGATCACACTGAACGACCATGCCACAAGGCTCCTTGTATCCCAAGGGATGCTGTAGCTCCTTGGCAGCACATATATTACCTGATGTCAGACAGCACCGTCTCCAACAGCAGCAGCATCCATCAGCTGCCACGAGCTAGGAGAGAAAGCAGCTGTTTCCAAATCTTTTTGAAATGATGTGTAATGCACTCAAGCAAACCTCCCTTCCTCTCCCCTGGGATGTATTATAAATATTATGAATTTGTATTATTAATACTGTATGAGTGTTAGAATATTTATTGTAAGTGTGGGGCCCTAACATTTGTACAAATCAAGTGTGTCTAGGGAGTCTCTCACTAAGCGCTGATATGCAACTGCTTCCAGATAAGTGTAAATATCACAGGACAAGATTGTACAACAGTTTGAGACAGAAAGTAAAAACCGTCATATTATCCTACAGGGCTGATGCTCGAAAGTATGCAGATGTATGACAGGCATCCAAGTGTGAATTTTGACAGGGCATTAGGCAGCCAGTCTGGCAAAAGTGTTGTAAGATTGTTAACGAACAAGAGATCAATAGCCTTTTAATTTCTTCACCTGAAGTACTGCAGAATGCTCCCTGTAACATGAAGTTTTCCAGGGAAGGATGTCAGCTACTCACTAATCAAAGCTACTTTCTGCAGCAGTGGTGTGCCTCACAAATCGCCCTTTAAGAAACTGTTTCTGATTTACTTGCGAATCAAATTGCACTCGCAGTCCAATGTGGGATTGCTGTAATAGGAGAAAGCAACAAGGGAGGACACCTACTGATATATTACTTTTCTATTTTATTAGCAGGAACCGTGTTAAAGCCAATTAAATTTCATAGAACTGAGAACAGTTGTGCTCTTCTGGAGATTCCTGTGAAGGTTTAAAGCTAAAATTGAGAGTCTCCCACAGAAACTGTTAATTATAATTGTTCTTATTAAAGAGGGAGCACAAATGAAACCAGAATTTGAAACTATTGCTGCTGATTTAGCAGGTCTTTTAATAAAGCTTTGTTGATAAAAACTGTTCTTAAAATTCGTTCTAATATTCCAGCAACACCAAAACTGCTCATCACAAGCAAGGTTATTTTTTGATTTTCAGTGCACAGAAATGCATGACATTTTTATTTAACTACTAAATTTCTGTCGAAACGTGGTATTTCATATCTCCAGCTAACACACACATTAGGGGGCTGGAAATGGCCATCAAAATGTATTTTTTTTCATTTTGATGCAACGCACAGACCATTCTGCTGGACCTTTTGAAATTATTTCTGAAATGGGTATGCTTCTGATTGTTCATGGTTTTAAGTGTTCAAGAAACTGATCTAATACAGTGAATGCTTAACCTAAATTCCTAAACATATAGTTCACTTTTAGAAATTACAACCTTTCTGGTTTTATTTTTTAATAATTAAAAAAATCCCTTATTCTGAAATATTGCATTTTCAATTTTTTAAAAGACATTCTTAAGAATATGTGATCAGGTGTTACTCCAGGAAAGAACAGCCATCCCTGTAAAGCTGCAAGTGTATCATGGCCGACTCAAAATATGAACAGAAGAAGGAAAAGCCAGACTACCCTACTATGTAATCACCAAGTTGCCTGAAGTCTCAACAGCTGCAAAACTCTTCTTTCTGACCCCGGCGAGCCCCAGCTTTTCAGCTTTTGGGAGCTGCCACCCACCTTCTAACACATACCATGTCATCACTTCAAGCAAACTTTCCTTTAGTTTCAAAAGTCAGTCCAAAACCCCTTTTCATTCCAAAAATTCTGTATCTACCACCATCACAGACTCCCACTCTCCCCATGTTTATTTCCCAGTTTGTTCTGATCATTTTGGATCACCAGGAGTCTTTTTGCCCTTGACACAAGTCCTACAACCTTACACTGGAGCCTCTCAACCCAGACCTAACAGCCACATCAACGTCCTCTTTGGATTTCAGTCATCTAGACCTACCCTGCTCTACTTTGCTTTGGCTGCTCAACTCTTCCCTCTGCAGAGACTTTTTGCTTACTTCATACATATTTATTTTCTATTTTTTTATTATATATATACACACACACAGAGATATAAGAAATAAAAATAGATATCTTAAAAATTCAGATTTTATTTTTTTCCATGGAAAAAAATGGTTGTATTATTAAAAGTGTTCAGGACAACATTCTGATGCAATTCCCAGTTCAAGCCCAATGATGCGAATGGTGTTGTGTGGAGGTGTGGTTCTCCCTTTCTGCTCTGTCACAATCTTATTTCCCCTACACAAAGTGTTAGCGCTGTAAGAGCTTGAGTGTATATATGTAGTATGAGCTCCCCAGCTGCCACCTTCTGGGAGAATACGTGTAACAACCCACTTTAAAAATGCATTCTATTTATTCATGCATTTGGCACTTTAAAGCTATGATATATAATTTAATAGAAAAATATAAACTCAATAATCATTTAGTTCCAACTATAAAGCAAGTCGAGCACGGATCAATTTTCATAACACGCTTATAATCGTTTAAACACCAACAGATGCCTGATAAAAAACTTGGAGAAACGTTCTGCTGGTTTCCGACTTCGGGAAATAGATGAATTCGGAGCGGTAAGGATTCTGTATCAGTAAAACAGCCTTCTCTCCAGAGCCCGCTGCCTCCTCCAGCACTGCTCTGTTATGATCATCCCACGAGCAGTGCTGGATTAGGACTTCACAAAGAACTATTATACTCCAGCGTGTCATGCAAGATTAGCAATCTTCAGTCCCAGAAGCTTTCATAGAGCTATAGTCCTGAAGTTAAGTAATCTTAAAAATGCAGGATTAGGTGGACCACACAAACCTTGCCCAGGATAGCCGATGCTATGGAAATGACAACGCACTTCAGGCTTTTCAAGTGCTGCCAAGACTCAGTAGCTGTAGACCGTGCACTGTTGAGTGTGAATCAATAGAATGGAGAAGTCTGGGCTACTTTCCGGACAAATGCGACCTGTCTTCACTGGGTTCTTAGTCTGTACTTGTAAAATAAATTATCTGAATACTAAATATGTATACATTCCACCACACTTGAGAAAGCCTAACGTAATGTTAAGTCCAGAGTCAGCTCCAGTGTGGACCACCTGGTTCTCAAAGACGAGGCATCAATCTGACTTGCTGTACCTGCCATTCCTGAAATACAGTCCAGGACTTCAAAGCCCTGTGACATCCCTGTGTCCTTCCAGACTGGAGCTTCCCTCACACGACCATTCAACAACCAGCCCAAGCTGGGACATGGAGCCAGAAGCAAGGTCAACAAGACAACATGTGAATGAGGCAGCCCAGAGTGATCTTGTGCCCTTTCACTGCAAAAGGAACACTTTTGCCCCTCTGAGCTACATAACTTTGACTTATAACTTCACCCTGAAGGTAAGTTTGATGGGACACCTGGGCAGCTGGAGCCGTGTGAGTAAAGGGACCACCTTTTCACTGAGATGAGCAGACATACCAAAGTCTTCACATTTTTCAAGACTAATTACTATGACAGGACAGAATACTAAACGTGAATGCAATAACAACTTATTATGTAGTGAAAACCCAGAAACGGTGAAACTAAGATTTTTGGAAAGGGTGACTTTCAGTGCCTTGCTGGATCAAACCAAGCCTGACACTCACCTCTGGGCACAAGGGAAAGTGTCCGTGCTCTGACTGCCCCTGCGGCAGGCAGCCTCCTGCTCTTCCCAAGCATCTCTCCTTCCCTACCCTCACAGTGCAGGCTCCCGTTTGCAGTCCCAAAGGTTTCCTGAGGTTTGGTGTCCTCAGTTCTGCCAGAGGAAAGGCAAGCAGCCTTCTTCCTTAGAGAAGTTAGAGCCAAGAGGAAGCCTTCTGGCTTGCAATCCAGCTCTTTTTCGTAAAGCATACAACATGTACAGCCTGCAAACAAACAAACTAGCTAATTATACCTTTGCCAGAGCGAGACAAACTTCAGATCTTTTCTTTAGCAGTGTTTCTCTTTGACGTAATGTAATAAAGGATTAGTTGCCCAAGAAGTTGCCATTCAGTTTCGGATAAACTTGGATAAGTGACAGCTAACTGAAGTCAACAGCTGGATCAGGTAGTACAACATACAATTATCCAGACATTCCAGTGAAGAGTCCTCCATCTCAGAACAAATTGACAAGCTCAGGTCAAGGAAAGGCAAACTTTTGCATGAGCAAAATCTGTGCTGGAAACCAGTGTTCCCCCATGGAGAAGCGTACATGGAACAAGGTGGCCTGCACTCCTCTTCTCCCACTGTCTGCTGAAGCTTTACATGCCACTCCCCGTATTTTAATTAAAACATTGGCAAAGCCCCCAATACCCTCCAATCCACGATATTAATCTTTCCCCTGTTGTGTTGTGATTTACTTTGGAGACTGAAACTTGATCATGAGTAGTAATCATTTTTCTATTGTGTTTCTTTTATCTTGATCTTATTTAAGATTAAAAACTGGAACACCTTTATAAAATGAGACTTTCAATAGAGAAATGTCACTTCTGCAGCGGTATCTAGTGACATAGATGTTTCTTTACATAGACTTGTATTTATAGAACAAAAACAAATTCCTCAGTAATACATAACTGTCCTAAAGAGGCAGCTCAGCAAATTATTTTGTTAGTGCTGACAATTTACAAGTTCTTCATATTAACACATGAAATTGTGTGGGATTGTGTGAAAGCATTTTTAGGATCTATTCTGCTTATCTGCATAATAAAACTCACTTTTACATATTGCCTGTCATCTAAAAGATCTCAAAGACTCTCACAACTTAAACTAATATGCAAACTAAAGAGACAAACACTAATTCCTTGCTGAAAGTCAGCATTGGTTTAACAACACACAACATTAACTATGAAATAATCTTGTTCTTTCATACCTACTGCTGCAAAAGGTAACAAACCACTAACGAATAGGAAAAGATGAGTTTGTTAGAGCACAAGGCAAGCACTTAAGATAGTCTGTTGAAAAATATGAAACAAATTGAGACATCAATACCAGCAAAAAAAAAAAATATCCAGTCATTGCTGCCTTACCAGAATTTACATCCCCTTGTAAGAGTCATATTCTTTTGACTTAGGTGGAAAATAGATGAAACTCCCACCTTTTGTGGGATGCACATGGAGACTGTTTTCTCCCACTGAGACCAGGATACCCTAACATATGGAACAAGTAGCACCTGGAAGGAGAGTGGCAGCCTTATAGACCTCTGCAAAGGGAAGGCAGCTGTGGCCAGAGAGAGTGAATGGAAGCCAAACCTGGGCTGCCAGAGGGATATGGCTTATTTTTGTCTTTCAAAGATCAAAATGGGAATTGACCTTTCCCGGGGTTTATGAACCAAGGACGGTCCAGGGCAAAGATGTGTATCTGAAACCTTGTTCCTCATATTCTGTAGGCTGCAGGTTCCCAGACCCAGAGTTTCCAGTTCATATCTTGCTTGTTCCACCCATTTAGAATTATTTCTGAATTGTGTAATTCTGTTCTCTAAATTTAAACAGATCCGCAGTCTTTATTGTGCGTGCATTTAGACTGGGTTTTTTTTTTTGAGAAGCATCAATTTCACAGGTGAGTATTTGCTACACCAAGCTAGATAATTTGTGACAACATTTGTGTATTTTAAACATTTCCATCCTGAAATAATTATTTAGACATATGTTTTGTTCTTCATCAGCTTTGTTATTTTCACCTACATTCAACACTATTAAAATCGGAGGTTTTTCAATGTTTCTTGCACTTTTGCAAAATTCATGTTGTGGAGAGAAAGAAAAACCAAACTCACAAAACTGTGTTTTAAATGTATTAAATCTATACCAATCACATTGATGATATTTGATTAAAGCCATAATCATTCTCGGTGTGTCTGTGTTTCACTTAAAGTGCACTGCACAGGATTTAAACATTTAAATGCTGAGCCAATATAGTCATGCAGCTTCACTTCCTGAGCATCGATATGACATTTTTCACCTCTAAATAATAAAAATTATTCCAGGAGCAATCTGCTTATAAATAAGCATGAATCTCTGGAAGCACTGAATGGTGAGTTACTGCTACTCCAGGCAGTGGATATGTTTTCATTCACAACACTAGGGGCCTGACCCAGACCCTTGATGAGTATTGTAATTCCCTGTGTACACAAAACAAAACAGAAGAAGGAGAGTTAGTGACTGGAATCAAGCTCTGTCAGAGGTTGTCTTAGGAAATAATATTTTCCAGTTCCTTGTTCTCTTTTTGGTGTTCAAGCCACACCTCTCTTTACTTGTTCCTTTTATCTCCCTCTTGAATTGTATTTCAGAATCAGAAATATTTTGCTTGATCTATTAAAATGTGAGTTGTCTCTTACTCTCCCACAGCTACAAAATCCACATTTGACCTTCACACTGCATTTCAGTATAGCGTTGCTTCATTTTTCACACATAATCTGATTTCATTATACAGGTCAGAATTACTCATAATGAAAAGTTGAACTAATAATTAGGGGCACCACTGATGCCTCTTGTCTCCTCATTAAAGGACTAGACTTTAATTTATTATAAATGGAACCACAACCAAATATACATGCATAGGAATCATCACAGATTTAAGCTTTTTGCCTTTTTTTTTTTTTCTTTTTCTTTTCTCTTTGTATTCTTATTTTCTGAATAGAAAGTAATTAGGTTGGTTTATTTAGCTGTATTTAGATTGGTAAGACTATCATTAATCTGTTTTGGTAAGATGTTCCACTTGCAATACAACAGCAGCAGCACATTTTTTTAATGCATGGCTCTGCATGAAAACAGAACACAAATCCCCAGCTCTCCACCCACTGTGCTGTGGAAACTGTGGGTGACAAAGTGCAGCCAGAAAAGCCCATTTGCAGCCTGTAACAAAACAAATGTTGTGATGGAGAAGAGAGGAAAAAAGGAAGCAATTTTTAGAAAGGGTTTAAACCATCATTTACCCTAGCGGGAGGATGTGACTGACTTGCCACTTTAAGGCTTTATTGACTAATAAGATTTGAGGATACAGCATAGTAAGAAAAGTTTTCTTTTTTTTTTTTTTTTTTTTTTTTTTAATAAAAATGACTTCAAAAGATGGTACACAGCTATTCAAAGTTGCTCATATTTACTTTGGGATTGAAATGAAGCCTTTGAGCATCAGGAATCCATTCCAGAGGGAATGAATGATGTATTTTGAATTTTAGACTTGCTATTGTACTATTAACACATCTTTTGGCAACAATTCAGGTTCTTATTAGTTTAAACTTGGAATGACTTGCTTATCTGTGGTTGAACAGACCAAAGCCTCAGCCAGTGTTCCTATATGCTACTGTGGGAAATGGGATGCTTACAGTTTTGAAAGTACAAAACAAGGCTCCAGATCTGCAACTGACTCCAAGCCTGGAGCCAGCATACATTGCAAAGTCAGTTGTATGAACAGAGGTTGCTTATTATTTGAAGTGTTTTATTACCCTGAAAATGAAAATAATTGTAAATGTGTCTAAATTGTAAATTATTTTCACATGAAAACCCTGACCTTTATTGGATCCAGTCAGTGTATATCTGTGTCTGAGAAGGTTTGATTAGCAAATCTAGGACCTCCGTCTCTAACAAATAGGTCTAGAAGAAAACAAATGAATAGCTGTAGAAGAAAATAGGTAGTTTAATTCTATACTAGTTGAAGAAACAAGTGTTTTCACAAATGCATTTAGGAAAAGTTAATTCTAATGTGACTGCCCTTGCTCAGGCAAGGCTAGAGATGGAAAACTGAAGCAAGAGAAAGCTAAGACCAAAAGAATTTATATTTCTTCCAGCCATTTTCAGTTTCACTTATTATTAGTTTTATGTCACATACTAGAAAGGACTCTTTTTTTTTTTTCTTCTCCACAACACTTTCATTAAAAGAGAAATAAAAAAATACCCCAAAAACAGTAATTCAAAGCTCAGACAAAAAATAAAGGATGCCAGATTTCAAGAATGAAAGGATTTTTTCCCTCTTTCCCTGTTAAAATAACCTGGTTAAGAGTTCAAAGCCCTTTTTTCCCTTATAGGCTAGGCTGGAATAAAATACCATGCCCAAGATTTGAAGAGGTATAATTTTTAAAGTACGTGTAGAATTCAAATTGGCAACAGTAGGAGAGACTGAATACCTAAGAAAAATATCTATTTTTTCACAGTCCTTGGCATCTGCAAGTTTGCATTTTTTAAAGAATGTGGATCAGAAATTAAACCATAATACCTAAGCTGCATTTTCCACTCATTTAATTTAAAGGCACTGACCTGGACCTATTGTGTCCACAGAGGATGTGGCCACGTGAGCTAACAGGCAAACAGGCCAGTAACAGAGCTGGGAAGTGAATGAAGATCCCTGTGCCCAACCGAGCATCTCATTCCTTAGGCAGGAGGGCAGTCCCGTTGGTAAGCAGACCCTTTTAATACTCCCAGTGTTGCGTAAGAAATGAAGGCAACTAAAACACCTAAAAAGTTTGAAGACTCCCCTTGTACCGAAATGCAAATGGAAGAAAAAATGAAAAACTGACAAAGAATAGCTACTGACATGCAGAATTTTCTTAATTTAATAATAAATGAAGATGACATAAAACCATCACAATGGCTGTCTCTCTGCTGTATCATATCACTTGCAAAACCTGATAATTTCATATAGAAGGTGATATTTTCTCTGTGAAGTTTAAAACAGTCTCTTTATAAACAATAATATTTACAAGTGCCACAAGAAAGGAGTTTCTAAATGTAGGAATCTCTGAAGCAGTAAATATGTAATAGCCAGGTTGTTCTTGCACTATGGACTTTACAAGAGCCATTATTTGTAAAAGTCCCCTATGGCCAGCATTCAGATTTCAGCTATCGGTCAGTATTGAGTCCTTATGGAAACCTAATGAACAGCAGAGTTAAACAGAGGTTTTTAAAAGCCTGGGATTTGGGTTATGCCCTAATTAGCAAGTTTGGATTTGTTTCTGTGTCTGACTGTGAAAACAAAGCCCCATGCAGGCTATACTGTTACGATCCCCACCAGCAGCAGAATGAGCAATCTGCACATTTGCTGTGATTTTGCAAGTGTTGCATCACTTCATAAAGATCCCTGTCATTTCTCCAAAGATACAAAAGCATCCTACAAGAAACCTACCCTGCTCTAATTCAGATTTTTTTTCTCCTCTAGAATGTGCTAGACCCTTACGTATTCCCGTATCCAGACATGCTTCAGGTGACAAGATACATTCAAGACTGGTTACTGATTGCACCGACCATTGCCTTCTCCATAAACAGCTGACCTGCAAGATGTGTATGCTTACAAAGATGCAGCCTGGTGTTTTAAAAAGTCAAACGAAAACTGTATCTTCATTTTTACCCTTATGCAGTTGTTTCCTGTCAAATTAGGTAAAAGCTTTTGTTTTAACTATATTCAGTGGAGCCTGGAAAGATCATGTTTAAGGTTGTCTTGGAAAAAACCCCAAACATTACCCCCCAATCTTTCATCTCCCCATCCCCATTATCCTTATTCCCCACCAACTTGGGGATCAGTGATTCAAAAGAATTTATAGCTTCAAAAAGAACTGTTTGCTGTAAATGCTGGTGAGAAACCCAGTATGTAGGACTGCTCTTGCTAAATATTTTCATAACCTCTCTCATTTGTGGGGTTCATTTTACTCCTTTGGATGTTTTGGCTGTTGTGCTATTAGATGTCTGTTAATGCATTAAGTAAATTGCTGTTGTGCATTAAAGCAACCAAATTTGACTATTTGAATGCTAAAATAACTAGCAGTTTCTGTTTATTTCATAGCCGATTAGAAATCTGCCTTTTGCACTGAAGCAGTATTTACAGGGTATTCATGTAGCAGACACACAGTGTAATCTTCTTTCTCTGCAGCTGACAGCACACAGAGATGTTCAATGTAAAACTCAATGATGTACAAAGAATTTGACTGCTATGAGATAACTGGTCCTTTTCTTAACCCTCTCCTGATGGATTGTGGGAGGCAGACAAAATAAGGATCTGCTACCAGGCTGATAAGTCATTTCTGTTCTCTAAAATAGGAAAGCAGGGCCATATTAAAGGTGAAACCATTTATAAATATAGCCCTGTGGAGAAGGAGATGGACAAAAGGTTATATGTGATGTTTGAGTACCTATTAAAAGAAGCAGGAACACAAAACCTGAGCAGATCAAAATATGTGTTTACATATGCCTGTTAATTCTGAGAAAAACTTTTGAAGAATGCTAGCCAATATATTCCAGCATGAGTAACAGAAATTAGGCTAAATTCACACTGAAGCACTTAAATAAATCACTTGATTTTCAGAGGATATTTGAAACTCAAATACAAAATGTAATTGCCTACCTCTAGGCATCAAATAATGAAACGGCTGACAAAAATACTCTCAGCAGCCGTGAGGTCAAGGAAGCTCAAAGACTTAGACCAAATATTCATACACAGGTAAGATTTTTTTTTTTGCGTGTTTCTATACAATGTCATATGTTTTCCAAACTTTTACATGATGCAATCAATGCGTAATATTGTCTTAGGGACAGCCATAGCTAGCATTTGGTGAATCTGATGGAAAGGTTCACCTCTTCTTCCATGACTGCTGCCCCTGGACTTAATAATGTGGGGTTTTTTTAGAGATTAATGCAATGCTATAATTTTTCTCCTTTTAAATTTGCAACTCTGGCATGTGATCATGCCTTTAGCATTTAAGAGCGTTGATGAGATGCTGTCTTCTCAGAAGACTTTATGTATGTATTTACACACATGCACGTGCACTTGTAAGCACATGTGTATGGGAAAGCCCTAATATACGTTACAAGATATTACCTTGAAATAGTCCTTGTTTATGAACATTTAACCCACTGAAAAAGCCCTTGCAATGTTCATTTCAACATAACAAACCAGCGATATAACAGGAACTTGATAGTGAGTGCTCTTTTTGGACACCTCCCTCTAGGAATTATTGAAATTTTTTCCTGGACCTCTTTACCATAGTCTTACAGAGGGATGGAGATGTTGAAAGTCGTGTAACAAACTATCCCAGAAACTAAGGCACTCTTTGTTTCTGAAGTGCAACAAAACTATTTAATAACAAAATACTTTTATAAGAATACTTTTAAAATATTTTTTGGTACATACAGTGTTTCTGCATTTCTCTTACCTTCAGCTTTTATCATATTTTTATTTAGTCAAATCTAAGCGATCTTGCCTTCCTGGTTCCTTTACTGTCTAGGTTGGTAGCACTGAGAAAGAGTCCTCTAAAAACTTATTTTCCAATGTAAATCTTATTAACAAACCACAGAAATATTTCTCTGGCTTCAATTTTTATAGAAGCCTGTTCTGACAAAACCTATATATTTTAGATCTAACACTTTTTCTTAGGTGCTTTGATTAAAAAGGACAAACTTCCTTGACACATTTTCTTCTCCACAGGAGCCAGGGTTTGTTTCGGTTTCAAACTTCACTTGAAGTATCAGACATCAAACCTTTGCCCTAGAAATTACAGGCTGCACAGACAGTGTCTGAAGGACATGCAGGAATTTTATTTGCATCTTTTCTGTTTCTAGTACTTTGCCTTTACTACAACTGAAATAACCATTGTGGAGTGAATATGCAAACCTGAATAAAGGGAGCTGGAGTGATTAAGATCTGAGAAGACCTTTATTGGATATATAAAGCCATTCAGCTTATTAATTAAAATAAATCTGGTGACAGCCAGCCCACTTTTGTTTTTGAAATGCTTTAGATAGTCTTTTTCAATTCTAATTTCTGAATTCTTAATATCACCTATATCTGTAAGATAACCTGCATGCAAGTGGAAAGACACCCAAGTCTTCCTGTGAATTGGATCACAGGGTAAAAAACCCACAAATCTCTTCCCTTTGTCTTCCATCAGGAAGGACAGTGCCCATGAACTGACTTCCCTGGTAGAGAGGCAAAAAGACACTTTTGGCTGTTACTTGGTGCCCAGAAGCCAGGGAAGCTTCTTAGAAGCAGCAGGTTTGGGAGTCAGTTGTGCCTTCTGTTGCCCACCCTGACTGACGTGCTACACACTCAGAAGAAATGTTTTAAATATTAAGATTACAGTGACAAACACCCCCAACATTAGGAAACACCAGACTCTATCTGTCTCGTGAATATGTATTTTGCCACTGTCATTAATTACATGGTCACAAACCACTTTTTCACAAAGTCCTCAGCTGGTGCTCCCTCAGTGAGGAACTGCTGAATATTTTATTGTCACTATTTAGTTTCTGCCTTAAGTCCTGGGGACAACATGAGAGAAGGTGACCTGCATTATCCATGCAGTCAAAGTACTTATGGGAACCACTGCCGTGAAGGAGCTGAACATGCTTTGTTTGCTCAGTTGTGGTAACTTTTCTGTAACCTACCTAGTTAATTGCACTTGGAAAGTATCAGCTTGACACAAGTGGGGTCCCCCAGGGATTTTGATACTGAGCCCCAGGCTGTTCAACATCTTCATAAATGATCTGGATGATGAGCTTGAAAGCACCCTCACTAAGTTTGCTGATGACACCAAACCAGGTGGTAAGATGAACGTGACACAAAGGTGATCCATCTTACAGAGAGACCTGGGCTGTCTGGAAGAGTGGGCAAGCAAGAACAACACGAAGTTTAAAAAAGACAAGTGCAAAAGTCCTGCACTTGAGGTGAAATAACTGAAGAGCCCAGCACAGACTGGGATCTGCATGGCTGGGGAGTAGCCTTGCTGATGGGGACCTGGAGGTCCTGGTGGACAACAAGCTGAACAGGAGTCAGCAGGTCACTGCCACAGCTACAAAGGCAAATCAGATCCTGGACTGCATCCACAGAGGCATTCTTAACAGAGATAGAAATGTCATCATCCCACTTCACTCGGCGCTCGACAGGCTGCACCTGGAGAACTGTGTCCAGTTCTGGTCCCCACAGTTAAGAAAGAACATGGGCAAACTGGAGACTGTCTAAAGGAGGGCCAGAGAGATGATCAAAGGGCTGGAGAACCTGCCTTATGAGGAAAGACTGAAGGAGATAGGTCTTTTCTCCCTGTAGAAGAGAAGGCTCAGGGGGCACCTCATCACAGAATTCCAGTAGGTATAGGTGGATGTAAAGAGGATGGAGGCTCTCTTTTCACAAGGAGCCACATGGAGAAGACAAGTGGCAATGGGTAAAAGTTGCAGTGGGAGAGGTTTCATCTCAATGTAAAGAAAGAAATGTTTTGGAGTAGGTACAATCATTCAGTGGAACAACCTCCTCAGGGACATTGTGGAGTCCCCATTGCCAGAGGTTTCCAATATGTGATCGAACAGCGTGCCAGAAAATCTCATCCAGGCTTCTTTTCTCATGAAAGGTCAGACCAGGTGATCTTTCAAGGTCCCTTCCAGCCTGGGCTGCTCTGTGATTCTATGATCACCCAAATAGATTAAGTAATCATTGATGAAATTCAGCGTGAAAAATTCTTTATAGGGAAGAGTTCAGACTGAAGAAGTTAAGGACTGTTTATTTACAGAAAAATCCAAAGATGATCTTATTCTGGAAGTTTTAGGCAATGGTAATGGTAGATGGTGCTGCCATTTCTCCCTATGCATTAAATGTCTTGAATATTTTGTTTTTATTTATTCCCTATAATTAAATCCAAGTGGTACGATACAGGCATAGACCTATGGAGGCAGTTAGATGAAATTAATTTGGGGAAAAAACAGTTATTAATGGATCTATTTTAATCTGGAACATTAAGACTTTTCAAATGGAAACATATTGCTTTTCAACGTTCAGTGAACACAGAAAAGAATTTTCACGGGGAGAGATAATTTTATAAAAATAATTTGAAAGTAAAAGATAAATTGAAATAGGTTCAAACTAGTAAATACAGGTTGCTTGATTTTGAAGGCTTAGAGCTGTCTTTATGAATACAAAAGAATTATCCATACATAATTGAAATTATTATTGCTGAACTAAGCGTAAGCTACTGATTATGCCAATGCCTCACTGGCCTGGTTAGTTAGGGCAAAATACTGCTCACATTAAAGCGGTTAGAAAGGTAGAGATTTCATTTCAGCATTACTGAATTTCTAAATAAAATTTAGGAGTAGGGGGACTCGCATGGAGTTCAGGCTTGATTTGCAGTAAGGTGTCATTAGTAAGAAAGAAGACAGAGCCCTAAATTGCTTTAACTCTTTTTAGTACTTCATTTTTTGCTGTATCACACACAAAACCACCGAGCTGAGCTGGAAACTCATTCTTGCCTTGTGAAAAATTAAAGGATTTCAAAAACAGAAATTGTATCCATTGGATCAATCTGAATTTTACCCTATAGCACATTTTAATAAATTACTCGAATCATTGTAAACACTTTATTTAAATAATTTTAAATGATTCACTGTCATTTTGGCAATTTTTAAGTTCTAAAATAGACTTCTTTTGAAAAGTCAGAAAAAAATGATAGCGCAGTTACAAAAACATGCCCAAGCATGCATCTCAACATTTCAAAGCTGACTTTTAAAAAAACTTAAATTAAAATAGTTCTTTGAAACTATTTCCTTTTATAAATCTTTTAAAAACATCTTGTATAACAATTTAAAAGGACATTTTTTTACTAGTCCCATAAAGTGTATGTGTTTGGCTTAAACCTAAGTATTAATTCTAGGTTTTTACTAAGCTTGGAGAGTAAATTTCTGACTGTTTTATAATGCCATTTATTTTATTTTGTTTTAATTTTTATTTATTTTGGCTAAGACATCTAGAAGTGCCTGGCTGGGACCTCAGTCACTTCCCAACATGACAAGCTGCCATGCACTTGTTCTGCAGTAGGTACCTCTGCATCCATGTCCTGCCTCCTGGGAAGTCAACTGAAGATGCAACACCTGACTGTGCATCATCCCTACAAGAATCTTTGTTACTAGCAGGAGTGCTCCTTGCAATAAGGTTATAGCTCCTGACAATCATTTTTTCACTGCTTAACTGGGTGATAAGAAAAGTGACGGAAATTTCGTTGAAGGGGTGAAGCTGCAGCTCCTGCCAGGGGTCTCCTCTGTCCTCCTGCTGAGGTGACCTGTCTGTGACAGAAGTGGCAGAAAGTTGTCTGCACCTTGGCTAAATCCAGAGCTCTAATGCTAGGGAGCAGTGGTTCATATTAACCCTCTGGCTGTGCACTGGAGAGATGGTGACATCTCCTGCCAGTTCCTCTGTGTGGGTCATATCCTGTGATGGGTGGTTAAGAAGGAGGTGACAGGGACCTGGTGGTTTCCTAAGCTGCCCAGAGCATGCCTTCCCAGTGCTCAGTTCCTGGCTTCCCAGTGCTCATTTCTTCAGATTTGTGGTAAAATCAGGCTGGACATACCCTGAAGAATAACTTCTGTTGGTCATATCACTGATGTGGTAAGATCTCTGTTCTCCACATAGGCCTGTTATAGTTCAACTGAAGTACAAAGAAATCTATCCAATTCGGGAAAATGATTGAAATCCAGAGAAATTATTCTCCCAGCATGAGTAAATGTTAGCAGATTTTGGCTAATCTGAGTTTTCACTGATAAAGGTGAGCACATTCAGGATGTATTATAACTCAGTATTTTGAACGTTGCACTATTTATTGCTACTCTCTTCTTGTTTTTAATTGCAGTGCTAGTGTTCATTTAATGAACAAGAGCGTTAGCATACCGAAGACTGACAGGAGAACTTCCCTTGTCGCTGTGCCCCTGCAGCCTCAAGCTAATCTCCTGCCAGCACTGACCATCCAGATAGCGTCAGCTCGCTCTCTCACACACAAACGCTTCACAACTTGTTGATATTCAATGTAGGAATTAGGGCAGACCATTTTCATTTGTGGCTGCATATTGAAGCTAGTGAAGCAATTAGGAGTACCCTACAAGTCTGCTTTGGTTAAGACTATAGGAATACCCAAGAGCCAAAACCTCATCTTGATTAACTCATATCTGTTCCAACACAGCCCTCCAGCAAGCATGGATTCATCGGCGCCTTTAGCAAGAAGACTTGCAAAAAAAAATGTGGACTGCTGTATCTAGATGCTTGTTTTTGTTTGTGAATAACCCTGTGTGTAAGACTGTGCTAGCCCAGCAAACATAACCCCTCCCCAAAACAACAGAAATAATTTTGCACTGTAGCATTGCAGCCTTGGATGCAGTCGCAGCTTAATTAATAATCAGCCCTTACACTTTTGTGGGCCACCTCTCAGCACTATCACGTGTTTCCTTCAGCACGCTTGCTTGCTTTTCGAGAAACAGACACGAGATTGACAAATGCATGAAACAAAATTACCCCCCTCAAACCAGAAAGGTGTCCTCTCAAGGTCATGTTCAGACAAATGGCATGAGCTGTGTGCTAAATCTCCAGCAATTTACCTGGGCTGTGGATAAACAGAATCCTTCAGTATCCTCTGAAGCTCTAATGCCAACTCCTCCTCCTTTTCCTCCTCCACCTCCCATACAAATTCATTGTGAAGCTTCAAGGGGGAAAAGTACTTGCAAAGGTTATTCTAAAGCTCAAATCTAAATGCATTTTGAAATGCTTCTGAACCCACTGCAGATGCCATACACTAGACAAAGAGCTGCAGAAGGCCCACAATAATACGCTAATTCCATTGCTAGAAGAAAGGGAGAAGACTTCAATCAATCTTGAAATTAATTTTGCATTTTAAAATGTAACAGCCTCTGCACTGCATAGAGTGTCAATTCTTTTATCATGATTACTTGTTATGTGTCAAACCATTTAGTCTCACCTCCTATTGTGCCATGATTGAGTTCATGGCAGCAAACATACTGGTCATAAAAACAATGAAAGCTTGAATGCTGCCTGAAATATTTGTTTCAGTGAAGCTGAATAATCAAATGCACATTATGTTTTTTTGTCAACAACTTTAATTTAGTCCTGTTTAACTGATTGCCCATACCTTACCTTTTTTCTGCTCCATAAAGGAGGCCTGTAGGACCAACAAGAAGTAAAATCACTAGCTAAGGCTCATATTCCTGTAAATAGAGGAATGGCTGAGCGCTTTTTTACCTATTTGTTTCAGAAATCTTCCTCTTTTCTGCCAGTATCGCTTTTGCCCATTTTAAGTTTCTGGATCCAACTGGTGGCTTCAAACTTTTCAACCTGGATCACTACAACATTTTAGGTCAACTACAAACCCTTCAAAGTTTCAAAGATGTGGATTGCTTGTAGCATGTATGAACTTGCTCCTTTTAGATATGGTTTGGTGGTACAAAGTCTGAAAGCATCTGGATTTGCTGGAGCTTACTGCTGGGTGAGTGTGCCAGTATGTGCAGGAGGGGCAAAGGTGCCCCTCAAAGGGACCACAGCAAAAATGGAGGCAAAGCTCCAACTTGTCTGTCATACTAATTAGCACTGGTGAGGGCATGCTTTCCACTGGCAGAAGATGTCAAAACCTACAGCAAGAGCCGCTGTGGTGTGTGTGGATGGAGAGCTTTTGAGCATCCAAGTGCTTCTGAGATCTGCTGCAGGAATGTCCCTGTCCCCTTCTGCACCTTCACGCATGCAGAAGGTGTAAAAGCATATTATGTACAGAGAGGACAGTTTATAACTGAATTGGCCAAGGAGGCAAAATCAACATCTTCCAGCACACCCAGCCTTGCTACTAGTCTTCTGATAATTGGTGTGTCCACAATCGCAGTAGACATGGAATCCTATGAACTAAAAATCTCTTGGGTTTATTTGTTTGTTCTACTTGCTTAAAATGTTTCTTTTTAAAATGTGGAAAGCTCAGAATCTTGTGTATCAACCTTTACTTGAAATCCCTTTATTTAAAATCTTGTGTGAAAATTGTTAAAATTTTGATTTCTTATTCCACTCCCAGCCTCTCTACCAATTAAATAAACGTTGTGTTTTGTAGCATACGTTTTATCAAATTCCAGTTTCACAAGAAATATTTTCCTCCTTCTACAAAGTTAGGTGCAAATTTTAACTTGTCCTGTTTATTACAAAGACATATTCATCTAGAAAATGAAAATGACATTTTAGCCTTGCAGTCCCTGTGTGACTGTTTGAAAGAATCCCACAAATAGATGAGGAAATGCACCAAGAAGAATATATAAGGAGAAGAAAAATGAGAATGGGTTGTTTTGGCCGTAGTTAAGAGCAGAAAAGAGGGGGGCAACACTGAGTGATGGAAGGCACACATTGTTATTCACTGTGAATTTTGCAATCATTTTCTCTGCTTCACAACCTTTAAGTGTTGGTCCACTTTTTAACCTGCTCCATAGATCTGAGGGCACTGCAGACCTGCCCACAATACTACTTTATTAACTGCACATAATGAGGTATGCAACACTTCAAATAACAATACATCAGTCAGCAGAATAGGAAGCCAAAATGCATGGCTTGGTTTGGCTTGCTGTTCACCTTCGCTCAAGCAATTATAATGTCTTGAGGCTGAGCCTGGAAAAATAAGAGAGATGGTATCATTTATCTTCTCTTTTTTTTCCCCAAAGAAAATCTTTGTAAAAGAAAGGTAATGGGTTTTATTGTTTGTTTTGTTGTTTTGTTTTGTTTTGGTTTTGGTTTTTTTTTTTTTTTACATTGAATTTATGTTTCTTATTTATCCCTTGTGGGAGTACATATTTTTGTCTTACATCTAGGCAGAGCCAGTAAAGTCAACTACTGCTAGTTCCTCTGCCCACTTTGACCATGGCAGAGCACTGATGATCCAAGCTGGCTGCCACCACAGCTGTCCAGAAGGGAAAAAACTAGGATGTGACTCCTGCTGGGGTGAAGGCTGGAGTACACCATTGCCACTGTCTCCGTATCTGTTCCTCACATCTCAGGAGCAAAAGCTTCCCCTCTCTCCATCCCTCTGATATGCCTTGCCTGTCCTCTGGACTCTGGACTAGCAAAATTTATTTTTTTTAATTGAAATAATTTAAAGTTTTGACTAAATAATGGATCTGTTTTCTCCATATTAACCTCTGATGCACAGGACAGAGGGAACTAGAGCGTGTAATTTTCACCGAGTTAGATAATCAAACCCCTAACTCGCTATAGGAGAGTGAAAGGTGAGAAATAGTTGGGAGATGAGTGTGAGAAGAGAGAATAACTGCATTAAACTTTTTTTCTACTTTGAAAAAATATAATGAAAAAATAATGTTGTGTGTTTACTGGTTCGTTGTGTAAATAAAATATTGAAGCAACCCAAGACTGTTCCCAGTCATACTGTCCCAAACTGAAAAACACACAACAGCCATTCTAAAAATGCAATATTAATAGTATAATGATCTCTCTAAGCTCTTAGAAATAATATAAACATTTTACTGTCCTTTAGATCATGACATATTTCTGATGAAGACAGAGAGTTTGCTCAACAAAAAGCAAAGACAGACAGCTCTCTGAGTTTTTACTTGTTTTTGTGACATTGCTGTTGTCTGTCCATCTACATTTATAAATATTGTGGATCAAATTAAAACCCGATATAAGGTATTGTTTTAATCCATTCACAATCTGGTAACAAGAATGACCTTAAATTGCCTCACTGAAGAAAACCATCCCTCAGTTTCTAAAAGGGAAAATGAAAAAAACCCTGCAGCCCACCTAGCCTACAGCAACAGTCAGTGGTTTTGTCTGCATTTGCTGTCTTACTTACAATACTGATGATTAGTGAGAAAAGAATCCTCTGTTTTCCTGTGGTTTTCCATTCAGAAATCATGGCATAATCAGAATTGTGTTTGCTTTATAAGAACATGTTGATGGGTGAGAATGGTTCCAAGACCTGGGCTGTTTTCAGGGGAAAAGCTGAGGATAAGCTAAAAATGCTTGTTACGCTACTAGGACTAGTTACAGAACTAGAGAGGTGTTTACCCACTAGGAAGATGCTGAAGACCAGTTGTGATCATATTCTTCCACAGAGGGGCTGGAAAAGGGCAGTGGATTACTGTAGATAACTGGGGATGTTAGTATGATCTTCACATAACAGTACCGATGCCTGAGTCACTGGTCAACTTTGTCACATTGGGACACGTCTTTCAACACCCTGGGTGCAAAATCCTACAGTTGGAAGGACACAACCTCCCTCTGAAGCCTTTCAATGATTTATTCTGCAAATCTAGGCTCAAAGGTCAGACACGTACCATGAAGCTACATGTCAGTGCAAGGGTGCTGGGATTTCCTCTTTACCACAGCTGCCACGTTGCAGCCGTGTCTTGATATCAGTAACACTTAAACAAAAGCATCCTCCAAGTAAAAATCCCACCAGTTACAAAAATTGATGGTACAGAAGTAGAAGCCCAACTTAATGTGCCAAGTTGCCAGCGCTTCTACAAACTTTATGAGCCAGACTGAGAGGCTACAGGGCACCTGAGAGCTGTCTGTTTGCCACCATATTCACATTATTCTAATACTTATCCAGTGGTCACTAGCTGAGCTTGACAGTTTTGTTACAGAGGTATAGCAGTTTTAGTTTCCAAACCAATTTAAATAGCAACCACAGCCAGACCACCTAGCAATGACATAGGGAATGGTTTATAGAAGCAAGGTTTGAGGCTAAAAAAAGTTACTTTCCTGCCAATACTGAGATGGAAAAAATCCTTGTTGTATTGATATGGAAAAACTCCTCTTGAGCACCTAAAAGCAGCTAGGGAGGGAACAATAACTACAGATTGCAAACACCAGGATCAATGGCAACTGAAAAGTATGGTAAAAAGGGATAGTTACAGTCTCCTTTTGAAGTATGCCGAGCTTGGCCTAATTTCCACTGAAATGGCTACAGTGTCGTGAATTCAGACTAGGTAGGGATTGCAACTGTCTCTTTGGTTCCACACCCTCACCTCAAACCCAGTGAATGACCTTCTGGCTCATAGGGCTGCTTCAGAGCAAGCAAGGAGATAGCCAGACATTCACCTGACATGAACAATCCTTTCCTAGCAATGAACAGGCAAGACAGTATTTCTTTTCCCAAAGGGTGGAAGTATGCCATGGGGATTTTGGACTTTAAAGGTGTTTTGTGATTAAATATGAGATCTTTGTTATCACTAGAGGAACTAATTTTGCATGGAGCTTTGTCCCAGGTAACTTCAAGACTATGAGACCTAAGGGCAAGGTACTTCCAAATGTGTGTATAAATTTAAGCATTTAAATAGTGATCTGATTTTTAGTTTCTGGATAGCTGTAACTCTCATTCACTATCTACTGCTGGCTAACTATTGCCATTTAATTAGGTCTTTTAACTTAAAACAGGTGAATCTGAAAATACCTGCTGAAGCACTTCACAAAATTTGGACTCACTAATTTTATGTCCATAGAAAGGAGCATTCATTTTAAGTTAATCATGATAAAAGGAAGGGCTAAGACCCGCTTTCTTCCTATAAATGCATTATTGTGCTGTGCTGCACCAATCCAGATGTTGGTGACATTTCCAACAGGCTGCTACAAAACTAAAACTGATTATGGGGACAGGAAACGCTGACTGGGAAAAAGGACTGATAAGAAAGAAAGAAAGCACTGAGGTAAACTCACAAGATCTGTACTTTGCATCATCAAGACCTTTCTTGACAAGCTCCATCTCTGCTTTTTATATACATAGAAAATTAGCATATCATTTGATAATGACCTATCAAAACCTATGCTTTGATTACAAGCAGCTGCTTTTGATTACAATCAATGAATCACTAATTTGTGCTCAACCACAGAACAGTTGGACTCCATCTATTATTCATTCTTGAAGTGGAGATCCTATTTAGAACTGGGTTCTGAATTTCACTAAAGCTTTTACCCTCTTGGCTATTAATAATTTTGTTTTGAAGTTAGGTCTCTAAGGTTTCATGATGGCCTCTTTTGTTATGCTTAAACTCTGAAATAATACACTCAGCTGTTGCCCAGATCTATGCATCTTTCTCCCTGACCGTATGTGTAGAAGGGCTAATTTAAGTCTTCTAACAACCACATGATACTCTTTTGATTTTCAAAAGCCCTAGCCTTTATGTCTGGTATAAACTGAGCTATATTCACAAGGGACTGATATAACATAGTCTGTGGCTGTATGAGATTTGTAAGTCTCTGAATTTCTTTACAACATATATATATATATATATATATATATACACACACCCATATACATACAACAGATACACAAATGTCAGATGCCTTCTAAATTCAAGGTATTTTGCTTGAAGTCATGGGCTATAATGCACCCTTGCATAATGATATGTGCATAAACACACATATTCTTCAGATAAATCCAAAACTTTTGAGCTCCAAGATCTCATGTTCAACAGCTTTGATTATCGCTAGTTCAAGATAAGGAACTGGATTGTTTTTCTTAGATGATCAGTAAGATTGTTCATAAGAGTGTGTGAATGACTTCTGTAGAGCAAACCTCTTTTTGGTGTAAGCTGTTTCCAGTGTGTAAGACCGTCTGGCTCACAAATCTGCGTGACTCCCTCAACCAACATACAAGCGACACCTCATTTGGTAAATGGATGATGACTAGACACAAAATGAAACTGATGATCAATGTATGCTGTTTTTCCTATCAACAAAAAATAGTGAATGTTCATCATCAAGCAAATAAATTAATTTACAAGCCCAAAATGTCAGAAGTGTCCTGCTATTCAAGTTTGGGTGGTAGGTCTGATAGATGGATGACTGTCATTTAAAAGGTCTACTCTAAACAATTATTAAACATGTTCAATGTATGTGGAAATATTTTCAAAATGCAGCTGACACCTCGGAGTCTGAGTATTGTTCTTAGGTTCAATCCGAAGCAGACAGCTGAGGCTTGGGACTGTCTTGGAGAGCACCATCAGCATGGGGGGAGGAATCACAACGTTGCTTTCCAGTCATGGATTCTCTCACTTGTTAGACCCCTCATGAAATGTGGCAGAAAGTGTGATCCCGAAAGGCAACTAGAAACCACTACTGAGTACCCTGGGGTGCGTTCCCTAAGCTTTAGACCCGAGGAAGGACAACGTAGATATCTTGCTGATAGTGGGGTAGTCTGGAGAGAAAATCAGTTTTGACAACAGAATCTGCTTGGAAAACAATGTTCTTTTGTAAATTTCCTCTTAACTTGAATTCTGATTCTGCAAGTGGGATTTACCGCCCACAAGAAGAAGCAGAGAGAAAGTGGGAAACCTTCTCGGTTCAGAACAGTGGGCACAATTAGTTGCAAGTGTAAAGTGGCACCCACAAAACCAAAGATGCAATTTAAAAATCACACCTCAGGCTCGACAAGCACAGGCTCACGGGGTCCCCACTGCAGCCCACGTCTCTAATGAATGCTTTCTGCTCCTCCTGTCTCTGCCCATTGACTTTAATGTAAATTGTGCCTCATGATTTTTTAAATAGTCAACAGAATGCTGTAATCTGTAACTCTTACTCATGTTAATAAGTACTTAATCATCTCAACAGGATCTAGATACACGTTGGGACTGCTCCTGAGAATAAATTACTTCCCATTGAATGTAACGACTCGGACCCATTTTTATTTACACATTGTATGTGAGATTCTCAAAAAGACTGTGAAAATTCAGCCAGAGGTCTCATTGCATGAGCTGCTGGGAGCTAAGTGCCTTTGAATATCTGGCACATAGTACCAAGCATCTGACAATCAATCAATCCGTGAGACTTAATTTTGCCCTCAGATGTATGTTGCTTCCACTGAAGCCAGCAAGTTACACATACTTCACCAGGGAATTGACCATAATATAGCTGTTAAGGCAGACTGGCATTTTAGAGTTCCTTTTTAAGTGAGGTAGTTCATTACAAAAATAGCCATGTAACTAAATGTCTAAGCACCAACACATAGGTTTGAAATGTCAGGGAGGAGCAAGCATTACGTTTACAAGTCTTTCTATTTCCCAGCGAAAGCTACATAACTCACAAGGCCCTTTACAAACAAACAAACAAACAAAAAGAGGAAAAGAAATGGCTTCATGGTCTTGAAACACCTCTGGGAAACAGAACGGCTGAGCGGAGCCACATAGCAATTCAGTTATAATGTCCAGTAGCTTCAAACACCACAAAGCCTGCATAAATGTCAGATTTCCTTTACTGGCAGCCTGAAGTCTTTGCAATAGAGTTGTTTCTGTTCCGACTCAGCATCATCATATGCTCTAATTATTGTTAAAACACAGTCTGTCGTGTCAGAAATGATTCAATTTATAAACACATCCGCAGCACAGGCCACAGGTAGGCAGGCACACAGTGGCAGCATACACTGAAGCTGTTATTGATGGCTATCAGCAAAATAAACGAAAGAGAGAAAAAAAGCCCTCACCAAAGTGACAAACAAAGGTTTAGTTCTCACTGCTCTCTGCACTGGATCTTATGGGACTGTGGGATCCGATTCCCAGCAGAGTCACAGCCCCTGCTTTATAGGACATCACCTAGCTGAACCTCTGTGGTCCATTGCATAGATCTAGACTAAGGGAATCAACCTAATAAGACTTGCGTGTTGAACACCCTTATGATCTTCTAAATATCTCCTGGTTTAGCTGAATTTCCCTGCGTGCAAGTTGAAAAAAACTTGAGACCCTGTAAAATTGAACTCAAAGATCCTGAAATGGCTCATGCTGTTTCAAGCATATGGATGTAAAATATCGATGTGACTATAAAACTACTTTCCTACGGAGACAAAGCCTAAGGTAAGCTGAGTTTGTATTGATGTGCGAGAAGCACTATGAATTATCATTATCTGCTACATCACAGTAATACACATGATGCTAGAAAATGGGTAATTACATAAGACAGCAAGGATCAACGGAATTCACTTGAAACCAGGTTTCGTTCTGCTTTGCGGGGACACTAAGGACTTCTGGCAGGTTGCATAAATGTGGGGTTCTACTATCAAAATATGCTACCAAATGGTGTAATACACAGTTGCTGGAAGTAATGCATCTCATTATTAAGATTTTGGGTTATGGCGAACCATACCATAATTTTCTAGAAGCCTGGTGTCAGCTAGATGTGACTGTCTCTTCACATTCTCTTTCTGTTCATTTAGGATTCAATTTGTTAGATGAAAGGCAGGCACATAGTAATAACTACACACAAGCTCCATGTGCTTTTTCATTCTGTGCTTAATTCCACCCCTCACCCCACCCCAGCTTTCATGGGCATAGGCAAAGAACTCAAAGAAAGTGAAGAAATAACAAAATAATGTAATTAAAAATCTAGTAATTGCTAAGTTTTGAGTGCTGCTTTAGAACATGAGTGGGGTGATGTTTTAATGTAATTTTTAATGACAGAAGTCCTATAAGTAGGATGAATATGATATGCAGCACTGAAAAACAGATATTTTCCAGCTGCAGCAATTATCTCATGTGAGGTTTAAAAAACACTGGTGAAACATATGTGACTGACTTTTCACGTGAGAGGTAATTGCATCTTCCCTGAAGTTCACTGTGAATTTCTGGTGTTCTGGTGTTTTCTTCTGAAAATCAAGTTCATCGAAGTAACGATATGAAAGACAGAGACTTTTTAAAATAGCTTTCCGTTCACTATCATTTTTTGTCATCTCAGTATAACCTTTTGTGACATATCTGACCATTTTTCACGGGAATAAAGAATCATGAATTGGGAGAGGCTGCTGAGAGGAGCTAATAATTTTCAGGACCTACAGGTACCTCCTTAAGATGTTCCCCAGTCTGCTGTGTGCCTAGTAACCTCATCTCTCTATTTCCCTTATATCTTTAACTTTAGTTAGAGCTGCTTTATAACACCGCTGGAGATCTAGGTATAAACCACACTGCATTTAGCATCATGTATTTCATAAGCATGAAAAAGAAGGCAGGATAAATGCTGCATACAACAAATTGCATAAAAGCACAAAGCAAAATGGCAGCTATATTCAGAAAACAGATTTATTCCCAGAAAAGTGCTTCCCTGCACCTTAATCTGCATTAATCTTTCTGCCACTCCTCAGTCTGGTGCTGGCTGGATTTCCTGGTCTTGCATTTCTGGAGGCTTCCAGAAGGAGTGGCCATCTCATAGCACAAATAGGATATAATTCTGATTTTTAAAGAAGAAAATATTGTTCCCTGATATCTAGCTGGATTAGACTCATTGCAAGCGAAAAGGACGCAAACTGAAGGTGGATTTTAACACATTAAGTCTGCAAAGATCTGAAAACCTGGGCAGCAGGTAAGATCAAAATGGACAGACATAAAGTCTTCAGGGCTAATCTTCCCATGGGTGGTATTTTGCTCTTTCTACAGATCTACATGTCTGGGAGCACTTTAACAACATGATTAGTAGTTCTTGTTAGTGCCCATCAACACTCACTGCCTATGGCCTGGGGAGCAAACTGGGTGTAGCTGCATGAGCAAAAAACTGGTTGTGCCCTTCATTCCCCAAAATTTAGACCCACAAAGAAAGACCATCACTGTCTTGTTTCAGCTCTGAGGAAGTGTAGATCAGAGACATCCTTTCAAATCCAGTTATGGTAAAAGTTTAATTAAAAGAATGTCAGCATTTCCTATTGCCTTTCCTTTAAAAAACAAGATGAACAAACTAGGAACCTTGAATAAGCTGATACCTTTCTAAAATCAGCTTGTATTCTGATGCTTGAACTGGTCTGAGAACCATCTTTTATTACAATTTTCTTTCATCGAGGCAAACGAAAAGCAGAAGACATGATTTTTGAGAGAAAAACAACAGAGATTAAACTTAGGTCTGTGTATTCCACCTGTGATGCCAAAATAAACTATCAGATTACTGCACAGAGGGAACTAAAGGTGTGACCTATGCATTTAGTTTTGCTCATGCCTCTCACTGTTCTGTTGGGTTTTATTGCAAAGCTTAATTAAAATTAATAGCAAATCAGCTGGCTTCAGATTGTTTGGAAACATTACAGAACAATTGGATTGTACCTCCACCTACTGTTAGCACTCAGTTATCTTGAGAAGGGTATGTCTACGGCATTTTAAAGCACTGACATGTATGATGCTCTGGGATACAGGCTGGGCAGGTCACGAGTAAGAAAACAGCAGACTGAATTGATGGGGAAAGTTTAATTTTGGCTAAACCCCATACTTTATTACTATAAAAGGGCTGCAACTGGGAGCTTTGCGCTTCTTTTGTCTACTGTTTCCTTTCTTGTGTCAAAGTCAGGTGCATTCATGCAAAGGAAGCCAACAGCCTTTCCTCATATTTCCATATATTACTTCGGAGATTTTCTCCTCCTTTGTATCTATGGGAAAGTTTCTTGTGAAGCCAGTGCTCACAGAAGCACCAGCATGCTTTGAAGTGCATAGTTTAAACATACTTCAGAAAAGGTTTCTCAGGAGTAAACTTGTATTTTACTTTAATGAAAAGCTTTTCTCTCAGATTATGCAGATTTACCTGCAGATGCTACCTAACAACACATGGACTACATCTTGCCGTCCCTAAATATCACTTTCCCCTCGCCCCCCCGCCCCGGGCTAGAGTAACCCAAGGGAGTTTGGTAGTGCCACTGCAACAACTACCTCTCAGGCACTGTGCTGCTGAGAGCTTTTCCCAAATCTGAAGTAGGTGCTTTGGGGTAAGAAAAAGGCCAGACTGGAAGGGTTCCCAGCAAGCACCCCACTGGACCAGCCCAGCCTACCCAGTTGAAGATGTCAAATGCTTGGATATGGATTCAGCCCTGCCTCATTCGGGAGCTCACTTGCACAGAGGCATTTATTTGCATTTAGGGTTTGTGTAGCTAAACGCATTTTTTAGATAAGCAAAGCAGGTCTGGTCTTTCCAAAGGACAAGGGCAAGATAGTTGTGCCCCTTTTCATCCAGTAGCTCAGTAATTAGAGCAGCTGTCTATATGATGTGGGCCCCTACCTTGATCAAACAGCTCCTGCACCTAAGGGATCAGGACTCTTCCTTCCCGCTGGATGGCTGAAGCCACCAGAGCTGGGGTTCCCCACTGAGGCCCCTCTCAGTCCATTCTGCTGAAACTGTTCCTCTTTGCATGGCCAATTAAATATTCATTGGGCCAGAGAGTAGCGAGCACCAACTGTAGCTTAGCGGTTGTGGCAGTCCTTAGGGAGAGATTCCCATCTCTGCACTGATGAAGGGTTTCCTGTGAAGGATTTACTGGAACAAAGATGCGACAGCATTCAGCTTAGCATGCAGCCTGGAGGAGCCAAGCCCATGGGTCAAGTGCCGCAGTGGGGAGGAGGGACTTGACTTTGCACCCTGTGTCTGGAGTGCTGGTTAAGTCAACTTGTGGGTCTCAAGGGAATAGGTGTTTACTGTCTGGTGGGGCTTACCTCCTGCTCTCAGCTGGAGCAAAGTGGTCCTGGGAAGCCTGTTTCAACTACTGGACCGAAGCTGGAAAATCAAGCACCCTAGGTGTCAGGAAAAGCCAGGATTAAGGCTGCCTGCTCAACTCAGTCTTGCCCCACACATATATTTTGCATCTGTGTTTTCCTAGACTCCTCGCCATGCAGGGCACAGAGTGGCCCGTGGTTTTTGTGTCTCCATTTGCATTTGGCCATTTGCCTTATTTACCTCACGTTACACAAACCCTTCTGTGATGACAGCCATCAGCTGTAAGGATAGACAAATAATTTTCAATATTTTCATTTCCTTCTTTGATATTTATTATTCCAGTATACAAACCCTACAAAATTTTAATGAATTTCATATCCTGCCTAGGACATGAGTGGATATTGTTCCCTCTGTAAAAAGCAGATTTCAGGCACAGAAAGATTTGCATCAAAAAGTTACCATTAATTTTAGGTACACAGTTTGAACTGTCTCCACTTGTGTAGCATTTCTGCTCTACTCTTTGTAGTGTTTCATATGTTCTCACACACTCTCCAGTTCATAGTTTTGTTGTGCAAGTGCTCACCAAACCTATGGGTCAAGCACTACACAGAAGGTCTTGTATATCTAGAAAATGAGAAAGAAATAGAAGTTTCTGACAAAACTTGTAAGAAAATTACCTAACTACATACAAAGACTCCCTGGTAAAAAAAAAAAAAGAAAAAGAAAAAGAAATTTTGCCTTTTTAATCTAGAGCCTATCCTGTGTCATTCTATATTTTCTGACTTAACAAACCAGATAGGGGCTTCTTAATCATTTGCTTTACCTAAAAGTCCTAGTTCATTGCCAAACCTGACCCCTTCTGCATATGAATGAAACAGGATTCTGTAATAAAACATTCTACTTTAATATACGTGGAAAATTGGACGAAATTAAATGCGCAGAAACAATATGTCAGGTATTACATTTTGAGGGCTTAACTTTGCAATTTTTTTGCAGTGAAAATATTTTTTCAGAATAAAAAATGACATCCACAAGATTTTCATTAAAAAAAAAAATCACAAAAAACCCAACCTTCCCTGCTGTAATTTGAATATATGTCTTCATATTGACACCAGTATAGCTCATCACATAACTTAATATCCATCACCCAGACCTCTACCATTTGGGTTACTGGAATTAGGTATGAGTGGCGAAGGAGAGTGGAAGTGTTAGCATTGCTTCCACATCCCTGTGCCGAGGCAGGGGGGCTCTCAGATGAAAAGCAGTCGCTTCAGACCACGTGGTCAAGGAAGGTACTCTAGGCAATGCTTTTGTGACTACTGCCTTCCAAATCTGAACCCATCTTTTTCCTAGCCCTGTGTCCTTCGCTTACCCAGTCCCAGTGTGGAAGTTTCTCTCCACAGTTGTCTTGGTGTAGCTTCCCCAGCCACATCTGCAGACTGAGCTATGTATCACTCCTGGTTGGCTCTGGAAACATTACCTGTGCCAAGAAATCATCCCTGACACCCTCCCCGAATCTTCTTGACTGCTGTGTCCTGTGGCATTGCTGATGCAGCCAATGTCAGGTTGAAGTCCCCGCCATTAACCAGGTCTGTGTTAACACCCTCTTCCTTAATTTTGTTTAGAAAAGATCTCTTCTTCTTCTCACCCTGATCATGCAGTTTGTAACAAACTCTCCAGATCATAGTCTATAGGCTCTCAGCAAACTTTTTGTCCATTCTATACATCCCCATCTATCCATCCAAGGGGATGGATTTAGCAGATGCTAAAGCACTGCGAGTTTCTTCAGGGCATGTGCAAACCATACATATACACAGGTTTACAACTACTTGGGAAAAGATTCCCTGTATTTCCATTAAAAAGAGCAAATGATAAATCCTTGTCATGTGCTATCCATCAGCACCAAGCAAAAGTAGCAGGGATGGATCACTGCGGCAGCTGAAAAATAAAAAACACCATAACTTTTTGACACTGGCTTAAGGTTAATTTTCTGCAGTGCAGTTTCAGAAATGACTGAGTTGTTTGTGTTGTAATTTTCCTAGGAAAATTCTGCCAGAGCCAGAGAGTAGATGCTAGAAATTTTCAAATTATTAAAGTTTGCAGCTGAAATTTCTCACAGGGAGTGCTAAGAAACTGTAATGGTTGGAAATGCTGTCCAACCTGCCACCAGGTATAAGCTGTAAACAAAATACCTAAGAAAGAAATTTCAGTATGCTTATACGGGACATCTTTTCACCATGCCTTGAATGTTACCATGAGTGAATACAGACTGTACCTCCATCAAAAGTGCCTTTCATCTTGCAAAGAGAAAACACACAGCATACATATGTATCCTCTGTTCTGCTTCCAAAAGCAGAAAAGCTTAAAAAAAACCCTTACAAAAATGAGCAAATACTCAATATAAGTGCACAGGCTACAGTTTTAAGCTCATGTGTGGCACTGTTTCATATTAAAGTGAATTCATTTCTGAAAAGCAGTTGTCATGATTCTCTGTTAAGCTCCCAGGACAGCAGAGAGATAGCTCCAAGGAAGATCACAGCACGCCTAAGTGTCAACCTGTACTTATGTCAGTCCCAAAATAAAAAAAGGGAAACTTCAGGAGTTTTGTGGGGCCTCAGTACCAGCCTGGTTGGTAGTACAAATATGATAACGGATTTATGATTTTTGCTTCAAAATGGGTGCAAACCTTGCTTTCTACTTACTGGTTATACTTTCTGGGTTGTCTCTTTTAAATTAAGGCTGTGATTAACTTTGATGTGTCTATCAGCACTAGATCATAGGCTTACTTATCCAGTTCTGTTGGGAAGCTGAAATATTTTCATGACAGTCTAGAAATGAGAAAAACATTAAAGAAAGAAAAAAGACTAAGGTCCCAATAAGACAGCATTACATAAAACTTGCCTTCTGAGATGCCCGTGTGTACCTCAAACACCCATTCAAAGGCAGGGAGGAACCTTTAAACACCAGTGTTGCTAAGTAGTCTGTCAGCTATCAACTACCTTTTGTATCATGAAAATGATGTGAATTGAATGACTAAGAGACCAAAATTCTGGATCATTGCTACAAGATTACTAGAGAATTACTGAGTTATGAAGATAGAACCCAATTATCACATCACTTAACTTTTTCAGATTTTATCCAAGCAACAATCTATAGCTTTACATCATTTTTGTGAGAAATTGAAAAAAGTAGCATGGATCTATCAATCTCCTGGAACATGTATTCCGTATTGACTGCAGCAAAATATGAACTATATTCACACAGCATTATTTTAATAGCCCCAGAAGTCAATTTTATCTGCAAAACACTTTAAAAAAAGCTAAGAAAGTTAATTCCAGTAGTAAAAATTATTTTCCGTCTCAAAAGTGATGTAAAGATAATGTTATAATTATTATTTTATAGTGGTTGTGTTGGGGTTTTTTTGGTTTGTTTGGGGTTTTTTTTAGTATATCATGTAATTTTAGGCAGCCTCATGGTATCTCCCACTGCATGAGGCAGGACTTGCTCCTCCTGCAGCCTTCTGCTCCAAAGCTGATTCAGAGGGACGTGCTGGAGCCAGGGGTCTGTGGGAAAGACAAGTCCTTAAGAAAATCAGCCTTATTCTTAGGAAAAAACCCTGTGACTTGACAGAGCCCCTCCCTGACATTGTAATTGTAATTTCAAATGTGTATGGGATACGTCCTTTTATGTTTTCCACTGGTTGTGCTAATGTTAGCACAAGATGCAAAAGAATGTTGCGTTATTGCAAACAACTTTAATTTTGATTTATAAAATTAATTTTTAATAAGGATAACTACTATTTCCCCTTAGAAATGTATTTAGAAGAGCCTGTAATAAACTGTATTCTAGAAAGCAAGACTATTTATAGGCAAAACCCAAAAATCAAGTATGCTGTTTTCAAAGGAATTGCTTAAGCAGGTGCATACTAAAAAGGTGAGTTTGTTTGTGCACAAAAGCCTATAGATTTTTACTGGTAATTCAGAAACTTGGTGTGCATGTAGGTGGGCTTAAAAGCAGCAAGTATTTCCATATCAAAAAAATTTTGATATGAAAGTTTGCTCCTGCAAAATGTAAAAAAAGCAACAACTTTCCCTATAAATGGGAATCCTGTCTTCAGAAAGAACTTTTCAAGATTACTTTATTCAAAGCAGAGGTAGGAGACAAAGGATCTCAAATGAGATGCCTGACTAGGGCAGCTTAGTGTGGCATCTCAGTCCTGCCTCTTTGAAAACTTGCCCCATATTTTCCAAAACGGAACAGCTTTGCTTTCCACTCCAGATGGGAGCTGTACTTGATGGGAACAGTACTTCTCGGGTTCACAGCTTCCACTGTGGTTTATGCCATGCAGTTATGTCCTTCCATTTTGACTGATACCAGCAAGAAAAAATATATTTATACTTGAATAGGCATGGACCAAGAGGTTTAGGTTTTTATGTTAATGCAGGTAGAAACCAGGTGCTGCTGTACAACTTCCTTAGATCCTGCCCATCAGCCCCCCTTCTCCTCAGCACTGGTTAGGGTCTCATCCCCTGATGACTGGGAAAAATGGAGGAAAACCGTGGAGGAAAACCAGCCTTTCTTGGCAAACCCATGCAACTCAGGCTGGGGTGACTTCCTCAGGGACCCCCTCCTTGCAACAAAAGAACATTGAGGCAAAGAGAAAGGAGTATGTTACAAGAGTAAGCAGACTGGCTAGTTTGCTCCTTCTCATGATTAAAGAAATGAGAAATTTTATACTAATATTCTAATTCTGACACCCCCCCATTGTAATGATTGTATAAGATACTCCAGGATTGCCAACCACCAAATGATTCCTGTCATTTGATGCCTGCTCTTGTCCTGCTTGTATGCAATTCATTGATGGGAGGTCAGTGCATGACACATGAGGCCAGCAAGAATGTATCAAGCTCCTCGGATGCTTCAACCAAGAGAAGTGAATGAGATGTCCCTCATGGCCTTCAGCACCTTTTTAAATTGGGCTGGTATCAAGACTACCAGAATAGCAGAAATTTAATAGCGAATGACAACTCTTATGGGTTAAGGTCCACTTTCAGAAAAGATCTACTTGACATACCTGGCCTGTAGCCTGCTGTGCATTTTTACGTTGTGTTTTCAGAAGCAAGAGAATATTTTTAGGTTGATCTAAGGCAGATGTACTTTTTGAAATGGCTTATACTGCAGCTGTACGTTACACTGCACTAATTAACTTCTTTGATGCAGCAATCCTAGTCTCTTTGGGCTGCTATAGATGGCTACATTTCTGAAAACTGGGGATAGATTTGTTCCCAGTTTAAACATGGAATTGATTGAACATTAGTGATGGGGAAACTGGAATTCTGGAGGTGCAGTTTGGTTTGAAAAGGACCCACACATTTGCTTGTCCAAACCTCCTGGGCTTACACGACACGCAACTGCAAACGATCTTAGGAAGAGAAAAGCCTCTCATGACACTTTTAGCACTTCATGTATCCAGTGACTAAACCCACGGATGCAGGAAGTGCAAGAGGATGAAAACATATTGTTCAAATGACTATTTGAATATTATTAAACTTTTGTTAGATTTTTGGGATACATCAGTCTGCAAGATGGAGTATCTGGAATTGTTACTGGTTCATTTATTCATCCTTTATTAAAGTAAGGCTGGAGGCTATCAGGGAGTGTGTTGACAGTATTTCCATGCTGCTTGTCTGTACTTTCTAGTTTCAAGGATGTGTTATATTGCTCTGAAAGCACCTTCTCTGATACACCAATGAAACTTCTAAAACTCATAGCATTCTCTGGGGACAGTAACTAATTTTCTCAGCACTAAACACTTTCAGCACAGTACTATTATTATTGCTTAGCCTGTATCATCCTCCTGATAGTATCCACATATACAGCTGGTTTACTGAAGAAGAGGTACTAGGCAACCTATCCAAGGGCACATACTGGGTCAGTGGTAAAGACTGAGGAATTTGCTCAGGAGGCTTGTATGCACACATAAATCTACCAATGGAATGAGTAAAGGAGAAAGTGGAGGGTGAGTGGGCTGTAGTGGCTCTGAGCGGTGGCAGTGCAATGCAGACTCCTGCGTTGCCACATCATCCCAGCCATGCTGTGGGGCAACGCTCTTCTGTTAAATCCAAGCTGCAAACAACTTTGTTTCTCACATAATAAGAAGAGAAAATATGTGGATGCAGAGATGCTCTGCAGGTTACAGGCCTTTGGGCAGTCTTTGAGGCCCATCATCACACAGCCAACATCAGTACCATGCAGAATAATATCCTTTTTTATAATTATTCTTTCTAAAATACACTGTTGCTCTGATTTTAAAACCACTGGGGATAATACTTGCCACAGGAAAAGATGTATAATGTATCTTTTTTCTACATTAACCAAACCACCTATTGATTTATTTTATTAATTGCATTCATTTATTTATTGGGTTTGAGTGGTTTCTTTTTAATTTGGAAATGGTCCTTGATGTCTAGGAACATATCTTCCCACAGTGCTGTAAAGTTGTAAAAGGCACCACAATTTGATCCTGTAATATTTGATTCAAACCTTAAGATGCTATAAATAAAGTAGATCTATTGACTTCTAAACAGCTTAATTCAGGAATGAAGGTATAAGTTTTTCGCAGAGTGCCGGAAGAGAAGGAGGGATAGTCTGTAGACACTGTCTCCATACAGTGAAAGCACGTATTTGTCATGGCCTCAGCCTTTGGAAAGATGAATGATGATTTGGACACTTTTGGAAAGAAGAAACAGAATTAAAAATAAACAAAACAAGTTCTAAATATCTTTTGAGAAAAATGTTGAGAATCCTGTTGCCAATAAATCTTTATACAAGAGCACACCATAATTATGGGTTTTCTCCCCTCTGCCTTTCCTCCAAATCTCTCATAATTTTTCTTTAAAAACAGCAGCCAAGTAATTTTTTTCAAAGATAAAGGAACAGGAAAATCCATGCTATGTCTTTTCTTATTTTTTTCAAGTTAGCTACAACATTTGGTGTTACCTCATTGCCTCCTTTGTGTATAACTTTTTATGAATGGCTGAAAGCAGAAGAATGCAATTACCAAAAAAAAATTGGACTATTAGAAGGAAATATTTCTGCCTTGATTAGAGTACTGAGTTTGACACAGCCTAGAAAGCAGACAGAAGCAGCATAAATACACATTCACCTTTTGTGGTGCTGGAAAAAATATTTCAAAATATTCATATTGGTTATTCAATATAAAAGATGAGTGAAATATGCAAATTATGCCTACAAAATACCTCTAAAGAGATCAAAGATAAATGCACCTGGTTAGTGAAATATTTAAGTTACTATCAATTGTAACTAAAGCAAATGGAAAGCTCTGGGCACTCCAAATCCATTCCTGACCTTGTCAGGCCAGTGACAGCCTGTGCCCGTACTCCTGGAGTCTTCTGTTTTCTGGAATGACAGACTTTGCTGCTGCCTCATGTATTATTCAAGGCAAAGCAGGACCCAATGAAACAGATTTAAAAGATCTCTTAAAAAGGAAAACCATGACAGAAAAATAAAGGTTAATCAGAGAACCTGGTATTTTTTTCCTATAATTTATATAAAAATTGCAGCTTTCATAGAGCTGGAGGTGTCCTTACTTGTTATTACAGGTACACCTTCAATTTTGCACATTTCTCCATGCTGACTTGCTGTCTGCAGGGTGCTTGTAGAACAGCATATGGTACAGTGTGGACATTTTTTTCCTACTAAAGAACCATAGCACAGCTTTGGCAAGAGAGCATTTTAAGGCTCAACAGAAAACTTGGGAGTTTATTTTCTGTGGCGGTCCAATTAGACTTACCCTGGAACTCCCAGAGTCTTTCTATTCTTTGACCTGACATAGCTGTCAGAAAACTGGAAGTGTATACTCATTTAAATCGATACCAGATTGTCTTAAAAACACACACACAATATACTACAGACTGTATTCTTCTCTTCAAGAAGGCCTATGGGTCAGTTCCACGTTTTCCTTACATGAAAGCCTTTCTCAATAATTTCCATTTAGGCATCTTCTCTGGTGTTGATTATTAAATGTAATTGCTTTTACACTACAAAGATGATGCAGAACATGTATATGAATCCCCCACAAATATCTGATATTCCAAGCATACAAATATGTTCACATAAAGAAACACATACAAAGACATACAGCTGTTGTCCATGCATGTGCAACATGCATGTAGTTTTTGCATGTAGTTTTTAATTTCTGTTTTGTGCAATATTCTCATCTATAAGTCTCTAAAAACACCAACATGAGCTTCACCTAATGATAAGCATTAATATATTGCCATTGCAGCTGATATGAGTCTCATTTGCTGAAAGTCATATATGTATTAAAAAAGTTGAGATCCTCAGCATCTGGAGGACACAGGCTACAAGATAACTGGGATGCAGCTACACTAGGGATTTGCTATTCAAATATGTAGTCCCACTGGTCAATTTTCTTTTTTCCCAGTCTTTGAGAGCATCATGCATGTGTATCAGATTGATGATATATGGGGTGCTACTTTTATGTACATGCACAGACCCAGAGAAGTCTATATAAGAAATTACACTAATAGAATCTAAGACCAGCTGGCAATACATGTTGGGCAAAAAAGGAAGATGTGACAACTTCAGCTAAGCCAACAGACAGAATCACTTGATTTGGTCTCTGCACATCTTTAAAATCATGCTCTGTAAACATTGTTATGACAGGGAAAAACAAGATTTTTTTCCCTGTAAAATTAAATGTCACTCTTGATAGCATAATATCTGAAACATCATCCTTCCAAGTCCACAGCAATACTTTACACAGAAAATTAAACTCTCTCTCTGTTTATTGAGTGGATAATGCAGTCTTCGAATGTGTGAGAACCCCTGCTAGGTGAGAAATTAAAAAAGAAGCACTATAAAGTCTAATGGTATGTATGAAATACAAAAAAGAGAGAAAAAGGTAACTTAATTGGTAATCAGAAGAAATCATAAAACTAATCATGCAATTAATGTCTTAAAAAGCCAGCATATGAGGTGTGTATAATTACCAGAAAACAATGCAGTCATGGTTTCAAGGATTAATGAATTAATGATTGTTGGGGGGGAGGAGGATTTGATCTGCAATTTTATATGTTAGCTTTAAATCCATGCTAAACTATTACTTTTCTTTGTTTACAGGAAATGTCCTCCCCTTACTCATAGAATTTATCTTTGAAATTAGTGGTTTTTTAATATTACGTTTAAAACATTTTCCTTGAGAGATGCAGATGTGTTTCCTTTTCCTTCCTATAGCTCCCCATCCTCCTCTCTTGTTCATGAAAATAAATGACACTTTGCAAGGGAAAGAGTTTGTACAGCACATACATCAAAATGACACAAAGCCCAGAGAAATTCACCAATTGCAGGTGCTGGAATAAATTAACAACTATGTTAACGTATATAAATATTTTTATTTTCTCTTTAAAATGTAAAGTGCTACACCATGTATTATCAATTGTCCTTTGTTTTGCACACACATTAAGAAATAAATTTGTGTTCTGGTGATGATTGCTAATTTACTGATGATCTTATATATCAAGATGTTAATTTGTTGATAAAAGGAGGTGATAGAAAATTACAAATGATTTAAGACTGGTGTACATCAAAACATAAGCATCCCTTTGATTTAGTTTCCAACTACAAAGATTTCAAACCAGCCTATGGTAAACAGTGGTCTTTGTTCCTTTTTTTTTCTTTTCTTGTATGGTTCAAATGCGTGCATCTGCTGCTAGATGGAATAGCAATGCATGACAGATAAAGGATGGATGAAAGTATTGGATCTTTTTATGACAGCAGAGTCCCATCGTTCAATAACCTTCAAGAAAGAGGATGGCCCAGTGGTGAGGGAGCTGTCTTAGGACTGGAGAGACCTGGGCTACCTCAGGGCTAACACAGCCTCTCCATGACTTGATTCTCCGTTTGCAATTGAAGGATGCACATTACTTCTCTGTCTTGATGGACTCTCAGAAAATAAAATGCCTTCAAGACATTGCCAGATAGTTGGATATTATAGTAAGAGCAGACAGGTGAATAGCAAAGATAGAAGCTTTAAAAATTGCACAGCTAGCAAATTAGAGATTTTTAAACTAAAAAATGAAGGAGTCCCTGTAAATTGTGCCACTGTTAGAAATGTAAGCTTTTTCTATGAGAAGTTTGGCAGAGGCTTTCTTCCCACAAGGTCCGTGAGCTATGGTGCTCCAGGACTTGAGCTGCTCACGGGTAGTTCTGCTCTCAGCTGAACTCCTCCCTCAGCTCCCAGACAATACTCTCAGTTGGGGAATGGAGCAAAGGAAGGAAAAAACCCACCAAGACAGGACAAAGAAAAGGGACAGAAATGAGACTGAGAATAAATGAAGCCAATTTGCAAGTTGCTGACTTTCCATGTGGGCTTATAGACACTCACAGTTCATTTCTACGCTCCAGCTCCCAGCTGTAAGAGTGATTATAATACCTGGCTGTGCCTCAGAGGGGTTCCCAGCATCCCCTCATTAATGGCTGGGAGCTCTCACACCATGGCAGTGACGGTGGCTATAAGACGCACAGAATTAGTATCACATGTGAAAATGGTGTTTGCAGATAGCTGTATGTTAAGAACTGGAGAGAGGCTGGGTAGCAGTAGCCACTTTAGATCAAATAGCCACTTGTGCATCTAGTAAGCCTTGGAGTCCCTAAATCCAGCCTGATTCAGCCACCGGCTGCTGCGGCCTTTTTCATGTACCTACAGGGTGGCACCAGAGTGAATGGGACCATCATACCAGGGGTCAAGGTCCCAGGGTTGCCACTTGCCTCAGAGAGAATCCAACATTTTTTCAGAAGAGGAAGAACCACAATGTTTTGCAGTGCATTTTCTTCCTTCTATGAGTTTGGGGCTGTTTTTGGTGGAAGCTAGAGAGTCTTACAATAATTAAGATGTTTCTAGATCATTCATTTTCTATTTTGCTGTTGCTGCAGGTCTGTGACCCACCGTGTGAGCCAGCAACTGCCCTGTCATCCCAACAAAGTCAGTGGCACAAGGCTGCTGGGAGGGCTGGACAGGATCGGGTTTTGATTTGGCATAGAAACAGCTTCACTGAACTTCACCACTGAGAGCCAACACATGCCCTGTCTGATTTTACAGAGCTGGACTTCTGCGGGCCTTTGACGTCACAGTTTGGGGTCACATAAATAAAATTTATTGTTGCTCCTTCTGCTTGACACGGATAGAGGTGATACTTGGAGACAAGAAAGATGCGGTTTAAATCATTTAAATCTCCAGCAGTTTTCTATTTTGCATTCTGCAAGATCAGTGTTGTCTTTTCCTACATTTGCACAGGATGACATAAGCAACTATCTATAATAATGGGATCAGATCAACAATGGAAACTATTATTTTCTAGTAACCAAAGTGAATTTGAGAATTCAAAGAGAAATTGAGATGCCAGTTTCTCACTCTTTAAAAACATAGGGGTGACCATACTGAGTATAGGGGTGACCATACTTGAGTTAGACCAAAAAAATGCGCGTAGCTGAGCACTCTGCTTGTGGCAGCAGCCATTAGTGGGCACATGGAAAACAGTATAAGAACAGCTGGAGAAGCAGGTCCTGACACTTGCACTCACGTTGGCCGTGTGATGATTCTCTCCCAGTCTCCATTCTGTAACGTGGCAGGATTTAGGTTGGAGCCTGAAGGATCTTGAGCTCTTCTGTGGACGCCACCTGATGTGAAATGCACTCTGGCATCCCATGGAGCAAGTGCCTCTATTCATGCCTCTAAGCAGAGTGGGGGTGTGCACTACTGTACCTCGCTCTGCAGAGGCACCCCATTTAAATTGCCTTCATATACCAAAGCTTGGGAATCTCCAGTCTAGGCACAACCACCCTAACTGTATCTAAGCTAAAGATGTCAAGAAGATTTAAAGAAAGTTATGATGCCTTGGCCTTGATCTTGCCTAGTAAAAGGGCCAGGAAGGTCTGAATTTTTTAATGATGGTATGGGTGGAGATTTGGTTGTTATGCTTTATCAAGAGGAGCTTGAATTAAATATTTAACTCCCAAGCATAATAATTGCATATTCCCTGGAGTAGTGTAAGGAAAAGCTGAACCACCAAAGCAATCGCTCCGGTAGTTCTGCAGTGGTTGTCTGTCTCCTTATCCACATCCTGCAACATGATGCAAAGGTATCCAATGAATCCAACAGAGAGATGGTTTGCTCTGACCATCTATAAATTCAACAAAAAATAATTCCCTTATCTTGATGAGTTTGCCTTGCCAAACATGCAACATCAAGAAAATTCTGCTTCTAGAACTGAAAGGAAATTCCTCAGCACAAGTATTTTCCAGGCATCAGAGCCATTGACAACACTCAGAAATAGTCAGATCAATTAATTTTCCTTTTCAGAAAATTTGTTACATTCTCAGATTTTCCAATTAGATATTTTAAAATGAGAAAAATTACCATTTCATCTTGATTCAACTTTTTAAAAACAAAATTCAAATTAATTTAAGTGAATTCATTCTTCAATGGTAAACATGAAAAGAAATGTTTTGATTAATATGATTACGTAATGCATGAGATGGAAAATCAGATTACTGAACTTTCTACCCTAAACCCACAGTTTACTGTATAAATAATTTATGCTGTAAAGTTCCAAATATAAAGCCTCATTTTTAAAAATGGTTGACATTCTGGCTCTCACCTGATTCAAATTGTAGCTTTGAGTATTCACTAGCTTTGAAAATCACAGTAACACATGCTAAATGCTGAGCCCCAAATCTAAACAATTCAGAATTAAAACGTTCTTTTGAAACTCTGGTTATAAGAGTCTTCATAAAAGATGAAAATAAAGTTATTAGCACAGCACAAAAAACCTTCTGAGTCCTCAAACTACAAATGCTCAACCACGGGCATGAGACTACTCCTACCCCCGTAAGTCATGATCTACTTTAGTGTATGCTAATTTCTTTCATCTGAGTTTTCCTTAAACCCATCTTTCCTGATTGTTTGTATTTTTCAAAGCAATTCAGCATGATTTAATCTTAAATGACACTCAGACAGTGACTTAATAATTAATATGCCAAGTAAAGCAGGTAAACTAAATCACCTCTTAAATTAAGAAACCAGATCCTTTCTATTAGAGCATAAACATAATTTGAAACATTGGTCTTAATAACTCATGCTCTATTAAGGAAAGAGCAGGTGGCTTAGCGTTGCTAATGCAGAATTGATATTGCAGAAAAATATGAGAATCTTAGGTTGGTGTACACTGTACTTCAGTTGCTTTCTAGCTGTACCATCAGCATTTAAATAATGAAATTACATTCCTATTCATGAGCCACACTCTTCTGAATTTTAAGATGCATATCATAATTATTTTTAGAAATTAAGGGATAATGTTTATTCCCAATGGATACTGTTGTTGTTGTTGTTGTTATTATTATTATTATTATTAAAATAGCATGTTTTTAAACATTAACTACCAAACTGCAGGAAGCAGGGCAAATATCAGCTCCCTGAGTCAGTAATCAAACATGCTCTTTCCATTAGCAGGTTGGGTGAAGACAGAGGCTGAGCTGGAATCAGTGCACGCTGAAGTGCCCCATCATTAGAGGTTCTGGAAGTGTCACTGCTGAGGCTGCAGACAGCTTTGTTTAGCTCTGTTTTGCACTGGTCATCAAAAGTTTTCATTTTGATCTTTTCTGCTCACAGACCTGCACTACAAAGCCCTTGTGCACAGTTTGCCAGCTGCTCAGCATCCCTTCCATGCAGAAACACTGAAAAGTCTGTCTTCTACCTGCTCCGCAGACCAGAATTCAATCTTTGTTTCTGCAGGGCAACTGTGGTGAGCCAGTAGCTTCCACCCTGTTACATTCACCGAGCTGAGAACAGAGACACCCTGTCTTTTGCTGGGCTATGTGTCAATTTTGAACTGTTTTTTGCACCTTGATGGTGAAGATGTAGCATTTAAATACATACTTTAGAGCAAGGCTGAAAGCAGATGCCTAAAAGATGGTACATAGAATCCACTGTCATGTCTTCATAAATTATGGAAGTAAATTTAGGACAATGGCCATTTACTCGCAGAAATTTCCTAATTACTT